>NC_080170.1:91124053-91789338 GCF_950295315.1 Erinaceus europaeus | reverse complement strand
ATTACTTGCAGTTGTTTTTTTTTTTTTTTTTTGGTCTTTCTCTAGTAGTGTCACTTGATAATAGCCTATTTGGCTGACAACTTAAACATACACATTTTGTTTCTGAGTTCTAAATAATGTTTTTATACACGTCTTTCTAGAAATTGAGGAGTTCTCTTTATTTAAGGAAAATATTTTTGAGAGAATGATTAAACCAACAGCTTATATACTATGGCCATTTAACAAGAATCTATAGTTTTTCATTCTTTTAAACATAAATTTGGATATTACAAAAAGAACTATATTGGGTAGAGATACATATTAAATAAACATACATTAATTTCTTCATTTTTCATTTCCTTGTGCTACTGGCTAATAATATGCATTTGAATTTTTTAGATATGATAATTCTTAAGCCAGTGGTCTATAGAATACTTAAGTGATATTAGCTTCATTTAAAAATATTCTTTAGAGCAAAATATCACACTTAGAATAATCTAAGATTTGTATTATAGGTATTTTTAAATTCCTTTTAATTTGTTAGTTTACTGACTTAAGTGTCAGCTTTATTATCTTTTAATGATAGGTAAATGCTACTCTAGTTTTCAAATTAAGAATGAAAAACTATTTTTTTTTACTATGAATATATATTCATTAACTGCTGTCTTTTCAACTTGCTGCTGAATCAGCCTTCATTGACATTCTTTGCCTTTCTGTGTCTTCTCTATCTTTACTGTTTCCATTAGATCCTCCTACTACTACCACCCTTCAGCCTACAATTCAGTGGCATTCCTCAACTGCTGACCTCGAGGATCTAGCAACAGAACCTAAAAAATTGCCCTTCCCATTGTCAACTTTGGCAACAATTAAGGATGATACAATTGGCACCATCATTGCTAGTGTAGTGGGTGGGGCTCTCTTCATAGTACTTTTAAGTGTTTTGGCTGGAATATTCTGCTATAGGAGAAGACGGACGTTTCGCGGAGATTACTTTGCCAAGAACTACATTCCACCATCAGATATGCAAAAAGAATCACAAATAGATGTTCTCCAACAAGATGAGCTTGATTCTTACCCAGACAGTATAAAAAAAGAAAACAAAAATCCAGTGAACAATCTAATACGGAAAGACTATTTAGAAGAGCCTGAGAAAACACAGTGGAACAATGTAGAAAATCTCAATAGGTTTGAAAGACCAATGGATTATTATGAAGATCTAAAAATGGGAATGAAGTTCGTCAGTGATGAACACTACGATGAAAATGAAGATGATTTAGTTTCACATGTAGATGGTTCGGTAATTTCCAGGAGGGAGTGGTATGTTTAGCAACCACTGAATGTGACTAGACTGTGTACAATGTTTCATTCATAACTAGTTGATCATTTTCAGATAGTTCATACTTTTTCTTGAGGAAGAATAAGCTTTTTCAACTTGATTTTCAAGCTTTTTATATTCTGATTTGTCAAATGAAAATGTAAAATCTGGGTTCAATGTATCTGAGCTGCTTTACAATTTTTTTTCAATGCTGTACTACTGTCTCAAGATTTAAATTCTAATGCAGAGTACTTTATTGGTCTGAGGCAAAGGTAAGAAGAAATGTCAACATTAAATGTATGACTTTTGGTACAAAAATTAAAAAATGAGAAAAAAAAGCAAAAAAGGAAACTACCTTGGCATTGTGTATTAAATGTTTACCTAAGACTATAATCTCAAGCATAATGTTTGTTAGTCATATACCTCTCAATTTATCACCACTAAATGATACTACATCAAAATTGAGTATACACTAATTCATGAAATGTTTATATATATATATTTTAGTACACAAAAAATAATCAGCCTGATGAAACACCTTTCACTTTCATGCATTATTTTCTAAACAAATGAAATCTTTACCTCTGCATTTTAATGAGCCTTGCCATAATTACTGTAGGGTGGCTTTACAAAGATATTTTGTTGCACTAAAACTGTGGCAGTAAACTCAGTGAAAATGATGTGTGGAAGAGTATAATTAGTTGATCACTATTTTTGTCCAAAATACATATAAAATAATAAAAGTAAGCCTTTAAAATCTAATCATTACTTCTTCATCCCTCAACACTTCTACTGTTGTCATGTGAACATGGATTTTGGTACATTGATAGTTTTGTTTTAATGCTTTATGTTCTAAATATAAGATAATAATACAAATGGTATACAGTTAAATATAGTACAGAGAGGGCATTGTAGTACATGGAAAAACATGAGTAAACTAACATTAGAGTATCAGTTTTAGAAGTGACATATATCACCCAAGAATCTATTCAAAGGGTTTTCTAGGCCTTCTTGTTTTTGTCGTTAATATTGATTCTGTACAATGGGTAAAATATACAGAAAAAAATTAGAAATAAACTTGGAAATTTGGGATTAAACTAGAAAAATTGGAATTATGAAGCCAATCACTAGTATTTGCTGATGGACATTGGCAAATTATCCTCTTTTTCTTCTAAATGTTTGTATGTGTTGAAGATTTTTTGCTTTTGCAATTAAAACTGGAAATACTATGAGGTTTTTGTTTTCTTTTTTTTTTTATTTTTCACATAATCCATTCAGTATATTCTTTCAAAAAAAAATCATGTATCTTTTGAAAAAGAAGTGTTATCTTCAAATGGATCTTTCTGTGAGGTAATTAATTGCTCTTACAGTGGAGTTCTATGAAATTGTAATATGACACTGCTTTGAAACTTAAAAGATATGTTTTTTCTTGTTGATTTATCTGAAAAAGCAACAACAGCAACAGCTGTGTAGAAATGCCTTAGGTGCTTTGTCAGGGAATTGAAGTGATAGTAGGGGAATTATAAATTAAATAAATTATTTTGTTAATAAAAAGCAAAACAGGTATTTTTTTTTAATCTCACAACTCCTTCCCTCCTTTCAGATTCCCATCAAATCTAAAAATATGTATTAGGTAAAAATTCTAACATATTCATAGAATTATCAAGTAGTGAAGACTTCATTCTAAATGATTATAGGATAGTGTCTTATTTTAGTTAACATTACTTTTTGGAAATTAGAAACAGGTTTAAATGTTTGGTAAGATTGGTTAAGGATCTAGGTAAATGAAATCCACTGATACCTTATTTAAACAATTATTAGTATAATTAGCTGCAGATAAGCAAATATTAAAGTCTTTTATTCCTAACATACTGAAAAAAAACTTTCTTGATAATACCTGGTGGTTGAAGTGACTTTATTGCGTTTTTTAATTTAAATACCAACAATGATATGGTCACAGGAAAGATGGGTCTGGAATTTCTTGCTATGAAAGATGTAGATTAGAGCTACTTTAAAATCAAATTTTCATTTTTAGATCATTGTTTGAAGCACTAAATGAAAATCAAAGCACAATACTATTTCATCTTGAGTACAATCTGAGGGAAACTAGTGACTTAAAAATATATTTTATAATTATGAACTTCCTTTTACATTGTGACCATTGTCTGGATAGCTTTTTAAACGTGTGACTTTGGGGTTTTTTGTTTGTTTGTTTTTTGCCTTTTTTGTTTTGTTTTGTCATTTCAGGACACACACCTAAGTATTTTTGGTAATCTGATGCTAGTGCTAAAATATTTTTGATGCAGTGCACTATTGTTCTTATAACTTTACATGTATCTTCTGTCCATACAGACTTACTGATGAGTATGAACAGCCACACTGAATAAACATCTTGTTAATTTTTGAATGTCAATGTGCACAGCTAGTAATGTGCACAGCCAGTTATATACTTATATTTTGTTTTAGCCATGTTTATATTTATTTTTTGAGTGTTTTTCTTTTTTGTGTTCATTTTAGAAATTTCTTACACCAACAATACAGTTGAGATTCAGGTCCCCTTTTCTCTCCTATTTTTTTTAAAGGGGATTAGTGTTTTAGAGTGCAGCCATTGGCATAAGTACAATTTCATTGCTCACCAGGACCCCTCAATTTTCTACCACTTTCCTCCCTTCTTCCTCAGAGTCCTTTGCTTAGATGCAATATACCATCCCACTCTACCTTTGACTTTATGTTCTCCCTCTTGTCCCTATTTATTAAGTCCTTCTTATAAGTGAGGTCATTTAGTATTTGTCCTTCTCTTTTTGGCTTATCTTACCAACCATGTCTTCTTGTTCCACACAAGATAACACAAACAAGACAACCTCATCATTTTTAACAGCTGAGTAGTATTTCATCATGCATATATACCCCAATTTTTTTAGTCCCCCATCTTGGGTAACTGAGTTGCACTCAAGTTGTGCTGCTATTAACAAAGGTTTACATAGAATTTTTGTTTCTTTTGGGTAAATCCCCAGGAGAGAAATTGCTGGGTCATCGGGTAGGTGAATTTCTAGTGTTCTGAGAAATCTCCAGACTGTTTTCCACTAAGTTTGGACCAATGTACACTTCCACCAGCAGTGTGGAGGTGTCTCCTTTCCTCCAAATTCTGGCCAACATTTGTTATTACTGTCCTTTCTAATGTATGACATTCTAACAGGTGTAAAGTGGTATCTCATTATCTTTATTTGAATTTCATTGATAGTGACTTTAAGCACCTTTTCATGGCTCTCCGGATCTCGAGTAAAGTTTCTGACCATACCTTCACCCCATTTTGTAATGGTATTGTTTATTATTATCATTATTTTAGTCTTTTTACTGAGCTCTTGATGTATCTATCTGATTTATGTTGTGTAGAGATCTTCTCCTACACTGTTTGGGTTGTGGTACCCTTTGCTGTACAGAACCTTTACAGTTTAATGTAGTCCCATTGATATATGTTTGTTTTTGCTGTTGGATTTGAGTCCTTGAAGACCCTTTTTGAAATATAGGTTGTGAAGTGTACTGTCAATGTTTTCTTAAAGTCTAGAGATTATTATTTAATCATTATTATTTTAATTGCCTCCAGTGTTATCTCTGGGGCTCGGCACCTGCTAGACAAATCCACTACTTCTGGTGGACATTTTCTCTTCACTTGAAATTGAGTTAGGAGGTGAGAGGGATGGAGAAAGATAGATAACTGCACCCCTGCCTCACCACTCATGAATCTCCTTCCTCCCCTACCTCCCGGCGGGTGGGAAACGAGCTCAAACCAAGGTCCTTGTGCAGGGTAACATGTGCCTAACTAGGTGCACTGCCACCTGGTCTAGAAGTTAACCTTTAAAATAATACTTTATATACATTAGAGTTAAAAATTTTAGTATTTTGCCACGTGCCTAAAGGATTTCTAATTGTTAACAGTTAAAGAAACTTAAGATTCTTCATTAGTAATTTCTTTCACATTACCAATATATAGGGCAGTTTTGGCTATATGTCTATAAGGAGCTTACACACTGTAGGAAGTACAGTGTGTAAGTGAAAAAATTAAAAGTATCAATTTATATGGATAGCTGGTAAATGCTCCTTGCTTGAAGTTTATGATCCAGAAATTTTGAATGTGTGGTAGTAACTGGTAAAAAAAAAAAAAAGTACGAAGAAATGGTACCCACATTGAGTTTTTAATTCTAATGGAGAATGATTTTTTCAGAGGTAAAAAAAATTTTTTTTCTGTTTACTTGCTGATTAGAAATGCATCATCTGTAGAATGCCCCCTTTTAAATGGTATATTAAGTTTGGATTTTTATTATTTATTTTTATTAGTTGGATGCCCTAATAACTACAGATACTTGAATTTAAATAAAAACATTTAAAATTTTCTTAGGTCATATTTCTATAGCAAGCCTACAACTATTATGGTAGTTAACTGGAGATAGAGCAGGTGTGTAACCTAGTTCATTTAATTTTAATTAATGATATTTTGTGGAAATTAGAAATTGATTTTTCCCCAAACAATACGATGTCAGTTTAAAGATAAGAGTTAAATAAAATGCAAGGGGACATCTAAATCGGATGCTAACCTATTTCAAACTTTTGCTTTTAACTATGTATTTCTGTTATCTATAGCATTCTCCATAGTCATGAATTATCATGCCTTTCTAGCCCTAGCAGTTACAGTGGAGATTAAATATTTTTCATGTGACTTTAGTGCCAATTTTTAGACATTGGCTTTTCTTTTGGAACTAGTACATTTCATATCTTTAAGTTGGTATTCAATGTTTTCCAACAAAAGAGCTACTCTGTTGAGAAAAGCCTTTGTAATCACCTCTGTCCAGTTCCTATCTTATATTTCAAATTGTGACACATTTTTTGTCTGAATTTTTTATAACAATGGTAGTTTTTAAATCTAGCATAAAATTTGATCGAATTAGGGTCCCCTCCTCCACCCCTGTTGTTACCTAGGCTTCACCACTGTGAATCAATATTTTTCCAGAGAGAGAGGGGAAGGGACTATATATAGCACTAGAGATCTCCACTGTGGTGGGTGCTGAGCCCAAACCTGGGCCATGTTAACATACATGATAAAGTAGGTACACAACCCACGTGAACTAGCATACTAGTTCTTCCCTCTTACTACACTTAATAAAAATTCATGTTCAGGGGGTCAGGCGGAAGCGCAACAGGTTAAGTGCGAATGGTGCTAAGCGCACAGACAGGCTTAGAAATCCCGGTTCAAACCCCTAGCTCCCTTCAGGGGGGGAGTTGCTTCACGAGTGGTGAAGCAGGTCTGCAGGTGCCTATCTTTCTTTCTCCCTCTCTTTCGTCTTCCTCTCCTCTCTCCATTTCTCTGTCCTATCCAACGATAATACTAAAAAAAAAAAAACTTAATGTTCATTGATAATGAGCAGTGTACCACCTTGTCTTTCTTTTTGTAATTTTAATATCGTCTATTATGTTTGGAAGCATATGGCAATCCTTTTTATAATATTGCTATTATTATTTCTAAAAACAGCATAGCGGGGCCGGGTGGTGGCGTACCTGATTGAGCGCACATGTTACAAAGCGCAAGGACCAGGGTTCAAGGGTGTATTGGGGGGAGTTCCTGCAGGGGGAAAGCTTTGCGAGTGGTGAAGCAGGTGTCTCTCTGTCTCTCTCCCTATCTATCCCTTCCTTCTTGAATTCTGGCTGTCTCTATTCAATAAATAAAGATAATTCAAAAAATTAAAAACAAAATAAAACAGCACAACACTTTGTCTTTCCCTAGTGCTGTAGTACTCTAGTATATTGGGGGCTCAAACTTTGGGTTGCGTGCCTGGCCAGACAATGGCCCTGCCAGATTTGCTTTCTTACCAGCCCCTGAATTTTATAAATATTTGTTTGGTTTTAATAAGTGAGAGAGGAAGACAGAAACCAAAGCTTTGCTTAGCTTTTACTTATGCTGGTACTGGGAACTGAACCTGGGACCTCCTGTCCTCAAGCATAAAAGAGTGGTGTGCAACCAGTGCACTGTCTCCTTGACTTTTTTTTCTTAATACTGTTTATACATTCATATATATATATATATACATATATACATATATATATATACACACATACATATATATATCTATTTTCTACTATGATGTGTAGTCAGTTTTGCTTTTATTAATATATGTTGACTTAGTGGTAGGTTTCTGTTGTGAACTTGAAATTAAACATTACAGTTTTTGTTGTATACATACAAGGGGTAATTTCTTGGAACTTTATGATTCTTATTATATTTCAATTAAAAAGGGAACAGTGAGTCAGATTTTGAGCACCCTACTTCCCTTGTCTTCTGGTTAATATCTGCTATTTTCACATGGCATCTGGATCAAACAGTAAATATGATTATTAATAGAATAAAATATACATAGTCCTTAAAACTTAAGAATATCCAATGCCTCATTTGTACATAGTAATATTTCTATATGCACATGATACCTTATTTTGAAATCTCAGTTATTAATAATATCTCAGGGAAAACCTAGCCTTGAAGAAATGGTTTGATCTAAAACTTTGATGTGACTATCTGAATGTCTTTCTGGCCTCCCTATAAGAAAAATCTATTTAATAGGGAAAATTATGTATGTCCAGGAGCAATGAAATGGTCCCCCATATAACTGCTTTAGTTACCATCAATTCATGGTCAGTCTTACTTCATATATACTCCTATCCCTGATATCAACAGTTCATCTGTAAATATAGTAATACTCAGTTCTAAGTGTCAAAGATGTTTAGGAAAAGTAATGACATTATTTTATTACACTAAAAACAATTTCTTAATGTATTCTCTCCAGTGAGTATTCAGATTACTAATCATTCAAATATCAAAATTTAGTCTATACATTGTGATTGAAGTGATTTATTTATTTAGATTTATTTTTATTTTTTATGAAAGAGGGAGAGACCAGAGCACTGCTCATTTCTGGCATTTGCAGTTGTCATGGATTGAACCTGAGGCCTTAGGAATGCAAATCCTGTGCTCTACCTCAGAGCTATCTAGACATGTTTTTTGTTTATTTTTAACCTATATGTTCTCTATGTGCTGCTTCCCCATTTCCATCCTTCCTCCATCCCCCCAACCCCCACCAAGTGCTTATTGCATGCCTGCAGGATGAACTCACCACTCCTGGTGACCCAATTTCCTATTTATTATTATCACTGTTATTAGTATTTTAAATCCGATAGAGAAATTGAGAGGAGGAGTGGGAGAGAGAGAGAGATGACCTGTAGAACTGTTTCACCGCTTGTGAAACTTCCCCTTGCAGGTGGGGAACAGGGACCTGGTAGTGTTGTATATTCACCTCAACCTGGCGTGCCACTGCCCAGCTTCCTGTCTTTATTTTAGTTTTTGTTTTTAGCTTAGTTTCCCAGTCATCTTTTATTATACCAGCTACATCTGAATTTCTTGTGGCATGACAGTGATAATTGATTTAGCACTTTGGATCAGAGTGGAGGGAAGGTCCAGCCCACAGGCCCTAAGGACTACAAGATCATTTGTCCTGACACTGCCAAGGCAACCACCAGTGGCACTTGAAATTCAATAAATCTAGAAGATTCTTTTCATAGCAACATGAAGTGTTGCTCAATTTTAAGTTGAGTATTTTGTATGGCCTATTAATGATCTTATAAACATCCAAATCAGAAAAAAACAAAGTAAACAAGTCCCTCCTGTTCCCTCTTCTATTGATTGATTGCTTTTTTTTTTTTTTTTAAACCAGAGCACTGTTCAGCTCTGGTTTATGATAGTGTGGGGATTGAATTTGGGACTCTGGAGCCTCAGGCATGAGAGTCTCTTTGCATAACCATTATGCTATCTATCCCTTCCCTTGGCCCCTGTTTTATATCCTCAAAGTTTTAAGTTTGAGGGCCAACTTACTTCACAGAGGATATAGTGTTCTTCAGAAGATAACTTTTTTATTTCAACATTAGCAATCTTGGTGTTCAAAGTTTAGATCTAATATGTTTAGATATGTGAACTCTTGTTCATTACCATACTCAGTGCTTTGATGTCTGTATAGTTATGTCCATTCTGTCACTTTTTTTTTTTAACCTGAAATTCCCTTTCTTCCCTCATATACATTGGGAAGCTAGTCAGTTCATCAAATGTTAAGATAGCTTTATGGAATTTTGTTTTTTATTTTAGAATTTATAACTGCTGTTAATATTTATTTATATTAACTTATGACTACCGTATTATCACACTTTAATCTAGTTTTCACTCTTCTACATCAGTCTTTTTGAAAAAAGTTTTTGACTATCTTTAAGGTTAAAAAGTAGTATATATTCCTAAATGTATAAATGTATAAAGTATATATGTGCTATTAGAAAAGTTTGCTATATGCATTATAAAAACTTAAAAAATGGAAATATTTAAAATTTGGAGGATTTTTTTCAAGTATTAATATTTTCCACTAACATGTATTTGGGAAAACAATGTAATTGCTTCATTTTAAAAGTTAACTGTTTTCTCATTAAAATACTTTTGAGAAGCTACATCACACAATTGAGTATGCTTCATTTGTCATTAATCTTGGTTTTATACTTTGCAATTTAGTGATTCAGTGGTCTGATTTCATGGTCACTGTATTTGACACTTGACTTTTAGATATGATAGCTGAAATGCTACTTCTCAGAAACTAACAGATTTGAATGTAAGAAGTTTCTTATTGGAGCCTTCTTCCCAACCACTGTTAGAGCTTGTCATCATGTTTAAGACATTGATGTTTTCAGTGTCATGCCAATAGCAATACCCCACTATTCACTTAGTATGGATTTAGGGTGAGCTTTATTATTCATAATTTGGTCTAGTATTTGAGATTTAATTTTTCTTTTTACTCTAGTCACATCTGATTAGTTCTTATGTACTTCATAATGTGGCTATCGATAGAGTATATATTAGTAAGATATCTTAACTAATGGGTTTTTCCTTTTATATGTACAGATATTAGTAGTATTCATTCTAATTCTTTGCAGGAATGACACTCAGAATAAATGCTTACCTGTTTACAGACATCTGACACTTGAGATCCTCTCTTGGTCCATGTGTCAGATGTTCTCCTGACTTGGAGTACCATTTCATTAACTTTGCATGTTTAATTATTAAGTCATAGACAAGTTATTCCTTCATTAAGCTGGAGTATATCGCAAGATGGTAACAGTTGAATAGAATGAAATCTACTTGATTTGAAATCTATTTGATTTCATTCTGGGCCTACCCTAATTCACACTTGCCATTATGTATTATAGATACCCCATGTGGAATGTTAACATTTGAAACAGCTAGGACCACCAGTGCCAATACATATATTAGATGTGGTATATTTGTTTTCATTAATGTGTCCTTCATCCTTTGTTGAAGAAATGATACTCAGTGTCATTGGAAGGATATATTTGGATGGATTCTGATTTGTTGGGGGGAATTCTGATTTCTTTCATGAAACCGTGACTGTAAAAATCCTTGCATTCCTAGCACCTAGCACAAGGCCTGGCACCTGTTAGGTTGCGATTAGTACTTTATTGAAAGATTAAGGAGACTGACCTGACCCAAGTAGAAGACTTCTATTTTAAAAACTGTTTGGATAGATGTAAAAGCTTAAATGCCCTGTTAACAGAAAGTAAGTGTTTAAACTTTCTGCTGAAAAAGCATATGTGGGGAAAATTGGTAGTGTGTTAATGTGAACATATAAAAGGTGAAGACAATAGGTTTGTAGGATATTACATTAACTTGTGAGTCACTGGAGTTTTTAGGGGGGATGAAGATTGGAGAAAACACAAGTTTTCCTCTACTAGGACTAGGGTATGAATATAATTGTGAAGAGGGTCTGTAGAGTGATAGACTCAGCCATTCTAAATGACTCCCTGCACCAAGTGATGCTCTGGTTCTATCTTTAATAAATCTATATATTTAAAGAATAATGGTGTTTTATTTTAAAATATTTTCTCAGGTTTCACATGTAAATTTGGTGCAATTTTGAAAATTTTTCACATTTTGAGTCACTTGTTTCAATAAGACTACTTCAGCTTAAAATCTGTAATATTTATATATGCACTTTTTCCAAAAAGGTATAAAAAATCTATCTTATTTCACAAGAGAGACACAGGAGGATCTGAGAGATGGAGAGCCTGGAATTAAGCCTGGGATCGAACCTGGTGTGCAAGTGCTCTACTTGCTGAGCCACTTACCTGGCCATTGAAAATGATTTCTTACATCATCCATATTTTCCAGTGTGGCTTGTGATTCTCCCAAAGACATAGGCACTATGTTATTAATTATGGACTTTATTTTTGTTATGTTATTGATGTATTTTTTCTGATCCTGGTGATGACATGCCAACATATTTGGGAAAATATATTGGGTTGTTGGAAGAGTCATGACATTTTTCTGTTTTCTGTACAAGAATACAGCACGACTTCCAACAACACGATAGTTGTAACAAGCTGTTCTTTTGAGAGGCACATTGTCTAATCGTCTAGTACTAAGTATCTTTTTTAACACTTTTGTTTTCTGCTTGTAAGCATAGATTTATTTAGAAAGACATCCATAGGTTATGGCAGTATTTTATGCCAATTACTCAGTAGACTAGCTTGTTGTTTTAAAGGTTCAGTTTTATATATTGATTTTCTCCTTATTTTGTTGAAAGAGTATATATAACTTGGTTATGTGAACAGAGAGGTAGTAATGTTGGTTATAAATTCTCAATCTTCTCTTTCTTTCTTTCTTTCTTTCTTTCTTTCTTTCTTTCTTTCTTTCTTTCTTTCTTTTCTTCTCTTTTCTTTTTTTGCCTCCAGGGGTATTACTGGTGCTGGGTGCCTGCACTATGAATCCACTGCTCCTGGAGGCTATTTTTTCCAATTTTGTTGCACTTGTTGAGCTTGTTGTAGTTATTGTTTTTGTTGTCATAGCTGCTGTTGTTGATTAGGACAGAGAGAAATCAAGAGAGGAGGGGAAGTCAGAGGAGGAGAGAAGCGACCCCCTGTAGGTGTGGAGCTGGGGGCTCTAACCAGTATTCTTAAGCTGGCCCTTGCACTTTGTACCATATGCACTTAACCCGCTGTGCTACCCTGCCCAGCCCCCCAATTCTCAATTTTCATTCAAAAAAAAAATCTTTGACGTATATGCAAGTGAGTTCAATTCTTTCCTTTTTTATATTAGTGTTCAATACTTGTTAATACCCTTAAAATACCAATGCTTTCAATTATATATAGTATAGTAAATATATATATAGTAGGAGACTCAAAGCAGGAGATAATGAATATATCTCATGCATTTAGCAAAAAATCAGTTTATGTAATTCAAGCTTATTCAGTTAACAAACAGTATAATACCTAACTTTAAATCCAATTACCTATTTTTATAGTAACAAGCCTATTTTGATACCGAGACAAGGTATTCAGATTAAAGAGGAGAAATGAGTAATGAATTAATGGAATCAGATGAAATGAAAATACTCATTAAATAGAAATATAGTATTCATATAACTGATTCTCACTTGTATTGACTTTTCCAACAACCCAATAGAATCCTAGAACCAAAAATTCGAAGACTAGTCAGACAGAATGGGATTACCCATAAATTTAAGTATTTAAAAATAATACCTACTTAGACTTGAAACTCATAATTGGGAATTATTAAAGGACATTGAGTATCTGATTATGTTTATTGCTTAGATAGCATTACCAAATTTAATATCAATAGTTTAGTTATGTTAAGATTGTTATTTTTAATTGTTTTGTGAGAGACCATCACATCTCTTTAAAAAATTTTTTTATTATCTTTATTTATTTATTGGATAGAGAGAGTCTGAAATGGAGAGGGAAAGGGGAGATAGAGAGGGAGATAGATACTTGCAACACTGCTTCACCACTCAAAGCTTTCCCCCTGCAGGTGGGAACTGGGGCCTCAAACATGGGACACTGCACTGTAACACAGGTACTCAGCCAGGTGTGTCCCCACCCAGCCCCCACACATCCCATCTCTGATGGTCCAAGGAATTGAACTTGAGAACTCTGGGACCCAAGGCATAAATTTGCTAGAGTTAAGTGAGGAGGTATGAGATTTGGTTCATTTATAATGTTCTGTACATTGAGAATCTTTGAAGTAATTTCAAATTATTACCCAAAGGTATGGGAAATGATTTCAGAAGTATTATAAGTGTATTTATTTGCCATTGATTTAAAGTCTATGCTTGGAAAAAACTACTGAGCTACTTTATTCCTTAGCAGAATAAAAAAAATGCACTAAGGGACAATAATAATTAGTGTGGAATATGCAGCATAATTGATAGAAATGTTTTTGTGCCATTCATGACATTAGTTATAATCTTACTAGGTTTCAGTCTGTTATAAAGGACTGAATACAAAAATATAACATATAGTGGGAAACTGATAGTGTAGAAGATTATCCCTAGCTCATGCCAACTATCTTTTTCATACAAGATCAAAGTAGTTGATATGCTTTTGATTTAGTTTTTTCCCCAGCTAGCATATACACAGGCAAGGCGTTAGAGAAATGAGCAATAGAAAGGTCAGGCATGTATTAGTAAATATAAAATACATACTGTTAGAATCTATCCAGTGTTTGAAAGATTATAAAAATGAATGATTTATATGAGGCTAATGTAATGACCCATTATAATCCAGAATTGTTAGCTCTAGAAATTTTTGCAATTGAAATATTCTTAATAGCAATCTAAACATATGTCTCACATTTTAATTAAAAAACAGCCAAAAATTGCTACTACATGTATTTTGGTAGAAATAAGATGTGAGCAGGTGAAATGCATTTCAAGTTGATTGTGCCATGTTTGAATCAATACCAAAAATAATGTCAGCATAAGTGAAAACTAAAAGGCAAAGCAGTCTTTCTTCTTACTACCAAATAGGCTACCTAAGAAAAGGTACTAATGGTGGATGTTTCTATTTGATCCTAACCTCCTCCCCCCATATGCTATGGCTCATTGGTTAAAAGACTATCGATATAATATTTTACTTTAGAACTTCAATATCTTAATTTTAGAATGTTACATATCTTAAATTGATTAGGAAAATAAGACATGCATAAAGGTACTTTATAAATTCTTAGTCACCCAAAAGTTATTTATGGATTTAACATGACCAAAATTATCAAAATAACAAAAGAATTAGTTTTTCATGTCCATAATTAGTAACATCTCTTATTCAGGGAGTCGTGCAATAGAGTGATAATTTTTTTTTCAGAAATGCTAACTTTTGAGTGTAAAACACTTTTAAGTTTTGTGGTGCAATCTGGGAAAAATAATGAAATTCAAAAATTTTAAATGTATCTATATTTACATATATAGTATTCTGTTGCCAGGAGTCAGGGAATACTTAGCATTTAATTTTGGAGGAAAAATGTTATTTTACATTGCTGTACTAACTATGCATAAATTAATGGGCATTATCTGTAACAAGTACTGTTTTACAAAGAAAGGACAGTACAGGGTGAAACCTCAATGGAGGTTGCAGCAGATTTGGGGACTCATAAGGGAGAAGAGATCTAAGTCCCTATGGTGTAATGACATGAAGTTTGTTGGAGGTTGAAATGTACTGAAACCTCTCTTGGAGAAATGTAGAAAGATACCCTCATAACAGCAATCCTGTAAATGAAAAATCAACTTCCCTCTTCTTCTTCTAACGTTTGCCCTTCTTCCGTAGCCAGTTAACAGCGTCAGGTTGAGCCTGATGTAAAGTTTCAAGACCTCCTAATAAAGTGATACTGAAGTTGAAAAAAATAACAAGTACTCTCAATATTTATAATATTTTACAATACAAAAAATTTACAATACTTTTTTTTTACTGTACTGGGTATGAAATTCTGGGTATGGTAAATGTCTATATTTTTGCTTAGCTCTATTAGAGAATTTTTAAATCATTTTTTAGAGTAAATACATAGAATAGTTTTCATCTTTTTCTCCATTTTCTCCTCTATAGCCATTCTGTGCTTACATATAGTAGACAGGCTTTTTTTTTCTGTCTTTTTTTGGTTATCTTTATTTTAAAAAAACTACATGTCAACAGGTGTTTAAATTCCCACCATTCCCACCACCAGAGTTTAGAATCTTCAGTCTCCCCACTGCAATCCACCAGAGTTCCCCTAAGATTGTAGACATGGACCAACCTTCATCTCTACAACTATCTGTCTACATTATAGAGGCTTTTTTTTTTTTTATCTAATTGATAACAACTTCAGGGAAGCAAAATTATATAGAGTACTAAGAATACTGAGGACTCATTAAGAAAGAAAAGTAGCGTAATGCTACTAAAATGGATAACTGGGGGGTTCTCAAAGCTTGTCATTAGAAAACAGCTGCAAAATAAAATGAAACAAAACAAAAGTAGCCAACCTTTCACTCTGGCAGCACTATGGTGGTTATTTGGTTGGGCACACAGAATTTTGGTGGTAGATGTGGTATGGAACTATAATCCAGCTATTCTAATATTGTAAATTACTAATAAAGAGAAAAATAGAAAACGGTTCAAATAATTCACATACGAAAGTTAGGATGTGCAGATCTAAGATTTCTTAAAATTTGATTGAATAGCATAATTTTTATTACTTTACAGATGTTCCATCTAAGCAGACTTCTTCCATAGCAGTAGCTGGAGCTATAATTGGAGCTATCCTCGCCCTTTTCATCATTGCTGTCTTTGTGACTGTGCTGCTCATTCCTCGAAAAAAGAGACCATCCTATCTTGACAAAGTGTGGGTACCTTTTTTTTTCCTGCCTATATTTAACAATGAATATTTGGGATACATTAGATACTTTACAGTTACCTCCTGTGTAACGGGTCTGAGCAGTGCACATTAGGATGCTAGGAGATCATAATGAAGTGACTGAGCTCAAAAACAGTCTCAGACTACATTTTGATAAATAGTGTCAAGAGGCAGCAGATAAATTGTACTAAGCACCCATTTCACCTACAGTAAATTAGACACTTATCTCCAGTACATCAGGCATCTTTCAAAAAGTCAGCATAATGACAATTTATGTTGCCCTGTCTTCTAAAAAAAAATTAGACCTTGGATAAAGTAATCAAAAGATAGATCTTGCAAATTTAACCCTTCCAGTTACATATGTGTGTATCAACTACTAAGAGTTGCTAAAAAGATTGTATTTTAAAACATTTTCCTTAAGAGAATTTTGGTCTTGGTGAATTAATATATATATATATATATATATATATGTATATATATATACATATATATATATTACTTCAAGAGAAAGTGCTATCTATTCATTGAGAGAATTATAAATTATAACATAGAAATTGCACTTAGCTATAATTCCATTAACACAGTTGTAGAACTTTTGTAGTACTTTTGTAGTACTTTTCCTAGTAACACCACATAGTTGTGATGAGAATAGAATAAAATAATGTTATTGAATTGTGAAGTTCTATATTACTGGATTGTTTTTTTTTCTAATATTTATTTACCCTTTTGTTGCCCTTGTTGTTTTTCCTTGTTGTTGTAGTTATTATTGTTGTTATTGATGTCATCCATGTTGGATAGGACAGAGAGAAATGGAGAGAAAAGGGGAAGACAGAAAGGGCAAGAGAAAGACACCTGCAGACCTGCTTCACCTCCTGTGAAGCGACTCCCCAGCAGGTGGGGAGCCTGGGGCTCTAACCAGGATCCTTATGCAGGCAGGTCCTTGTGCTTTGTGCCACGTGCACTTAACCCACTGCGATAGTTTTCTACCTACTTACTTTTTATATTAGGACATAGCTTTCAAAGAGTGAATGTCTTCTGTCTTAAAAAAATACTGTGTGCTTGTGTCTGCTTTTCCCTTAATGTACTTTTACATGTAAATTTATTTTAATGAGAGAGAGGGAGAAAGAGAGAGAGACAGACTATATAGCACTACTTAGCGCTGGTATTTGGTGGTCCTACGGATTAAACCTGGGATCTCAGAGCATCTGGCATGGGAGTCTTTTGCCTAATTATTATGCTGTTTTGCCAGTCCCTGTTTCCCTAATATTACCCACTTACAGTATTAATCTTTTCAATTGAAGATACCTGTATGCTAATCTCAGTTCTGTTAGAATAAAATTATTTGTACTACCTTCAACAAATCATACTAAACTCAATCATACATGCATGAACCTCAGTTACTTCATCAAAGTATTTTATAGTTCCTTAAGAGATAAGAATTTGCTATGATTTTTGTTAGATGAAAACAATTGACTACCTAAAAAAGTATAAAGTACTCAGAGGACTTCTTAAGACTGAAGTTCTTTAATACTTCAAGGGTAATTAGCATTTTATCTTTATCTTTATTTCCAATTTATCTTGGCTTTTCTGTAATTTCAATTATCCATATAAGCATTTATTGTTTGTAATGAAATGTCATGCCTACATTTTGAAGTATTTAAACCTTAGAATTTATAATTATGGCAGCCTCTACATGTTTTATTATCTGTATCCTTCATTGCAGATAGCATTTATGCTTGATTTACTAATCAAAAGCCTGGAAATTAGTGATCTTAATATCTATATTAAAATATATATTTAATTACTTTCTGAATTGCAGAGGACTACAACCTTATTTAACCCCATTTTGCTTTAAGTAAACAATGTTTAAAATTTATGAAAAAAATATTGCAATGTTAATTTACTATACCATTTAGTTTTCAGGTATGCATCATTGAAAATCAACATGTAAGACTCTATAGACAGATCATTTAGATGAAAGTAATTCAATCCCCTAAAGGATAGTTTGCCCGTAAATTGGCAAGATTTATATTCTGGATGATGATTAAGAATGACCAGGACTTTTGAAAATAGTTTTGGTAGTGTTTATAAGATACAGTATAACTTGCTTTCTTTATCATTTTAAGATAATGGTTTTTAAAATTACTTTTGGGACACTTTGGAGGAAAGGACTTTCCATCACACACATAAAATTTGACTTTCTTTGAAAATGATACAGGGATATGAGTGTTTAGTATTTGAGAGACCTGATCATGTACAAGGTGAAAAAAAAAATGCTTCTACTTGAGTTCCTTATTTAAATATCAAACTGTTCTCCTATGTTGAAATCTTTAACATCACTGATTTTTTTTCATTTATAGTTAATAGAAATGTAAAAACAAATCAAACATATAGGCTAAAATAAATATGGACCTGGAGAAGATCTACAAGGCTTAATGCAAATTTCCTTTCTTCTCTTCACTGTGCTAATCATATTTTTTATCTTTTTAATGCAGGATTGATCTCCCACCCACACATAAACCACCACCAGTGTATGAAGACCAGTCCCCTCCATTGGCTCAAAAAGACGGGCTATACCAGGTAAGCCTACATTCCTGAATACATTTAAAATAAAAGGTACTAAAACATGTATGTTATTTGTCTCAAATTTGCACTATTATAAATCAGATGTCATATAATACATAATAATTGTCCAGCTGTTTTTTCTAAAACAGGGAGTTAATTTTTACCTAAAAATTGGTAGGAAAAGCTAATGGGGTGGGAGTAGATAGCATAATGGTTATGCAAAAAGACTGGCTCCACAATCCCAGTTTCAGTACCCCCTGCTGAGTAGTGCTCTGGTTTAAAAAAAAAAAAGGTTATAAGTATAACCAGCCAAGTCAGCATTGTATTAAGAATACCTAATTTGGTTACTTAACATTTTCAAGTTAAATGTTTGCTAAAAGTTGGAAAGTAGAAAAAAAAAGATTTGACTCAGACTAGGTGTTTTGGTTTTAGTTAAGAAAACGTAGGGGGTTGGGCAGTAGCGCTGTGGGTTAACCACAGGTGGCGCCAAGCACGAGGACTGGAGCCACTCCCACCTACAGGGGAGTGGCTTCAAAGGCGATGAAGAGGGAGAGAGTGTTTCTCTGTGTCTTCCCCTCCTCTCTCCGTTTCTCTCTGTCCTATCCAACAACGATGCCATCAATAACAACAATAATAACTACAATAGCAATTAGAAAAAGAAAGAAAATGTAGTTGCTGATTATGACTTACTTGTGGCTTAGTGAGTTTCTGAAGAAATTCTGCTTGAATTTTGTTGAGCTTTCAGGGAACTTTTCGTTGCTTTGTCAGGTTGATCAGGAGAGCTACATGAAACATCTGTTACTCAATGACCATACATCCTGAAGTCTCTGTGTTTGGATTGGTAGCAAGGGGGAATGGGGAGGTGGGGGAGGGGTAGAGAGAGAAAGGGAGAGGGGGTTGGAAGCTGGGTTCAAACCTGGGTGGTTTGCATGACAAAGCAGCACACCACCTAAGTTGAGGTATTTTGCTATCCTTCTCTATCTTGTTCTTAATGAGTGTATTTTTTTCAACATGTTGATATTCTACAAAATACCTAATGATTTTCTAAGTTGTTAGAACTTTTTCTGTTATAATAATAATTGCTGTGGAGAAGATACTTATTGTACGCATGCATTTCTCTAATATGTGCAAGAAAATAGGATCACTTTACCTTTATTTACATGGGATTTTTCACATTTTAATCAGCTAGATCAATTTATATTCTACAAATCATATATTAAAGCCAATTTCATTGCCAAATATTTTTTTTAGTGGAACTCTTTTCCTCCAATTTGGTAAAATGGAAGAATAATTTACTTGAAAGCTTTTTAGATTTCTGGATAAATTTTCACAAGTGATTGCTTATTATTTTTAGTTCTGTAAACTACCTATTTGAATTTTTATGTAGTCAAAATGCTGTTTTTGTCATTATGGCTTCTGGAAATTGTATCTGTCTCATTGAAACAAGATTTAGAATGATAAAAGCAAAAATAAAACTCTAATGTTGGTAGAGGGTATTTTAAATAACGTTTTTGTTTAAAATGACAGTAGCTTTCCCCCAACCCCAAATAGGGCAATGAATTATGTATGTCAGTCATCTTCCATGATTTGAGGGCAACTGTCACAAAATAATTCCCCATATATATTGGTATATTTCTGAAATTGTTTGTTCTATAGCTCTGTTTCCCTTCCTAAACCAAGATAACACTTATTTGCTATAGCTTTATGCTGTGATTTGATATTTAGTGGCTCAATTTTTTCTTTTTTTTTTTTAAAGATTTTATTTATTTACTTATGAGAAAGATAGGAAGAGAGAGAAAGAACTGGACATGTGCTGCCAAGGTTCAAACTCAGGACCTCATGCTTGAGAGTCCAAAGCTTTTTCACTGTGCCGCCTTCCGGACCACAATTTTTTTCATCTCTGTTCTTCCTTCACAAAATTTTCCTGACTTCTCTTCTGCTGTTAGCTTTAGAATTGGTTCCATAAAAATTCTATGGAGCTTACTCATTTGGTGAGAATTGACAATATTCATAATTATAATGTCAATTCTCCCTATCTACAAAGCAGTTAATCCTGTTTTGATGTTATTATATATTAGAATAAAGTCTTTCTGCCTATATGTTTTCCATTTTTCTTATGATTTTATAAGTATTTTGATTATCAGTGGGGCTCCCTCAGCCTACTCCCATAACTTTCCCTAATTGGTTATTATTAGCATATAGAAATGTTTTTACTTTGAAGCTGACTCTTTGTAAAAACTATAATAGTAGGCAGAAAGAACATGGAAGGGCACTGGGAGGGATATGTTAAGGTGTTTCTTTGGTTTTTTTTAAGCATGCTCAGTCTCATATACTCTCATATACTCAAGTCTCATATACTACTAAAATTTTATAATATTGGAAATCATTGTTAAATGAATAATGAAATGCTTTCATTTAAAAACTTAGTTTCTAGCTTCCTTTCTCATTTCTTATTCTACAGTTAAGTCTGTTTGCTTTCTTGAATTTTCTAGATATAGAATTGCTGTAAATAGCACCTTTTTAACTTTTTTATTATGATTTTTTTTTTTGCAGAAAATTAGGGCCTCTAGCAGAGTGCTAAATGCTGACATTTGTAGACTTCTTTATTTCTTTCTGTTTCTGATCCATCATGAAATATTGAACACTGTTATAAAATTTTAATTAGCATTACGATTTTGTAGGACACTGTACATTCTATGAATAACTTATTTTTTAACCTTATATTGGGAGAGTTGTACATAACAAGGTGAAAAAAAAATCCAAACCAGCTAAATTTTTCCAGGGAATGTCTTAGGAAAAAAAAAAATCTAATAGTTTATTTTCTGATATGGAGGAATTTAACATAAACATAAAACTATAATATTAAGGTGTTCCCTGTTTCAGCATTTACTCTTGTAATGTCAAGACTACTAGGTTCCTTGAGATAGAAACTATTACTTATCTTTACCAATGAACATAACAGAATTTTTATTTGTGGTCGTATTATAGGAAATGTTGACTTTTATAGGGAATGTTGACTTTTGAAGTTATTTTGTAATTTTGGCTTATCATAAATAATAACTTTGTAGTAAATTAATACTATTTGGCTTAAAGACCAAAAATACCCTTACAATCTCTTAAATTATCATGAAATTTTTACTTCTAGATAGCCATATCTTTAGTGGTAATTTTTAGATGACTTTTAATGAGTCTTTTAATATTTGGGAAACATTTTTTTCATTTTTTTCTTTATTGGGGGATTAATGTTTTACAGTTGACATAAATACAATAGTTGATACATGCATAACATTTCTCAGTTTTCCACATAATAATACAACCCCCACTAGGTCCTCTGCCATCATGTTTCCATCAAGGAAACTTTTTTGAACAGAATAGCATTTCAGGTTTTGAAATAAACAGATCCATTTTCTTTTTTTTTTGAACATTTGTTTGATAAGATATAAAAGTCTTTATGGAGATTTAATTTTAGTAGTAAATGTATATGATAATGCTCAACAAACTGCCTATATTTTAAAATGTGAATTTTAGGGCAAAGGGAGATAACATAATGGTTATGCAAACATATTTCGCATGCCTGAGATTTCTAAGGTTCAGCACCTTGCACCACCACTAGCCAGAGCTGAGCAGTGCTCTGGTTAAAAAATAAAAAATAAGAAAAAAAAGAAAAAGAGAGATTTTGGGGATGGGAGAGTTAGACTCTCAAGCATAGGTCCCAATATATTCCTTGGCATCTTATGATCCAAAGTGATGCCCCTTTACTCTTAACAATTTTTTTAAGCTTTACAAATAAAACAAAATATGAGTTTAGGACATGTATCCATCCAAATGCTTCTTGGTGCTAGTTGGTAATCTCTTACTCTCACCTTTTCCTAGACCCCTTCCATGTTCCAAGGGATTTAATCTCAGACTAGCTTCACATATATATTCATGTACAGATTCTTGCTTTTATATAGTAGATTCATAAAGTATGTTCCTTTCTCCCCACATAATGATTTGTAATTCTTTCATGTGTTGACAATAATTCATTTCTTTTAGATAGATATATCTTCTAACTATGCATTTTGTTTATACATTTATCTGTTGTTTGCATAGTTTTCAAGTTTGGTTATTACAGTGTTTCTGTGAATACTTTTACAAACTATGCTATAATTTCTCTTTGGTAAACACACTGGGTTGCCTGAATCATAGGGTAAATGTAACTTCAACAATAAAATTATTGAAGAAAAATCCAAACTGATATTCCAACTGGTCTTATCATTTGTTTTCATGCCTTCACCATCATTTGCTATGATCACACTTTTAAAATTTTATATGCTAGGGTCCGGGTGGTGGCACACCTGGTTGAGCGCACATGTTACAGGTACAAGGACTCAGGTTCAAGCCCCCGGTCCCCACCTGTAGGGGGAAAGTTTCACAAGTGATGAAGCAGGGCTACAGGTGTCTCTCTGTCTCTCCCCCTCTCTATCACCCCTTTCCCTCTTGATTCTGGCGGTCTCTATCCAATAAGTTAAGATAATAATAAAACATTAAAAAAAATTTATGTGCTTTATAGTAGGTGTGCTGTTAAATTATACTGTGATTTTAATTTGTAATTTTCCTTTTGTTGACCGGCCACTTAACTATGTGTGTGTGTGTGTGTGTGTGTGTGTGTGTGTGTGTGTGTGTGTGTGTGTGTAAAATCTGTTAAATATTTACCTTTTCTTAAGGAATTGCTTTCTTAGTGTGTTTAGGAGTGTTCTCTTCATTTTGTGTTATGGACTTCATGCTAATGTCCCCCCAAACCCATTTGTTGAAACCCTAATGCCCAAAGTAGTGGCATTTCGAGATGAGGTGTAGTCCGCTTAGAAGAGAAAGACAAGTGATTGTTTCTCTTTCCTTTTGTTGACCTGCCACTTAACTTATTTTTTGTGTAAATCTGTTAAAATGATTGCTGGTTTATTGTGCTGTTGGAGATTGAACCTGGGACCACAATCTATAACATTCTTTTCTTTTCTTTTAAATTAAAAAAAAATATTTATTTATTCCTTTTTGTAGCCCTTGTTTTATTGTTGTAGTTATTATTATTGTTGTTATTGATGTCATTGTTAGATAGGACAGAGAGAAATGAAGAGAAGAGGGGAAGACAGAGAAGGGGAGAGAAAGACAGACACCTATAGACCTGCTTCACTACTTGTGAAGCGAAGTGACTCCTCCCCTTCAGGTGGGGAGCTGTGGCCTAGAACCAGGATCCTTACACTGGTCCTTGTGCTTTGCGCCACCTGAGCTTAACCCACTGCGCTACCGCCTGATTCCCTCTATAACATTATTTTCAAATAATTATCATGGTTAGCTCGTAATACTAAGAGATGACCCTCTACTTTTTAAAGTTATCACCAAAATATGTTTAAAGTATCTCATGTACCATGTTAAGATTGAAATCTTAACTTCAATGTGTTGCTAAGTGCTTTGAAAGAACTGTAAAAATTACTCAATACTTTTTGGAACTCATGCAGAAATGTATTATTCTAACCATTAATTTACTTAAATTGTGTGGTGTTTTTTTTTTTTTTACCCTTGGGTTTTAAAGAATTAAATTTAAAATATTCAGTCTTGAGTTACAATCAGAACATTAAATCTTGATTGGTTTATATGAGACCTGTGTTAAATTCACACTGCTATAAGGGAACTATAAGTCTTAATTAACGATCACTCATGACTGACTCATGAGTGAGTAGAAGTAAAAGAACGGCTTACATTAAATACAGTTAACTAAGGACAATGACATTTCCTCCTAAATTTTAGAGGACCTAATAACTTTCTTTATTTCAAAGCATTCATGATTTTCTACAGAGAAGTCTGGACAGAAAGCTGAGATATATCAGCTATTCAGAACAAAACAACTAAATTTGTTTTTAGGGAACAGACTTATTACTTGTGAATTAAATTTTACATAGGCATTATTAAATCTAATTTTATGCTGCGAGTCCTATACTCTATTAGCTGGGCTATTTCCAGAGCCTAAGTTTACTTTGAATTTAACTACCTTAATCTACATACTCATTTAGAAATATTTAAAATATAACAAAATAATGAAAGTTTAAAAATGTTTAAATATAACATGATAAAAACATGTTTGTGGTCAAGTAATCAAGACCACAGTTATTGTTGAGTAAGTTTACCTTATTTCACCTAAGATCCACTAAATTCATTGCCTTATGTGAGTATGGGATTTTTTTTTTTTAACCTAATTCACCTTGGCAAAATATCAGGTGAGATTCTTTCATAATCAAGTAGTCATAGTCCATGTTTCTTGTCCCTTCAGGATAAAAGTAGACACATTTACCACTCACACATGGAAGTCTTCAACACTGGTTAAGTTTGGTTGTGGAATGATTCCAAATTTGTCTTGTTGATTCTTTTGGAATTTCTCAAACCTAGTTGTTTATCTCTTCAGATTTAATATACATTAATTTCCCATTGCTTGTTTTAATGATGTTTGCTAAATTGAGAATGTATATAATATGCATAATTAGCATTATTTTAACAGATTTAAAAAAAAATACATAGCTTGCTATTTAAGGATTTGAAATGGAAAGTAAATAGGTTCCAAAACGGCATATCTTTTTTTTTGGTATATCAATTAAAAACATAACCTTACAATTCAGAGTAAATTAGACTATTGAGGAATTAATTATACCCTTTGTTTGGAAGGGAAAGAACTTACCTGTAATGGTCCTTTGTTTATTTTCAGTAACCTTATGCATGCATATTTCACTGTTCCCTGGCTGCTTTTTTTTTCATTGAGATGAAGAGAGCTACTCAGAGATAATACAGTACTAGAGTTTCCCTTGATGCCATCATGGCACTTGTACGTGGTGCCGGTTTAAACCTGGACTATGGGAGCACTGGGTCACCGCACACCTGTTTTAGCACGCAAGGATCTCGGTTCAAGCTCCCAACCCCCACCTGCATGGGGGGATGTTTCACCAGTGGTGAAACAGTGCTCCTTACCTCCCCCCTTCCTTCTCAATTTCTCTGTTTCTATCCTAAATAAATAAATAAATAACTTTTAAAAACTAATAAAGTAAACATGGGTCATGCGCTTGCTTGGTAAGACAGACAGGCTGCCTGTTGAGCTATGTCTCTTGCCCCAGAGTAGTACGTTAGTTTGAATTATTGATGCTCCCTTCCAAATAGTTGTCAGCAACCGTGACCCTTGAGGTAGCACAGCAATTGTACTAAAGACTTTGGAGGCATGAAGTGAGTTTGATTTCTAGCACTGTATATGGCAGTTTTGGTTATCTCTCTTTTATTCATCAATCAATAATTAAATAATTGAAAATGCCTCTTAAAAGCATTTTCATATTTATAAACATGTCATGACTCACTTTCCTAACCTGTGTACTTATTTCTAGTAGACACATTTGCTGTACATTCAAGATCATTCCTCATGATAAATTCTTTAGACCTACTTCTTGTTCACACAACTAAGCTTGAATTCATTTTGCATTTCTGTAATAATGTAGTTATCTTTATATATTTTATATATTTATATATATAGCCAAAATTCATGATTTCTTGCTGTCTGATTGATTTGGTGAATATATATATATATATTTTTGGGGTAGTTTGAGAAGATAAAACTCGAACCAGAAAGTAAAAATAAGAACATAGATTCAAATACTAAATTTTATTTGTATAAAATTTTTCTAGTATTTGGGTTCTCCTGATAATGACGCTAGTACTGCAAGTCGTTCTAACTGGGCTTATTTAACAAGTCTTAGCCATTCTCCTTTGTTGTAGATGTTTATTGGAGATAAATAAAAACATTTCTATATTAAGAATGCAATTATAAAAATTCACCCATCATTTTATTGTTATTGTTGTCATTTTATTGTTATTTATAGAGATAAGATCTTACATATGCATGATTTCACTGCTCCTGACTGACTTTTTCATTCAGTTAGAGTCAGAGGTAGGGAGAGACACCACTATACTAAAGCTTGTGCCCCGACATCCCTTGTGGTACTTGGATTCAAATCTGAATTTCAGAGCTCCAGTGGCACAATTGGTCAGCACACGGTACTTACACAAATCTAAATTTCACAGATTACAAGGCACATGTCCTACCCAGTGAGCGGTCTGTCCAGTTCCAAGAATACATTTTTAAGGGCCCTTCTAGTTCTGTCTTCCCATTTTTTTTTCATTAAGAAAAGGATATGTGTAATAGATTGAAAAAATGACATTGGTATTTCTTGCAACCAGCATTTTACATGGGTTTCTTACTGTGATTCTGAGGACAGTATTTAACTACATGGCTGGGTATTTTTGTTTATAAGTTACTGAAAGCACATACATTAAAGGTTTTCATTGAATTTATTTTAAGATCAGTTGCTATTTCCACATATAAAAAGCAATTTGATATACGTTAAAAATTTCAGCCTTTTTAAAAGATTTACTTCTTCAAATACAAATCATACATTTTTTATGGTTGGTCTACAATTATGACTGACTCTACTTAGATACTAAATCTTAAAATATACTTTGAATGATATCTTTACAGTAACTTTAACTACAGTGATGACGCAGCTTAAGTAAGACTTACGAGCTGTAGAACCTTCCACGCACAGAAGGAACTATGAGAATGAGAATTGTTGAAGTTCTTTAAAAGGAAATACTTAGCTTTATAGTGATACCTATTTTAAATTCATTGGCACTTTACAGAAAGTAATAATCTCAATTTCAGTTGTTTGGTGAGCAGTAATTATTTAAGCTATCAATCCTGTTTATTAAAAGAGATGCCATATAAATGTATTTGCTTGAAACATTTTAAATGGCTTATTATCTATGTATATGTTCCCATGGAAACTACAAGTACCTCTTTTTAAAGTGATCTGAAATCATGGTGTTACCTTTAAGTAGTACCTGGGAAATTGCAGACTATATTCAAGAAAGAGTGGAAAATTTTTACTATGGTTACTTCCTACTGAGATTGGAACTGCATGGAAGATTGTAACACCATGTGTGTGTGCTTACCCCACTTCCAAACAAATTAGTCACATTACAGCACAAAGGTATGCAATATAAAAGAAAAGGTGACAAATCGGACATCATTAAAGTTAAAAATACTTGCTTTTTGAGAAAGAGCAGTATGAAAAAAAATTTAAAAAGATATACCACAGGCTCAAGGAAAATAGTTGCAGCACAAATATTAGACAGTTAAACTGTATCCAGAGTTAAAAAAAAAAAAGTAGTCATACAGTTGTTTTTCGGATATAAAAGACAGCCAAAGTTTTCTTGTTTGCTTTTGTTTTGAAAATACTCTTTTTTTTTTTAACGCCCACTCTCTCTAAGTCAGCTGTTGGATTCCTATTTCAGCGTTCAAAATCCAGCTCATACATGATTTTCTTGGCTTCTTTCAGTATTTTCAACATCATCTTTGATAAACCATCTACTAAAATGTTCTGTCCAAATGGGAAAACACAAAGTGAAACTTACCTGACTATGGTGTATTGCAGCACTAAGCAAAAGACTTCAGGGAAGAGGGTGTAGGAAAGGGGTGCTCAAGGTATTAGGTTCCTGGTGTATGTTGAGTGGGCTCAGGTGGTAGCGCACCTGGTTGAACACATAGGTTGCAATGCACAAGGACCTGGGTTCGAGTCCCCAGCCCCCACCTGCAGGGAAATTAAAGTACAACAATAGGCCACTACATACCCATTAGACTGATTAAGATAAAAAAATTAGGTTTTGATATTATGACTACTGATTTCAGTTTGCCTTTTATGAGTCAACTACTATTTGTTTAGCTTACACAAGGATTGTTAAGGACCTTGGAGATGGCACAACAGATTTAACATATTGCTCATACACATGAGCCCCTGAGTTCAATTCCTGATAAAAATTAGTGTAAAAAGGTGCACCCCCCAAAAAAAATCAGTATCACACGCAACTTGTAATGGAAACAAAAATCTTAAACTTTATCACAAAAGGTCCACTGATCAACGGGGAACAGTGGTAGATATCTCAGCTAACCTCCCCTGTAACTGTTCTTTTCTTCTTATATAGTCTGTGTCTCCTCTGCAGGACTGCCTGTTTAGAGAGTTGGTCATACACTAAAAGCCCATTCTGTAAAGCCAAGTTTTTCTTTTCAGTACAGGATGTGAAGAAAGGATCAAACTAGTGCTCCTTTTCTTAAAGACAAATATTTAAAGGTCAAACTAACACTAATAAATTGTAAACTAAAGTTTCTTAATGATAATAGACAATAATAGATGGAAACTAGAATTCCTTAACAGTAATTTTTTAAATTTCTCCATGCTGTGTTACACCTGAGCCAGTCGAGAATGGTGCTCTGGGGTCTCTTGCCCTCATAAAATTAAGTAAAATAGGGAGTAGGGCGGTGTAAGGATCCCAGTTCGAGCCTCTGGCTCCCCACCTGTAGGGAAGTTGCTTTACAAGTGGTGAAGCAGGTCTGCAAGTGTCTATATTTCTCTCCCCCACTCATTCTTCCCCTCCTCTCTCCATTTCTCTCTGTCCTATCCAACAACAACGACATCAGTAACAAAAACAATAATGACTACAACAATTAAACAAGGGCAACAAAAGGGAATAAATATTTATAAAAATTAAGTAAAATCTTAAAAAAAAGAAAACAAGTTATACTTGCAATGTCGTTTTCTCTAGTTAATTTTCATTATTCTTTTTTGTCTTTAAGTCTTAAAGTACTATATGCAGTTAAAGTTTCCTATACCAAAACTGTTTCAGAGAGAATTCCCTCACCCTCACTGCATAACACTCCGTTGAAGTTCTTACATACAAGGATTTATAATGAACGTATGATAGATTTTTGGCTTCATGAGAAGTGACTCAATTTTATGTTTTTATTTTTAAGTCTTTTAAAACTGAGTAATCCCGTTCTTGTTGGTAGGTCCCCCCCTCCCCATAATTAACTATGACCCACAGTATATTTTTTAAATGAGGAATATGATATTATGGATTATATAATTTGCCAAGGGAGAGTTGTTAGGGCAATATGTGGCAGATCTGAGTCATTGGCCTGGAGTGGAAAATATCATTTGGAGTCTTAAAGCCCTGCTTTCTACTCAAGGCAAAATTTCCTTCACTAATATCCCAAAAATGAGAGTCCTCAAGCCTCAACTGAAAACACTTGCACTGACAATTCAACAACCTCACAAGGCACTGTATTTCACTTTTGGATGACTTGTTAGGCAGATAGTCTTCTTTCAGTTGAATCAGTGTTGAAGTTTGTATCAGTAATTCCTAAAATTCTTTCAAGCATTTTAAGTGGCAACTCTAAAGAACATCTAGATACTTTTCTTTCCCTTTTTTTTTTTAAGCCATCTTCCATTTATTTTGTGTGATGTCGTTCTGACTTGTTCTTTTTTTTTCTTTTCTTGGTCTCCAGGGTTATTGCTGGAGCTCAGTGCCTGCACCACAAATCCACTGCTCCTGGAGGCTTTTTTTTTCCCCCTTTGTTGCCCTTGTTGTGGTTATTTTTGTTGTTATAGATACCGTCGTTGTTGTATAGGACAGAGAGAAATGGAGAGAAGAGGGGAAGACAGAGAGGGGGAGAGAAAGATAGACACCTGCAGACCTACTTCACCGCCTGTGAAGTGACTCCCTTGCAGCTGGGGAGCTGGGGACTTGAACTGGGATCCTTAAGCCAGTCCTTGTGCTTTGTGCCACGTGCGCTTAACCCACTGCGCTACCACCCGACCCCCCTAGATATTTTTCATACCATACCTTACAATGACCCTTCAGGAATTATTTCATAACTTGTTAAATATTCGAAGTTTTCCAACTTGCTTTTACTAATATTAAAAACCAACCTAAATGTTTTCAATGTTTTAAACCAATCTACATATTATATAGTTTGTCTTCTCCCCATGGTTCAGATTCCTCTGAACAAATTCTGGCTACTATTTCTAATAAAATATCTTGTTTTCTGGAACAAAATACAATTATTCATAGATGCTAAGTATCAGATGAACTTGGATTATAACTTTGTCTACTTCTGTTAAAATGATTTGTTTTCTTTAAAAATTTTTTTATTATCTTTATTGGGCAGAAACGGAAGGGGGAGAACAAGAGAGAAGAGGGAGATAGAGAGGAAGAGAGAGAGAGTCATCTGAAGATCAGCTTCACCACTCACAAAGCGTTCCCCCTGAAGGCAGGGGGAGAGGGGCTCAAGCCTGGGACCTTGCGCATTGTAACATGTACTCAACAGGTACTACCCAGCTCATCACATAGCCCCTAAAATGACTGTTTCTCTCCATTAAATTTTGTCTTTAAAAATCCATTGAAGTTTCAGCATTGCATTATAATGTATAAGTTCTGGGAACACATCATCTTTGTTTTAGATCAAAATTAATCAACCTGCTGAAAAGTTTTTTGGTTTTTTTTTTTGCCATCAGAGTTATCACTGGGTCTCTGTGCCTGCACTGCTAAATCCACTGCTCCTGGAAGCCATTTTTTTCTTTTTTATTGGATAGGACTGAGAGAAATTGAGAAAGGAGAAGAGGGAAGGAGAGGGGAGGGGAAGATAGAGAGAGGGAGAGAAAGATAGACACCTGCAGATCTGCTTTGCCACTTGTGAAGCAACTCCCCTGCAGTTAGGGAGAGGGGAGGGGAAGCTCCAACCAGGATCCTTGTACTTCCTTCGTACTATGTGCACTTAACCCAGTATGCCACCATATGACCTCCCCCTTGATGAAAGTTTTTTTTATGTAATACAATTAAAATTCAGATTTTTAAAAACTATTACCTAAGACCTTTGTTAACAGGTGCTGACAGTTTACTTTTTAAAAGAAAATTATGTTATAAAATTTTATTGAAAATTAAAACTGAAGTCCTTAAAATTTCAAGTTGACCAGATATGAAACAATTTAAAGACCTTTAAAGGTGTACTGAGAAAAACCAGGCTTTTTTAAAACAAATAAACAAACAATAACAAAAATTTATGTGACATTTACCAAAAAGAGACATCTTTAGGTAAAAATAAAAATCCCGGGTTGCATAGCTAATGCAGATAGTTCTGGTTATATGATTATCAGACAAGAAGCAAGTGCTTGAGATTTCTATCTCCAATCTTTTGTTCATTTCTTATGGCTGGAATTTCATATTCGTATGAAAGTTCATATGAAATTCTTAGATGACTAAACTAGATGATTGTAGAGATGGTTTATTGGTATTTATTCAGACCCTCCCTACTCAACCTTGGGAGCAAGCAGAGTTCTCAACTGGTAGATCAACTGCTTTAGTCTCTGCCATCTTGTGGTTTAAGATTTTCTGAGCTTCTGTGTTGATAATTGAGCTTACGCACTCATGATTGCATTGCCCCTATCTGAAGTTGAGGTGGTCATTCATTTTGGGTTTCATCTTCTGGATTTTCCTTATCTTCTTGTTCTCTTTGACAAGGAGAACCCCTGAAGAATCACAACCTATAGTCCTAATACCTACTCTGTTTCACTGATTTACCTTGTTCTCTTGCAGCCTGGTTGTCAGCACTTTTCCATCATCTCTTTCATGGAAGGGTTGGATAACTATGTTTGATTCCCATAGATTCTCTACGGTAGTAAGGTGGAAACTGTTGCCTGCAGTAGGACTGGTGATGTTGGTTCGGACCTTCAAGGAGCACTTTTATCCTTCATTCTTTTCCCTATTCTTAGTAGTATGGTCATTCTGCTGGTAACTACATGGAGGAGAACTGCTGTGATGTGAATAGCTTCTATTAAGGTACCAGTCTGCTGCATGCCTACCTGCTTTGCATTGGAACTCCACCAGAATGCAAAGATACAGTGTGGAGTTGGTTTTCTTTATGGTATCCTGAGTTACACATAAATATTCCTTGGTATCATTGCTGTTGATGAAACTCTATCTGTTCCTGAGATTGAACCATTTTATGGTTCCTAAAATCTTCCTTGGAATGGCCTTGTTCCCCCACGCTTGGTATTTTAGGCCCTGAGGGCAGGAGTAGTAAATAACTGCTGGGTCTCAGCCTCGATGTTCAAAGTGGTTATGATGGCTGGGTCTGGCTTAAGTGATTGGGCTTTTCTCAACTCTCAGACATTCACTCTCAGCTGCCAATATCAATTGAACTTAAAAATTTTGATTCTTTAGTACACATATCTCATGTGAGAAGAACCCAATACCACTTAAATCAAGTAAAAGGTAGTATTAAATCTAGCAGGACTGGTAAAATCAGTTACTGTAGCACTCATATGTACATCCATACAAAACAGCAGAAGATAACCTACTAGTTTCTCATGTTTCACATTAACTTTTTTTTAATGTGATTTTCTAAAATGATAAATTTTCACTGCGTAGAATTTTCAAAAACTGGACATACAGTTTATACTTTTAAGTTAGAACCTTTCCATTTTTTCACTTTAATAGGAAAATATTAGAGTGAAGTACAGATAGGAACAATTGTTACCAAAAGTAGAGAAAGAATGAACTTGCACCTCTACTAATCTTGAAACGAATATTAACTGAGGGTATGGAGAAAAGTAGACTATTAAGAAATGTAAAATATATTGGATTCTAGAGCTTTTGAGACACAATCTAATGGCATAAGATTTGTTGTATTTATTGAAGTCATTAATTTTCAACAATTGCCACTCAAGTGTTAATTTGCTGGTATCACATCTACCTTTTGCTAGTGGTTATTTTCTATTTTCTGGTCTCTAGAATTCTAGGAGACAATTTTCTTCATTTTGTTCAGACAGTAGCCTATATAAGCCAGGATTACCCACTGCCATTGCTAGCTTGCAAAGAATAACCCATTGCATAACTTTTCTAGGATACCATACCCCCCCCCCCATCTATTATGTATTTCATACAGAACTGATGAAGAGAATGTTTTCATGACCCACATTTAACTCAAGGAGTTACAAAACAGGTTTAACAAGATAAATTCACCTTAACATTCGATCTCCTTAAACCTTTTGAAAATATTTTCTGCTATAGGAAGTTCTAGAATTTCCTGTTCATTTAATGTAGTTCACCTCTGGGCTGGATTTCAACCAGCCAACCAAACTGTTAGAGCCACTACCAGCTACTCAGGTAAATATATTTAATCCAAAAATCTGTATTTGGTACATCTGCATAAGGTTTTGTTTGAGTGAGCATTGTATTCTCCCACCTGTTCTAAAATCATTTAAATCTACTTTCACACACATATGTGTGATATTTCTCTCTCTCACTCTCATACTTAAATTGGGAAAAAATAATGATTTACAAGATAGTTATCATTTTTACCATTTCTGCCTCTGTGAACTGAGCCAATCTTGCAATTTGGACATGGGGCATATTTTGTAACTTACTGAGGAGTAAATTGATGTAGAAAATTCATATCATGTAGCTAAAAGAAAATAACTGACATTTAGAATATGCTGCCTATAAATCTACTTAGGTAAGCTTGCTATTTTATTATGCATACATATTCTATATTGTCACAGGAAACAGTGTTGCCAAGCTTTATTTTACTACAAGTTATAGAATCCAAGAAAAGAGTTGCTTTTTCCTTAACTTCAAGAGCATTTTCCTAAGCCAATATCCTCCTTGAAAATCATCGTCTTTCTATTAATTCTCTTTAAAAGTCTTTTTCAGCTATTGCCTATAGTCTGGTCCCAAAGCCATTACCATGTAACTCAGGTTTTATGATAGTACCACCCACTTCTAAGTTCTATAATCTTGTTTTCTCTTTGTCATATAACAATCTACCTATTTATTTAAATGAACACAGTCATTTTATTACCATCTTATTCTGTCATTGATAAGGTGCCAGTAGGTGGATTTTGCTTAAGGATTCTCATAGTCTTTCAGTCAGGGTGGATGGACATTCAAAGGCTCACTTACTGGTTAATGGGAGTAGGGCTGGGATGAGAATGTAGGGACTGGAACAATTTATACTTTTGCAGGATCTTTCCCTTTTATTTTTGTGCATGATCTCTTCAGCATGGAAGCTTCACTGTAAACTTCTTCTGCAGCAATTCAAGATACAAGACAAGGTGATATCAACTTTACCACTTTGGGGACGAGCAACAGTGTTTTGAAAAAGCTACTTTTGGAATTTTTAGTTTGCTTCTTCCATGTATTCTCTTATATCTAGAAAGTTTTGGAAGATATCAATAGAAAATTAGAATGTACATAGGAGAAGAAAGCCTTTGGGGCGACAGAGACAAGATGGCAGCTAGAAGCCAAGCCTAGGGATTTTCTCCCCAGGAAATCTCTTTGGATCCTGATCTGCCTGTCCAGAAAGATTACAGAGAATTCAGAGATCACAACAATACTACAGAAATCCAAAGTCATGAGTGAGGCTTCTATGAACAACTATATTCCATCAAGCTAAAGAACTGGATGAAATGGAAGAGTTCCTAGAAATATATAACTTTCCAAATTGAACCAACAACTAGATAACATGAACAGGCCAATCAGAGTAAAAAAAATTGAAACCATTATCAAGAGCCTTCCCACGCAATAAAAGTCCAAGACCAGATAGTTTCACAAATGAATTTTATAAAACCTTCAAGAAAGAGTTAATACTATGCTTTTCAAGCACTTCCAAAATATTCAAGACTCAGGAACACTCTCTTCAACCTATGAAACTAACATCACCCTGATACCAAAAGCAGACAAGTACCTGCACACAAAAACAAACAACGTACGGTAGAATATTTCTGATGAACATAGATCCTAGGATATTGAACAAAATTCTAGCCAACTAGACACAGCAGTATATTAAAAAGATTATACATCATGATCAAGTGGGATGTATCCCAGTGGTACAGTGGTGGTTCAATTTACATAAAACAACCAATGTGTTCCACCACATCAATAAAAGAAAAACCAAAAGCCACCTGGTTATCTTAATAGATGCAGAAAAAACCTGTGGCAAAATCCTATATCCCTTCATGATCACAATACTACAAAAAATGGGAATAGATGAAAAATTTCTCAAGATAGTGGGCAGATCAACATCATACTCATTGGTGAAAATCTGGAAGCATTCCCCCTCAGATCAGGTACTAGACAAGGCTGCCCACTCTCACCATTACTATTCAACATAAAGTTGGAAATTCCTGGTATAGCAATCAGGCAGGAGCAAGGAATTACAGGAATACAGATTAGAAGAGAAGTCGTCAAACTTCTGACTAATTGCAGAAGATATGATAATATACATAGAAACACCTAAAGAATCCTGCGGGGAGTTCCTAGAAATTATTGGCCAGTATAGTAAGATGTCAGGCTACAAAATCAACACACAAACATCAGTGGCATTCCTTTATGCAAACACTAAGAAGAAAAAGAAAACCAGAAATAATCTCATACACTATAGTAACAAGATCAATAAAATGTATAGGGATAAACCTAACAAAAGAAATAGAAAAAGACACAAAGAAGTAGAAAGATTGTCCATGTTCATTGATTGGAAGAGTTAAGATCATCAAAATGAGTATTCCACCCAGAGCCATATGCAAATTTAATGCAATCCCCATCAAGGTCCCACCAATTTTTTTTTAAAGAGAAAAGAGCAAAAGATGCAATAGAAAATACCTAGAGTTGCCAAAAACAATCATGAGAAAGAGGAACAGAACTGACGGCATCAGGGCCGGGTGGTAGCACATCTGGTTGAGCACACATGTTACAGTGCACAAGGACCTGGGTTCAAACCTCTGGGACCCACCTGCAGGGTAAAAGCTTGGTAAGCAGTGAAGCAGGGCTACAGGTGTCTGTCTCCCTCTCTGTCACCCCCTTCTTTCTCGATTTCTGGCTGTCTCTATCCAATAAGTAAATAAAGATAATCAATGTTTTAAAAAAAGACTTAAAAAAAAAACTGAAGGTATCACACTCCCACACCTACCCTATGACTCAGCAATTCTTCTCCTGGGGCTATATCCTAAGGAATCAAACACACTTATCCCAAAAGTTGGATATACCTGTGTATATTATACGATCACTGTAATAAAAACTGCCTAGTACTGGAACAAAATAGAAACACTGACCAGTGAAATAAAATTGAGAACCCAGATGCCCCATACCTACGGGCATCTAATTTTTGACAAGGGAGTCCAAACTATTAAATGGAGAAATGAAAGTCTAACAAATGGTGTTGACAAAATTGAGTTGAAACATGCAGAAGAATGAAATTGAAGCACTACATTTCACCAGACACAAAAGTAAACTCCAGATGGATAAAGGATTTGGATGTTAGATGAGAAACTATCAAATACTTAAAAGAAAATATTGGCAGAACTCCTTTTCATCTAAATTTTATAGGCACCTTGGATGATACAAATCCAATTGCAAGAAAGACTAAAACAAAAATAAACCAATTGGACTACATCAAGTTGAAAAGTTTCTGCACAGCAAAAGAAACTTCATCACCTGAAGAGACTCCTCACAGAATGAGAGATCTTTACATGCTATACATTAGATAGAAGGCTAATAACTAAAGTATATAAAGAGCTCACCAAACTCAGCCAAAAAAAAAAAAATCTAAAAATGGGGAGAGGATATGAACACCAAAGAAGAGATTCAAAAGGACAACAGACATAAAAAAAATGCTGCATTAATTGTCAGAGAAATACAAATAAAGACTACAATGAAATATCACCACATCTGTGAGAATATTATACATCAGAAATGGTAGTATCAACAAATGCTAGAGAACTTGTGAAGGCAAAGGAACCCTTCTGCACTGCTGGTGGGAATGTAAATTGGTCCAAACCCTGTGGGAAACAGTCAGGAGAACTCTCAGAAGGCTAGAAATGGACCTACCCTATGGCCCTGCATATATCCTCTCCTAGGCATATATCCTAAGGAATCAAATACACCCATTCCAAAGGATGTAAATACCTATGTGCATACCTATGTTCATAGCAGCACAATTTGTAATAGCCAAGACATGGGAGCACCCCAGGTGTCCAACAATAGATAAGTGGCTTAGAAAGTTGTGGTATATATACACAGTGGCATGCTTCTCAGCTATTAAAAATGACAAATTTACCTTTTCTCGCCTCATCTAGGATGGAACTTGAAGAAATCATGTTAACTGAGATAAAGCAGAACGAGAAGGATGAATATGGGATGATCTCACTTATGGACAGAAATTGAGAAATAAGAACAGAAGGGGTAACACAAAGTAGAATTTGGACTGGCTTTGATGTATTGTACCAAAGTAAAGGAATCAGGGGGCCAGAGTAGGGGAAGTTCAGGTCCTGGTGCACAGTGGTGTAGGAGAACCTAGTTGAAGCATTAGATAGTCTTGTGGATAACTGAGAATTTTTACATATGTACCAACAACCTTATTTACTATTTATTATATACCATTAATCATCTCAATAAAAAAATAAAAGAATTAATGGCAGGTTTTAATGATGATGCAAACTACTATGTAGAGGTATATATTTGGGTGTCCAATTCTGTAGGTGATTATTTTATTACTGTTTTTATTTTACAATGGTTTTCTTTTTCTATGTAATGTCATTACCACCTTTGTGTTTAAATACAGCTTTGAGAATGTCTTTTCTGTAATTGTTCCCTATGAAACGGGTTATTTAAATGAATGGAAGGTTATTTTTTTTATTTGTAAAATGGAAATCTTGACAAGACCATAGGGTAAGAGGGGTACAATTCCACACAATTCCCACCACAGCTAACCTGCAGGTGGTCCCAAGGTATTGTCTTGTTGGATAAAGGACTGGAAAGCTGGATCAGGGAAGAGAATATAAGGAGGTTATTCTTACACTGTTTTGAAGCAGAATTCCTGAGTCTGTTGTGTATCTAGAGGTTCTGATAGAGAATGTGTTCTGTAGTTTTTCTCCTAGCTTCTGGGGATTATAAGCAGTCTTTGAAGTTCCTAGGCATTTAGTTTTTTTCCAACAATGCTTTTCCTTCTCTTTGTCCAACTTTCCCTCTTTTTATCAGATGCCCAACAACTAGATTGAGATCAACCTAATTCATTGTCACCTCATTTCACTTTAATTCATCAGCAAAAACTCTATTCCCAAGTAATATTACATGCAGTGCTACCTCAAATTAAATCTTGAACATATCGTTTAGGGAGATGTAGTTTTTCCCTTTACATCATATAACCGAGTACCTCAAGCACTGAAATTATGGCAAAGGAATACTTAAGGGGCAGGGCATCTTGTTCCTATTTCATCCTTCATTATTATAAAATGTTCACTATGAAAGCATCTTAAGTTTAACTTTAACCAGCAAGGAGATATTTCTTTTAATGACTTATTTTTACTATCTATACTGTGATACTTTTGCCAAGGAAGATTTTTCAGCTGAGAGTAGTTCACATAATTTATTAGATCTTTATTCCTTAGAAAATGAGATGAGTAGTGCTATGGTCTTTCACTGTGTCTTTCTCATTAAAAAAAAAACCTAAAAAAATAATTTAAAACATTTTAAATGAATTTATGTACATGTCTATATTAGAGAAAGAGGTAGCAGAGAAACATCTCCTGTTAGGTTAGAAAACTGAAGTTTAGCTACAATGTGAAGTACACACATCTCCTCAGAACAACTCATTTTGTCATATAGCATGTGATGTTATAGGTCATTTTAGCCAAATGCTTGATGTTATTTTTCAGTATTTCACAACATAGGAAAACATGGCCCTTTGGTGATGGGAGTGGTGAGAGAAAAAGAAAAAAAGAAAGAGAGAGAGAGAGAGAGAGGACGGACTTCCATTAACCCCTCAATAAAAGTTTAAAAAGGGAGAGAGGAGAGACACCACAGCACTGCTTCACCCTCCATGAAGCTTCCCAGGTGCCCCCATGTGGTACACATACAAAAAAAAGTATTCTAAACCTTCTCATCATGTAGATTGAGCAAAGTGATATTTTTCAATTAAATAGACTTAAACACTCGTATCTTCTTCTGGATTGTGTCACTTTCACATACAATTTAAGATCATGCTAAGTTAAAATTCATATACCTGAATAAAATGTCATAAGCATATTTGAACCTAGGTGAAGGCTATAAATTAAAGCAAGGTCCAACCACCTACTTCTACTGACTTAAGGATCTAAACATAGGTTAGCTTCTATGTCACTTGAGTTACCTAGTTTGTTTATATGGTCATTTAAATTCTTATATTTCCTAATATTACAGAAAATATAAGATGGTATAATGTTCGGGAGTCGGGCATAGCACAGCGGGTTAAGCGCACGTGGCACAAAGCACAAGGACTGGCTTAAGGACCCCCATTCGAGGCCCGGCTCCCCACCTGCAGGGGAGTCGCTTCACAGGAGGTGAAGCAGGTCTACAAGTGTCTCTCTTTCTCTCCCCCTCTCTGTCTTCCCCTCCTCTCTCCATTTCTCTCTGTACTATCCAACAATGACAGAAATAACAACAACAACGATAACAAGGGCAGCAAAAGGGAAAATAAGTAAATATTTAAAATTTTTTTAAAAAAAAGATGGTATAATGTTCAAATTTGATTTTACAAGGAAAAGGTTAAGGTGGGTCTTTAAATTCAATTATTTAGCATGTTCAATAGTAAAAATTTTTATCCACAGTGGTGCTGTAATATTTGTTAGAGAATTTTTGAGTTACAAATTGTTACTGGGAAGATTTTTGTTGTTAGACCATTTCTTTGATCTACCATACACCATATACACTTGTTCTGTGAATGCAGTAGAGCACCTAGACTTACTATCAAATTCTTCACAAGTCTTTTCTGAGAACCCTTGTCTGTCCTTCCTATATAATTGAGTTCCCACAAATCCTTTTGAACTGAAAATGAAATTCAAGTAAGGTACTCTGGCTCCTTAGGAGGAAAAATAATAGAAGGCTTTGCAGAGTTTGAAGCTGCTTATATTTACTATATTCTTTTGCTCCTCTCCTCTAACATATTGAAAAGCAACATCTTTTTTAAGCCAGGTTATAACCAAAAGCAAACATTATTTAAGACCATACAGTTTTGGGAGTCGGTCGGTAGTGCAGTGGGTTAAGCGCAGGTGGCACAAAGTGCAAGGACCTGCAAAACGATCCCAGTTCGAGCACCCTGGCTCCCCACCTGCAGGGGAGTCGCTTCATAGGTGGTGAAGCAGATCTGCAAGTGTCTATCTTTCTCTACCCCATCTATCCTCCCCTCCTCTCTCCATTTCTCTCTGTCCTATCCAACAACAATGACAATAATAATAACAATAATAATAACTACAACAATAAAACAACAAGGAAAACAAAAGGGAATAAATGAATATATACAGTTTTATAGCAAAAGATAACAGGCTTATGCTTTGTTCAGTAGGAGACATGATCTCATGCCTTAAGACCTGCCACTGCATGTGATGTAATTTCTTCTCTGAAAACTCTTAGGATCTTCCCTTTACTTTACTCATAGTGTTTTCAAATACCACAACATGACTAGTTATTGGTCTTTTCCTGTGAGAGTCAACTACAGTCTTCTGTCCTACCAGCTGAGCTATTTATTGAAGGGACTACTGATCTTTTGCTACTTCCTCCTTCTTCACAACCTGGGGAGCTGTTTTAATCATAGTACCCTGAGAAAGTGCCCAGGCAAAAAGCAGTCAGAGCACTGCATACTTGTCACAGCCAACAAAAGATGTAGGAACGCTCAGGGCCCATGGCTGACTGCTTCTCCCAGTAATATTCACAAAGAAAGAACAAAAATATTTAGAAAAAAGACAAAGAAAATAAAAGCACACTTATAACTTTTGACTTTATAACTTTTTATGGTTGTTCAAATATTACTAAAAGATATTGTTAAATGAATTTTACAGAAAAAAAAAAGACATGGATTGGATAAGATAGAGGAAGGGAGAGGAGAAAAAGGACCAAGTGGTACAAGGTAATAAATTCAGCTTTCTTGCAAAAATCTCAGGAAGAAAGGAAAGATAAAATGGAGTTTAAAAAAAAAAAAGGAAATATAGCAGTAGTGAAGGGAACTAAGTCTTCAGATTAAATTACATCACAAACATGAAAAGAATGAAAGAAAGGAAGGTGCTTTTTTCCTTTAATACACATCAACTTTGTTTTAAAAAAAATTTTATTATCTTTATTTATTAGATAGAAACATTCAGAAATCGAAAGGGTAGGGAAGATAGAGAGGGAGAGAGAAAGAGAGACACCTGCAGCCCTGCTTCACCACTTGCAAAGCTTTCCTTCTGCAGGTGGGGACCGGGGGCTCAAACCCGGGTCCTTATGCACTGTAACGTACGCTCAACCAGGTGCGCCACCACCGGGTCCCCACATCAACCTCTTTGATGTGCTGCCCATTCTGGGTCTGTTAGGGAAGCATGATTCCACACTCCCTTTTTATTGAATCTTGAACAGCTTTTCCCTCTTCTATATCTTTCATCTGTAATCAGGAGTGATCCTTTCAATCAGAATTTCTTGATTCAACTCTAATTTGCCTTTATCTTTTATGGGCACAAAGAAAAAGAAAGTGTGTGTGTGTGTGTGTGTGTGTGTGTGTGTGTGTGTGTACTATGCACACGCCAGCACTGTCCCTTTTATCCCCCCCTGCTCTCAGCCCCACAATATCTGTAACATGAGCTACTCACTCATTACCCTGGAATTTTACAGTCTTTGTCCTTTCTTCAAGAACAATCGTTTCCCCCTTTAACTTGCCCCTATAAGTGAGTATTTGAGCTGGTATTCCTTGCTCCTTTCAATGTGCTTTTGAAAAATCTGTTCTGTCTTCTTGGATGGAATGTGATCCTTCTCACAATTCTTAAGCTATATCAGTAATCTCTGCTATTATCCACGCTGTTAAACCTTTTTCACAGGCAAATATACCTTATGGCTCATTAACCTTTAATGAAGTGTATGGCCTACATTTACTGTCATTTCTTCACAGCCACTCTTTTATGCATGCTTATAGCATCTTCAGATTTGATTAAGACTATAGGTCTGCTTCATTTTTCAGCCTTCTCTGTTCTCTCTACTATTGACAGTTAGAGCCTGGACTCTTCTGTAATCTGCATGCCAAACTGTACTATCATTGGCAGCAACATCATCATTGGTCAAATCGAAGTTTTCAGGCACTGTTTTCACCATGTTGCTCCCATAAGCCTAGATCCAGCTGACTCCAGAAGCTTGGGACTCCCAGTCTGACTTCTGTGATCAGACCCATCATACATATCCCAGAGTAGACACATCATACATGTCCCATTCATGAAGACTGAGACCTCACTGACACTGTTTAGCCCTCACCTCTCTATATCTTCTCTTGATTGCTGTAGCCTCTGAACCCTTTGAATTTCTAGGATATGCATTTTAGTCCATAATTTGCTGTATCTTAAAAAATCTCTTAATTTTCTCCTAATTCATTATTCATCAAGATCTGACTTGAACTGATGGGTGATTTTAATGAAGTTCTATATGGTCTTCACTACTCTCATCACTTACTGTGAGCTTTCCCCCTGCAGGTGGGGACCAGGGGTTCGAACTCGGCTCCTTGCACACTGTAACATGGGCACTCAAGCAGGTGTGCCACCACCTGGCCCCTCAGATGCTACTCTTACATGAGTAAAACAATGCTTACTCAAAATAAACAACTGTTAAAATCCTACTTTATGTCCATGCACACATAATTTAAATGGTTAGAGCTTGCTTGGGCCCATGTTTATTAGTAGTTAGAGGATAATAACTATAAATAACATTTTACTTATTCTGGGATTTGAAAATGCCACTGCAAAATAAGGTGGTTTTTGTTGTTGTTGTTGTTTTTCCGAATGCAGTAATGAAAGGAGTCAGTCTATCTGTTGAACATAAACTTATCCGTTATTTAAAACAAAACACTGGAATCAGAGACGTAGCTCACCATGCAGGCCAACTGCTTTGCCACGCATGCAACCCAGGTTCAATTCCTCCCACCACAGGGGAGGTTGCCAAAGCAAGTTCAGAAACTGAGGTTCTGTGGTGTTGTTCATGTCTCTGTTTCTGCCTCGCTCCCTTCCTTCCTTCCTTCCTTCCTTCCTTCCTTCCTTCCTTTCTTTCTTTCTTTCTTTCTTTCTTTCTTTCTTTCTTTCTTTCTTTCTTTCTTTCTTCGTCTCCAGGGTTATGGCTGTGACATCTCCACCATTGCTGATGTTCATTTTTTTTTTCCTTAATGGGAGAGAGAAAAGGAGAGAGACACTTACAATACTCTTCTACCAGTAGTTAAACTTCCCTCCTTTGGGTGGGGGATTGAAACTTGAACATCTGTCTTAACATAGTAACACATACACTCTACCAGCAAGTTACTATCCAGTCTCTGGACTTCATATTTACAGAATTGGTGACCCTGAAAGTTAATATTACTTTCCTTCAAGTGTGGTTTCTTTCTGTTCTCAGCTTTTCTACTATTAGGTTATCTTCCTTCAAAAGGAGAAACTATATGTTACATCTATTTTCTCTTTTCAAGAAAATGATGAAAACTATTATCCAATTAAATGTAAGACTTCATAAAAAAAAACTACATGAAATTATTAGTTATGTCAAAGAATTCCACAGATGGCTTATGGCATAGTAACCACCAGGCAGAAAGATAAAGACTAATCCATATCTTCAACCCTTTATTTTTCTTTATTGGGAGGAATTGATAGTTTACAGCCAACAGTAAAATACAATAGTTTAAACATGCATAACATTTCCCAGTTTTCCACATAACAGTACAACCCCTACTAGGTCCTCCTCAGCCATCATGTTCCAGGACCTGAACCACCCCCCCACCCCCAAAGTCATTTACTGTGGTGCAGTACACCAACTCCAGTACAAGTTCTGCTTTGTGTTTCCCTTCTGTTCTTATTTTTCAACTTCTGTCTATGAGTGAGATCATCCCATATTCATCCTTCTCTTTCTGACTTATCTCATTTAACATGATTCCTTCAAGCTCCATCCAAAATGGGGTGAAGAAGGTGAATTTACCATTTCATTGTGCATATATACCACAACTTACTTAGCCACTCATCTTTCAACCCTTTTACTACAATCAATAGAAAAAATAGAGGGGCCGGGTGGTTGAGTGCATGTATTACAACGTGCAAGGACCCGGGTTCGAGCCCCCGGTCCCCACCTGCTGGGGGAAAGCTTTGCGAGTGGTGAAGCAGTGCTGCAGGTGTCTCTCTGTCTCTCTCCCTCTCTATCACCCCCTTCCCTATTGATTTCTGGCTGTCTCTATCCAATAAATAATGATAATAAAAAAAAAAGAAAGAAAAAAGAAAAAATAGATTGTTGGCAACACAATTTTTATATTTTCTTACTTTTCAAAAGAAAGTAATCTAAGGAAGTGCTGTTCAGCAACTAACATATTGCCATTTGTTTTAGAATTTAAAAATTTATTCAGGATGGCTTATTTTTCCCCCTCCCACACCACAGTTTTCTGGAATAATACCCCCATCTTTCAGTCTCAGATAAAAACAGGAAGAAAGACAGAAAAGGCAGGTGAGACACCCCAGCACCTGTCCACTGCTCTACCACTCATTGACGCTTCCTTCCCTTGTACATGGCACTCCCAAGTGGCGCTGAACACTTGAACCTGGAGCCTTATGCATGATAAAATATGCGTCCTGCTGAGTGAACCATCTCCTGTCCCCTACAAATATGTTCAGTAGTGAAAATTTTAGGAGCACTTTTGTAGTTTTTATTTTCCTTTTGCTAAAAATAGCATAAATTTGCTAAAAAAAAAAATAGCATAAATACTATCTGCACAGAAATTCTTACCAGTACTGCACCTTCCAGTGCAAATTCAGGTCAGCAGGTTGCTTTACAATTACTTGAAGACATTTTAAAACTGTGAAAGTGAGGTTTCTAAAAGAAAATCTAAGGTTTACCATGCATTCTAAATAAGCTCATGTTTTCTAATTTTATTTATTTATTTATTGGCTAGAGAGAGAGAGAGAGAGAGAGCCAGAAATCAAGAGTAAAGGGGGTGATAGAGAAGGAGAGAGACAGAGAGACACCTGCAACACTGTTTTTCATAAAGCTTTCCCTCTGCAGGTGGGGAATGGGGGCTTGAACCCAGGTCCTTGAACATCGTATCATGTTCACTGTGCCAACTGTTCCACCACCTGGCCCCTTGTTTTTTAGTATACCCTCATCTTTTCAAAACAAAGGTCTACTTTTTTTTCTTTAGTTGATACTGAAATGGAAATATAGAAGAAGGCTTGAAAGCAGAAAGAACTTAGATGCCAAATTAAATACGAAATTTTGAAAGGTCTGTGTTACTAGTTTCTAGAGAGGAATTCAAATGCAGTTCTCATTTAAGATGAACAATTGAATTTTGCAACAATGAAGCTTCCCAAAATGTGGCTCTCATCTTGAGGCAGAATTTATACCTAATGGAAAAGAGGCAGTGAGAATATTTTTTGTTGTCTGTGGGTAGTTAGATGACCCTCAGTCAAATGTTTACACTGTAGGTAAAATGAAATGACTTGAATAATATAGACCAGTGCCCATTGTGAGAAGGATGGTAAGGTATTCTGATGTTAAAATGTACTTGTGCTGAGAAATATGTTTCACAGGTAGGGTACTACCTTGCCATGCACGCCATATGGGCTCAAGCATTAGCATCTTATGGGAGCACTCTGGCACCAAAGGAGGCTTTCCTGTTGTGATAACTATCCGTGTGTCTGTCTGCCTGTCTGTCTGTCTGTCTGTCTATCTCTCTCTCTCTATATATATATAGAACCAGGGGCCAGGCAGTGGCGTACCTGGTTGAGCACACCTGCTACAATGCAGAAGGACCTTGGTTCAAGACCCTGGTCCCACCCACAGAGGGAATACTTTGCAAGTGGTGAAGCAGCGTTGCAGGTGTCTCTCTGTCTCTCCCTCTCTATCACCCCCTTCCCTCTCAATTTCTGGCTGCTTCTATCCAATAAGTAAAATAAAAATAAGAAGAGGAGCCAGCCTTGGAATAGTGAAATAATGCGTGTGAGACCCACTAATAAATAAATAAATGTGCTGGTATTTATTGGTTATGGAAAATAGTTTCTATGAATGCGTGATTATTTGTGTGGTAGAAATGGGTAGAACTTGTGGTTTGATACACCATAGTATTATATGTGGATATCTAGTTTGTCCACAAATGGTTTTCCAACACATTTATCATCATTAAACTTTGATTTAATGATTTTCAAAATATATAACAACTTGCATGAAATATCACTAGTGTATTTTAATGTTAGGCTTAAGTGAGATAAAAATTGAGATAAGAGATTTTATTAAAATGTGTCATAACAGTTTTCACTTTGAAAGATTAAGATCTAAAGGTATACTCAGAAAGTAATAACATTTATTTACCAATCAGAAGGAACACTGCCTGCCTTTTAGATAAGACATTATCAATAACAACCAGGCAATTACAATTTTGTGATGACTTGAGAAATTTCCAGTGGTACCTTGCTGTATAAAATATCTAATATTCTTCTATTTATAAATAAAACTCATTATTTGAACCTACATTTGAAAGTTTGCCATAAGGACATTGTGTAGTTTCTTCTTGCTACTGCCTCATTGCAACCTTTAATGTTTAAATTAGTGGGCCAAGCATAAGCAATAAAAATAGAAGGGGAAAAAATCCTTCTTAATTATTTTTAGTCCACTGGAGAGAGACAGAGAGATAGAGAGAGAGAGAGAGAGAGAGAGGAGAGGAGAAGTACCATAGTAGCAAAGCTCCCTTCAATGTTATAGAGACCAGTCTGGAATATGGGCCATCAACAAGGCGCACATACAAGTCAACTATTTCACCAGCTCTCTCTGAATTTTTAAAATCTTTTTAAAAATTCTATTGGAGTTACTGTTATTGTCATTGTTAGATAGGACAGAGAGAAATGGAGAGAGGAGGGGAAGACAGACGGGGGAGAGAAAGACAAACACCTGCAGACCTGCTTCACCACCTGTGATGTGACTTCCCTACAGGTGGGGAGCCAGGGGCTCGAGCTGGGATCCTTATATCCTTGCGCCATGTGAGATTAACCCGCTGTGCTATCACCCGGCTCCCTCTACTTCTGTTTCTTAAGTTCTACCTACAAATGAGATCATCATGTATCCATCCTTTACTTTTTGGCTTATCTCTTTTTTATTTCTGTGTTTGAAATAAAAAAGAAGAGTTTCATTAATAACATCACTTCCCTTGATACTAATAAGGGATACTTAATAGGTATTTGAGAAACCTAACATTCCTAAATACCAGCTGTGTTTTACAAGAGTTGAGAATATCAAGAACACACTGAGATAAATAAATGATTACCCAAACAGAAAAACTATCTAAATCTTGATTCAAATTTGTATCTCAACAAAATTACAAATTACTGTATGTCATAACCTTTTGCAACTCATTCACAAATGGTTGAAACTAGCAGTTTCAAATATTTGATTGTCAAGGGTCTATTATAGTTTAAGACACATTCACCTTTGTGGATAATTAAGGTGGAGAATAGTAACAATTATATATTTCACTAAACAAGTGCCTAACTAATGTTTTTGCAAATTTTGCTTGACCATAATATTGCTTTTATTGTTGTCATGCAACCTGGCCTGCTGTTTTCACAACTTAAAAAAACAAACAATACAGTATTAGGGAAAGACTGACCTTTGAGTGATGGTTTTATAAATCCCTTTAAAGTAATTTAATAGAAATGTATGTAATCTCCTATCTTCCTTGTGGAATCCTTACTCTGTGAATTATGTGTGGTAGCCATTTTGTTATGTGTTACTTTTTTATTGTTAGTGGTTAAGTGATCTCTATAGTTTAGGGTTCCAGTCACTAGAACACAAACAGCAATTAGATAGTCAAACTCCTGAATCAAGAACAGCCTTTTATATGATATATCACTACTATATAGTATTTATTAAGAATCTACTATGCATTTTTATCAGATTAGATTATAGACTATGCCAGTGACTTCACAGTATACTGTTTGTCACCATCTATACTTTCCACAAATGGAATAACAACAATAAAATTGAAAGGAATGTCTTTTAACTCAACTTTATAGAAGTATGATTTATGTAATGCTTTTTCCTCTTTTAAGTGTACAGTTCTAGGGGTTGGGCAGTGGTTCACATGCTAGAGTGCACACATTATTATGTGCGAGAATATGATTCAAGACTCTGGTAACCACCTGCAGGAGGGAAGCTACATGAATGATGGAGCAGTGTTCCTCTTCTTCTCTCTTTCAGGCACTTCTATTTCTCTCTGTCTCTGTAAGAAAAGGAAATAAGGAGAAGGAAAACAAACAAACAACAACAATAACAACAACAACAACAAAAACTCAGCCACCAGGAACATTGGGGTTGTATAGGTATTAAGTTCCAGTGGTAATCAATGGAAAAAAAAAAAGAGAGAGAGTTAAATTTTTCTTCTTTTTTTCTTTTTCTTTTTTTTATTTATAAAAAGGAAACACTGAAAAAAAACCATACGATTAAAGGGGTATAACTCCACACATTTCCCACCACCAGACCTCTGTATCCCATCCCCTCCCCTGATAGCTTTCCTATTCTTTATCCCTCTGGGAGTATGGGCCCAAGGTCATTGTGGGATGCAGAAGGTGGAAGGTCTGGCTTCTGTCATTGCTTCCCCACCAAACATGGGCATTGACAGGTCAATCCATATTCCCAGCCTGTCTGAGAGAGTTAAACTTTAAGTGTACAATTTGACAAGCTTTGTTAAGTGTATGTATTTATACAACTATAACCAGTGCTGAAATCAAGAACTTTTCTAACACATAAGCATCTTTCTATCACACACACCACTGCTGATAGTCCTGACCCCACCTCCCTGGCCTATTCTGCCACCTCAGGCATCTTTAATGTCTTCTCTATGACAGTATATTCATTATACCTTCAAACAACTTTATATAAATAAAAGAACAGTGTGCTCTTTTACTTCTAATTTATTTTGCTTAGCATAAAATGTTTTTGAGATCCAGTTATTGCATGAATGAGTTTTCTTTAATTGCTAAGTAAGTACACCCTGATTTGTTTATTTATTCAGCTGTTAAAGACTGTTTTGGTTTGGTTTAAGTCTGTGAAGTGGGGTGTGTGTGTGATTATGCAAATAAACTCTAATGCCTATGACTCTGAGGTCCCAGGTTCAGTTCCTCATACCATCATAAACCAGAGCTGAGCAGTACTCTGATTTAAAAAAAACAAAGTCTGAATGAAAATCTGTTGTTTCTTAGAGTATCAAGATATATATTTTCTAGTTTTCAAACATTTTAGAATTTTCCAAATCTTATAAAAGGATTTATAAAATATTCTCTTCTCTTCCTTTTTACAGAAAAAAAAACTAGGATGGTATCAGTTCTTTAAATGTTTGCTAGAATTTACTGGAAATTCCAAGTAAGCCTGGACTTTTTCTGAGGATAACAAATTTAATTATATCTGTCAAGACATTTGTCCTTGTCATCTAGATTATTAAAATTAATTGGTATCAAATTGTTTATAACACATTTGCTTATCCTTTTAATTAATGTAATATCAGGATGTCACCTTTTTGTTCTGATAATTGGTTTGCATATTTTTTATTTGTACTGTATTACTAGGGCCTTAGGATGGTTATTAATCTTTTCAAAGAATCAACATTTTGTTTCATTAATTTTGTTCAATGCTTGCTCATAGTTTATTGATTTTTTTTTACTCTATTTCTTTATTTCCTTTGGGTTTCACTTTGTTTTTCTTTTTATGTTATGTTTTAGTAGTGATTTAATATTGATTTACAAGATTATAAGATAATAAGGGTACAATTCCATACCATTCCCACTACCAGAATTCTGAATCCCTCATCCCTCCACTGCAAGCCACGGCAGTTCTCCCAAGGTAGCAGACATAGCTTAACCATCATATCTACTACTATCTATCTACATCAGAACATAATTGCCCCCTTTTTCTTCAGGTCCAGTCTTCTCTTCCCCTCCAAGCCACATATAACCAACCCTATTACTACATCCAAATGTCCCTCCCTTTTTCCTCCTCTCTCTCCAGGTCTTGATGGAGCTAGAGTTCAGAGTCCTCTTATCCTCTTCCTCTTATCACTTCTCCCCCACAAGGAATATGGATCAAAATTGTTTTGGGGGTACAGAACGTAGGAGTCTGGCTTCTGTGACTGCTTCTCCTATGGACATGGGTGTTGGCAGATTGATCCATACCCTTAGCCTGCTTTTATCTTTTCCTAGTGGGGTAGAACTCAGGAGAGGCAAGGTTCCAGGACATATTGGTGAGGTCATCTGTCCAGACAAGTGAGGATGGAACCATTATAACATCTGGGAAGTGTTCTTGCTAATTTTTCTTTTCTTTTTTAAAAATAATTTTTTTATTATTTCTTTATTGGATAGAGACATCCAGAAATTGAGAGGAAGTAGGAGACAGAGGTAGACTGAGAGATACCTGCAGCCCTGCCTCACCACTCGTAAAGCTCTCCTCCTACAGGTGGTGAACCAGGGGCTTGAACCCAGGTCCTTGGGCATTGTAACATGTGCCCTCAACCAGGTGCGTCACCACCCAGCCCCTTTTTTGCTTATTTTTCTATGATACTCCCTTCACCTTTTTTTCTTTGCCTCGAGGGTTATTGCTGGGGCTCAGTGCATGCACCATGAACCCACTGCTCCTGGAGGCCATTTTCCCCCCTTTTGTTGCCCTTGTTGTAGCCTTGTTGTGGTTATTATTGTTGTTGTTGATGTCGTTTATTGTTGGATAGGACAGAGAGAAATGGAGAGAGGAGGGGAAGACAGAGATGGGGAGAGAAAGACAGACACCTGTAGACCTGCTTCACTGCCTGTGAAGCGACTCCCCTGCAGGTGGGGAGTTGAGGGCTAGAACCGGGATCCTTACCCTGGTCCTTGCACTTTGGGCCACCTGCGCTTAACCCTCTGTGCTACCGCCTGACCCCCCTTCACTTTCTTTCTAAGTCTCACCTACACCTATTACTACTTACAAGCATCCTTCCTTTTTTCCTTTTCTCTCTCAGGTAAGAGAAACACTGCCTGATTTCCTCTGGTGTTTTCCAGTTTCACCTCCCTTTCAGTGATGGTATAGAAACAAGATTCCTATAAACCATTAATTCCCCAATAAAGAAATTAAAAAAAAAAAAGATTCCTGGTGACACAAGTTTTGATGTCAAAACTGATGGAATTGGGGTTCATAGCCCTTTGGTCATCTTCATCTATCATTTACCCCTCCAGAAGTAAGAACCAAAATTCTTTTGGGGATGCAGAAGGCTCCTGTAATTGTTTCTCTGCCGGATATAAGTGTTGGTCGGTCATTTATACTCCCAGATTATTTCTGTCTTTTCCTAATGGGGCAGGGCTCTGGAGAGTTCACTTTGTTTTTTCTAATGAACTCACTGAAATCTAGTATAGGTTTTAACTTATCAATGATTAATTAAAGCTTGTTTGGATTCAGTTTTCTTCAACCAGAAGAAATTTTCCATAACATTCTGGCTGGGAAGAAAAAAAAAAGTCTCTTAAATAATGCTTGTCTGAAATTTTCTTTATTTCACCTTCATTTTTTAATATTATTGTGGGATAAAGAGTCCTGTTTTGACTTTTTTTTCATTAAGTAATTTTAAGTTGTGATTTCATTGCCTTCTGACCTTTATTTTTCTTAATAGTGAGGAGCTACAATAATTCTTTATTTCTCTTGAAATAAGTGTCTCAGGCTACATCTTTCATTTTCTCTTTGTAATTAGCTTTCAGCAGTTGATTTTGAAATGTGTTGTGACATTGTTTACTCTATTTGAGACTCATTAAGCTTCTTAAAGTTATATGTATTTTTATCAATATTCAAAGTTTTAATAATTCTTCAAAAATGCTTTTGTCTTTCCTTCTTTTCATAGCTCTAATAAAACAAGTAGTTAATACCCCAAGTAATATTCAGTTTGTTCTAACCCTTGTGTTCTTTTCTTCTTGAGGTGTGTGTGTGTGTAAGAGAGAGAAAGCAGTCTTTTAAGGTGTAAAAAAATTTTTCTTTTGAGATATCTATGAAAGCTGTATAGTGACTTTTCCATTTCAGATGTTGCATCTTTTCTGCCTTTGAAGTTTTTTTTATTTTTTAAAAAATGGCTTTCAGTTTTCATGTTCTCATTTTCTTCTATGTACTCAAGCATATTTTTAATAGCTGTTTTAAAGATCTTATCTGTAAAATCCATTCCATTTGTTATATCTGGGTTAGTTTCCATTGAATTATTTCCTGCTTAATCTACTTTAGTCAAATTCTGGATATTGTCAACGCTCATTTTTGTTTGGATTTTGTCATTACTTGTCAATAAGAGTTATCTCCTGGAAGTTAATTTACTTTAATAACTTGATTTTATGGACTCTTCCTAAGAATATTTTTATTTGTTTTAATGAGAGACAGACAGACAGATAGACCAAAGGGTCAAGATCAAAGCACTGCTTAGCTTGGGTTTAAGCTAGTGCTTGGGATTGAACCTGGGACTTCATAGCTTCAGTCATGAAAGTCTTTGGATTCTTCTTTTTTTCTTTTTAAAAAATTTTCATTTATAAAAAGGAAACATTGATAAAACCATAGGATAAGAGGGGTACAACTCCACACAATTCCCACCATCAGAACTCTGTATCCCATCCCCTCCCCTGATAACTTTCCTATTCTTTATCCTCTGGGAGTATGGACTCAAGGTCATTGTGGGATGCAGAAGGTGGAAGGTCTGGCTTCTGTAATTGCTTCCCTGCTAAGCCTGGGTGTTGACAGGTGAATCCATACTCCCAGCCTGTCTGTCTCTTTCTCTAGTGTTTTCTGAAGGTTTTGTAGAATTCGTTTGTAAACCCATCTGGTCCAGGGCTTTTATTGTTGGGAAGATTCTTAATAACAGTTTCAATTTCTTTGTCTGTGATTGGTCCATTTAGGTTTTGTAGTTCTTCTTGGTTCCGTTTTGGAAAGGTATATGTTATATGTTTCTAGTAATTCTTCCATTTCTTCCAGATTCTCTAGCTTGGTGGCCTATAGTTCTTTGTAAAAGCTTCGCATGATTTTCTGGATTTCTGTGGCCTCAGTTCTCCTCTATCATTTACAATTCTATTTATTGTAGTCTTCTCCCCTCCCCTCTTTTTTTAGTGAGTCTGGCTAAGGGCTTGCCAATTTTGTTTACTTTTTCAAAGATCCAAACACTTGGCTTCATTGATATTTTATATGGTTCTCTTACTTCCAATATTATTTATTTCTGTTCTGATTTTAGTGATTTCCATCCTTCTGGTTGCTTTAGGGTTCCTTTGTTCCTCTTCCTCTAATTCCTTAAGGCATGCAGTAAGGTTGTCTATTTGAGTTTTCTTGTTCTCTAATGTGTGATTGTATGGCTATGAGTTTCCCTCTCAGTACTGATTTAGCTATGTCCCAAATATTTTGATAACTTGTATCTTCATTTTCATTTGTTTCAAGGAACATTTGAATTTCTTGCTTGAGTGTCTCTCTGACCCAGCAGTTCTTATGCAGCATGTTGTTGAGTTTCCAAATTTTGTAACTTTTAGTGATTTTCTGTTTGTTGTTGAATGTTAGCTTTGCTCCACTGTGGTCTGAGAAGATACTTGGGTGGTTTCAATGCTCTTGAATTTGTTAATACTGTCCTTGTGGCCTAACATGTGGTCTGTCCTTGAGGATGTGCTGTGTGGATTAGAAAAGACCATGTATTCCAGTTTTTTTAGGGTGAAGAACTCTGAAAAATGCCCAGGAGGTCTAGTCTGTCCATCTCTTCATTTAATTCTCTTGTTTCTATGTTGATTCTTTGCTTCATTGATCTAAGTGTGAGAGTGGGGTGTTGAAGTCTCCCACTATTATTGTATTACTATTGATGTATTTTTGTAGTTCTTTCAGTAGATATTTGATATATTTAGATGCATTGGGTACATAGATGTTAATAACTATTAAATCTTCTTGGTTGATTGATCCTCAAATCTTTATGGAATGGCCTTGCCTATCTTTTATCACTTTATTTAACTTAAAGTCTATGGTGTCAGAGATGAGAATGGCTGTTCCTGGTTTTTTTTTTGTGGTCCATTAGCCTGTAGGATAGTTTTTCATCCTTTCACTTTAAGTCTGTGTTTGTCTTGTTGGGCCAGGTGGGATTTTAGCAAGCAGCCTATGGTTGGGTTATGTTTTCTGATCCATTCTCCCACTCTGTGCCTTTTAATGGGTGACATTTATTGATATTATGGAATTAAGGCATTACAGTGCCATTATTCAACAATTTTTTATTTGCTCTGATATAAGAGATTTTATAAGAGATCTTTTAGAACCTCTTTCAGGGCAGGCTTGTTGATGGTTGCTTCCTTTAACTGTTGCCTGTCTGAGAAGGCTTAGATCCCTCTATCTAGTTTGAAAGTCTAGCAGGATACATTATCCTTGGTTGGAACCATTTTTCATTGAGGGCTCAATATATATCCTGCCATTCTCTTCTGGGTTTTAGAGTTTGAGTGGAGAAGTATCCTGATAGTCTTATGGGTTTTCCCCTGTATGTGACTTTTTGTTTTTCTCATGCAGCCTTTAGGATCCTTTCTTTATCCTTACTTCTTTTCATTGTAACTATGATGTGTCTTGGTGTCTTCAGGTCTGGGTTAATTCTGTTTGGGACTCTCTGGGCCTCTCGAATACTTTTTTTTTAGACTTTTATTTTTATTTATTTATTTATTTATTTTTATTTTTAAATTTTTTAACCAGAGCACTGTTCAGCTCTGGCTTATGGTGGTGCGGGGGATTGAACCAGGTACTTTGGAGCCTCAGGCATGAGAGTCTGTTTGCATAACAATTATGCTATCTATCCTCTGCCCAGCCTCTTGAATCCTAATGTCCTTTCTGTTGTTCAGGTCTGGGATGTTTTCTTCTATTATTTCCTCTAGTATGTTTACTTCCCCTTCCTCTCTTTATTCCTCTGGTAGGCCAATTTATGTGAATGCTACTTCTTTTGAGATCATCCCATATGTCTCTGTTGTTGGTTTCAGTGTCTTTCATTTTCTTTTTGAGCTCTTTTTCCTCTTTCTTAATTTTCTCTAGCTCTTCCTCTGTCTGGCTAATTCGTGTTTTCCATTTCTGTTAATCTGCTTTCCCTTCCCTCAGCTTCTTTCTTCAGTTCAGTTATAGTATTAGCTTGTTCTGCTAATTGATGTTGTAGCTCAGCTATTTCAGCTTTCAGTTCTCTAATTACCTCGAGGTAGCTAGTTTTTCCTTGAGGGTCTCATCTGTTGTTTCCCTAATTCTGATAGCCCTTTCCTCCATAGTTGTCTTCATGTCTGTGATTATTAGGTTTACTGTTGCCTGCATGCCTTTCTTATCTGTTGTTACATGGTTACTTCTGACTGATTTGGAGTTTCTTCTGGGCTCCTGTCCTAATTTATTGTGGTAGCAGTTTTATTTGCTCTTGATTTAACCACTTTTTTTTTATTATTATTGATATGGTTTGTAATCTTCTGTCCTGTCATTCTTCAGTTGTTGTGTTTTGAGTAATAGCCACACTATACTAAAGACTTTTCACAAATGCAGTTACAAACCTCAGAAATTACAACAATAGCAACTGAAGCAATGATTAATGTGGTTCAACCAATACCAGCTAGCCAAACAAAACCTCCAGTCCAAGAATGAATAATAAACAAAGCCAAAAGAAAAAGAAAGAGAAAGGAAAAAAAGGGAAAGCAAGAGTAGACAATTATGCAAATCTACTATCCACTATAAATTTTAGGGATTGCAAGAGGAGAAAGAAAGTAGAAAAGACACACACACATAGAGAGTTCACTCCGAGTCAGATTTCTCCCACAAAATAATTCCCAAACAAGTGCCAGTGAATTCAGAAAGCAAAAGAAGAAAAGGAAAAGAAAGAAAAGAAAAAAAAATAATGAAAGGAGTTTGTGTTTGTTTTTTGAATTAGCTAGGAGTAAAGAAAAAGGGTGGAGGGAAGATGGAGAGAGAAACAAATTCCTCTCACAATGGATAGGACACCCAGTCACCTGTCAATGTAAAAAGCAATAGCAGTTAATTTTGGTCAGCCTGAAGAGGAAGGAAAAAGGACATGCATATATATTAATATCAATAATAAAATAAAATATAATGAAAAACCCTCACAGTTTGTCTGCAGCTTGGACCATTCCAAATTGGCTGCACACAGCCTAAGCAAAGACAGCTAATTATAAGAAGTATCAAAAAAACAAAACAAAAAAACCCCAGGCAGGGCTGAGGCTCTGACTGGTCAAATTTTTGTCACTCAAATAGAGCTCTAGCCACCTAAAAAAAAAGAGAAGAAAAAGAAAAAGACTTGGACTGACACCTCTGCTGAGCCAGGAATCTTGATGAAGAAAATAGCTCCACAGGAAGCCTGCTAGGAGCGGCTGGCCAGCCCTTGGGGCTGATTCTGGGGTGAGGGCAAGGGTGAGTTCAGAAATAGTGAAGGCAAAGATTTTCCTTTTTTTGTCCGTTTGGCCTCTATTTGCCAGCCTAAGAGTGGGTTATAGGACTCTTTTTTGGTGTCACCTTGACCATCCATTTTCACCCTTTCACAGACAAGCCAGATATCCTACCCTCTCCAGAGAATCCCAGGTTGTATGCCGCTTCTTTTTGGAGCTCATGCCAGGTGTTGTTTCCAAGTTGCCATCTTGGCTATCTCCCCCACCCCCCGATTCTTCTCTTTAGTTCCCTGTTCTGTGGATTCCCACCACTCAGATTGCCTGAATGCTGAGCTCTGTCTGCTCAGTTAAGTGAGACCTTTTGCTCATGTTGGTTTTTCTTCTTGTGTCAGCAGATAAGTCAAGTCTATTGGAGAGTCATTGAATTATGTATTTCTGCATGTGTGTTCCCATTCTCTATGAACTAAGATCTATGCAGAACAGTTGTTTACTGTCTGAAACCTATTGTTTTAAATATTTTGTCCAGTTTTTTTTTGTAGTAACTTATCACAAAAATGCTGATATGCTGCTACTTCTCCATTATGATTAGGAGAAGACAAAATTTATCACTTCTCAGTATAAGAGAGAATTATTAGGGTAAGGTCTGTCAATAGATAAAATCCTTTAAACAAATATGCCTTAGTGGCCAGGAAGATAACTCAGTGCTAGCATGTAGAACTTGCATGTGTGAAATCTGGTGTTATCCCTAGTATACATGTGCTGAAACTCTTTGGTTCTCTCTCATGAAATAAATAAATCTTTTAAAATATGTCCTGTGGAGATATAAGGGAAAGAATATGTCCATAGATACCAAATATCTTAAAAAATAGGCCATGGGAAAAACAGTGCAGATTATAGAGCTCAGAGAAAATGACTGGCTGTCCTGTGACTCAGCAATTCCAGAAGCATCTCTATTTAGAGTATAATAGGAGGTAATTTCAATATGAATCCTAGGTATGAACTTGAAACTCTAATACAAGGAAATAAAAGGGAACGATTTCTCTGCTCTCTAGTGGAATGGAGAGTATAAGAAAAGCACAAATAGAAAATAACTAATATGGAATGAGCCATATAAATATATTATCAAGGATTTAGTTCCTGGACAGGCATAAGAGGCCAATATGTAGTAATTTGCTCCATTTCTAAGAGGCTGGCTGTGATTTCAGGCAGAGTTGAAGTAATAGCATATTTTACTACTCATGCATTCTTTATATAATCCATATTGCGAGAATCTCTGTTTCCATTAAAAAAGTTTAAGTGCACATTAGCATATTTGGTTATGTCTGGTGTACAATAAATTACCCACAGATGTGACAGGGAAATTTGCTATATGCTTTCATGGGGAAGGTGGCAAACCAATTACACACTAGTACAAAGCTGTAGGATGCTTAGTGTGTATCCATGTAAAACCTTAGGAATAATTTGGACACTGGTCCTCATGAATGCAAAGAATGCGTTCTCCATACCTCCCTTCTAGACTAGACATTCTAAAGTGAATACTGTCAGGCCTTAAGCCAGCAACTCCCCCGCCTCCCCGCTCTGCTCCATCCTCCATCCTCCATCCTCCATTGCTGATACTATGGTCTATTTATATAATCATTGTTTTGCCTGAAAGTTCCCCACCTTTGATCTATCCTCTTTCTACCTTGAGACCCACCCTGCCTGCAGGGTATTAATTAATCCCACTGGTTAAAGCCTTTGCAACAGCTGCTAAAGGAGTTTCTACCTTAGCCCACTCTTTTCTTTTCTCCGCCCCCTTTCCTAGCCATTTCCTTTTCCGACTTTCCACTTCTGGTTCTAATATATAAAAGTATTGTCTCTGATCAATAAAGATACATTGCATTCCCGCTCTGCCACAAATTCCTGGTCTCTCACCCGCATTGCTGAGTAAGCAGCAGCCCAGGTTGGCTCCAGTCAAGTTCTCTCCAACCCAGAGAGCACGTGCCTGGAAAGAAACACCCTCACGCTAGCCCGGCAGAGTACCTTAGTTTCTTATCATTAAATCGTTATGAATGTGAGCCAACTGTGGAAATCCACCCTTTAGCTAATTATGCTACTCTTTAGGGAGATAATATTCTTTTTAGGCAGTGTAAAAATTAGTAAGTCAGAACAAACGTGTTAACACTAACATTTCCTCCTGGTCAGTAGACTAATATCAAATACTTTAAAAAGTATTATTTCAGTGGGCTAAGCGCAGGTGGCACAAAGCACAAGGACCAGCATAAGGATCCCGGTTCGAACCCCGGCTCCCCACCTGCAGGGGAGTCGCTTCACAGGCGGTGAAGCAGGTCTGCAGATGTCTATCTTTCTCTCCTCTCTGTCTTCCCCTCCTCTCTCCATTTCTCTCTGTCCTATCCAACAACGACAACAACAATAATAACTACAACAATAAAACAACAAGGGCAACAAAAGGGGATAAATAAATAAATAAAATAAATATAAAATTTTTTTTTAAAAGTATTATTTATGGTTTCAAAATTCATTATTTGTGTATGTGTGTGTGTGTGTATGTGTGACTGTTTTAGACATATATTAATTCCAAGACTCCTCCAGTTAAGATGAGATTATTAAGAATTAAATTAACGGGGAGTCGGGCTGTAGCGCAGCGGGTTAAGCACAGGTGGCGCAAAGCACAAGGACCAGCATAAGGATCCCTGTTCGAACCCCGGCTCCCCACCTGCAGGGGAGTCGCTTCACAGGCGGTGAAGCAGGTCTGCAGGTGTCTATCTTTCTCTCCTCCTCTCTGTCTTCCCCTCCTCTCTCCATTTCTCTCTGTCCTATCCAATAACGACAACAACAATAATAACTACAACAATAAAACAACAAGGGCAACAAAAGGGAATAAATAAAATAAAATATTTAAAAAAAAAAAAAAAAAAAGAATTAAATTAACTTTTTGGACACTCTTCTTGTCTTTATATTTTTAAATTCATTTATTTATTTGTCTCCAGAGTTATTGCTGGGGCTTGGTGCCTGAACTATGAATCCACTGTTCCTGGAGGCCATCTTGTTTTCCATTGTTATTGTTGCTATTATTGCTGTTGTTTCTGCTGCTTTTGGATAGGACAGAGAGAAATGGAGAGAGGTGGGGAAGACAGAGAGGGGGAGAGAAAGATAGACACCTGCAGACCTGCTACACCGCTTGTGAAGCTGCCCCCCTGTAGGTGGGGAGCCGGTGCCTGGAACTGGGCTTGTGTCGGTTCCTGTGCTTCTTGCGCTTAAACCGCTGCACAACTGCCCAGCCCCCTCCTCTTCTTGTCTTTAAACACACTTTGTAGGAACTTTTCCCCCCTTCGTTATAGTAAAAATCTTGGCCATTTGAGAAACGTTTAATCAACATTATATAAGTAGTATTTATTAGATGTGTTTTAAATAGTTTTGCTGCCACGAAAGTGTTTCGAGATCACTATTTTCCCACAAACTTTTGTTGTTATTGTTATTACTTCATATTTACCTGGATTTTTTTTTTTTTGCATCTGTCATAGTTCTAATTTGGTTTTTGGCACTAGCAGCCACTTCCCTATTTAGGATATCAACTGAAGACTATTTCAGTGTACTAAGGCTTCTTGGTTACTTTTTCAATTAATGGTTTACTTGTTGTAACATATTCTTATTTATCCAAAATTCATTGCCACTCCAAGTTTCCATTTTTATGTCAGTTTCCAAAGCTTGGTACTTCAAATTTTTCAGAGCTCTAGTACACAGTGAACTATAATGTTAATTATTTGTAATTACAGTAAAAACCATATAGCTATTTAAAATAAAAACCCCTGAGAACTGAATGAAAATGGATGGCCCTTTGGCAGGGAAAATACTGTTAGTTACTTTCATTAAACTGAAGTTTCTGAGAGGTAAATTCTGACCTTTTAGAATTTAAGATGTTACGAGTTTTAAGTGTCTTTGAATTTTTCTTAATATGGGAGAAACTTAAACATGATTGTAGTAGCAGGAGGACAGAATCCATGGAGAAAAAATTTAAGAAAGCAAAATAATTGAGAGATAAGACAAAAATAAGGTTGTTATTAGAAATATGGGAGTTATTTGCGGTAGTTAGAAGTACTCTTGCTTTCACTAGTTTGATTCTGAAGCTTTGATACTGTGGTATCTTTCCCTTTCCCCTTCAGTATTTTTCTCTGTTACTATCTGAAAAGGTTTGCCTGAAATGGTGGTGAAACCCTGGTGAGGAAAAAGGATTCTAGAAGTAGTATGTATCAGTTTGAACTAAAAATTGAAGTGGATATATTAGAAAAAAAGTTTAGGAATATAGAAGATTGTGTTTTAAAGAGTTCAGAGTAAGAGAAAAAGTAATCTAGAGCATTTTGAGGATGATATTATAAAAGGAGCTAGAAAGCTTCTAGTACTCATATTTGATAGTGGAGATAATGGTTTCAAATGGAACTTTAGCTTGACGTTTTTCCATTGCCAGAGCAGAGTAGCCAAGGTTATTGTAGTCCTCATGACAGTTGCAACTTGAAATTTTATTTCTGTGATTACTGAATATAAACTGTAAGAATTCTAAAAACTCTGTTTATGGACTTTCAAGTACTAGCTACACCATGGAAAATAAACCGTAAAATTCTGAAAGCTCTCTTTATGGGATTTTAAAGTATCATCTACATGAAATAAGCTCAACTATAACACATAATAAAGAGTGTGGAGGTATCAATTTATTTGTTGAGTCAGAGAAGTTAAACATTTATTACAATAGCATATAATAAAAATTAAAAAACAAGTAGTGTTAGCACATTGGATGCCAGGAATGAAAGTCTATATGATCTTAGTAAATCAGAAACATGAATATGGGTTGCAGTGTAATAAAAGTTGCTACAAGATAGTATATGTAGGTTGAGAAATCAAGTACATATTAAAGTTGTAGCCAAGCATCTCAGTGAAAAAAAATTCACATGAATAATAGAAAAATATATGCTGTAATCCATCAGTTGAAAATTGTTGATTAATTCAGTGCCTACATATTAAACACCAAACATATGTGAGGCTTTAAGCAAGATTTTAAATTTATCATCATCATCATTATTATTGGTATTCTGTGGTCATTAAGTTTGGCTGTATTTTAAGCAGAATACTACTCAGCCCAGGCATATGATGTTACCAGGGAACAAATCTGGGGCCTCTCTTATGCAAGTCCCATGCACTACCACTGTGCTCTCTCCAACCTTATGATCATTAGCTTTTTTAAAAAAACAAAACAGAGTATGAAATATTTCAAGTAGTTTACAGAAGAGCAGAATGTGAATACATATACTTACCCAGCATTTAATTAAATTGAAACCTTGTGTACCTTGTCAGAAATTGGATGGTTATAACATACAGTTTCCTTCTCCATAAACCCTGATAGTTAATGCAGGGTTGTTATTAGGATGTTCAGGGCTAGTGGTCTGGGAGGTGGCGCAGTGGATACATGTTACCTTTAATAATGTACATATTACCTTTAATAAGTTTCTCGGACTTTTACCAGTGTGTACCATCCATTATTGACTGATCATGTGGAGAGTATTAAAGTATCATGCCAAAAATGACATGGAATAATACTATATAAGGTAGTATTTCAATTGCTGGAAATTTAGGAGCAAACCTGCTAGACCTAATGACCAGCATAAGTGGGTGGGGGTAGATAGCATAAGTGTTATGCAAAGAGACTCCTAAGCCTGAGGCTTCAAAGTGCCAGGTTCAATCCCTGGCACCACCAGAAGCCAGAGCTGAGCAGTGCTCTAATTAAAAAAGAAAAAGTAAAACCAATCACAAATGACTAGCATAAGTATAGCAATGAAATGAAATGAAAAACATACTTACATGATAGGACTTTTTTTTCCTCTCAGGGTGGGAAGTATCTTATATTCTATCTATTAAACTTTATTCTCTAGGCACTGAACTAGAAACCAGAGATTAGCAATTGAAGGTATTCATATATACTTCGATCTGTGTCCATAAACCAAAAGGGAAGTTGAGAAAGATTCTTAGACGAGGTTTGAAAGCAATAAATTCCCTTTAAAATCTGGTGGGGCTAGGGAACAGAAAGTAGCAGGTCAGAAGAGAGTCATACCCATACATGCAACTATAGAGGAAGACACAAAATGGCATTTCATTACCACTCCTCTAACCATTTTAAGAAATAGCTGATTCTCACAGTGACAGATGATGAGACTTTCTGTGGTGAGGCCTCCCTCAAGTAAGATGTAAATAAGTTTGCATAAGAGCTTGCAGATGTTTGGTATAGTTCTTTCCAGAAGTCTGGAGTCAGGAGAGAGAACCTAGCTCTCAGGAAATGTAGTTGCTTTATCCTATCTTCATGTACAATATTTTGCTTAGTTGGCAGACATGTAACAAGACATGGTTGGCTCTTTTAAAATAGAAGTTTTAGTGGTCTTGTTTGATCTCTTTTATCCTGTTTTTGATGCTTTAAAGTGCATGTCTTTTTTCTTCGTTCCTCCTCTAGACCGAACACTTGCCTTTGGAGACTCAGTTCAAAGAAAGAGAGGTTGGCAGTCTTCAGCACTCTGTAAGTAACACAATCTTGATGTGAGTGTTCACCCAGGCAGACTACCATGGTGGCTACCATGCTTATTAAAATACCATTTGACTGCTGTGTGATTCCATTTTAATCATCACTTTGTTGTATGCGCATCTAATCTATGAGTATGTGATGTTCTTGAGCATGCTTATCTCTCCTGGAAGTAATCAAGTTTTATGAAACCAATACATAGGCAGAAAGGTCAATGAACAGACACCACAGAGGAGTCCTAGGGATGGGGGGAGGTATGCATTCATTTTGTACTTTCAGCTGTGACCCAAAGTCAAGCAAGAAGAGAGGTAAGACAAGAAGATATTTTCATGGTAGTGTTCCTTATTTTTAGTTGTGTCCAGAATCCAGTAAAACCACCAGTTTATTTCACTTTATTTTTTCCATAATTCCCCAGTTTTGTATCTGGAAGTTTCTTTTAGTTATGTGACTATTGGACCCAAATTTTTGTGTGTGTCATGTACTGTTTCCAGGCTTGAGCCTTGCTGAGGGGCATTTGAAGTCCACAGCCTCTTCTCCAGTTTATTTTAACTGATAACAATTCCAAATCCCAAACTTGAAACTGGCTACATTCCTGACAAAGCACAGTTTTCTCTTTAGGAGCTTCTTTGCTCATGTCCAGGTACTGTAAACAACAAACAACTGGGAAATGAGAAGTTGTTGAACTTCACCTTGCCATTCAATAACTTGGGGGGTAATGAGTCAGGGACACTCACTGTAATTAAGTCTATTCTTGTCTGTTTTTACTAAAGTGCTAGAAAAATGTTAACAGCTGTTCTACTAATGTAAGCAATGTTTGAATTTTTAGAATGGCCTACATAGCAGAAGATTTGACTATGAAGATGAGAATCCAGTGGGGGAAGATGGGATTCAGCAGATGTATCCCCTGTATAATCAGATGTGCTACCAAGACCAGAGCCCTGGCAAACATCACCCAGACAACGACCCTGAGCCCATCTACATCAATCCACGAGAGCATTATGTGTGATTTTCCACTTTTTCCAATGAGTTGTCTAACAAATGTTTATTCTTAGGTTAGGGAGAGAAGCTGAAGCCGACAGTTATTATTTTATTCTCTCTCATATAAAACAATCACAGTCTAAGTGTATCGGAAGTCCTAGTGAATTGAATGACTTGGAGCTGATAGCAGACACCCCCCCCCCCTTTATTAAGAGTTCCTTTACCACCAGCTGTGTCTGTGAACTTGAATGTAGCTTTGTGTGTTTCTGTGAGGTTGGTGTTTAACTACTAACAGTTGGCCTACAATGGCATGCTCATTTAAAAGTAGAGCATCTGCCTGTGATGATAGCAATGGGTCTCCAGGAAGAAAGGCCCCAGCTGGGAGTGTTTACCTCGCTAGGTCTCAGGCAGACCAGCCTATTCATCTGTAACTCAAACAGGCAGAAAAGGGAGATCAAAATCCTCTTCAGTAATTATTTAGTTGGGATTTAGTTTTCCCTGGCAAACAGTACAATTACAATATTGTAATTACAATTACAAAAGACCTGAGGAAAGAGAAAAGTTTGTTTAATATGCAATCAACAACCACAACAAAAGGCAGTTTAACTAGCCTTTCAAGCATGCTGCTTGCTTTCACACTTGTGTGATGCTCTAATATATGTTCCTTCTGGAACACTTAAGGTCTTGAGGGATGCATATCCTTGCTATTATCTGCATAGACTAGATTAGCTTTGAGCTAACTAACGTGCATTCTTCTTTTGCTCTGTCATTGTCCCCACAATTCTGCTCTTTTCTAGCAATCAGTAGATTGACCTGTTTCCCATGCCGTCTAAACTGTGGATACCCTTGAGCCCTGTACCTCTTTTTATAGTTTTGTACATGACAAGTTCAGCTTTCCTGACTGAGATTTCTTTTCAGAATAATCTTATATACATAACTTTAGCTATCCTCTGTATTTTCTGACTTCATACTCTCTGAGCTTTATCTACCTCAAAAAAGCTTGCTGGAAAACCACCAAGATACAATTTCTGCTCTGTTCAGGTAAAAAATTTGCAAAGTTAAAAACAAAAAAATGCATTTCAATATGGCATATATGCCAAATCCACATGCTGTCCTTTATCTCTCCTTGACCACTTGACCTGGCCAGTAAAAGAGAAAGAAAAAAAATGTCAAAAAACCACATCTGTTGCTTATTAGTGTATCCTGCAATATTTCAGTGCCTGTATATGTCTGTGAGTTTCCTCATTTCCCTGTGCCAGTTCTCCTTACTAAGCTTGAAGGTAATAATTATTGTGGGCAGGAATGCAGGCTTTTGTACAAATGTCAGTCACTCATTCTTGTATCTTAAAGAAAACATTGTTAGCATTGTTTTATTGTATGTTCTGCAAGATTAAAGGTTAGTCTGTGACACTGTACTACAGACTTGTCATATATTAGGAAAGAGTGACACACATAGTACAGTTAATTCCCAACCTAACTTCAAGGGGAGAGGAGAGGAGATTTTTCATGAAATACCAAAGATACATATGACTCATGTACTGGCTCTAGTTCTTATTTGTGTGTTTATTTCCTTTTTTAGTTGTCATGCTTTGTCAGACAAATTACTCTTGCTTTTATACAGTAGTATACTCTCCCTCTAATACCAACAATTCTTAGAAGAAAAGATGCTTAAATTCTAACTTACTGCTTTAGCTAGGCAACAGAAATTTTTGAAGTTATAACTATCCAGAAGAAAATGGTAAATTCCAGGAACCCCCATGGCTATATCACTGTACTACCTCAGAGTTAATGTCTTTTGGTCCTTTGTTGCATATTAACACAAAAGAAATGTGTTGCTTGAAAAGATATCAGTGAGTTAGTATAGCTAAAGATATAGGAATCCTCGCAAAAGAGAACTCTGGTGAGAGCTCACATTGCCAGGGAAGTGTTGCATATATACTACAAATTACGGGAGAGATGGAGTGGCACTTCACCATGTTGAGAAATTAAGAAGTCTCATATACTGAGGGTGGTCTTTAGGATTCTGTAGGGAAGCAAATTGTTCAAGAAAGCACACCTTGAACTTAAGGGGGAGTTCAGATAGTATTTTGTTATATTGTGCCAGGGAAAGAAATTTGGATGCACTGTGTTTCAGAAATCCTTTAACTTGTCTTCAGCTTTTTTGCATTTTTGGTGTAATTATAAGAAAGAAATTTCAGTATGTAGGCATCTCTCACAGCCAACCTCATTCTTCTCTGTCAGTTCTGACATTTAACAAACTGGTAACTTATAGTTCATGTAGCATAGGTCACATAAGCTATATAATTACCTTGGTGCCTTCTGTTTTCTAGAAATACTAAGTGATAAAGAAAAGAGTTTAAAAGGGTTTGATTAGCCTCCCCCTCCCCATACACACACACACACACACACACACACACACACACACACACACACACACAAAGTCATCTAAAATTAGCCTGTTGACCTCTAAGTTTGGAGACTAGACTACTTGATGGCCATTTAAATTTGGAAATTAGGGAGTCGGGCTATAGCGCAGCGGGTTAAGCACAGGTGGAGCAAAGCACAAGGACTGGCATAAGGATCCCAGTTCGAACCCTGGCTCCCCACCTGCAGGGGAGTCGCTTCACAGGCGGTGAAGCAGGTCTGCAGACGTCTATCTTTCTCTCCTCCTCTCTGTCTTCCCCTCCTCTCTCCATTTCTCTCTGTTCTATCCAACAACGACAACAACAATAATAACTACAACAATAAAACAACAAGGGCAACAAAAAGGAATAAATAAATAAAATAAATATTTAAAAAAAATTTTAAATAAATAAATTTGGAAATTAGACTCTTAAAGGTCAGTAAGTAAGGCTTCAGGATATAAGCCCTAGCTGATACTGAATACTCTCCCCATAACTAGTTTACTAAAGCACACTGAAACTGAAATAAATCCTTGTAGCACTTATCCACTTATGGTTACAGCTTTGTATTTCAAGAGAAACTATGCAGTCTCCATCTAAAACACACAACCTTTATTGCCTATTTTGTAGGTAGCCTAAGCACCCAGAGTGCACCCAGTTGTAAATAGCAGATCACTGTGTTCTGTGCAAACCACATTAGAATAAGTGTTTGCCTCAAAGCATCTGTACCTCTTGGGTTGGTCTTGTATAATGGGCTAAGAATTCAGATGAATTATTTTTAATGATTATTTTTTAATTTAATTTATTTGTTTGTTGGATAGAGACAGAGAAATCAAGAGGGGAAGGTGAGACAGAGTTGGAGAGAGAAAGAAAGATACCTGCAACACTGAACCAGTCATGAACCTTTCCCTCTTGGTGGGAAACAAGGGCTTGAACCTTAATCCTTGCACATTATAACATGCCTGCCCTACCAAGTGTGCTACTACCTGGCCCCCAAATTTAGATTAATTCTTAAATGTCACTGATTTGTTACCCCTTCTCAGTGAGTTCTCCTATCAGTGACTACCTTATGTACTTTAGCTCTGAAGAAGTTCAAGGTCAGGCTGGAGAGGTAGCATAATCTTTGCAAAAGACTTATGCCTGAGGCTCTGAGGTCTCAGGTTCAATTCCCCAGCACCAACATAAATCAGAGCTAATCCATGCTCTGTTCTCTCTGTCTGTCTCTTTCTGTGTTTCTCTGTATATCTCTCTCATTAAAATAAATAAATATTTTAAAAAAGAAGTTAATGCTCGGGGGCTGGGTGGTGGTGCACCTGGTTGAGTTATAGTGTTATAATGTCTGAGGACCCAGGTTTGAGCCCCAGGTCCCCACCTGCAGGGGAAAAGCTTTGTGAGTGGTGAAGCAGAGCTGCATCTCTCTCTCTGTCTCTCTCCCTCATTATCCCCTCCTTTCCTTTTGATTGTTGGCTGTCTCTATCCAATAAATAAAGATAATAAAAAACTTATAATTTATTTTAAAACAAAGTTTATGGTCCTTGGGGCATGTAATAAATTCTCACCTGTGCTAGGCTGCCCTCTAAAATATGCTAGAGGCATGAGAGTACTGTGCTAGAAACTAAGTGAATTGGTGCCTTCAGTAATTTTTATGGTGTCACTGACTTAAAAGAATAGTAGTTTCTTTATCCATCTTATGAAAAATTGATTCCCAAACCATCTTTCATCAGATTTAATAGTAGTCACGATTTTGTTCTTTATTGTGCATTTTTTTTACCTCTACCATGTTGATCCCCTAGTACTATTTTTTTTAAGCGAGACTTTCTACAAATTTCTTATTCTATAAGATATAGATCAAAAACCTATTCCAACAATCAAAAGAACATGTTCTTATCTCAACTTCACTCCATTTTAGTCATGGAAACTTAGACAAGTCCCTTAACCTGTTTATGGTATTAGTTACCCCTGTCCATAAAGATAAAATCTCTTCCCTGTCAGCCGCTTACAAAGGTGGTGAATGTTAAATAAGATCATTTGGGTCGGGTGATGGTACACCTGGTTGAGTGCACACATTAAAGTGTGCAAGGATACAGGTTCAAGTCCCTGGTCCCCACCTGCAGAGGGAAAGCTTCACGAGTGGTAAAGCAGGGCTGCAGGTATCTCTCTGTCTCTCTCCCTTTCTATCTCCCCCTCCATTCTCAATTTCTCTCTGTCTCTATACAATAATAAAAGTTTTTTTTTTTAAAGATAATGATGGAGAATTATATGTTTTTAAACTGAAATTGTCTATGAATATTTTAGTTGTGTGTTAAATCCAAACTTCTGGTGCCCTTACCAGCGTTGAGAGTAACATTAGCATCCCCAGGCAGACTAAGAAACAACAGAAAAATTTCAGTTTGACCAAATTTGAGTATAGCCAGTGGCAAGTAGGAGACATTCCTTTTGTTATAATAAACATTTGACATATGGAAAGTCTGATGTCTGGATCTTAGACTTTTAAGTTTTGTCTACAATTGAAAATGTACTTTGCTGTAACTTGTGCTTGCTCTTGTTTTCCAACTTCTAATAAGAGCTACCACTACTGAGTGGATAGTATGATGAAATCCAGGCAAGCACCTTTCATAGATTGTCACCTTTACTAGGACCACATTCCTGTTTGGTTCCTTTTTTTGGAACCCCTCCTATCCTGCACACCTATAGACCATGCCAGTCATCAGACAGCCATTGTTTCCTTCCAAATTTGCATTTGGAAAATGGTGTCAAGGACTAGATTTAGTTATAACAGAGGGGTGTGAGATGGAAGAAAATGATAAATAATTAAGATGAAAGCAAATACATACGTTCATTTTACTTCATTTTTGGACTTCTAAAAATACTCAGATTCTCATGTCCAGTAAATCAGCCATTAACTGTAAGCGTAATCAGCTGAAGAACTGAAATCACTCCTCCCCACTCAGTTTTAGAGGGCACAAACTTCCAATTTCTCTTCCTCACTTAGCTCAACAACATATTCATTGCTCACTGACTCCCAGAGATAGTGACACTCTTATAATGGACAGCAGGAAAGAAAGATGACTTATGAAATAGAAATGCTAGCCCTCTACTCCCACTCACATGCCAGTTCTGTGCTACTCTTATTCCTGGGCTTAACTGTTCCCGTGTTAACTAGCGAGGTCCTTCAGCATCCTACAAACAGGTTGTTTGCAGACATTAATGGAGGATCAGAAATTTTCTTCCTGGTTCTTGTCAACTAACTAGAAACTACTATGTCCAAGACCATTCAACTTTGGCCTATGATTGAGTTAATTTTATTCTACTTTTAAAGGTATGTGTGTGTCCTCCACTAAGTAAAATTGATGTAAGATGACTTGGTTAATTTGGTCACTTGCAATTATTAGCTTGCTTTGATAGCCTTCAGTAGATAAAGTGGATGAAGGCTTTAGGTTTCTTACCCTTAACCGCACAAGGTGGTATTTTCACACCAAAAGCAGATTTTAGACCCTTTTTTCTTCCTTGTTCTTGTTTACGAGCAGTCACCAGAACAGATAGCCTGCAATAGTCAATATGTCATGTAAACCTGAAAAATTCCCAATTTTGTTTTTTTAAGGAACCCAACAGCATATTGCAGAAAAGCATTATTCAATATTTCATTAGACTTAGTATCAAGTAATTCAATTCTGTTTCACTTCTAGAACACAAAACAAGTTAGTAATCTAGAAATACCAGGGGTATTGGACTTGTCTTACTTGTTCATGGGAGGACTGAAGTAACTTACAGTAATCAGACTGGTTCGCATACTTGTAACTCAACTAATTTGACGATGGAAAATTGTCTCTGGTATGGGACTTCACCTAAAGCCTTTGTGGTAATGGCTTCTGAAGTGGATCGGGTTTTTCAAATACTAATAGCCTTTGGAGGGCATATTCCTAATGATACTTTAGATGTTAACTAACTATTCCTTGTGTATATATTAAGGCAGATATATATCATATGGCAAAATAATTTAACTTACATAGATTGTAATGTAATTTGTTAAGGAATTATCACATTCCCATACTTTTGCTGAAGTGAACCAACTGCTGAATACTCTAACTGGCATTTCTCTTGAGTAACAGCCTTTTCCTTTTTTGATGGGGGAGGAGAAGGGAAAAAGGGTGTCTACTTAAAATTTGCATTTGAAAAAATTATTGTAGTATGCATAGAGAACTCTCGCATGTGCAAACATCACTATTCAGGTATATTTATTTTATTTTATTTTTTGCATCCAGGGTTGTCACTGGGGCTTGGTGCCTGCACTACAAATCCACTGCTTCTGGTGGCCATTTTTTCCATTTTTTGTTGTCGTTGCTGTTGTTGGATAGGACAGAGAGAAACTGAGAAAGGAGGAGAACACAGAGAGGAGGAGAGAAAGATAAACACCTGCAAACCTGCTTCACTACCTGAGAAGTGACCCCTCTGTAGGTGGGGAGCTGAAAGCTTGAACTAGGATCCTTATGCTGGTCCCTGAGCCCACTGTGTGCCCTTAACCCAGTGTGCCACCACCCTGCCCCCGGATATATTTTACTGTACTTACTTGAACATCACCTCTACAAAAAAAGTTTAAAATAGATAGTGAGAGATTGTATTCACCTTCTCAGATTAAATATAAAAATATTAGGTTGTGAGGGTTGGATGGTGGCGCAGTGGGTTAAGCGCACGTGGCACAAAGCGCAAGGACCTGCGTAAGGATCCCGGTTCAAGCCCCCAGCTCCCCACCTGAAGGGGAGTCGCTTCACAGGCGGTGAAGCAGGTCTGCAGGTGTCTATCTTTCTCTCCCCCTCTCTGTCTTCCCCTCCTCTCTCCATTTCTCTCTGTCCTATTCAACAACGAACAACATCAACAATGGTAATAATGATAACCACAACGAGGCTACAACAACAAGGGCAACAAAAAGGGGGGGGGGCGATGGCCTCCAGGAGCGGTGGATTCATGGTGCAGGCACCGAGCCCAGCAATAACCCTGGAGGGAAAAAAAAATAGGTTTTTAGGTTTATTTCTGCTCTATTCCCATTATTAGGTTAGTTATTCTCTACTAAAATTGCAGTTTAATACAAAAGTCTGGACCTGAGTAGGCTAGAATCAAAGAAAATTCAAGTGACACTAAACATCATCTTATCATTAATTATTAACTGAGACCACAATGCAAATTTTCAAAATTCCACCACTGACAAATGAAAGAGTTCTTTGTGCTATCGATTGAAAATCTGTCCTTTCCATTGAACCAACCCTAGAATATTCTAAAGAGTGGTTGGAGGTCATGGTGTATATTAAATTACATGCCTTCAAGCTCCCCTGAAATACTAGTATCCCTTACTTTTCTATGGGAGAAAGAAAAATGTCTTTGTCTCAGGGCAACAGATGTGGCTATTGTCACGCTGTACATTCATGGGAAACAACAACATCCCCGGGAACAAAAAATGGTTAGAGCTCTGTCTTTTAATTTGTTCCCATTCGATAGTGTGGTGTTTACTGTTGTTACTCGCACAAAATCTACACTGGAGGCATGCTACTTAGATCCAATGAGATATACTCTCGGTCTTAAAAAGTACTAGATTACAATTGTGGACTCAAAGAGTCTCTAATAAGCAAAGGCCAATTTTTCTGAGATAGTTTACTCCATGGAATATCAAAGAGTAGCCCCCTTGAGGTTTGTCCTAGGACTGCTATGATCAGTTCCCTACAGCCAAGTAGGATCTTTAGTATCATGGCCTGAACTGGTTGTATTTATTGTCATGATATGGGATTTAGCTATGAAAATTGATTGGAGAAGAACTTGAGGGAAGACTCTCTGGGAATCCAGAACATCAGATTTGCTACACTGGCTTAGCACTGTGGCTTCTCCTACTGCAATTATGTCTGACAGCCACAAAAACATGTTTTATGTGTCTCTTCCTGAGGGTAAGAATATACTGCAAACATTCCTGATGTCTCTTAATAACTCATAGTGGCTCTGAAATTTACAGTTACGATTATCCAAGAGAATGAGCACCATTGTTCTAGTTAGATGGCTAATATTTTTTAATTCACCCTAGTCCATTGATCAAGCAAAATGAAATTCTTTCAAGTCATATTAATGGCTCAATATCCATCATGTTTTAACTATGGGCAGCAATATTTCATACAAAAAGCATTAGTTGCCTATGCTATAACTCATTTATGCCTCTGCCTTTTCATGTGGTCTTATAAAAACTCACTGCTATATATGCCCTTCAACTATGCATTTCAATACCCAGAAGAGAATTTTCCATCTTAAATTTCATTGTATACTTAAAATTCCAAATCCTTTAAAAAAAAAAAAATTAAGTAGCTGGTGTTGCTACTGGATCCCTGGATTACTCCACTTGTCTATCCAGAAAAGTTCCTGTTTACCCTCTACCCTATGTTTCTATTTCTAAGCCAATGCTGTAAGACATAGCATCTGTTCTAGTCCAATCACTCTTCATTTGATCTCAAGCTTTTATTTAACTTCTTTGTCAGTTTTACCCCCTGTGTGTTTGTGCTCTTCTGCGTAAAGATTTTCTGGGTGGGGGTGGGGTGGGGTGGGTAAGAGATTTAGGAGTACTCTTCAAAAAAAGTTCTCCTTTTAAATTTATTTTCTAAAAGCCCTGGGCTTAGAAATGAGAAACTCTATAGCTATTACCTTTTCTTATTCTTGCTATTTTTACTTCTGAAAAGTAATCGCTATTTGAATAGTCTTTATGCTGGTTTTAACTTCCCATTAACTCTTTCATACTGAAATTATCTTCTCTGTCTTTTCCATGCCCTGATACTTTTTACTTATGAAGCTCAAACTAACATTCTCACAACAAATTCCACAGACTTTTACTCCCATCACCGACCTAATTAATGCTATTTCCAAATAGGAATCTGACTCTGCAATAAGAAATCAGAAGTAAGAAGTGAAAAAAAAGGGTCTAGTCCTGGCAAAAAATCTCACTGTATGCCTTGGTTCTCCCTGCGTCCACGGAGGTTGATCCTCCTATTTCACCTAGGTCTTGTGAGTCCTGACTCCTAAATGGTGAAAAGTAGATTGCCAATGTCCTGCACTCCATAAATGTGCAGTAAACAATCTGGAAACTCTTCAAGTAGAAATGGGTTCTCATGTAACTCAGTAGAGCATACTGATTCACTTATGTTCAAAAGAAATGTTATACTAACCTTATTTTTTTAAAGGGAAATTTAGTTCCTACTCATTTGAGCTATTTTTATTTTGTTATTTAGGAAGAGATTCAAGCAGTATGTATTCTTGTTTGTCACAAATTATCCAAGTTGTATTTTCCTCCTTAGGAGTGAAAGTTATATATATAACAATATATATAACAAAAGTTATATATATAACAATATAGCGGAGTAAGGGAGATTCTAGCTCAAATGTGGAACCATAGAAATATGAAAATTAGTTCTGATTTTAAAATTGTTTACATTATAAGTAGTAGGTACTTATGGGATTATTTTTAGATATTCTTTATTTTTAAGTTACCAGAAATTGTCCTATTTTTGAACTATATGGTTGCTGACATGTTTTAAATAAAGCTTTGATCAACTAAATTTCTCATTTACATTATTATCAATCAGCTATGATTAAAATGTCTATATACTTAAAATCTATTACATGAGTAAAATCTAAGACTCAACATCTTTTATTTTAAAAAGGAACAGTATTATTACAAGGTTCTTTATTAAAAGTGTTTTATTAAAAATAACAAAAGTGCTTTTGTATTACAAGCAGTATTTGATTTTTTAAATGCTTTTTAAAGTATATAACAAGTAGCATATTGGAATTTCTTGTGAAAATTATTTAGTCTTTTTTTTAAATGACACTAAATTTATTACCTAAAGAATTATTTAACATTTCAGATTAAATCTTAGGTGTTGAAATATCCTTTTTTTTTTTTTTTAATAGAATGATATTGGGGCTAGATGGCTACTTTTTTTTTTTTTTTAACCAAAGCACTGCTCAGCTCTAGCTTATGTTGGTGTGGTGGACTGACCCTGGGACTTTGGAGCCTCAGGCATGAAAGCCTTTTTACCTAACCATTATGCTATCTACTCTTGATATTTTTATTTAAAAAATGAAACATTAACATCTATGGTTTCCTTTTAAGGGCTGGATGTTATACTATTATGTGAAACTTCAAAGTCTGAGAAACACTTAAAATAGATCAATTTTTTTTTCATAAATACCATTCCCACCACCAAAAGACTGTGTCCCATCCCCTCTCCCCACCCCCCATGAAGCTGAACATCCACCCTCACCCTCCTCCACCCAGGGTTTTTACTCTGGTGACCTACTACAAATTTAGTCAATTTCTTAATGTGTAAAACTTAGTGATTTTTAGAATTTCCACAGGGTTGTGCAACTATCACCTTGATTTAGTGGTATTTTCATTACAGTGAGAAGAAATTCCCTCCCATTCCCCACACCTCATTCCTGTCACAGCCCTGAGCAATCACCAATTTACTGTCTATCTTCATGGATTTGTAGTTCTAGACATTTCATATAAGTGGAATCATGTAATATGTTGCCTTTCTGAGCATAGTGTTTCCAAGGTTCGTCCTTACTATAGCATTTGTCATTCACTTACATGTATTGTTGAATAATGTTCCATTGTATGACCTTGTGTTCTAGCTTATGGAAATAATTATAAATTATCATGAACAATGCTTCTATGAATATTCATATATAAGTCTTTGAACATATGTTTTTTACACCTCTTGAATAATTACATAGGAGTGAAATTGTTGGGTCTTATGGCAACTCTATGGCTAAGACTCCTTGAATTATTTCACTCCTATAACCACCAAAAGGGAGATTAGCTATACCTTCCTCTGGATTTTACACTCCCAACCAGCCTTTAAACACTCTGTCAATCTTCATTACTCTGGAGTTATGACTATGTTTCCAAAGGTAAGTAAGCACATATGCATGCATATTACCCAAGATGTCAAATAAAATAAAACAAAATGGTGTTGGAATAAAGGCAAAGCAACAAATGGGAATGTATTCTGATGCATCTAGAAAATTCCTTGGAAAATACATTTTAGGAGCCAGCAAGATAAGCTCCCTTGGATAGTATGCCTGCTTTGCCAGGCCACCCACCCAGGTTCCAGGTGGCCCCCAAAATACTGGAGAAAGCTTTACTGTGGGACCTTTCCTCCTCATATTCTCTTTATCTCTATCTGAATCAAAAGTCAACTTAGAGCCATGAAGTGACAGCAAAAGAGAAAAAAATAGTGTGGGAGTCGGGCTACGGTAGCGCAGCAGGTTAAGCGCACGTGGCGCAAAGCGCAAAGACCAGCATGAGGATCCCGGTTCGAGCCCCTGGCTCCCCACCTGCAGGGGAGTCGCTTCACAAGAGATGAAGCAGATCTGCAGGTGTCTATCTTTCTCTCCCCCTCTCTTCTTCCCCTCCTCTCTCCATTTCTCTCTGTCCTATCCAACAACGACAACATCGATAATAACTACAACAATAAAACAACAAGGACAACAAAAGGGAATAAATATAAAAAAATGTATAAAAATAATGTATATTATAGCTGGGACTTGGATGTCAAAAAATGGTGAGGTAACGAATTCATATGTAGATAAACATATAGATACTGCATGAGTTCAAAAAAGGGAGTAAAACAAAGTTGGGGAAGATTTGTCTCAGTAGTTAGATGCACAGTTCTGAACTCTGCGTCACATTTTATGCTTGAGTTTTTTCTCCCTGGAAGTTCCACAAAAATCCTCAGTGCTACATTTACACTTTTACCAATAAAATAAACTGTTAATCTCCCAATAAAGAAATTTAAAAAAAAGTGTAAGGAAATAAAATTCCTCCTATATCCTCTGAAATTGCTGCAAGAATGCTCCAGAGAAATTAGATGGTGAGTCACCTAGAAAGTAAGAAATTCACATTTCAGACATTTTAAACCTCTTTGAAATTCCAGTTTAATGTGCTTCCAAGTTGTGTTAGTTCTGGTCCACAATCTCCTGGGGATTCTCCTATCTTTCCCTGCTGCTAATGGTGAAACCCACTTGCAGAGTGAGATTGATGTTTCTGACCTGTCGTCGTCAACTCAAATCAAAGCCAAAGAATCAAAGACAGCATCTTGATTATTTTTACCTTGCTGAGTGTGTGTGAAGTGAAGGATTCATTGTTCAGAATTTACAGTTGCTGATTCCCCAAATTTGAAATGTCCTAATTAAAGGCATGTAGAGCAAAGAACCTGTAATCTCTGTGAAATGTTCTATTCCTTTATTGACTAATGTGAAAGCAAAGCCTTTTCTAAAATGCAAAGTGTATTTTTGCACTGGAGTCCCTGCTGTGACTCAATTCTTCCAGAGAGTTTCCTAGTGCAGAACTTGCTTAGTCACTTGTGTTCAGTCAACGCAGAGGTTCTCAAGCTTTACCTTGCATTCAAATGACCTGAATGGCTTTGTTAACACTTGGAATTTCGAATTCTATGTCCTGAATTTCTGATACAGAAGGTGTGGAGTCAGCCCTGGGAAGTTATAAGAAGTTTACCTAGGTGGTAACTGCTGCTGCTAGTCTTGGGCACTCTGAAAGCTTCACTGCAAGTTTCTGCAGGCCAGCCCCCCTTACCTGCTGCTTTGGACTCACTGCTCATTAGGGTAGTTACATCCACCTGGCTTGATTCAAGCACATGCAGTCTGGCCTCTGGTATTTATTTATTTATTTATTTATTTATTTATTTATTTATATTGTTGTAGTTATTGTTGTTAATGATTTTGTTGGATAGGACAGAGAGAAATGGAGAGAGGAGGGGAAGACGGGGAGAGAAAGACAGACACCTGCAGACCTGCTTCACCGCCTGTGAAGCAACTCCCCTGCAGGTGGGGAGCGGGGGGGGGGGGGGGGGGGAGGGGGGGGGGCTTGAACCAGGATCCTTAACACTGGTCCTTGTGCTTTGCGCCACCTGCGCTTAACCTGCGCTAGCGCCCGACTCCCTATTTATTTTTTTTAATATTTATTTATTCCCTTTTGTAGTTTTCTTGTTGTAGTTATTGTTGTTATTGATGTTGTTGGATAGGACACAGAGAAATGGAGAGAGGAGGGGAAGACAGAGAGGGGGAGAGAAAGATAGACACCTGCAGACCTGCTTCACTGCCTGTGAAGGGACTCCCCTGAAGGTAAAGAGGCGGGGGCTCTAACCAGGCTCCTTACGCTGGTCCTTGCGCTTCGCGCCACGTGCACTTAACCCGCTGGCTGTACTACCACCCACCTCCCTGGCCTCTGTTATTTTGAGGTCCTATCATGTCACCTTTGTGGTCCTTTCTTTCTGATCATTTTAATGATACTGAAGCCTCTCTCACTAGTATATCTCCAGATGTCCTTGGTAAATGGTAGGTCTTGTTCTTTCTGGTTGTTTTGAGACCTCATATAAGAAATAATATATTCATTTTATCGTAACTACATCCATGAATCTTTTAGTTCTTCCTTAGTCTGCCAAGGAAGTTCAGGCATTCCAACTGTGCCTACTATGCACCATTGCTTTCTTCATGGTTTCAGTACCCATTCTAATAGCAACTTAACATCATCTCCTGGAGTTTGTGCCAAGGGGTACATGCTGTATCTCTGGAATGTCCCCCAGGATCAACACTCTACCTTATTCAAACTTATGTTCCAATTCCTTTCAGCCTAACAGCTTCCAAAATCAGTCCCCTTGGTGCTGCACTGGTATCTGACAATGTAAGTTGACATCTTCCATATTTTCATTGCAGCTGTCAGGGTCTCACTTTCTCCCAGGTAGGTTAGGATAACAGGCCTTATGTACAGTAGTTAGGAATGTAACTCACTGAAAATAACATTAGATTTAGTCCTGAGCTTAAAGTTTCAACTGAAGTTTTTTTTTTTCTTTTTCTACCTTCCTTCCTCCCTCCCTTCCTTCCTTCCTTCCTTCTTTCCTTCTTTCCTTCCTTCCTTATTGCTGCCTAGGTTATTGCTAGGACTTGGTGCTCAGTGCCTGCACTAAGAATCTACCGCTTCTGGTGGCCTTTTTCCTTTATTTTTTTTTTCTTCCCCTATTTTATTTGATAGGAAAGAAAGAAATTGAGAGGGGGTGGGGGTAGTAGAGAGGAAGAATGATACATACCTGCAGATCTGTTTCACCACTTGTGAATTTCCCTGTAGGTGGAAAGCAGGAGCTTGAACCTGAGTTCTTGTGCATGTTAATATATGTATTCGATCAGGTGTGTCCCAACTGAAGGTATTTTTTAACTACTGGGGAAAGTCTCTGGTTTTTATGGGTCCACAACTTTTATCACTAACGTCACCATTGCTCTATCAGAGGCATTCTGCAACATTTGCTACTCCATTTCCTTTTATCCCTATATCTTCTGTAATACTCAACACGTGATAAATTTCACTTAGTAGTATATTTTCTTTTTTTTAATTATTATTTTTTCTTTTTTATTTAAGAAAGGATTAATTAACAAAACCATAGGGTAGGAGGGGTACAATTCCACACAATTCCCATCACCCAGTCTCCATATCCCACCCCCTCCCCTGAGAGCTTTCCCATTCTCTATCCCTCTGGGAGCATGGACCCAGGGTCATTATGGGTTGCAGAAGGTAGAAGTTCTGGCTTCTGTAATTGCTTCCCCGCTGAACATGGGCGTTGACTGGTCAGTCCATACTCCCAGTCTGCCTCTCTCTTTCCCTAGTAGGGTGGGTCTCTGGGGAAGCTGAGATCCAGGACACATTGGTGGGGTCTTCAGTCCAGGGAAGCCTGGCCGGCATCCTGATGACATCTGGAACCTGGTGGCTGAAAAGAGAGTTAACATACGAAGCCAAACAAATTGTTGAGCAATCATGGACCCAAAGCTTGGAATAGTGGAGAAGAAGTGTTAGGGGGATACTCACTGCAAATTTTAGTGTACTTCTGCTTTCAGGTATATATTTTGCAGTAGTTTACGGATACGTGTGAACATATGCTCTCTCTCACAGAAACTGGTATATATCTAGGGTTTGGGACTTTGTTAGAAAGTGAACCACCCGAGATGAAATTAGAGTATACTATGAAAGGAAAGGTCTCACCCGAGTAATGAAGCTGAAGGGTTGTCTAGTCCCCAATCTGAGGGGGAATGCTTTCAGCTTCTATCCATTGAGTATGATGTTGGCTGTAGGTTTGCTATATATAGACTCCACTATCTTGAGGAATTTCCAATCTATTCCCATTTTTTGTAGAGTTTTGAGCATGAATGGGTGTTGGATTTTGTCAAAGGCTTTCTCTGCATCTATTGAGATAATCATGTGGTGTTTGGCTTTGCTTTTATTGATGTGGTGAATGACATTGATTGACTTACGGATGTTGAACCAGCCTTGCATTCCTGGGATGAATCCCACTTGGTCATGATGAACAATCTTTTTGATATGTTGCTGTATCCGGTTGGCCAAGATCTTGTTTAATATTTTGGCATCTATGTTCATCAGCGATATTGGTCTGTAGTTTTCCTTTTTTGTTCTGTCCCTATTAGTTTTTGGTGATGTTGGCTTCATAGAAGGTGGAAGGGAGTATTCCTGTTTCTCCAATCTTATGGAAAAGCTTAAGCAGTATGGGTACTAACTGTTTCCTGAAAGTTTTGTAGAATTCATTTGTGAAGTCATCTGGTCAAGGACTTTTGTTGTTGGGGAGGTTCTTAATAACGATTTCAATTTCTTTGTCTGTGATTGGTGCATTTAGATTTTGTAGTTCTTCTTGGTTCAGTTTTGGAAGGGCTCTGCAGCTGATTGTTAAGAAAGAGAAAAAAACAAAACAAAACAATAAAAAAAACCTCAGGACTAGACAAGGATAGCTGAAATAGGCAGTTATGCAGATCTACTATCCACTGTATATTCTAGGGGTAGCTAAAGGAGGAAGGGATGTTGAGCAGAGATACTCGCAGTGAGAGTCCAACTGTGAGTCACAATTCTTCCCCAAAATAATTCCCAAATGTGTATCAGTGAATTCAAAAAAAGCACACTGTTTGGTGGTGTGGGGGATGGGGCCTGTGGCTTTGGAAGCTGTAGGATTAAGGAAGAAAGGATGGCAAGAATGAGAAAAAGAAAAAAAAAGAAAGAGAGAGAAAAAAAAACAGTCATAAAAGAGCGGTGAAAGGAAAGAGTTTTTTAATTTATTTATTTTTAATTATTTAATTAGCTATGCTGGGTGAGGTGGGGGGGTTTGCCTACTTAGAAAGAAAAAAGGCCAGAGGTTTCAGAAGGGTATAGACTTAGAATGAATGATACTCCCTGGTGGGACAGGAATTTTGGTAAAGAAAGGGGCTCAGCAGGGGAGCCTGCTAGGAGCTGGTCCCCAGGGACTGGTTATGGGGGGGAAAGGGGAAGGAGGTGTGCTTAATAATTTAAAAGAAAGAAAAAAATTTTTTTCCCTTATTTCCTACTCTATATTTTAACCCAAATTAAGTTATAGTCACCTCCTTGGTGTCACCACTAGGACCCCTTATTGACTGGCCTACTAAAGGCAGAAAATCCTACCGTTTCCAGAAGATATGGTCAGAGCTCAAGCCACTAGCAGCTTCTCAGTTTGCCATCTTCCGGGAACTCCCAGTAGTATATTTTCTTCCTTGGGTATATTCCATTTCATTTCCTATAAGACGGTCACCTGAGGATGTCCATGTTTCATCTGTCACTATTGTGTCCTTATTGCCTGTTAGATGACTACTGATTTGATTCCAATTTTTTTTTTGAAACAGATATTGAGATGAGTGTGTCTGGGGCACTTTTTATTTAGAGGTGACCCCCTGTGGAAGCAAAGTGTAGGTGCAAGATTGACCAGGGAAGGGGAAGAACTGAGATGAAGGTCAATCAAAGCTCCACACACAGTACAGGGAGTTCTAGAGCATATATATCTCTTCAGAATTACTCCTCACTAGACTAAAATAGCAAAGTTTTCATAGTCACTGGATGGGCCTCCCCAGCAAAGGCAAGTTTGGAATGAGATCTTCAGCTGCTGAGTCACCCTTGGAATCTAAAAGCTAAGTCCTTCCTTAGAGGGAATGTGGGGGAATTTCCATTACCCACAGCAAGAGAAAAATTGAAGGGATCTGGTACTTTTATCCATTTTCCTATTGCTAATCTATTTCTAAACCAGGACGTCACTGTAATTGGCAGGATCATCTTTAAATTATTAAATTATTGCTATATTTGCCCCCTGTGTTTTCTCTTTCCCACTCAAGTTCTGTTCTAGATTTCTCCCCCTAGAAGTCTAAAACCATTATTGGAGAATAGAGTTTGGAAAGAAGGTGATTTCTCTCACACTGGAAGAAAAAAACAACTATATAGGCTTATGGGTCCCTTGATAAATGCAGACATGAATTGTGTAACAGATGTAGTGTTTACTCAGTAAAACTGAGAGGCAGGAGTGCCCCCAGTCCTCATCCTGACACAGCAGAAATGCTATGGTGCACTAGAGAATATTTGACATAGCAGGTATCTGAGCAGTTATTTCCAGTGCCACCACTACCATGCCACCTAGGCACTATGTTTGACTCCAGGATTTTGAAATAACACTGTGTTGCAAATGGTGTGAATTTCTAAGTCATCTGTTGAAAGGGAAGCACGTCTTTAGAAAAAAACTGACTTGAATAAAAATTTGAGAAATGCAAAAAAAAGAATTATATGCTTGTCACACATGCCTGCTTTAGATTCGTAAGGGACTCTTAGTCTTTCAGCGCCTCCCCAACACACCCCATATTAATTGCTCAGGTACTCTAAGCCTCCTGATTCACCCACATGGACCTTCTATGTCTTTAGGCCATCTGGACTGCATATTGCCAGATGGATACTGAGAAGATTAAGTGTTTTCTGCAAAGCCTCCCTCTAACTCTTCTTCTGTCCACCTCAGAGCATGAGCAGTCCTGCTACCCGCCACTCCAGTTGCTTGTTCTTGAATTGAGAGTTAACCTCTACACTAGTCCCCTGAGTATTTATTTGTAGCCGAATTGAGAAACTGACTTATGGAGAAATTGTCTCCACCCCCTTTTTGTTTGTTTTTAATCCTCAAACTTTTTCACTATCACATTAATAGTTCTTTTGCAATTATTTTCTTGGGAGATAACATTGGTCTACCAGATTATAAATACTTTTAAAAAATTGTAATCTTCATTTATTGGATAGAGACAGCTAGAAATTGAGGGGTTGTGGGATATAGAGTGGGAGAAAGACAGAGAGACACCTACAGTACTGCTTTACCACTGGAAAAGCTTTCACCCTGCAGGTGGAGACCAGGGTCTCGAACCTGGGTCCCTGCACATTGTAATGTGCACTCAGTCAGGTGAGCCACCATCTGCCCCCTAAATACTTTATATAAGTATAGTTTCACTCTTTCAAATATGTGAGCTCAGACTGACAGAGATGCAGCGGTCACACAGGTTCCTGTGCTAAATATGAATAGACATGGGCATGAGGTCAGATCATTGGGGTTTTCAGTTAGTGGTATTTGCATGTTTTTTTCCCCATATTTGGGAGCTTTTCTCTGTCCTTACCCAGCTTTCTAGTCCTATCCTCAATCTAACACCATCTTCCCAGATAATACTCCTAGTCTACCTGCATGTTAACTGTCAGAATCAGGCCAAAATTAGTAAAGTCATGGCCCCCTTAGAATATACCTAAAATAGAATTCCTAACTCCTTCCAACATGAAGACCTAAAATTTCATCTGCTATGTTCTTAACTTTAGGTTTCTGATTATTAAACAATTTATTCTGCTTTATATCTTAATGCTTTTCAGCTACCAAGTTGCAGATGCTACCATGATGCCAACTCTGCTTCCCTGGGTAGTTGACCTCACCAATGTGTCCTGGAACCCCACCTCCCCTGAACCCTCCCCCACTTGGGAAAGATAGAAACAGGCTGAGAATGTGGATCGATCTGCCAACACCCACGTCTAGTGAAGAAGCAATTCCAGATGCCAGACCTTCCACCTTCTGCTCCCCATAAAGATCTTTGGTCCAAACTCAGAGGAATAAAAAATAAGAAAGCTTGCCATGAAGGGGAGGGGATATGGAATTCTGGTGGTGGGAACTATATGGAATTGTACTGCTTTTATACCTCAATCTTGTCAATCATTATTAAAGCATGAATAAAATTATTTTTAAAAAGCGTAATAAAATAACTGAAAATAAATGACAGTGCTTTTATTAAAAAAAATTCTGTCCCTTTCTTTTTTGTGATCCATATAATGCAATTTTTGTTCATTTTTATGCTACTCCCATAACATTTTTTTTCTGGTCATCTCTAGGGCTTCACTGCTCTGGGATGACTTTTTCAGATAGAGCAAGAGTTGGAGAGAGGAAGAGAAACTATACCACTGAAACTTCCATTAGGGTGGAGGAGTCCCAATTTGAACTTGGGTCACACACATGGCAAAAGCAGTACACTGTCCAAGTGAGCAATTTTGCCATCTCTTTAACTCATATTATTTTCATTTGCCATTTTTGTGTTTTGATGGTTTTCTGTACCCTATCTCCAGCTCACCACTTTGACCTCTGGCTTCACCTCTTCTGCTGGTGATTCACTAGCTACTAGCTATTTTTAGCCTAGCTACTGTAGTCTGTTTCTTTAATTTGTTGTGAACTATCCATTCTCTGACCGTGTTGAAGTTTTTCTCCACTGACTTTATTATTTCTGTGAGCATCTTTAAGGACTTAACTTTGAAGTCAAGAGTTGCTCCACCCATGTTGATAGTTTAACCCATCATGCACTATTTTCTTATTTGGCTCTTGGTGGCCTACCACTCAGCTCCCCTGACTGACCTATACCTTATCAAAAGCTCTACAAAACAAGGGTGGTAATATAATATTTTTTTTCTTTCTTCACTCTACCCCCACCTCAGTACAAGTGAGGCATGTAATAAGTACTTGGCAAATGAACAATTTTTTTTATTGATTTAATGATGATCGACAAGACCTTAGGATAAGAATGGCACAATTCCACACAATTTCTACTACTGGAGTTCCATATCCCATACCCTCCAATGGAAGCTTTCCTATTCTTTATCCGTCTGGGAGTATGGACCCAAGATCATTATTGGGTGCAGAAGGTGGAAGGTCTGGCTTCTGGTATTGCTTCTCCACTGGACATGGGCATTGGAAGGCCAATCCATACTCACAGCCTGTCTGTATCTTTACCTAGTGGGGTAGGGCTCTGAAGAAGTGGGGATCCAAGACACATCAGTGAGGTTGCTCACCCAGGGAAGTCAGGCTGGCATCATGGTAGCCATAATTTGGTGGCTGAAAAGCATTATGATACAAAGCAGATCAAATCAGAACCTAAATTTAGAACTTAAAGGTAAGAGTAGAGCAGATGAGATTTGGGGTCTCCTATTTGGAAAAAGCTAGAAAGTCTATTCTAGGTATATTCCAAGGTGCTCATGACTGTACTAATTTTTGCCTGATTCTGACAGCTAACATGCAGATTGGCTAAAGGTATTGTCTGGGGAGATGGCATCAGTGTTAGACAAAGGATAAGAAAGCTGGATCTGGGAAGAGAGTAGTTCCCAAAATATGAAAAAAGTATATAAATACCATTAACTATAAACCCCATTGATCTGATGTGGAGCCCACATTCAGAACAGGAGTTTGTGCAACCTCTGCATACTATAGGTCTGAGCTCACATTCTATGGTCATAGCAAGAACATTCTAGACTTCACTCATGGCAAGACCCAGAGTATGTTGACCCAACCTCCCTTTGGAGAGTGGGGCAATCCTTACCATTGTTGTTCCACATTAAGGGAAAGGTCCTGTAGAGGATCACAAGAGGGCTTATGATATTGTTCTTGAGAGACATGACCAGTAATGGTAGAGAGAGGGATCTGTTAGAGATCTAGGCCCATCATATTTCTGTGGAAATCCCAGGATACCCTGACTAAGGCTTCAAAGGATGGGGTGGCCTGGTAGTGACCAAGAGAGCCATGAGTCAAGTATTCTGGTCTCTTCTCTTGCCCTTATCCAGCTTTTGTAGTTCTTATCATATCTGACAAAGTTAGCCATATAGTGACTGAGCCTTAGAGTAATTGAGGGAAGTGAAACAGGAAGTAGGTGAGGGAGAATACCTAGGTCTAAGTAAAAAATATTTGATTAAGTGCTTTATGGTATCTTCTTTAGATCTTTCTACTTGCCCTCTGAAAGGAAGATGGACAACATACTCTATGCTACACCTGAGGAAGATGGGTCCATACTGGGGCAGCATGGAATGTTCCTACTCATGACCACAGAATGTGAGCTTAGATCTAGAGGGATGCAGAGGTCACACAGGCTCCTAAGCTAATTATGGGCCCCAGATCACAACAAATCAATGGGGTTTGCAGTCAACAATACTTATACCCCTTTCCCATACTAGGGAGCTACTCTCTTCCCTGAACCAGCTTTCTGGTCCTTTTTCCAGCCATGACATCATCTCCCCAGACAATAACTTGGATCCACCTGTAAATCAGATGACAGGCTCAGGAAAAAACAAATAAACAAACAAAAACCCACTAGTATAGCTACAGGCCCTTTGAAATATAACTAAAATATGCCTACTAGCTATCTATAAGATGGAGGACCCCCCAACACTTCATCTGCACTATTCCAGGCTTTAGGTCTATGATTGTTCAACAATTTATTTGGCTTTGTATGTTAACTCTCTTTTCAGCCACCAGGTTCCAGATGCTAGTAGGATGCGACCAGACTTCCCCAGACAGACAACCCCACCAATGTGCTTTGGAGTTCTGCTTCCCCAGAGCCCTTTCCCCTCTAGGGAAAGAGAGAGACATATTGGGAGTATGGATTGACCTGTCCACGTCCATGTTCAACTGGGAAGCAATTACAGAAGCCAGACCTTCCACCTTCTACATCCCACAATGACCTTGGGTCCATACTACCAGAGGGGTAAAGAATAGGAAAGCTATCAGGGGAGGGGATGGGATACAGAGGTCTGGTGGTGGGAACTGTGCAAAGTTGTACCCCTCTTAGCCTATGGTTTTGTCAATGTTTCCTTTTAATAAATAAAAAAAAATTTAAAAAGAAGATCTTTCTTCTTGCTGCACTTACTAAGTCACTGCAAACAGGAAGTAGGTAAGGGAGAATATCTAGGTCTAAGAAAAAACTATTTGATTAAGTGCTTTACGGTGTCTTCTTTAGAACTTTCTACTTGCTTGATGTACTTATTGAGTCACTGCAAAGTATTGTGCACTTTTACATTAAGGTCTATATTTCCCCCCAACCTATAGATACATGTGCACATGTGCCCTCTCTCATGAGCCCTGGTCTATATCTAGATTCTGTGGCTTTGTTGGGAAGTGCACCACCCAAAATGGAATTAAGGAATCCTATAAGCTAGGAAAGGTATCACCAGAATAATGTAGCTGAAGTGCTGACATCCCACACCTGGCATTTCTGGACACGATCCAAAGTAAAACATGTCGAGGTGGTACTGGGTGCATTGATTTGGTTGAGATAAGCAGATGCAGTATCAAATGATGTCGATCAAGAGAAGCATGAAGGAAAAACAAGCCATGCCCCAGAGGTTCCAGGACTGGGAGAAATACGGGTTTTATAGAGAATGAGGAAGGTTCCTGCTGTCTTAGAGTTTAAAAGGGCAATAGATAGTTGTTGTTATAAACAAGTTTTTTTTGGGAACTCAGTTTACTTTGAAAATACCATGGTTAGGGTTTGCTGTATCATACAAGACCTCACCATGATTTATGTCATTTAATGCTATTTACAAATAACTGTATCTTATATACAGACAAGACCAGTTACTTCTGGTCTTTCTAGTCTAAGATTATAGGTGATTGGAGTGAACAGATTTTGATGTATGCATTTCAGAACTAAGTTAGCTTCCCCCCCCCCAAAAAAAAAGTGCCATTTTTTTGTGATTGTGAGAACTGTCTCAGATGAGTGGTTAAAGATATGCAGGAAATGTGATGCTGACCACTACTTGCAACCTCTCTACCTCCTTGCCCAACTTAGGATAAATTACTCTCATGCAGATTTCCTGGAGAAGTAATACACTTTAATGCTTGCTTCTGAGGACCATCATGAGGATATTTCATGTATTTCTTTTTAACCAGTGGAGTTTCCTCTTCCTTTCTTTCTTTCTTTCTTTCTTTCTTTCTTTCTCTCTCTCTCTCTCTCTCTCTCTCTCTTCTTTCTTTCTTTCTTTCCTTCTTTCTTTCTTTCTTTTTTTGCCTGATATTTTTCCCATTTTATTGCCCTTGGTGTTGCCCTTGTGGTTGTTATAGCTGTTGTTGTTGGACAGGACAGAGAGAAATTGAGAGAGGAGGTGAGGAAAGAGAGGGGAAAGAAAGAAAGACACCTGCAGACCTGCTTCATTGCTTGAGAAGCTGGGGGGCTTGAACCAGGATCTATAACGCTGGTCCTTGTGTTTTGCACCCATTGCACTACAGCCCAAACCCCCTGATGTATTTCTTCTTAAAATGTGTTTCTATTAATTTATTTTAAAGGGCAGAGAGAAATTGGTATTGGAAGCAGAAGGAGAGAGAAGAGGGGAGAAGGAGAGGTGAGACTGAGAGAGAGAAAGAGGTAAAAATGAGAGAGACATGCCACTTTGCTTCACTGTTTGTGAAGCTTAACCCCTGAAGGTGAAGAATAGGGGCTTGAACCCAGGTCCTTGTGCATGGCAATGTGAATGCTCAGCCAGGTGTGCCACCACTCAGACCCTCTTATATTTCTTACAGAACAGCTGTCTCCTTCAGCATGCAACTGGCACTCTTCTATGGCTGAATAAGCTCACCACCTTTCCTCTCCCCACACCTTCTCCTGCTGCCCACTCCCTGCCTTGCCCCCATTCCATGCTTGTGTGAACTATTTTCAGGCATCATTTCAAAGATGAATCTCATCAACACCTACTGAGTTGCATATTTATACAGTCTCCAGGTTTCTTTTACCACCTGTGGCCATTTTTTAAAACTTTTCATTACCACATAATTGAAATGGCTGCTTAGTTCCATTAATGTTATTAAAGACAGATTAAGAAAATCAGTTCAATACATTAGCCCTTTAAAAGTCATTCTTAGTATCATGCTTTTGATTTACAAACTGACTTTAAGAAAAAAAAAATCCTTCACATCCCACACCCCCCACACCTTACAGGTATCATAATACACTTCATTTTGACTATTCATTTCATCCCTTTTAGCCTACGTTACCAGTCACAGTTTCTGTTCATTCCCCATTGGTCCTCTTCTAATTCATGTTTTTCCCTTACCTGTAAATCTCCTGCAATTTATCATTTGCACTTCCCAGTTTTTCGTGTACTTGAGTGGTGAAAAATATTTTTAAGTTTTGTCAAGGGTTATTCTCAAGATCTCCCTCTTGCCTTTTATTGAGGAAGTTCCTGTCTTCTTGCCAACTCAGACTACCAGTGTCCTGAACTGAGACCCTTCCGCCCACATCTGGAAGTAGGGTCCTGTTCAATCCCAGCCTCTGCCACAAGAACATAGGAAGTTAGTGACCTAGAGTATGAGGGCATGCTCCACCTGCCTGTACTTTATGGACTCTTGTCACTGAACTCTTGGTTGTATTTTTCAATCTTCATTTATTATTTTTTTTATAGATACAGAGAGAAATTGAGCAGGAAGGGGGAGATGGAGAGAGAGAGAGAGGAAGAGAGACAATTATAGCATGGCTTCACTGCTCATAAAGCTCCCCCTCCCCTGCAGCTGGGGACCAGGGGGCTTGTACCCAAGTCGCTGCCCATAGTAACATGTGCACTCTACTGAGTGCTACCACCCAACCCCCCCCCCCCCCCAATCTCCCCGGACTGATCCACCTTTACCCACAGCAAAGGATCTGGTCTAGCTGCATACTGTAACAACCTGATCTAGCCTCATATTTGGGCAGACTACATACTTAACATTCTGTATTGCATCAGGGTCAAGGACACCCACTCAGAGAACCAACCCCTCAATGCTATCTGATAAGGCAAACAAACAAACAAACAAACACAACAGCTTACTTTATACTCTTAGAGCTTGCTCTGCCTTCTTTAATGACCATCGTCAGCTTTAGAGAAGGCTGCCTCTAGATGGGTTACTCTGACCTCTCTGATTTTCTAGTAGCTCAATATGACACTTCCTGCTTTAAGAAGGGCTTTCCTTTCCACAGGAAAGTCCTCAAGGAAAGAAGCAGTCAGACAGTGTTTGCCTCCATATCTTCACATCATTTAAGAGCTTTTTCTGTCTTCCAGCACCTCCTTCTCTAGTGTCTGAAGTCCTCCTGCTACAGCAGCAACTGAGAGAGCTGATCCTGCCTGTGGTACAGCTCCAGGTCTTCAACTGCCCCAGTGTTCCACTATCCCCACTGGTTCTTCTCCATTTTGCCATGGATATTCTATTATGCTTATGCTGGAAGGCACCTCTTGGAAACTGTTGAGTTCCTTCTAAAACAATATTGTAGGACTATCATAGCTGACACCAAATGCATCCATTTATGATAATTAAGGAAGTTCCTATAAATAGGCCTACCACAGATGTTGTGAGAAAAAAGTTATACATTCCCCCCCCCCCCAAAGTATAATCTCCCAAAAACTAACTGCTAGGAGGCAGGCAGTGACACAGTTTGTTGAGTGCACATGTTGCACAAGGACCCTGGTTCAAATCCCTCATCTTGACCTGAAGCAGGGATACTCCACAATTAGTGAAATAATTCTACAGTTGTCTTTCTTCCTCTCTATTTTCTCCCTGCACTCTCAATTTCTCTCTGTCCTAATGAACAAAATAAGAAATTAAAAAAGAAAGAAAAAAATTATTAAAAAAGAAAAACAGCTAGCCATCCTCCTCCCAATAAACTAAACTAACTAACTAACTAACTAAATAAATAAATAAATAAGGGGGTAGGTGGTGGCACGCCTGGTTAAGTGCACACATTATGGTGAGCAAAGACTTGGGTTCAAGCCCCTGGTCCTCACCAGCATGAGTAGTGAAGCAGGGTTGCAGGTGTCTCTCTGTCTTTTTCCCCTCTCTCTATCCCCCCTCAATTTTTCTCTTTCTTTATTCAACAATAAATAAGTAAAAATAAATAAATAAGTAGAAGGAAAATCTAAAATCAAAACAAAAAAACTATGTGGATTGAGACAATAATTAAACAGCCACTTTCTATTCTTTCCAGTAATAAGGGATTTTAAAATGATAATAGTTGGTATAGAAAACAGTAAGATATAGTCTCATCACTGCTTCTAGAATGTTAACTAATATCTTTTTTTTTAAGTCAATTTTCTCTAACCCAGTAATTTTCCATTTAGAAACCTACCCTATGGCTATAGTAAAACAATCAGGCAAAGATTCATGTATCAAGATGTTTATTAAATTATTGCTTGAAAGAGCAAATATTTGAGTGAGCCCCCACTGATGGTCACGCCTGATCTCCATTCCCACAGAGAGCCTGAGGAGGTTGAAAAGAAAATTCAGGCCAGTGCTGAAAAGACTGTATCCAAGTAGTACTCCTTCTCCCATAATTATTGCAACTCAACCTTCTACCACTGACCAGGCAGAAGGTACACCTGTCCTCTGTTCACTCAGCTGTTTTCTACTGAGAGTGGATCTGCAGTTCTCTCCTCTCCTTCCATTAGAGGGAGAAGTACACATTCCAGACAAGCAAACACACTTTCATGAGCATGTCTGTCCCAATGAAGTGGCACAGGGAACCAAGAAGTACTTGACTTCCAGACCTTGAGAAACTCTGAGGGAAGATTCAGAGAGACTGTTGGAACTAGGCGCCTAGTTCCAACAGTCTCTCTGAATCTTCCCTCACAGGCCTGTGGAAAATATAACTGTGATTTGGGTCAGAGTTCTCAAGGGCTGGAAGTCAGGTACTTCTTGGTTCCCTGTGCCACTTCATTGGGACAGACATGCTCATGAAGTGCAGACCCACTCTCAGTAGAAAACAGCTGAGTTAATTTTGAAAAGTCCTTTTGTTAGGGTTTGCTGTACAGTACCCAGTATCTTGTATATAGCTGTGCTATTGGATGCTTCTGATCTACTTGGTCTAGGCTTTTGAGAGAGTCTGCATATCAGTCACACAGCCTATATATTAAAAAGATTCAGTTTGTGTTTTGAAAAACTTTGAGACATACAATTGATTTTCCCCCTCTCATATTAATTAACTAGTGATTTATATGTCTACATTTTGCTAGGAGTGTACATAAACACCATTCCCACCACCAAAAGACTGTGACCCATCCCTCTCACCCACTCCCACCCCCCACTGCCCCAGGAAGCTGCATGTCTACCCCTCACCACTGGGTTTTTACTTTGGTGCCCTACTTACAATTTGATCAGGTCCTGCTTTTAGTTTCCCTTTCAGATCTTCTAAGTCAGCTTCTGCTGATGAGTGGGATCATCCCATACTCATCTTTATCTTTCTGACTTAGCTCACTTAACATAATTCCTTCTAGCTCTGTCCAAGATGGGTCAGAGAAGGTGGGTTCATTGTTCTTGATAGCTGCATGGTATTCCATTCCATGTGTATATATACCACAGCTTTCTCAGCTACTCATCTGTTGTTGGGCACCTGGGTTGCTTCCAGGTTTTAGCTATTATGTATTGTGCTGCTATGAACATAGGAGTACACACCTCTTTTTGGTTGGGTGTTATGGAGTCCTGGGGGTATAACCCCAGGAGAGGAATTACTGGATCATATGGAAGGTCCATGTCTAGCCTTGTGAGAGTTTTCCAGACTGCTCTCCACAGAGGCTGTACCAATTTACATTCCCACCAGCAATGTAAAAGAGTTCCTCTGTCCCCACAAGCTCTCCAGCATTTGTTGCTGCTGTCCTTTTTGATGTATGCCATTCTGACAGGAGTGAGGTGGTATCTTAGTGTTGTCTTAATTTGCATTTCTCTGACAATCAGTGACCTAGAGCAGTTTTTCATATGTTTGTTAGCCTTTTGGATCTCCTCTGTAATGATTGTTTTGTTCATATCCTCTGCCCATTTTTGGATGGGGTCATTTGCTTTTTTGGTGCTAAGTTTGCTGAGCTCTTTATATATTTTGGTGATTAGTTTCTTGTCTGATGTCTGGCATGTGAAGATCTTTTCGCATTCTGTGAGGGGTCTCTTTGTTTGTTTAATAGTTTCTTTGGATATGCAGAAGCTTTTCAATTTGATGTAGTCCCAGTGGTTTGTTTCTGCTTTAGTCTTCCTTGCAATTGGGTTTGATTCATCAAAGATGTCCTTGAGGTGTAGGTGGGAAAGTGTTTTACCAATGTTTTCCTCTAAGTATTTGATTGTTTCTGGTCTGACATCTAGGTCTTTGATCCATTTGGAGTTGATTTTTGTTTCTGGTGAGAGAAAGTGGTTCAGTTTCATTCTTCTGCATGTTACAACCCAGTTTTCCCAGTACCATTTATTGAAGAGAGCCTCCTTTTTCCATTTAATCCTTTGGGCCCCCTTATCAAAGATTAGATGTACATAGGTGTGGGGTATTTTGGCAGTCTTAACGCATCATTTAAAAACACATAGATCTTGAGTTCAATGTAAACTTTTTTAGTGGCTAGAGCTATTGACACTTGAATTGCTTCCAGACTGACAAGAGGAACCTTCAAGTAAAATAGTCATATGTACTTTCCAGTGAGTTTTCCAATTATGCTGCTTGAAATTGGGCTTCCTTTTAGCTTCTTGGATTATATGTAACTCATATTTGCTGATGTACAAAAGGACAGTCAAAAGGTTAAGCACAACATCCTTAATGGTGTAACACTTTCCTTTTTCAGATGAGCCTTAGGCTGAAAGAATACTGGAACTTAAACTGAATTGTTTCCTTTGACCAGAGTGTCCTCATAGTCCTGCCAGAGTTCTTAGTCCCACTGTGCTGAACTGTCCCTAAGTGCAGAACTACCAGTGTAAAGTGAGGAGTATTTTTCAAGGAAGGAAGCACAAATAAACTCAGGAAACATAAAAGAAAGACTGAAGGTAGCTTTGAATTCTTAGAGTGAGAGCATTCTAAGTGTTGAAGAATATTTATCTTTCCTGAAACAAACTTTTCTTTTTTTAGTAAATTCTTAGAGAAACCCCCCCTTAAACCTTATATGTGTGAAAGGCAAGAGTCAGGCACAAGTGAACAGAGAGGCAAACCTCAGACTGAGGCCTTCCTATGCCCATCCAATGTGAGTTTAAAGTTTAGGATCACCGTGTAGGCATAGTGTAAAACGTTGCTTTGGGAGATGACCTTCCTCCTCGTCACACTGGGCCTGCAGCAGTTGGAAGATCAGTGCAGTCAGGGAAATTGCTGGGTCATAGGACAGGACCATTTCTATTGGCCTGAGAAATCTCCAGACCTTTTCCCACAATGAGTGGACCAATTTTTACTCCTACCAGCAGAGCTGAAGTGTTTTGAGAAATTTCTAACCTGATTGCTACAGGAACTTTAGAATGTTATGAACATCTATAAAAGACTATATATTTTGTTAAACTGTGAAAAAAAGATCTAGATCTGTTCTCTTCTAATTTTTCAGTGACAGTTTCCATCCCCACCCCCAATCAATTAAAGGCTGAAACTACTGATTTTAATTATAGCAAATATCTGGCTAATCAATTTTAATTGGGGGGTGGTGGTGGGCAGGTTAGAAAGATAGAGAGAACTTGTTCTTTTCTAGGTTCTAGACATCTTTGCTTCTGTAGCTTATCCCCTCTTGGCTCAGTAGCTCAGCAGTTCTTCTTTTCCCTTTACACCAAGCTTCCCAGCTCTGACTTATGCATTCCTTACTACAAAGGCCATATTTTCCTAACCTCAAACCAGAACATGTGGGAAAATTGTACAGTTTTCCCAATTTGTCTTGGAAAAGTCTTCTCAACATAAAAATGAGCTCATATTGAGTTACATTTAGTATGATGCTTCTTTTGAAGAGCTATACATGAAATCAAGCTGTTGCAGCACATCTGGATTTTATGGGCACTGCATTTCTGGCTGTCTATCTGGAAGAAGTTCTGGAGAGCCAGTGGGGTCTTCACTGGGACTCCCTCCCAAAGCGCAGTAAATGGACTCCAACACAAATGGGCAGTAATGTCTTCTTCCTTCTAATACTCCTGCTCCCTTGAGAAATTTGTGCAGAATTACAAGGCTACCTGTGCACTAACAGGCTGACAGTTTTTGAACTTTTCTTAAAAATCATTTTATTAGGGGCTTCATGGTTTATAGTAGAATTGCTGGCATAATGTTATAATTTCACATCTCTCTGTTACTCAGACATTTCTTTTTTAATTTCTGATCTTGTTTCTTTTTTTTAACTTTTTTTTATTGAGGGGGCTAATGCTTTAAAGTGCAGTCATTGCTCCTTGAATATATACACCAGGCCCCTGAAGTTCTCTTCCTCCTTCTCCCTCCATTTCCTTTCCCAGAGTCTCTTGCTTTGGTTCAACACACCCTGTTCATTCTATGTTTCACTTTGTGTTCTCAGTTTTTGTTCCTATTTGTTAAGTCCCACTTATAAGTGAGATGATTTGTTACTCATTCTTCTCTCTATAGCTTATCTCACTTAACATGATGTCCTTGAGTTCTATTTAAGAGGATGCAAAAGAGATAACTTTGACATTTTTTTTTATTGATTTAATAATGATTGACAAGTCCAATGGATAAGAGGGGTACAATTCCACACAATTTCTACCACCAAGTTTCTGCATCCCATTGGAAGCTTTCCTATTCTTTATCTTTCTGGGAGTATGGACCCAGCCAGGGTCATTATGGGATGCAGAAGGTGGAAGGTCTGGCTTCTGGAATTGCTTCTCCACTGGACATGGGCATTGGCAGGTTTATCCATACTCCCAGCCTGTTTCTATCTTTCCCTAGTGGGGCAGGGCTCTGGAGAGGTGAGGTTCCAGGACGCATTTGTGAAGTCATCTGCTCAGGGAAGTCATAGTAGCACATGCAGCTTGGTGGCTGACAATCTGTAAGATATAAAGTAGAACAAATTGTTTAACAATAAGGAATCTACAGGTAAGAATATAGAAGATGAGATTTGGAGTCTCCATTTTGGAAAAAGTTCAATAGTCTATTTTAGGTATAGTCTCATGACTGTACTAATTTTTGCCTGATTCTAACAGCTAACATGCAGCTGGGCTAAAGGTATTGTCTGGGGAGATGGTGTCAAAATTGGAAACAGGACTAGGAAGCTGGATCAGGGAAGAGAGTAGTTCCCAAATATGGAAAATGTATATAAATATTGTTAACTGTAAACCCCATCGATCTGATCTGGGGCCCATATTTATTCCATTGTGTAAATGTAACACTATTTTTAATCCATTCATCTGTCATTGGACATATAGGTTGCTTCCAAATTTTGACTACTAGAAATTGTGCTGCTATGGAAATAGATATACATAGATCTCTTCTGATAGGTGCTTTTGTTTCCTTTGGATAAATCCCTAGGAGGAATTATAGGGTAGGGCCATTTCTAGTGGCCTGAGAAATATCCAGACTGTTTTCCATAAAGATTGGTCCAATTTATACTAATGCCAGCAGTGCACAAGTGTTTTCAGACATTTCTAAGCTGATTGCTAGAGGAAATTTAGAATGCTGTAAGCATCTATAAACGACTATTTTAAACTGTGAAAAAATATTTAGATCTATTCTCTTCTAATTTTTTAGCGGCACTTTCCTTTTTTCCCTTCATATCAATTAAAGGCAGAAACTGCTGATTATAATTATACTATTGATTATCTAATTATTCACTGTAGTGAATAATTGGATAATCACTTTTGATGGGGAATGATGGGTAGGTTGGAAAAGCAAAAAAAAAAGTTTCAGAGAGTTTCCCACAACTTTGAGAGCCACTCTAGATAGGTAAGCACCTCCCTTCAGCTTTACACTAAGAGCTCTGTCTAAACAGTGAGTGAACCATCTTTCTTGAGTTCCTGGAGGGTTTAGAGTCCTCTTGGATGCTGTGATGTAACTCAGGATCTGATATAGTATAAGAGCACAGATACTTATTTTTTATTAACAAAAACAAAGTTTCAAGATAATCTTTGAAAGATAGTTCCCTATGTTGGTCCTCTTCCTTTCCAAGACCACCAAAGTAAATGATACTGAAATAAAATAGGGATAGAACCTGCCCTGCTTTCATCTTAATTATTAACACCAGTGGGTTAAGATAAGCCTCTTGTTAACCATATAAGCTCTACCAAGTCCACATCACATGTAAATACCATCTGAAGAGAATCTGAATTTGGAACAGTCACTTGATCCTGATTGGCTGATCCAGACAAATCTGGTGTTTTGTACGTTCTATTACTTTAAAACTTTTACCTTGTGGGACTGGGTGGTGGCTCACCTGGTTGAGTGCACATGTTACAGTGTGCAAGGACTGGGGTTCAAGTTCCCTGTCCCTACCTGCAGGGAGAAAGCTTTGCAAGTGGTGAAGCAGGGCTGCAGGTGTCTCTCTTTCTTTCTCCCTCTCTATCTCCCCCTACCCTTTCAATTTTTGGCTGTCTCATTCCAATTAATAAATAAAGATTAAAAAAATCTCTTAAAAAAAACCTTTACCTGTAATGCTTACAACCTTTAAAACCAAAACATTGGATCTTTCTTGAGAGCTTACTTCCATGCTGTGAGCATAAGTCTTAATTTTGTCAGAGAATACATTGGTCTTTTTCCATTGTATGAAAACCTGAGGAACTGGATCAGCAACCAAGTCAGAGTCTTCATCTCACTTTCTTTAGTATACGCTATTTTTGAATTTGTGGCTGATCAGGAAGACACAAAACTGTCACCACCAATTCAGGAATTTTTTTTTTAATGTTATTGTCTCTGGCCTTCACAGCTGGGGGCTAACTTTTTCAGATAGATTGAGGCAGAGAGAGATAATACAGCACTGAAGCTATCTCAAGCATGGTGAGGTTCCAGGCTCAAACTTGGGTCACACGCATAGCAAAGCCACTGCACTAAGTAAGCCACCTTGCTGCCTCATTTTAGGAATTTTATGGTATAGAGGCAGCCATCTTAACAGCATATTGCTTTGTCAAAAAAAGAAACATAACACACACCTGAAACATATATTAGCAAATGCAGTGTTACTTCAGCAACAACAATAACAAAGAGTATTCTGAAAGAGTGCAAATTCATTATTCCAGTGTAATATTTATTCAATGTATTTGAGTTCTGGAGAAAAATTGTACCTCTTTTCTCTGTCAGAGAGAGATCTCTGCTATTATTCTAGACTGTAGATGTTTTTATTTAATGCAATTAAATATGCTGCAAAAAATGGAAATCAAAGAGGAAATTATTCTCAATCTATTGTGATAGACTGGCCTTGAAATGCATTAATAGATCCATCACTGAAGAAGAGGGAGTTAGCTGTCTTAGTGCCATTTTTATTATTCATTTCTCTCCCATGGAGGTTTAGATAAACTTGTTTCTCTCTCCTTAATCATCTCCAAGAGTGGAAAAGGATTTCCTCACAGAATTTTAATGCAGAGAGAATGTCAAGCCTGAGGGTAGATTTACTAGGAATAAAGAATCATTCCCTCCACCCCAAACTTAACAGTACTTTAAAGCCAGCTCCCTCCCCTAAAAGAAACTCATAAAGGTCACTGATTCCCTCACTTGAAGGATAATATTACCCAGTGAGACTTGAGGAAGCAGAAAATAAAAAAAGCCAGATTTATCCATGTATTTAAAATATAACACGGACTGAAAAAATAGTTTATTAAGTGACTGGTAGGAATAAAAATATCTTTTTGGGGGTTGTGGGTGGAACACCTGGTTGAGCACACATGTTACAATGTGCAAGGACCGTGTTTGAGCTACTGGTCCCCACCTGCAGGGGGGAAGCTTCACAAGTGGTAGAGCAATGATAGAGGTGCCTGTCTCTCTTCCTTGCTCTCTCCCCTCTTGATTTATCTCTGTCTCTATCAAATAAAGAAATATAAAATAATAATAAAAAGTTATTTGAAATAATAATAAAAAGATCTCTGAAAGTAATAGATACATGTATGGAAGATAAATTTTCAAACACCAACAGGAATTATAACTATTCCAGCTAATATTCACCTGGTATTTTCTTTTCTTTTTAAAATTTATTGGGGGATTAATGCTTTACAGTTGACAGTAAAATACAATAGTTTGTACATGCGTAACATTTCTCAGTTTTCTCCATAACAATTCAACCTCCACTAGGTCCTCCTCTGCCATCTGTTCCAGGACTTGAGCCCTCCTGACCCCTGTAACCTAGAGTACTTCACTTTGGTGCCATACGCCAATTCTAGTCCAAGTTCTGATTTATGTTGACCCTTCTGTTTTTATTTCTCAACTTCTATGAGTGAGATCATCTCATATTCTTTCTTCTCATTCTGGCTGAGCTCTCTTAACATGAATTCTTCAAGCTCCATCCAAGATGAGATGAATAAGGTGAATTCACCATTTTTTTCATTTTTATTTATTTCATTTATTATTGATTTAATAATGATTGACAAGAGCCAGGATAAGAAAGGTACAATTCACAACACCAGAGTTCTTCATCCCATCCCCTCCATTGAGAACTTCTCTATCTTTTAAAAAAATTTTATTTAAAATGGAAATATTGACAAGACTATAGGTACATGCTGAACATGGGCATTGGCAGATCAATCCATACTCACAGCTTGTCTCTCTTTCCCTAGTGGGACAGGGATCTGGGAATGGTGTGGCTCCAAGACACGTGGTTGGGTTGTCTGCCCAGGGAAGTCAGGTTGGCATCACGGTATTGTTATATGTGAGAATAGCTGCCCTTTTTTTGTGGTCCATTAACTTATATGATAGTTTTCCATCCTTTGACTTTGAGTCTGTGTTTGTTTTGTTGAGTTAGGTGGGATTCCTACAGACAAGATACTGCTGGGTTTTGTTTTCTGATCCATATTTCTACTCTGTGCCTTTTAATAGGTGAATTCAGGTCATTAACATTGACTGATATTATAACTGAAGGTATTTGAATGCCATTATTCTAAATTTTTAGAGTGTTCTGACATATGGCATGTTTATTGCAATGTGACTGTTTATTGGAGACTTCTTAGAACTTCTTGCAGGGCAGTCTTGATAATAGTTGATACCTACAACTGTTGCTTATCTGAGAAGGTTTTTACACCTCCACCTAGTCTGAATGATGGTAGGATATAATAGTCTTGGTTGAAAGTCTTTTTCATTGAGTGCTCTCTCTCTCTCTGTCTCTGTCTCTTTGTCTCCTCTCTCTCTCTCTCTCTCTCTCTCTCTCTCTCTCTATATATATATATATATATATATATATATATATATATCCATTCCTTTCTGGCCTTTAGGGTTTGTTTGGAGAATTTGTTACTAAACATACGGGTTTCCCTCTGTAAGTGACTCTTTATTTTTCTCATGCAGCCTTTGGGATCCTTTATTTATCCTTATTCCTGTTCATTCTAAGTATGATGTGTCTTAATTGTCTTTAGGTCTAGGTTATTTCTCTTCGGGACTCTCTAGGATTTTTGAACCTTTATGTCTTTTGTGTTGTCTAGAGTAGGCAAGTTCTCAGATATTATGTCCTGTAGGATGCTTTATTCCCCTTTCTCTAATAATAAATCTATTGCTTTTTCTGAAGTCTTCCAATATGTCTCTATTGTTATTTTCAGTGTCTCTTAATCTTTTTTTTTAGTTCTCTTACTTCTTTCTTAGTTTTTTCTAATTTATTCTCAATATTGAGAATTCTGTTTTCAACCTCAGTAATTCTGTTCTCTCACCTCTGTTGTTTTCTATAGCTCAACTATTTTGTTACCCTGTTCAGATACTGTATTAGCTTGTTTAGCTAGTTGTGCTCTTAGTTCAGCTATTTCAGCTTTAAGCAATCTAATTACCTCGAGATAATTAGTATTTTCTTTCAGAGTTTCACTTGTTTGCCCATTTCTGATATTACATTCAAAAGCTCACTCCTGTAACTACTGCCTCAGTTAGTGTTTGGATGTTATCCTCATTCTTATGTGCTTCTATCTTGTTGGGGATTTTTAAAATAATATTGTTTATTTATTTATTATTGAATAGAGACAGAGAGAAATTGAGAGAGGAGGAGGAGACAGAGTAGGTAAGAGACAGAGAGACACCTGCAGCCCTGCTTCACCACTCATGAAGCTTTCCCCCTGCAGGTGGAGACCATGGGTTTGAACCTGAGTCCTTACACACTGTAATGTGTGCGCTTAACTAGGTGCACCACCACCTGCTCCTACTTGTTGGGGCTTTAATCTGGACTTTTGTCTTGGTTCATTTCTCCATGGTTTCTTTTTTTAATTATTTAAATTATTTATTAGATAGAGACAACCAGAAATGGAGAGGGGAGGGGGAGATAGAGAGACAAAGAGACACCTGTAGCTCTGCTTCACCACTCCTGAAGCTTTCCCCCTGCAGGTGGGGGCCAAGGGGTTTGAACCCAGGTCCTTATGCACTGCAATGTGTGTGCTTAACCAGAGGCATCACCACCTGGCCCCCTCTCCATTGTTTCTTTTTGGTTTAAGCATTATATTTTGTCCCTCTCCCACTACTTTTCAATCCACCAATCACCCTTGTGATTGACTTGTGTCTAAGTAAGGTAGTTAAGAGGTCACAGTTGTGAAAATTAACAGTTGTTTCAATATTATCTCAATCCCTGAGGTGAATCATAGTGGCTATCAAACCTTCTTATGTTATTTACCTCCCCTATAGTCTATGGGAGCCTGAGAGTTTTTTTTTTTTAACAATTAGTAGATTTATTTAGTTTAATCACTCATTTGTGACCATGAGATAAAACAGCATGGGGGATAGCACAGTGTTATGCAAAGAGACTCCCATGGTCCAAGGGTCCAAAGTCCTGTGCCAGTACCCATTCTACCACCAGCCAAAGCTGAGCCAAGCAATACTTTGTCCTGTGTTTCTGGATAAATTATTCACCCTTTTCCCTAATTCATCAGGGGAATGATGTGAAAATTCTCCTACTATGTAGCCACACCTCCAGACCACCAGAAGTGTAGATTTTTCTCCTGAGTAACCCAGCCAGTTCTTTGCCCCCCAGATGTCAGTATAGGGCTTCCTTGCTGCTGTTCCAACCCTTGAGGCAGGACAGCCATGGACACCCACACTTTTAAATTGGTTATGTTTAGGTTATCCTCCCTTTAGCAGTGTTTTTATTGATAAACCCCACACTGGAGGTGGTGTGTCAACTGGGAAAATGCCAGACTGGTACCAAGTAGGTATGGGCTTTTTGCCTCAGGGATATGTGTGTGCACTTACCTCTTGCTTGGAGGGCAAGTCTGGTCCTGAACTAAATGCATCCTAGAATGTTCCAAGCTGTGACAATGGATTGCTATCTCAAACTGACAGAGGCTTGTAGGTTACACAAGCTCCTGTACTAAATATGAATATATATGGGCCCTGAATCAGAGCGTGGGGATAAAGAGTAAATTGTACTTATATGTTTTCTTCAAGTTTGGGAGCTATTCTCTGCACTAATCCAACTTTCTAGAGCTGTTCTCAACTCTAATACTGTCCTCCCCAACAATATTTTTAATCCACATTCATGTTACCTATCAAACTCAAGCAAAAATTACTAAAGTCATGGGCCCCTAGGAACATATCTAAAATAGACTTCCTAGCTTCTCTCCACCCTAAGATCCCCATTTTCGTCTGCTCTATTCTTACTGTTTGGTTTCTATTTATTAAACATTTTGTCCTATTTTATTTTTTACTGCCTTTTAGCCACCATGTTGCAGATGCTACTATAATTCCATCCTGACTTTCTTGGGAAGATGTCCTCACCAATGTGCCTGTGAGTATCACCTCTCCAGAGCTCTACCCCAGTAAAGAAAGATAGAAACAAGCTGAGGGTATGGAGTGACCTGTCAATGTCCATGTCACATGGAGAAGCAATTAAAGAAGCTAAAAATCCCAATTTATGCACCCCATGAAGAATTTTGGTCCATACTTGTTGGTATGCTTCTAGTTCTGCTTCTGGGATCCCTTCTGTTACATTGCTTGACGTTGTGGTCTATTTACATGGTCATTCTGTTACATTGGTTTGGTCTCACTCCCCCTGCCTCCGGGAGATTTTGGTTTAGTCCTTGCTAGTTTGCATTTCTTCCTTCTCCCCGCCTCCTATCCTACATACTTCCTTGGGTCCTGACTCTTCCACCAGAGGAGAGAGAGGCAGGGTAGAATTGGGTTGTGATTAGATTAGATTAGTTTTTTGAACCGTCGCTTGTGAATAAAGAAATACTGCTTCTCTGCTCAGCCATGTGTCCCTGGTCGTCTGTCTCCCGCCACGAAGCTAGCCTGGCATACTGGAGCTCTGAACTCTGACTGACACATACTCCCAGTGGAGGAGAAATATTTGGGGAAGATAACCAGAAGCCTCTAAACTCCAGTTTCATCATGACTCAGAGAGAGAAGAAGAAAAAAGGAAAGACACTCAGAAATAGTAGTAGGTATCAGTATGACTTAGAAAGAGAAGGCAAGACCATAGACAAAAAATGGAAACATATCTGGAAATATAAATAGATTGTTATAGAAATAGTTGTCAACCCTTATCTTTAACCTTGGAAAACTACTATAGTTTCCAGTGTAGGGAATGGGGACACGGAGCTCTGATGGTGGGGACAGGTGGGGAGACAGGGCTCGAACTGGGATCCTTATGCCAGTCCTTGTGCTTAACCTGCTGCACTACCTCCTGACCCCCATAAGTTTTTTTTATTTCTTCAGATTTTTACTTTTAAAAATCTTAAATATGTTATATGATATCTTATTGAATGACATAACAATTGTAAATTAATATTTTATTGAGTAATGTACTAATTTAAATTGAACTAATTTACTAAGCACAATTGCTTTGGAAACAATAGCATGATAAATAGGTAAGAAAAAAAACAATGTAGGGTTTGCAAAATAGCTCACAAAGATACTGTCCTGATTTGCTATGTGTGTGATCCAGGTTTAGGCCTGGCTTCCACCACATTGGAGAAAGTTTTGGTGCTGTGACCTCTTTCACTTTCTGATTTTTTCAGTCTCTTTCTCTGTTTGAAAAAAAAGTCATCCAAGAACAACCAGGCCCCAGTGATGACAAAATGATAATAATAACAATAATAGAAACAATGTATGAATAAATAACATTCCTAATATCTAACTGGTTCATACGAGCATCTGAGGCATATATACAACTGAATGCTCATTTAAGTTGAAGCAACTTCCAAAAAGAGAGTCAGAGAGAACAGTGCCTGAAATCAGTCTTGGCATTTTTGCTTTGATTATGGCTTTTTATTTGACCGCTGATGAGTAGAAGCTGGATTACACACTTTGGCTTGTTCTATCAGGCCCTCATATGCCAAAAACCCAGCTGATTTATCTGTCAGATTTGTGTACTAAATGATCCAGATAAACAGATTGCCCGGTCAGAATGGTATTTCACAGTAACATGTGTTTGCTTGAATAACATGGTGATAAACCTTTCACTCCAGATCTAAAATTAAATTGTGAATTTTAGTTGTTTCCTGGGGCTAATCAGGAAAAAAAAAACATAATGAAGTGGTCATATTTAGCATCTTTTAATGAATATATCTGAATGAAGTTTACTTGTTTTACTAGAGATTTAATAATGATTAGCAAGATTGTAGGATAAGAGGGGTACAATTCCATTTTTTTTTTCTCTCCAGAGTATTGCTCAGCTCTACCTTATGGTAGGATGGTGATTGAACCTGGGACTTATAAGCCTCAGGCATGAGAGTATTTTTGCATAACCATTATGCTATCTCCCTCCTCAATTCCATACATTTCCCACAACCTGAGTTTCATATCCTATCTCCTCCATTGGAGGGTTCCATATATTTTTTTAATCCCTCTGGGAGTATGGGCCAGTTCTTTATGGAGTGCAGAAAGTGAAAAGTCTGGCTTCTATAACTGCTTCTCTGTGAACATGGACATTGGCAGGTTGATTGCTTGTATCAATAAGTTGTACAAAATATTTATAGGAAGAACTTTAAAAATGTTTGTTTTAAAGTGTTTGTATAGCAATTTTATGACTATAACCCTTCGTAGACTAAACATCATCTTAACGCAGGACTGTGGTCTTTCTTGTTTACCTCTAACCCTAGCAGCACAGTGAAAGAATGAATAAAATGTGTTGACTGGGAATTCCTGCTCAGTTCTGAGTAGGTGCTACCTCTATTACTGTCTAGTGGTGGTTCTTTCTCTGCTCACTTGGTCTATGAACTCTATAGTTGTTAAAATATTACAGGGCAGGTTCTGGGTGGTGGTAGCATCTGGTAGAGCACATTTTACCATGCCCAAGGATCTGATGTTCAAGTTCCTAGTCCCCACTTGTAGAGGGGGAAGCTTCACAGTTGGAGCAGTCCTCCAGATATCTCTTTATCTTTCTCTCTCACCCACTATATATATTTAAAAAAAAATCACAAGGTAAAAGAGGCTATTGCATTTCCAGCCATTCTCACCTGACTTGGAACAGGTCATCAAAGTCAGACCGATCTCCACAAAACAGTGTATTATCATCCTTGGTTAGAAATGGGGTAGGGGAGTTCATTTCTTTCATTAACGTTTACTTTTTTTTCTCCCCTTGCCTCTCTTGTTTTTTTCTTGTCCTTACCATAAAGTCATTTCTTACTAACTGGTCCTTTCAGCCTTGCAAATATTATCTTTCTAGTCTTCATTTAACAATCATCCTATACTGTTGATTTATCATTATATAAATAAGGGGATATAAAATGTTTTTGTTTGTTTACTTTTCATCACACCCAGAAATTACCAAACTAGGAAAATGCTTTCTTTCCTCTTTGTTTCCTCTCTCCCCTGACTAGATTACAAGCTCTGTGAAGGTATTTTTGTTTGGTATGATATATTCTACTACATGGAATCTAGAACATTGTCAACTACTCAACAGGTGCTCCATAGACATACAGTGAGTAAATTAACTTACTTAGAAATCATTCAATACTATGTTGAAGAGTAACAGTGACAGTGGACAGCCCTGTCTAGTCCCCGATCTGAGGGGGAATGCTTTCAGCTTCTGTCCATTGAGTATGATGTTGGCTGTAGGTTTGCTATATATAGACTCCACTATCTTGAGGAATTTCCCATCTATTCCCATTTTTTGTAGAGTTTTGAGCATGAATGGGTGTTGGATTTTGTCAAAGGCTTTCTCTGCATCTATTGAGATAATCATGTGGTTTTTGGCTTTGCTTTTATTGATGTGGTGAATGACATTGATTGACTTACGGATGTTGAACCAGCCTTGCATTCCTGGGATGAATCCCACTTGGTCATGATGAACAATCTTTTTGATATGTTGCTGTATCCGGTTGGCCAAGATCTTGTTTAATATTTTGGCATCTATGTTCATCAGCGATATTGGTCTGTAGTTTTCCCTTTTTGTTCTGTCCCTATCAGCTTTTGGTATCAGGGTGATGTTGGCTTCATAGAAGGTGGAAGGGAGTATTCCTGTTTCTTCAATCTTATGGAAAAGCTTAAGAAGTAGACATGTAGCTTCCTGGGCCAGTGGGGGGTGGGAGTGGGTGGGAGGGATGGGTCACAGTCTTTTGGTGGTGGGAATGGTGTTTATGTACACTCCTAGCAAAATGTAGACATATAAATCAGTAGTTAATTAATATGAGAGGGGGAAAATCAATTGTATGTCTCAAAGTTTTTCAAAACACAAACTGAATCTTTTTGATATATAGACTGTGTATTTGATATGCGGACTCTCTCAAAAGCCTAGAAAAGAAAAGAAATCATTCAGAATTTATTTTGGAGTTACTCTGATAAATAAAAGAGAGTGTACAATTCAATCCAGAAAGAATCCCTGGGAACGGATGTTTTGCAGAAGAACAGAACATAAATACTACAAAGAGAAGGAAGATAGCATGGTAATATAGTCTACAAAACTAGCAATCAAAGAAACTGAATAGCCAAAATATTTGTTCATTAAACATAAAATAATTTGATATATTGTAAGACTGATAATTGTTTTGCCCTATAGTATCTATCAGATTCTAGGTTTTCAAAGTAGTAATTTTCTGAATTAACAACTAGTAAATTTTTACCTTTAATAGTAGTACTTATAAAGCATTTTATAGATTACAACGTTGTTTATTATATCACACTAAATAGAGAATTTACTCTTCTTCAAGTCAGGTTGAGTGCATTAAATGTGAAACAAGTGAAGACACTGTTAGTATATGCTAGTTAATTGCGAAGATCCATTTTCTCCTTCCTTGGAAACAAGAATATTAATACTGAGCTGGACACAGACCACACAGATAAGAACCTGTAATCTTCGAAGCCCTTGCAACTTAGTATGAACATATGACCAGGTCTTGGTCAGTGAGAGTTAAGGAATTGTGCTAACTGCCTCTCCCTTATAGAATGAAGAAATGATCATTTTTAATAATCTAGTCCTCCCCAAAACTCAAAATTCCTTAATTCTTAGTTCAGGCAAAATAACATTAGGAATGTATCAAAAGGATTTAAAGGTAATACAAAAAAAGTATACTGTTCCTATCTTAACATTCTGAAAGCTAAAACTCAGAAATGTTCAATAAAATAACTTGAGATATTATGCATATCCAGTCTTAACTGTATTCCAGATGGACTCATGGACTAAGATAGATTTTGTTATGGGGAGGAGACATGTGCTTATTGGTAGCTTTTTATTTATTTATTTTTTTTTAGTAGCTAATGCCAAGATTTCATGAGAGAAATTTGATGTAAGAAATATTTACTATAGTGCTGGCACATAAACCAAGAGCTATTAGACTTTGATGTTTTTTTCCCTAAACTTTTTATAGCCTTTCATTTTTAATAGCTGCCAATCTGTTGATTTTATTTTAAATAGACACTTCAAGACTGTGCTTTGTCAAAACAGACAGATGTATCATTAAATTCTTCCCCAAATTACACATTAGGCAATGTCCTTGTTTCATGTGCTACTGAGGTATTTGAATTTGTTATAATCTGTAGTAAAAAGGAGGCCAGAGAGTTGATTTGCAGAGCAAAAAGCTCTATAATTTAGATTTGATTGCTCTGATTACAAATGGCTGTGTGAAATGCATATTAGCCAGTGTGAGGGTGGCCATGGCTTTGGATCTTTATTCTTACAGGTCATTGTGGCATAGTTGTGTTAGAAGAGTCTAATGGAAAAGCTCACATTGAAAATCTCTGGGGTTTCTTGTTTAATGATCATTTCCTTAAAGCAAAGGGTAAGGAATAACTGAATTGCATAATTATCATGTTCCCTTTCAGTTGAATTATGTAGTAGTTTCCTATTGCTGCTAAAATAAATCACCAAAAATTTAGTTGAGTAAAACAACAGAGTATTTAGTATCTTATAGATCCAGAGGTCATAAATATGAAATAGGGCTTACTAGGCTAACATTACACTGCCAACAGAGCCGAATCCCCTCTGTAGGCTTTAGGGAAGAGTCTGGTTATTTGACACTAATGATTTTGGTAAGAATAAAAAAAAAAAGTAACAGAGATTATCTTGGGCCTAGCCTCAAATAAATGAAGCATCTATGCAAATTAAGCTCAAGAGAACTCATTTTGCATGCTTCCCTCCCAACACACACACACACACACACACACACACACACACACACACACACTCCATGATGCACAGGACAGCAATGCCACATATTGTGTTTTTAGCTCTCTTTTCTTTTCTCATTCTATAAAGAGAATTCAATTCTCTAAATTCAGACTTGGGAGGAGAAAATGCTCAAGGTTATGAAATGTGATATACTAAGGTTATTATGCCTACATTACAATTCCTGGGTCAAGGAATGAGCTTAAAAGTAAAATTTGGGGGCCTGAGAATACAGATTCAATCCCCAGCATGTGTATATATATATATAATCACAGCTGAGAGTGCTCTGATCGTTCATTAAAACAAAACTATGAATAAATAAATAAGTATTGTTAAAATACAATTTTTGAATTTTCAGGAAAAAAAACCCATGTAGATGTAGGATTTTTTAATGGGTCTAAGAAAGGCATTGCCATCGACTCTAGCAGATGCCCTGTTCCTTGTGTATGTGTGTGTGTGTGTGGGGGGTGGTGGTGGAGGTAGTGTAAAATTTGTATAACATAACTCTGCGGCTCAGAGTAAACCAAGCTCCTGAGGAGAATCTAGTTGGTTTGAATGATAGAAGAAAATCAAATCATGTATTTCATGTGCACTCTGTCATTGCAGAAACCTGCAAAACCTCCGTATCCATATCAAGAAGCCTTAGTAAATCCTGAAAGTGTTTTCTTTGCTTCTAAAACTGTCTTCACTCTGGAGGCTAGATGTTCTCTCTGTTCATTTTACTGTCTCCAAGGTGCATTTTAATTTCTCTTTACTACCTGGAGTTTGTCGTGTGTTGGCCACTTTGGTTTTGCTGAACTGAGTGATAGCCTATTAAGTTGTCAATCAATTGCTTTCTGGAGTTCCCTTGAAGCCACTGACTTGGGTTTTCTCTTTATCCTTCAGAAAGAAATAGAGACCATTCCCCAAGTTCTTTCAGATTATTTGGCCTCTTTATGCCAAAGAAGAATTTTTGCAGATATTCCTGTACATTTCCATCTTCTCAGTAGTTCTGACGGCGTCTTTGGGGGCAGGCCCAGTGCCTGCCATGCACATGTGTTCTAGGTAGTGTGAGAGTTTCTATTTCTCTGATAGCTTTGTTTCTACTTTTTTCTTTTTTTCCCTATCAACTTGAATAAAATGAATTGCTATTTATTTCCAGAACCTGTTTCCCCTCCATGCAAAGTTTTATTAAGTTCATAGTAAAAAAAATTTCTTTGTCATTATTATTATTACTACTGTTATTAGTATTTAAAACTTCCTTTACTTAGGGTAACCAAGTATAACACATTGTGCTTGGAATTCATAAGGATTCTCTTTCTGAGTTCACAGAATCAGTGTCACTCATAGAAAAACAAGAACTGTGGTTTTCTGTGAGATTTCAAATCGGATTTGTTATGATATCACCAACCATCCTCCCTCAGAAACTGCTTCCTCAACAGTGAAAGGCAACAGTGGTGATTGGTCTCCAAATCATTCTATTCCTAGATTTAAATGAAGAGACCATCATGGGTCTCCCCACGCCCACTCCATTCCAACTAGTGATGGGGAACCTTAGAGGGAGGTGGGGTGGGAAGACCTCTCCTAAAGGGTGATTTATTTTATTTATTATTTATAAAATAGAAATATTAACAAGACCATAAGATAACAGGACAATTCCCACCACCTGAACTCCATATCCCATCCTCTCCTTTCATAGCATTCCTATTCTTTATTTAAAGAGAGACACTCCCTTTCTCTCTCTGAGATAAAAGTCTTCACCCTCTAGTATAAGGTCAGAAATCAGATGTGAAATCTGTTTAAAATACATCCAAAGCAAACAAAGTACTTAGTTGTAAGATAATAATAGTAATAATAATAAGTGTTAGCTATTTTTAGAACGTGTAACTTTTTTTAAAGAAAAGTTAAAGGCGCATATATTCAATGTCTAAATTTTTTTATTTGCTTATTTATTTATTAGTGAATTAACAGTGTTTTAAAGAATTGTCAGATTTCAGGGAGAATCATTTCAAACTTAAATCCTGTGTGTCTAAGTCACTACACTTACCACTAAAAATCTGTACCGTCACCTCCCCATAACCACCATAGTTCTTACAAAATCCAAGAAAGAGTTTAATTACCACTCTTCCTCTTCAAGATTCATATACTTCAGTCCTTTGTATTCCACATATTAGTGGAGCCATCTGGTAGTTGTCCCTCATCTCCTATTTTATATATAGACCTCTTATTTTATATATAGGTCTATCCATTTTGTTTTCAAGTATAAAACCTGGTTTTCCTTGACTGCAGAGTAGTATTACATTGAATATACCTTCCACAACTTCTTTATCCAGTAATCTACATTGGGCATTTAAATTGTTTCCATATTTTGACTATTGTAAACAGTGCAACAGCTATGAACAGAGGGGTGCACATCTCTTTTTGAATTAGTAAACACTAATTTCCATACCCATCACTATCTCAAATTTTAGAATATAATAGAAAGCAATACGGATGAATAAGTTTAGCAATGACCCTAGAGTTTAAAGATATCACACATCTTAGTGATTCCTTAGATTTTTAAATTTTATTTATTTTTTTAATAATCTTGCTATAGACTGAATGTGTGTGTCTTCTGAAAATGTGTATGTTAAACCCATGCTATGGAATTTGGAGGGAGGGCCCCGTGGATGTGATTAGGTGAGTGACAGTACAGCCTTTCTAAATAGGGGTTGTGACTTTATGGAAGAGACCTCAGAGAGCTCTTTTATCCTTTCATCATGTGAAGAGTCAGTGAGAAGACAACTGTTTATAAATCAGAAGGTGCACCTTCACCACACATAAAATCTAGAAGTCCTCTGTGGAATTCCCAACCTCTCAAACTATGAGAAATAAATTTCTGTTGCTTAAAAGCTATCCATTTACAAAGGAGAACATTTCGTCACTTCTGACAGCTGAATTGTGTGTGTGTGTGTGTGTGTGTGTGTGTGTGTGTGTGTGTGTGTGTGTATGTGTGTATCACAACTTTCTAGTGTGGTCTCTGGTAGCAAAGCCAAGGACTCTAGGGGTTGGAGGATAGAAGGAGGAAAAGGTTGAGAAGGCATTGCGGACTCAGTGGTGGAGGACTTTTGTTGGTGATAGGAGTGGTGTGCAGGCACCTATCACGGGTAGATAAGAAACTGTACTTAAGTGAAAACTGCCTTGATAACCTTTATCTCCATAAAAAAAAAAAAAAAAGACTACAGAAGGAAAAAAAAGGTTATCTCACTTGTAGTAGTTTATAACCTTCTGAATAGATTAAGGCAAGACCACACTACAATAAAAAATACTACCTACCTCCCTACATAAGTTTGCTTTTTAAAAATGTCGGGGCCAGGCAGTGGCGCACCTGGTTAAGTGCACATATTACAGTGTGCAAAGACCCAGGTTCAAGCTCCAGGTCCCCACCTGCAGGGGGAAAGCTTCACAAGTGGTGAAGCAGAGCTGTAGGTATCTGTCTTTCTCCCTCTCTATCTCCCCTTCACCTCTCATCTTCTCTCTGTCTCTACCCAATAATAAATAAATAATACAGGGCGGAGGGTAAATAGCATAATGGTTATGCAAACAGACTTCCATGCCTGAGGCTCCAAAGTCCCAGGTTTAATCCCCTGCACTACCATAAACCAGAGCTGAACAGTGCTCTGGTAAAAAAATAAAATAAATAAAAAACAAATAAATTAAAAATGCAAATAAAAAATAAAAATAAAATAAAACATCCACCATACCATAAATAATTATAAAATTACATATACACCTTTAATCATTTTGGAAATTATTAATAATGTAAAGAAGAAAAATTATTCACCTTGCTCTTTCCTTTAATCCTTCAATAGTAGTGAAATTTTCTTTTCCAAGTTTGTACTTTATTTTACTCAAAGATCTTGTTTGAGAGCAGCCTCTGTTTTCAGTTAGTTTTGTTTCTTTTGAGATGCATGGCACTTTCCTCTTTAAGCACAGGTTAAGCAGCATGTGGTTCCTGCCCTGTGGACACTTTCCTCAGCTGGTGCAGTGATTAACCTGGCATCAATTACATTAAGTGTTGTTTAAGGAGGGAGGATGTGCAGCCTGAAAATTAAACCATTAACACTAAATTGAGGCCATCACAAAACAGTCAAGAAACCTTTTAGATACAAATGCACTCTGTCTTTCTGCTTCACACAGAGGTTTGGTGAATTTATCCAGTTAGAGCGGGAGGTGGATATTCGAAGAGACATGATAACAAGGACCATTTGTCCTTCCAAGTAAAAGTTCTGCTACTTTGGATTAAGGCATTTGATACCATGCTGTTCAGTGTCACAGAGAATCCAGCTCCTACCTGACACCCCCAAACACATTCATGATGCCTACTATTTGTATTTCTGAATGAGCTCAGATGTGTGTTGTGTGTATGCATGCATATGAGTACGTGTATGAATGCGTGCCCATGAATGCGGTGAGAGTTCATAAACACAGCATTTTGAAGTACTTAAGTTCTAAATTATAAGTAGGACAGAGGAGTTTGTTAAAATATTTGAAATCAAAACACATTTTTTTGTAGTTGATATGTTTATCAGCCTAACTATGGTTATTTCCATACATAGAAGGTTTGAATAAATTGCACAATTTATAATAATGATTTTTCACTAAAATTTATGAAGGCTCAATATGCTTCAAGTATTCTGTTAGACATTGTGGCCCCAGCAGTGAAAAATAGAAAAACTCTCTCTTCTCTCCTGTCTTCCTTATTGGTTTGGCAGTCAGGAGCCCAGGGTCAAATAATATCAGAGATTAGTAGAGAGGCCTTGGCTAGCTGGACAACTCAGTGCCCTACTATTGAACTACCACTCTGATCCTTCTAGCATGTGCTTCTTTTGTTTCTTTAATGTTCTGTGACAGATGACAGAAAGCTGTGTAAGGTTGTACTTCTCTTCACTGGCTTTAACCAAAAGCAAATAAAAGGCACTTTTTTAAATTAATTTTTTAAAGAAAGGATTAATTAACAAAACCATAGGGTAGGAGGGGTACAACTCCACACAATTCCCACCACCCATTCTCCATATCCCACCCCCTCCCCTGATAGCTTTCCCATTCTCTATCCCTCTGGGAGCATGGACCCAGGGTCATTGTGGGTTGTAGAAGGTGGAAGGTCTGGCTTCTGTAATTGCTTCTCCACTGAACATGGATGTTGACTGGTCGGTCCATACTCCCAGTCTGCCTCTCTCTTTCCCTAATAGGGTGGGTCTCTGGGGAAGTAAAGCTCCAGGACATATTGGTGGGGTCTTCAGTCCAGGGAAGCCTGGCCGGCATCCTGATGACATCTGGAACCTGGTGACTGAAAAGAGAGTTAACATACAAAGCCAAACAAATTGTTGAGCAATCATGGACCCAAAGCTTGGAATAGTGGAGAGGAAGTGTTAGGGGGATACTCACTGCAAACTCTAGTGTACTTCTGCTTTCAGGTATATATTTTGCAGTAGTTTATGGATACATGTGAACATCTGCTCTCTCTCACAGAAACGGGTGTATATCTAGGTTTTGGGACTTTGTTAGAAAGTGAACCAAAAAGGCACTTTTAATACTTGGACCCAATTCACTTGGATGTTTAGAATTTAAATGGCCCTAGATTTTTCTCTGTGGTATACTTGTTAGAGCAACTCATGTCTGGTTACAAAGTGCTTGTATCTCCTACACATATAACACTAAAGTGATTATCTACCTATGCCCCATACTGACCAATCTCTTTTAATACTATGCACAATTCTCTCTCTCTCTCTCTCTCGTATAAATATGGCTTCAACAACCCTGTTGGTTCATGGACTTATGAAGAAGTGAAGACTTTGTCTTTTTTTCCCTCTCTTTCTTCCTCTCTTTCTTTTTTCTTCCTTCCTTCCTTCCTTCCTTCCTTCCTTCCTTCCTTCCTTCCTTCCTTCCTTCCTTCCTACCTTTCTTTCTTCCACCAAAGTACTGGTCAGCTCTGGTGTATGGTGATGCAGTGGACTGAACTTTGGAGGTACAGGCATGAGACTTTCTTTGCATAACCATTACGCTATCTACTCCTGCTCTGTCTTCAAGTCTTTTCCACAAATGCTGTTACTGAGATTATTACTGGTGTTTTTGAAATGTGAAATAAATAAAAGTTAAAAATATCAAAATTCGTGTTTGAATTTGAGTTATTCCATTTTAAATCTTCTATCTGCATTTAAATTTTAATAAGAAAATTTAGTTCAACCTCAGAGACATGAAGTACACAAATGTATCAGGCAGCCTGAGATGATCAGAGTTCTAACAGAATAGCTGTTTGTTCCTGGTGAACAATAACTTATTAGTAGCAGTCATCTCTCTTCCAAATATGTGTATGTTGACATTCAGCTTTCTCACCAAAGGAGTTTTGTTGAAAGCCTCTTGCTTAAGGTCAAATCTCTTGCAATAATACAAGAAGAGATAGTTGCTGAAATTGAGAAGCATAGATTATTGGTTGACTTGGCTTACATGTCTGCATTAGAAGAATTCAAAGTGTTCTGTTTTCATGAAAGTGTAGATCCTAATTTCTCTTCAGAGCCAATAAGTGTTTAGCAGTTGGACTGAAATGCATAAAGATGTATCTTTCTCGAATTGGGGGATTTATTCCACTTCAGAAGTCTCAGGTATATTTATGGCATGAATCAAGCACTATTCTCACAGAAAAAAGTTAATGTAGTGTAAAACATGATTTGACAAGAGATTTTTGTTTTGTTTCTGCTTCACTCTTAGGTGATCAGTTTCTTCCATAAAGAGTAAAGCATGACAAGCTGAGAGATCCTAAATGAAATCAGACACTTTGTTAAAAACAACAATAACAACAACAACAACAAAACTCTATTGGGGTAACGTTCTCTTCAACTTTTAGGATCATCTGTTCTCGTTCAATTTTTCAGTTTTAATGACAATTGAAGGATAAAAGCACACATAGGTGTTGCCTATGAACAAACTTACCATAATTAGCTCACAGTTGAAAGACATTCGTGGTACAAGGATTTTCCAACTTGGCCATCCTACCTAAAAAGGCTCTTTCTATCAAAGACAATAATTCTGAGCAGAGAATTCATCCCCTTGTTTTTCACTTCCCATGCCATTTTATTATTTGATAAAAGGACATATGTGAGATATGACTATCCTTCCAATTTGCTTTACTGAAGGCTATTTCAAATTGCTATAATCCTGCTAAAGAATTTATTTCTTAAAGCTCAAAATAGTGTTTACAACCTTATTTTCTTACTTTTTGCAGTTATCTAAAATGGTTCTTCTATTTAAAACAATAACCATGAAACTATCTATCCTTTTCTTTCAAGAACATAAAATATTTCTACATATTAGGCATGTATTCATTAAAAACTCCAAATATTGAAAAATAATTACACAGTAATGTTAATTTTTAACAAGGGCCAGGGAATAAGTACTAGTGGACTGAGGTAATAAGGTAAATCAATCAAAACAGAATGCCTAGATCATAATATATTTCAGACATAATTATTGCCTAGATTATTAGTGGACCAACTCAAATTCATGCTGATAGCCTTTTTTTTTTTCATTATTTGTAATTTACTTCACTCTTACTTTTGAAGGATTTTATTTCCTAAATGTCACCATTAGATACAGAAGTATCTAATCCTAGGAAAAACTATGCAGGAAGAGGAGTTAGTGTCTGAAAAAGTATTATGGAAGTATTTGAAATACAGTATGACTAGAATAGCTGAAAAGAGTAAAATAATAAAAAGTGAGATAAGGGAGGAATAGAGGGTGTTTGTATACCATCATATACCATATAATAGTCTCTTCCAGATGCTATGTGCATATCATTTCACTTGTAATTTAACCCACAGTGCATGATTCCTGGGGGGAATAATACAAGAGAAATTCCAGCCAAATTCCCTGTTATTGGCAATATATTTTGGTATTACTTATTTTGGATATCTGGATGGGCATGTAAGTATAATAGTTTTCGACTGCTGTATAACATGTTACCATGAACACCCACTTTTCATTCATAATTTTTATGGTTCAGAAATTCAGACATGGATTAAATGAATCCTTATATCAGTGTCACACAAGTCAACTAGAGCATTGACTTACCTAGATTCTTATCTGGAGACCTGTTTGTTTTTTTTTTTAAACCAAGAAACAGTCTTAGTATCTTTATTTCTCTTTTTTTTCCTTTTTTTAAAAATTTTATTTCTGAAATGGAAATATTGACAAGACCATAAGAGGGGTACAATTCCACAAAATTCCCACCACCAGAACACCGTATCCAATCCCCTCCCTTGAAAACTTTCCTATTCTTTATCCCTCTGAAAGCATGGACCCAGGATCATTATGGGGTGCAGAAGGGGGAAGGTCTATAATTGCTTCTCTTATGAACATGGGCATTGGCAGATCCATACCCCAAGCCTGTCTCTTTCTTTACCTACTGGTTCAGGGCTCTGGGGAGGTGAGGCTCCAGGGCACATTGGTGAGGTCGTCTGCCCAGGGAATTCAGGTTATGTCATGGTAGCATCTGGAACTCAGTGGTTGAAAAAGCATTAAGATATAAAGCAGAACAAATTGTTAAATAATCAGGAACCTAGAGGCAAGAATATAGCAGATGAAATTTGCTATCTTCATTTTGGGGAAAACTAGTAGGTCTATTTTAGGTATATTTCAAGGATACACCAGGGGGAAGGAATGTGGGGTCTATTTTTGATTTTCCGTAGTGGGTAAGCCTACAACTCAATTGGCACCAAGTATAGGAGGGGAATGCTTGTGGCACATTTAGATCTCAATCATCCAGATTTACATCCAAGATAGATGAAGACGGTGAAGTTGAGGATTGAGGAGAAAGAACACCTTTCTGATGGAGATTAAAGAAGAGGGAAGAAGAAGCTTGTATATATTGACTGTGATCACAAAGTTTCCCACTGGGAAGCGCAAACACTGGCATAAATAGGGATGGATAAGAGGCAGTATGTGAGCAAGGCTCGAAAGGGAGATCGTGGACTAAGGAATCAGGAATACTGATTTCTAAGTAACCTGTAAAATAAATATCATATCCAGGGGGTAGAGACAGAGCAAAGGAGAAAAATGAAGTTTAAAGTAAAACACCTCCTAAGTGTTATAGCAGGGATGACAACCCAGCTCTTCCTAAAACCTCAGGTGGGTCTGCTAATATTATTTAGAATGTGGCAGGTGAATTCACTTGTTGGATGTGAAGAATTGTGAGTATTACCTCAGGCTTCCTAAATCAGAATCTGCATTTATCAAGGTTCCCAGGTGACACATATTAAACTTCAAGTACTGCTGGAGCCAGGTGATGTACACCCAGTTGAGTGAACGTTAGCGTGCACAAGGACCTGGGTTTGAGGGGGAAGCTTCATGAGCTGAAGCATGTTGTAGATGTATCTCTTCCTCTCTATCTCCCCCTCTTCTCTTAATTTCTATCTGTCCTATCAAATAAAAGATAGGGGAAATGGATAAATGGCCACTAGGGATGGTATATTTGTTATGTAATCACTGAGCTCCTGTAGTAATCCTGGTGGAGAGAGAGAGGGAGGTAATGAGAGAGGAAAGAGAGAGACATACAGAGACACACAGAGAGAGATATTGAGAAGTGCTGCCAGTGCAATAAATCTATAATTTAGACTCTTCAATGTCTGGAGAGCTTTGCAGCCAAGGAAACCCCCAATGTTAGGTAAACTTGGATAGTTGGTCATCCAGCCTTCTATCATCCAAGGAAAGGTCAGTTGTAACTATAGACACCTGCAAGTTGTTACCTCGCGAATGCTGTGCCATTCCCTCCAATGTCCCTACTGTCACCCAGATTATAGCATTCTTAGATAAGACTTCTCACAAGAGATGAGCTGTAAAAAGGAATTTAAGATCCTTTGGGGGGCTGAAAGGATTTCATATTCTTTCCAACCAAAATTATGACTGTTGCTGTCCTAAACTCACAGAATGCATGGTGGATATAAGAGCTCATGAGGCAGAACTTATAATATGCCCAAATTGATCAAGCAGAAAGGTTCTGCCCGAGAAGCCAGAGAGGAGCCAAGTGCTGTGAATGAGTACCCGTGGGAGCCAGCCAGGCTGGAGGGAATCATCAATCTTGTGAACTGCTTCTCTAGCACTTCAGAAATAATGAGTCTGTCCAACAGGATGTGACTAAATGGCTTGGAGTTATAAAACAGAGTGCCAACCAAGGGTTGTCCTCACTAAACAAACCTGCCAACAGCTTCCATACCACTCCCTCCAAACATGATGAATGGCTGGGCTCCTTCGGAGCCTCATTTCAGCTCCTCCCTCCCTGGGTGACACGTCAGGCATCTGGGATGCTGAGATAATGACAAAAACATTAATGAGGATGGACTATGGAACAAACACAGTGCTAAGTGTTTTACTTTATTTTCTCTTGTCAGTCTCTCAACAGTTCGAGGCAGTAACTTACTTCACAGATTGGGAAACTGGGATTCAAAAGAGTAAAAAACCCAGAGGGAAAGTAGAGGGCCCAGTTTTCTCACCTGTCTATGACTCTGAACTTTTGTGTGTGTGCATGTATGTGTGTGTGTGTAACTAGATTTCATGCATAGGCAATTTCACCAGTCCAGGCCACATCTGTAATTTAGATAGAAGCACAGACATCGAGATAAGGGTGGGAAGAGACACCATAGCATCAAAGATTCTTCCACTGCCATGGCACCACCCATGTGGTGCTGGGGTTTGAACCTTGATCAGATACACAGCAAGCCTGCCCTACCTAGCTCTCTCTTTAGCCCATAAGCCCTCACTTTCATTTGACTTTGCCTCTGCCAGCACTTCCCAATGCAGAACAGCAAGGTGCATTCTCCAGCAGAAGAACATCTGTAGGAATTGCATCTGAGAGTATATAGCCCAGCACACCAAATCTTAAAAGTAGTTCCATGCTAGAGGAGGCATGAATAAGAAATATATTTGAAGATCTGAAAGATATGTAATTTCCCAGGATCCAATTAGCAATCATTTGAGGGGATGCAGTAAATATCTCTGAACTTTAATAATAAATGATAGCTCAAGTGTTCACATTCATTTATCTTCCCAACAACTTCATGATGTAGAGAGCAAAGTAAATACTTTCCTTTATGTAGGAAAGGAGACTGATGCTTGAAGTGAAACTGGACTTTTTTGAAATGATACAGCTAAGATGTGGTCAAGAGCTCAGCCCCAGAGGAGTTCACAAAAGGGTTCACACTTTACCACCTGCAAAAGCCTGTGTATGAATACCTGGTCACTAGAAGAGAGCACCATATGAAAGAGTAGCTTCATAAGCAGTGGAGCAGTGCTGCCATGGTGTATTATTCTCTCTCTCCTTTTCTTTCATTTTATCTAAAACTAACTCACTAACTAACCAAACAAAATAAGAAATAGTAGAATCTTGCAGGCATAAAGTCCCAGATAAACTCTGGTGGAAGAAACTAGCAAAAGACACTAGCCAAGAGCTCAATCTATACATCTTGACTCCATTCATACTGTGTGCTTTTCTGAGGAGCCCGCAACTGAGGGAGGAAGTAAAACTACAACTAACTCCACTCGCCCAAGAGTATCCAACTCATTACTCTGTATCACAGAATGCTGTGGGGAAATAGGAGCCATAGTAGTTGGCATAAAATAGGGCAGACTCAAGGGACCTCTGACTATATGATCTTACATTTGATACCATTCAGCAACAATAAACTGTGTTCACATACATTATCTTATTATGGGGCTGGTTGGTGACACAACTGGTTAAGCACACATGTGTGCACATGTTGCAATGCACAAGGACCTGGGTTCAAGCCCGCAGTCCCCACCTGGGGTGGGGGGGACTTCATAAGTGGTGAAGCAGTGCTGCAGGTATCTCTCTGTCTCTCTTCTTCTCTATCTCCCCTTTCCTCTAGATTTCTGGCTGTCTTGATCCAATCAATAAAGAAAGATAATAACAATAATTAATAATAAGAGAGTTAATCTTTTAAAAATTAAAAAAAACTCATTAAATTAAAAAAATGATCTCATTTTATGAGCAATCTTGTGAGATAAATAGGGGAATTGTGAAGCCACAAGTGTCTGTTGAGCACTTTATGGCTAACCTAAACTGAGTTGTGCTGAAAGTGTAAGAAACACACATTTCAAGGCCCTAATATAAAAGAAAATGTAAAATATTGGCTACATAAGTTTTTATATTGATTACTTGTTTAAATGTATTCTGTATAGGTTTGTTCAGTAAAATATATTGTTAAAATTATTTTCACCTTCTTCTCTTTTACGTTTCAATGTGGCTGTTATAAAACATAAAATCATATACATAGTATGGCTTTTTATCTCCTTAGGCTTGTCTAATCTGTGCAGTAAATTTGTACCAGAATGAAGACAGAATTGAAGATTCACAAGACTCTAATTAATATTCTTTCTCTTTTGTTGCCATCAAGTCTTCACAGTTCTGGGCCATTTTAGTCTGATAGAAACACAGAGTAACAGAGGGAGAGAAGGAATTACATCACAATACTGAAGCATCCTCTGGTATGGTGGGGATCAGGTTGGAACCTAGGTCATGTGCGTGGCAAAGCAAGCTTAGACACACTCCTCTCCTACTTTACATCCCTCAGTTATGTGCATAATTGTCACCCCTTGATAATCTTTAGAAGAAACACTGTAGATAATCTTTAGAAGAAACACTGTATACAATTGCCAAGAGATATACTGGCAAATATATATATATCAACTAAAGAACAATTATTGTCTCTGTGGCAACCTTTATTAGAATCATCAATTAAATGCAGTAAAATTCAAGACTTAAGTTAGACCTCAATAAAAGCTCATGTGTGTTTCTTCCCCAACTTGAGGCCAGACCCCATAGACCAATTGGGATACAACAAATGACACAGTGCTTTAACATGTGGGAGAAAAATCCAAGCTCATCAGATAAAAATCAATCAATCAATAAATAAAGGAACTACAAAACCTGGAAAAGAGCAAGAGACTGGCTCACTAAATGGTGTCCTCTTCAGTCACTACCTGGCCACTCGACCCCACCACCTGGGGCCCAAGTCAAGGAAAACTAGGATTCCCCTGTAAGATAGGAAGGGCCTAAACCTCTTATAGACCCCTCTCTCCACCACCACTGGTCACTTCCATCAGAAATGCCATCATAAGTCCTTTCAAAGACCTCTCTAGGACCCTGCCCCCACCGTAAAGTAGCAATAGTTGGGACTGTCCCACTTTCTGAAGGGAGGTCGTCATCCTACTCTGCCACTCAAGGAAGACTGGTCCTGAAATGAGTGCAGCCCTAGAATGGTCCCAGCTGTGACCATAGACTGTGAGCTCAGACTGACAGGAACTTCCAAGAAGTTATATAGGTTCCTGTGCTAAATATGAATATGCATGAGCCCTGAGTCAGATTGATGTGGTAAACAGTTAACTGTATTTTTATATTTTCCTTTTTATTATCTTTATTTATTTATTGGGTAATGACAGCCAGAAATTTAGAGGAGGGGGAGATAGAGAGACAGAGAGACACTTGCAGCACTGCTTCACCACTTGCAAAGCTTCACCCTGCGGGTGGGGACTGGGGCTTGAACCTGGGTCCTTGCTCACTGTAACTACTGGCTGTAACTAGTGGTTATAACTAGTGGCTTAAACCTGGGTTCTTGCTCACTGTAACTAGTGGCTGTAACTAGTGGCTCAATCCAGGTGCACCACTACCTGGACCCATGTTTTTATATTTTCTTCAAGTTTCTCTGCTCTAATTCAGCTTTCTACTTCTATTCTTGACTCTGACTATATCTTCCCTGACAATATTCTTAGTCTACCTCCATGTTAACTATCAAGTTAACCTGGAGGGTTAAAGAATAGGAAAGCTATCAGGGGAGGGGATGGGATACAGAGTTCTGGTGCTAGGAATTGTGTGGAGTTGTACCTCTCCAATCCTATGGTGTTTGTCAGTGTTTCTTTTTGATAAATAATTTTTTTTTAAAAAAAAGAAGAAGATGGGAAAAGTAACAAGAGTATGGTGTGCAGTGTGTGTGCATGTGTGTGTAGAGAAGGGGATAAATGGGGGAGTCGGGCTGTAGCACAGCGGGTTTAGCGCAGGTGGCGCAAAGCACAAGGACTGGCATAAGGATCCCGGTTCGAATCCCGGCTCCCCACCTGCAGGTGAAGCAGGTCTGCAGGTGTCTATCTTTCTCTCCTCTCTGTCTTCCCCTCCTCTCTCCATTTCTCTCTGTCCTATCCAACAACGATGACAACAACAATAATAACTACAACAATAAAAACAACAAGGGCAACAAAAGGGAATAAATAAATAAAGTAAAAAATATTTTTAAAAAAAGAAGGGGATAAATGGGAAAAGGGAGGGTCTTGACAAGCTATTAGAGTCAGGAGTGTCTTTTTAAAAATTGAGTTATTTTGGTGTTAACAGTTTTATGGTGCAACTTAGGTTTTAAATTATTTTCATGTCTATATAGAGACAGAAAAATATTAATGACTAGAGGCTACTTTCTCAAACGAGGCACTAGATGTGAGGCTTCTTGGGGAAAAGGTCTGACTGAACAAAATAGCAAATGGAAGCTTTAATGAGCTCTCTCATCCTTTCATTTCAAATGTTTCTAAAAGCTGTAAGTCTTCTTTGTGTTAGTTCTGGCTTAAGTAAATTAATGAAAATCTACTATTTCCCTGTCTTTGCTTTCCAGTGTCTTATTGAAGTTTTCTTCTTCCTATCTTTCTTTCTCCTCTTTCTTTTTTCCTTCCCTCCTTCCTTCATTCCTTTCTCTCTCTCTCTTTCTTTCTTTCTTCCTTCATTTATTTATTTATTTATTTCTTTCTTTCTTTCTTTCTTTCTTTCTTTCTTTCTTTCTTTCTTTCTTTCTTTCTTTCTTCCTTTCTCTCTTTCTTCCTTCCACCCTTGAGTGTCACTTGAAACAGTTTGAATTATTTTCATCTTTATTTTTCTTTCTTTTTCTCCTCTCCACTCTGCCCCTATTATCATTTCTAGAAATCCTTTGGCTTTCAGCTGCTTATTTTAGAAGCTTATTTTGTGCAGAAGACTCTAGGCCTGGACTAGTCTTAATACAATACTTGTGTGTAGTCCTTAAGAACTGAAGTGAGTTCTTTGGAGCACAAAATGCCTCTTATCTTGAGATCTTCTTCAGCATAGTGGAATCTGGAGTGTGATTATGGGAACTTCCATAGTTCTTGTGTTGAAGCCCTCTCACTGAGGCATTCTTTAATATAAAATGCACATTCTCCACAGGGAAATTCTTTCAGTCAGATTACAGACACCTTCTCTCTTTGTATTCAATTATCATTCTCTTTTAGCTGATTACATTTTTTTATATCTAACATTAAATTGTAGTCATCCAGGAGACTAAGCCTTTATTTTGTAATTGCAGAAAATTCTCTTACAAGCTAGATACTGAGTTTATAATCACTTTATAAGCTAGGCTGTAAAATGGTGAAACAGGGGAGTCAGGGTGTAGTGCAGCGGGTTAAGCGCACATGGCTCAAAGTGCAAGGACCAGTCAGGATCCTGGTTCAAGCCCCCGGCTCCCCACCTGCAGGGGAAGCCCTTCACAGATGATGAAGCAGGTCTGTAGGTGTCTCTCTGTCTCTCTTCCTCTCTATCTCCCCCTTCTCTCTCAATTTATCTCTCTCTCTATCCAATAACAAATAAATAAAGTCTTTTAAAAAAGAATTTCTTTAAAGAAAAAAAAAAGATGGTGAAACAGTAGTTTTCAAACAAAAGCCGAGAAGACAATACACCATATCTGAATAGTTGGTCTGCGACAAGTACAGCATAGTACTCTCATTTTAAAAATAAGCTTTGTATTTAAAGCAGTCTTGAGTTTGTAGTAATATTGAGAAGTGTTGCTAGATTTTCATTTACTTTCTCTCTGTCCAAACATGCTTGACAACCCCATAATCCATATCCACCCAATAGAGTACTGTAGTTGTTGCAACTAATGAACCTACATTGACGAATCATTATCACCCAGAGCTCATGAATGTGCTCACTCTTTGTGTTGCACACTCAATGAACTTGAACACCCATAGAACAGCATCCATCTACTTTTAATGCAGCATACAGGGTATTTTTTACTGCCCTGGAATTCTCTGCTTTGTTTATTCATCCATTCCACCACAACTCCTAGCAGCCTATTGATTTTTTTTTTTTTTGCTGTCTCCACATTTTTGCCTTTGCCAGAATGTCATAATATTGAGATTATATAATAGGTAACATTTTAGGTTATTTTTTTTTCATCAAATAATAGACATTTCGGTTTCCTCCATGCTTTTCTACAATTTGATGGTCCATTTGTTTGTGGTGGTAGACAGTATTCCACCAATGAACCACAGTTTATCATTAACCTACTGAAAGATGCTTAGGTTGCTTTCCAGTTTTGACATACATAAATCAAGCTACATATATATGAAGCTTTTTTGTGTGTGAACAGAGCTATTTTTTTTTTTGTTTTTCTTTATTGGGGGGATTAATGGTTTACAGTCAACAGTAAAATACAATAGTTTGTATATATGTAACATTTATCAGTTTTCCATATAGCAATCTAGGTCCCCCCACACACACATGGCCCAGGTCTTCCTCTGCCAACAAGTTCTAGGATCTGAACACTCCGCCCCAACACAACCCCAGAGTCTTTTACTTTGGTGCAATACACCAAGTCTAGTCCCAGCTCTGCCTTGTATTTTTCCTTCTTAAACAGAGATTTTAAAACCCTATGTATAAGTACTAAAGAGTATGACTGCTATTGTGTTTGGTAAGATATTTAGGCTGAGGGAAGTAGCATAATGTTTATGCAAAAAGATTTTCATGCCTGAGGATCTAAAGTCCCAGGGTTCAATTCCCTGCACTACTGCAAACCCAGAACTGAGCAGTGCTCTGACTAAGGAAAAGAAAAAAAAAAAAAACTATTCAATTTTCTAAGAAACCACCTTATTGCCCTTCAAAGTGGATCTAGCATTTTGCTTTCTCACCAGAAATACATGAGAATTCTTGTTGCTCTGTGCTTCTGCCAGTAATTGGTGTTGTTTTACTTTAGATTTTGGTGATTCTAAGTAGTGGGTGATGATATCCTATTTCAATATACCTTTTCCTGGTAATGTGATATGGAGTATATATATATATATATATATATATCTTTTTTTTTTGATCCAGAGTTATCACTGTGGCTAGATGCCTGCACTAGGAATATACTACTTCTGAGGCCATTTAAAAAAAATTTTGTATAGGACAGAGAGAAGTTGAGAGGGGAGGGGAGAGAGAAGGATAGACACCTGCAGAACTGCTTCAGAGCTTGTGAGGTGACCTCCCTGCAGGTAGAGAGCTGAGGCTCAAACCAGGATGCTTTAGTGGATCTTTACACTTCACACTATGTGCACTTAACCTGGTGCTCCACCACTTGTCCCCCTCATATACAGACTTTCTATGTGTATATAATTTTGGTGAGGTGTTTGTTAATGTGCTTTTTTTTTTCAAAAATGAATTTTTTTTCTCAGCATAGAAATCAATGCATGATAGAAATTCCAGTAGTTTTCTGTGTCACTTGGAGAAAAAGTGGCACACCTTCCCATGGTCTACAAGACCCCATGTAATATAAACTTCTGTTACCTTTCTAACCAAATTGTTTACATTGCTTCAGGCATATTTTTTGTTCATCCAGGCTAAGAATGCTCATATTCTCAGAACTATGTCAAAAACTTTGTCCATATTGCTTCCAACACACTCTTTCATTTTTTTCAGATTCCTGCTCAAATGAAGTACTTCCCAACTACCATATAAAAAACTCCTTCTCCACAGACATAATACTTCCTTTACTATGCAAAATATATATATGTATTCACTCTCTCCCATAGCATCCATTGCCCTTTGATTTATTATGTTTTCACTTGTTTATGACCTGTCTCCTCTTGATAGAATGTAAGCTCCTTGTACTGTCTATAACATCACCAAGGGGCATTCCATGAATGTTCCTTTAATAGATGAAAGCATCTAGTCCAGGAATTCTTAAGCACAAACAGTGCTTTTATAATCCAAATGAGGATATGGTCTTCTGAGATTTAGCTTGCATCAAGAACCAGAAGATATTTCCAAGATTTCTCAAATCAGTTTACTTATAGATTGTGGTCAGTTTGAAGTCAATCTAAGTATTTTAAGCAGGTAAAGTTTTAATAAAGGCAACAGGAGTCTGGATGAATGAAGCCTTAAGTTACAACTTGTAAAGGCAAATAAGATAAATTGTCCATAAGCCAAAGGAAGGACAACTACCAAATGATGTCACTTATAAGAGAGACTTAATAAGTAAGGAAAGATAAGGAGAATATAAAGTGAAATATGGACCATGCACAGTGTATATTGCATCAAAGTAAAGGAATCTTGGGGAGGAGGGGGGAGGGAGGGGCAGAAGAGAACTTTGGAATCATGGTGCATAAAGAAATTGCACCCATATGTCAGTGACTACAATGTAAAACATTAAATTCCCTGACTAAAATATAAAGAAGATAGTTTGCTAAAAACCAGGAATGGCAGGCTTACAGGAAGTCATCATTTCCCCTCATCTGACTCCCTCCTTCTGAAGCAAGTAACACTCAGGAGGATGATTGAAATATAAAATCTCTACCATGTCTGTAATCTACTGACCTATAGTGTAGATACCACTTAAAGGGGAGGAAAAAACTCCTCTTTCCTTCTGTCCTCAAAATCTCAAACAAGTGGTTCCCAATGGCTAAGTGGCATTATTAGCAAACAAGTCCCAGAACAAATTTATTATCTTTAGAGTCCTGAGGAGAGCTTAGAAATATAACAAGATTCAGGCTTTCCATAAGAAATTTCCACCACAGACAGTTCATTGTTTAGGGAACTGTTCTAATTTTATTTCTGTCAATCATAAGCTACCTGACATATTACAGTGAAAAAATTTAAATCTGAACCTGCAATGAACAGTGATATCCTAGCTAACATTACTCGACTCATACTACGTGCTTCAACTCCAACCCCAGCAGTATTTCCACATGTGCTCTGGAAATGATTGTTTGAGAGTTTTTTAGATTACTACTTTCTTACTTCTAGATTGAAGTGTTATTTTTTTTTCCTTTCCTGGAAAACATGAGAGATGTTTCCCTGCAGCCTCTTGCACTATCTTACTCCCTAACAACTATTCCTTCACCAGACAGAAACTCTGTGACTGTCCTTGACTTCTATTATTTATAGGTATGGTTGGAGTCAGCAACCCAGTGGCATCAGAAGTACTGGTTTCCACTTTTCACTGAAAACCCAGACATAGTCTGAAATAGGAGGGCAGGACGGAAGGAAACACTATAGGGGAGACTTCATCATATCCCACTGTGGTCAGAGAGGCAAAGTAAATATTGTCCTGATTCCCCATTAGAGGAGAAATGAGGCAGTACTACTTGCTAGTGACATCCTGGTTGCCGTGATTTTCACTATCTCTCCTGGTGAGTCAGCAGCAGCCCAGCCAGGAATAGATCTTTGAAAGATGGCGCCTACTCTATTTTGCTCAGACAGTGCTGATGCATTGTTCTCAAACAGTTTGAATGCATCTCTGCAAACCAGTTTCAAAAATAGAACCAGCCCTCTCTATGAATTGCTCATAGGCAATTTCTATAGGCCTATTATGGTATTTTTAAAGGCTTCTAGACAGACACAGTCATACTGTTTGTGAAATCCAGCCAGTAAAGAAAATCTCATGAACTCCTGGGCAACAGTAACACTCAATGAGTATCACTTGTGTTGGCCTGTAGTGCTCCAGTGACAACAGTTTACAGCAATCCTGCATTGTTCCTCTCTTCTAACACACCAAAACAACATACTTTCCTCAGTGTGACCTCATTATCTGTGGCTTCCTGATTTGACATCATAAGTAATAACTTAGAAATGCCTCTAAATATTTAAAATCATTGACTGGAATTTTATGTAGAATGTCTAACTCCCCTCTCACTATAAAAACTATTACAATCCTTTGGATACAATCCTGGGTTGGGTAGTTGACATGTCAGAGTCATATTCATTGTAATGGAAACAATTTCAGAGACAGATGTGTAAAGATTCATTTATACCTCCATTAAGTGCTTCCTATACATTGCTTAAACTTTACTGGGGAAAAAAAGCCCTCAATGTCTCTTTGTTGATTGTAAAATCACTTAAATTTTACTGTGCATTATACTCAGTCCCTGTCTTGATTCTGGAGACATTTCTCTCCCTCTCCCCACATATAGGTTCTCATGACTTGGGAAAACCAAGTCTCCCTGTATCTTTTATTCTCATTGATTCAATCTCTGTACTTCCAAATATTCATGTGATACTTGTTTGCTTAACTTAATAAGTTTTATCTTGCTTATTTAATTTTCAGAAATTCTTGACTTAGAGGTCTCAGCTTATGACTGTATATCTCAGCCTCTCCTGCTCTTCTTTCATTCTCTTTCTTTAAGATTATTTATTTATTTTCATGAGGGCAGGAATAGACCACAGTGTGCTCTTCTTGACATATGGTGGTGGAGAAGGATTGAATCTGAGCCAATCAGACTTCACTGAACAGACAACCCCACCAATATGTCCTGGAGCTTTGCTTCCCCAGAGCCCTTTCCCCTCTAGGGAAAGAGAGAGACAGGCTGGGAGTATGGATTGACCTGTCAACAATGACCATGTTCAGCAGGAAAGCAATTACAGAAGCCAGACCTTCCACCTTCTGCATCCCACAATGACCTTGAGTCCATACTCCCAGAGGGTTAAAGAATAGGAAAGCTATCAGGGGAGGGGGATGGGATACAGAGTTCTGGTGATGGGAATTGTGTGAAGTTGTACCCCTTTTATCCTATGGTTTACTTAATGTTTCCTTTTTATAAATAAAAATTAAATTAAAAAATCGAGAATGGAAAAAAAAAGAAATTTTACTAATCAGACTTTTTTTATTCTCAACATGGCCCCTGCTGTTTTATTCTCATTGATGGCAAATTGTTTCCACTAGTCTCATCCTCCTGTAGATTACTTCATTTTTTATATATTTTAGAGCATTCCTAAAATGATTAGCACTTGGTTTATTCTCTTTTCTTTTCCAAAATCTCAGTCTGCCTAGTTGTGATATTGTGCTTGTCATCAGTAATCTCAGGAGCAGCCAAGCAGAAAAGAGAGAGTTTATTGGTGTGAGGACAACTAGTGAGATGTTAAACTTATAGGCAGTACAGGTTATAAAGCGAGCTTAAAAAAAACTAAAAGTTAGGACCTCATTTTAAACTAAGTAGTGTTACAGTGACCTAATAGTCTGTACTAATTAAGGGTATTTTCAGGGGGAAATTTATGCTTATTTATGAAGGGGAAAACTTAGACATACTCAGAAAGGAATATACAATGACCATACAGTGCTTATCCAGAAGCTGCCAGGTGAACCCAGGAGGTTTTACAGCTGATAGAGTGACAGACTTGCTTAGATCATCAGCAACTCATATATACCAAAGGGTTTATCTTTCTCTCATTGGGCTGGAGGGACAGCATAATGCTTATGTAAAAAATCTTTTATACCTGAGGCTCCTAGGTCTCAGGATCAGTCCCCAGTACCACCAAAAGCCAGGAATAATCAATGAGTAAATATTTCTTTTTCTCTTTGTCTTTCTCTCTGTATCTCTTTCTCTCATTAAAACAAAATATTTTAAATAAATAAATATTTAAAAAGAAAATACTTGAGAGGAATCTCATCAGGGAAATATATTGGACCATATTGTGCAGTTGTCACTGGCCAGTTATTCTTGTCAGTACCTAGAGTCTCTATAAGTTAAGACCCTAGTTTAATTCAGCCAAAACTAGGAACAACAAAAAAAAAATCTGAGTGGAATGGTTGTCACATCTTCTAACTGTGAACCTCAGGTCAGTTTCTTCTTGTTGTTTTTAAATCCAGAGACTTTATCTCAGTTTTAATGAAGGAAAGAGGCAAATTTACAAAACATTTTGATTATTCGATGGCATGATTTATAATAACAAGTACGTATTTAATATTTGGCCCTATTTTTGCCACAGATCTCCTTTAGGAATTCCCTAAATGAGGAGATAAAGGTGTCTTTTGCTACATTAATGAGATAAATTTTGTAAAGTTCCATAGAAAATGTAAAGAAGGAGGCTAATTGCCAGGGGATCTAAACCTGTGATTAATGGGTTGGAAAGTTTTTATTTCTTTTTTTTTGGATTGATTTAAAATAGATTTATAGGGCTGGATCATTTTACTTGCATCCTTAACATCCTAGAAGAGAAGGCAGATGACTGAGTCCAGTTACAACTTGTAAATACTAGTAAATTATTTAATCACCCTTTCTTATGTATTGATATCCCTATACAATCCTAAATGATAGGACTGAGGGAACTTCCTTGTTGGTAAAAATATGGGGATTCCAGGACAATGGCAAATTCAAAGACAGCAATTACAGCATCCTTTCCCATATCCATTGCCCTATGCATCCTTTCTATCTGACTGATCCTATCTCTATTTTGAGAGTGCTTAATTAATTTGAATTATGGAATGCCCAACTGGTGTTCCATAATTGCTTTATGGTAGAAAGGAAAGCCCCACACATCAAAATTGGTGCCAGAATCATATTAAACTAATACCTGAGGGCTCAATAGAAACTCTTTTCACCTTACATTATGCTCCCTGAGAAATTGTTTGTACAATTTACTTCATAATTATTTATTTGCTATTTATGTCTTATTTTATAAAGAAGAACATCCACACAGCCAGAAATCGAGAGGGAAGGGGGTGATAGAGAGGGAGAAACACAGAAACACCTGCAGCCCTGCTTCACCACATATGAAGCTTACCGCCTGCAGGCGGGGAGCTGGGGGCTCAATCCAAGGTCCTTATACATTGTGACATGTGAACTCAACCAGGTAAGCCACCACCCAGCCCTGAACATCCTTATTTATAAAGAACTTTTTCTCTCCACCTATTCATTTATAACTATTGATGGAGTCCTCAATATATTTGCAAAATTGTAATCATCAAAGAAAGTGTGGTTCATTCACTGGGTTATCATGAACCCCACTGGGATTTCTGACTTTTTGCTTGTGCCTTGAGAAAGAATTTCAGATCACAGCACCTTCAGCATATTGAGAGAAAATTTACTGAAACAAAAGTATGAAGATATTCTTGGCAGATGAGTGTCAGGAGAACACTGCACCCAGGCCTGTGGTCTTTTGGGTCTTCCCCTTAGTTCCACCCATGTCCATAAATTGTCATGGATTAAAACAGCTCAGGTGACTGTGAATAGGCATAGTTTGCCATCTGGGATTTGCTCAGCATGAAAAACAAAAACAAAAACAAATACATTTGGCAGTGCCGTGTCCCAATTAACCCCAAAATGCATACATCTGAGGGCTTTCCATTTTTTTCACATTCTCATGACAGAGGGATTTTTCTGTAGCTTGATGCCATTTGGAGTCCCTGCAAGCAAAAATTCCTATATAGCATGAATTTAGCCATCTCTGATTTTTCTTGCCATTCTCTAGTCCCTCTACTTTTAACAGGAGGAAGAAAGTTAATTAGACATGTTGCATGCCCTTGAATTGCACACTGGCTTTGCAGGACTGGAACAACACACAAAACACTATGATGTACTAAGGAATGCATATCATCAGTCTCTAAAGCTATCTTTGGTGAAATTTCATTTTCAAAGGGAAATTTTTAACATTAATTCAAAGAGGATGAAAAAAAAATCAACTCTTCAAATGTTCATTTGCCTGGTCTGGTTATGTTGTCATATACTGATGACTTTAGTATAAGACGGACAGTTCTGACCTGAGCCTCAGAGGCCTTGAGTTCTGATCTCAACAGACTCTTAAGTAAGACAGTTGCCTGCTGTGCTGCTGTGTTACTGATGTCAGGTGAACGTGATAACCATTACATTACGGAAACCTGCACTGCTGTGTTACTGATGTAAAGCGTGCCGTCCTGATTGATGACACATTGTTTTGTATTTACGATGCAAAGCTGTTCTCGTGTTTCAAGTAACATGAAATGTTTTCCCTGCCTGAACATTATTAATTTTAGATCTTGCAGTCAGAAAGACCTATTCTGATGCTCTAATGCATGACGAAACTGTCTAAAGAAAATACCAGTGCAATACTACCTATTCTCAGTCATTAAAAAAAAATTTAGTGTGACTCCCCTGCATGTAGGGAGCCCTCTTCCCCCTCTCTCTTCCTCCTCTTTCTTCCCCCTCTCTCTTCCCCCTCCTCCCCCTCTCTCCTTCTTCCCTTTCCACACCATAGCTCCAAAAAGACCAAACCATCCCTATGTACCCCACTTTTTCAAACCATCATTTCTACTCTTTTTCCTTATTAATGCTTCTGCTATTTTTTTGGGGGGGATGCAGAACTCTGGTGATGGGAATTCTGTGAAATTGTACCCCTCTTGTCCTATGGTCTAGTCGATCATTATTAAATCAATAAAAAGTAAAAAAGAGAGCTAATAGGATAGATAATATGGATTGCAACATATGCTCCCCACTAAATATGATGAAATTTTATTTTCTGATGTGACTCTTAGAGGGTGGTTATAATCCAATACTTTGACAAAAGTGGAGTCTTAATATGCTAGGGTCAGTGACCTATTAAGAAGAAGAGACACCTTTCTTCTGTCTTTTCTCTTCTCTCAGAAAGAAGGTGACCTCTATAAGCAAAGAAAAGTCTCACCAGAACCCAGTCAGGCAAACACCCACATCTCAGGCTTTCTAGGCTTCAGAGATGTGTGTATGTGATGCGTGTGTGTAGTTGATAGAAGAGAGGAAAAGTAGAAGGATTAATATTAAAAATACTGCTAATTTTCCTGAACATAATCAATAATTGAGGATTTTGTGTGGCACTGAGCCTCTGTAGATGTTTGATCCCACTGCTTTTTTTAATCTTTATTTTTAAATTTCTGATAGAGAAGTCAACAGACAGAGATGGAAAAGAGAGAGAGAAAAAAGAGAGAGAGAGGAGACATCATAGCAAGGTTCACCATCTGTAGATCTTACCCACAGCCATCCATGATAATCTCATGTGATGCTGAGGCTCAAACACACTCTTCCAGGTAAGGCATTGCCAGGCATTCAATTAATATTTAATGTTTATAAGAATAAATACATTATAAATTATAAATACATCTGAAAGGTGTGATTGGAAGCAGGAAATGGGTCCTTGCAGGTTTTATTCATTATGGAAAGAAACTAAGGTTACTAGAAACTTTCCCCTGGCATGGCTGACAGCAGTAGTTGAGTGGTTAAGTCACTGGATGTAAAGTTAGAGTCCCCTGATCGAATCCCTTGAGTTGGTTGTCTCTACTCTCAGGTGATTTGCAAGGTGAAGAGGATTTTTAATTTGATGTCCCAATACCATTTCCTAGTACAAGGAGCAGTTACTTTGGAAATAATAAGTGATTCTAGGAGTAGATCAGGAAATATGTAAGATGAAACTGGACTATCTTAAAATGCCAGAAAGCAAGAAGAATTCTCAAATCAAACAGAACAATCTGTATCAGTGAAGTTCTGTTAATAGAGCAAAACATCAACTGAAAGAATTCCAAATGACTGAAGCAGAGTCAAGTAGAACAGCAAACATAAAAGTGTGATCCAATGAGTAATATTCACTTAGTGTGTGCTGTATGTTAGAAAATACATTTAATCCAGAAACAACAACCATTTGATATCGATAATATGCAAGTTGTTGAGTGAAATGAATTGCTGTAATGATTTCACAATGATAATATGTATATTGTGTGCATCTTAAATATATGTAATTTACCTGTGAATTATCAGTAAAGCTGATAAAAACTTTAACTTAAAGGATTAGTGGTTGACTGACATTTTAGTGGTCAAGAGTGCTTTCTTTCTAACACCTAGGCAAGATCTGAAGTTGAGAAAGATGAAAAAGTTTGAGTAGAGACATCCGACTCAAGGGATTCGATCATGGGCCTCTAGCTTCATATCCAGTGACTTAACCACTAAACCACTGCTATTAGCCATCCTTGGGAAAGGTTTCTAGTAACCTTAGCTTCTTTCCATAATCAAGGGCTTGAGCCCCCAGTTTCCACCATCAGAAGGGAAGCTTCATAAATGGTGGTGAGGCAGAGCTGCTGGTATCTCTCTGCCTTTCTATCTCCAACCTCTCTCTCAATTCCTTTCTGTAATACCACTTAATAAAAAAAATAGACATTATTAAAAAGTGAACAACAAAACTAACAAAAATACATGAATATGTAGAATATGAGTGGTCTTATGCTATTTATATTTTCCACTAGTGTCTAATTTGTCTTTGGGAAGACTTACATTTATAAGTTAAAATTATGTTTAAAAAACCCTTTTGGAATGAAAAAAACCTCTTATGCTTTAAGAACTAAAGGTCCCAGGTACAGTCTCCAGCACTACCATATCCCAAGGAAGGACGAGGAGAAGGAGGAGGAGGAGGAGGAGGAGGAGGAGAAGGAGAAGGGAAGTATATATAAGTACATCAACCATGCTATACAAAGTATGAATAGCATAAAGCATGGATTATGGGAGCCAATTTTGCAACTGTCAGTCACACTTTCTAGCAATTCATTTTTTTAAATATTTATTTTCCCTTTTGTTGCCCTTGTTTTTTATTGTTGTTGAAGTTATTGTTGTTGTTGTTACTGATGTCATCACTGTTAGATATGAAAGAGAGAAATGGAGAAAAGAGGGGAAGACAGAGAGGGGGAGAGAAAGATAGACACCTGCAGACCTGCTTCACCGCCTGTGAAGCGAATCCCCTGCAGGTGGGGAGCCAGGGCTGGAACCAGGATCCTTATGCCGGTCCTTGTGCTTTGTGCCACAAGCACTTAACACGCTGTGCTTCTGCCCCACTCCCTACCAATTGGTTTTTAAATCCTATGGGCTCTCCAGCTAAAATGCAGGTGTTGTCACTGAGATATAGAAAATTAGCAGACCATTAGTTAATTAATCAAGTAGCTGCCACTGTGGAGAGCAGAAAGTAGATGGGAAAATTGTGTGTGGAACAGGCATAGGCAGTGAGAGAAAAAGTTCTCTGTAGGGCTTCAGAGGAGGTCAGTAGGGAAGGACCTACTATTTGTGAAAGGAAGTGTATGACAGTATTATACCAAAGGCTCCAGAAAGCAGAAGCCCTCTTTAAAAGGAATGGATGGAATGGGTTGGGGAGTGGAGAGACTGTTCCTTCACAGTCTGTACTCAACTACTGAGACCTTGGCACTTGACATCTGTGGCATCTAGAGGAGAAATGGAGGGGAAAGCAGGTGCTGTACTTCACTACTGGTTAATTAAATGTTGCTTCCAAGACAGCTGGTAGAATATGTGCTCTGTATCCTATTCTGTTTTCTCTCTCTCTCTCTCTCTCTCTCTCTCTCTCTCTCTCTCTCTCTCTCTCTCTCATCACACATTTTAATTAACCTTCAAGCCCTAGCTGGGGTTTTGAAAGAACTTAATTGGCCTGCAGGGATTGGAACACACAACAGCCAGAAAAAGACTGCGTCTCGGTTGTTTTCACTCTGAGGACTTATAAAATTGAAATTATTGTTTTGTTTCATTCTGTGAAGCTCAGAGCTACATGTGGATTCCTATTTGGAACAATCCTTAAATGCTTAAATGAGGAGTGCACAAAAGATATTTAAGCAACAGTTACATATAAGTATTTAATACTTGAAACTCTCATTCACTTTATGCCTTTAGGATTACAATAACAGTCTACTCCTATTAATAATAATAATAGTAATTATTATTATTATTTACTTCCTTACTGAGGATGGGAAACTTTTAGCCTGAATAGAATATGAAAGAATTTCACAGATTAAGACTCAGTCCTATAAGACTGTCCCCCCACCTTGTCAATTGCCAAGTCCAGGTAACCTGTGCTTTTTGGATGGTGATTCTAATGGCCCCTTCCTTGAGTTTGATTTGTTTTTTAAAGACTTATGTAACTATGAGAAAAGTAAAAAGAAAAAAAAAAGAAAGAAAAAAGCAAGCAAAAAAACAAAAAAACAAAACAACTAGGTTATCACTCTGACACATGTGGTGCCAGGGTTAGAACTGAGGACCTCCAACACTCCATTACATACCCTCTTGGGCCACAAGTTTGATTTGATTACTAAGGCAGCTCAGAGGACTCCGAGAAACTTGCCTCCCCTCTAGATTATCAGTTTTTGTAAACGAATATGTCTCAAGAAAAATCAGATGGAAAAGATACATGAGACAAGAAACAGGCAAAGGGGTACAGAACAGCTCTTTTCTTGTTTAACCTTTAACCTCTCTAACTTTCTTAGGAGATCAGGAGGGTGGGAGAAAAGTTCCAGCACTCTAATCACATGGTCAGTTCTATTGCAATCAGCCTTAGTCTTTAGGAAGTGTTCTAAAAGCCACTTCCTTAACATGATCTTTATCACTTTCATCACTAAGAGGATTCATAGCATATTAGGAACTCTGTGCCAGTAAAAAGAATGAGTATCAAATATACATTTGTTATAATAATCATAATATCACTGAGCTAGATTCTGCTTCTCTCTGGTTTCCCTAGTTCTCTCTCTTTTGTTTTTTTCTTGTATTCAACCACATGTTCTCAGATTTTTTATTGGCTTGGCACTGTCTGCTCCTAGATGACTTTATAGTTGGGTTTGGCTCTTGACTGCTCTCTCCACAAGGCCTACATGTCATCTTCTAGTACAACAGATCAAGCTGCTGCTGTCTTCTCCTTCCTCTTCCTCTTTTAATTCACAGTTTTCATGAGAAAGAAGGAGGGTGGGAGGGAGGGAGAGAGAGAGGGAGAGAGAGAGAGAGAGGCCAGAATACCACTCAGCCCTATCATACATTGTTTTCGAGGAATATAAAACGGGACATTTTGCATGAAATCCTGCATGCTCTGTTGTATTATCTCCCTGGTTATAGATAAAGGATCTTGACATGATGGCAAAAGTATTTCAAAAAAAGCAGTGCAGAAGCCACAAGTCATATTCAGGCTGTCTTGGAAGTCATATGTCTGACTTCATTATAGTCTGTTGGTCCAAAAAAGATACAAAGACTAAAACATATTCAAATGATGAGGATATAATTTCTACTTGATAAGAGTGGTGAGTTATATTTCAAAGGCACATAGAAACAGGAGGCATCCTTCCTGTGGCTAGTGTTGTAACAATTTACCATACAAATCAGGAGGGAAAAATAAGAAATGTATGAACTAATCTGACTTTTCTAACTTCATTATTTTTTATGAATTATTATCAACATTTATACATATGTAAAAATATGTCCTCATATGGTATGTTGTTTGCATTCAACTAAGAAAACATTAATGTGTAAGTGAAAGGAAGGTATAATGAATAAGTAATCAAAGGAGATGCTGACTTTCATTTAAACCCATATTCCTGCCTCTTGATCAGTATCTACTAACCTGATTTCTGTCAAGGAGACAGGAATTTCCCACTATCAATTTTACGAATTCTTTGTGGCAAAAAGTGAAGTTAAGAGTAGATTTTTGAACTTCTCTTCATCAGTCTTTATCATATTCACTTAAGATTATCAGAGAGACCATTTACTTTGCAAGATTATGGAAGTAACTTGATTAAAACAACTAGCCATGATAACAAGTAAAACAAAAGATAACAGGAGGATGGATGAAAGAAAGGATCCAATACTATCTTTATCTCCTGCTATAAGCTGGTTAAGACAGGCACACAGTCCACATGCTCTTACCTGGTACTAGGGATACCAGAAATTCAGCTAATTTCACCAGTTTTACAGACAAAAAAAAATACAGCTAAAAGAGTTCTTTTAAATTTTTTAAATATTTATTTCCTTTTGTTGCCCTTGTCGTGATTGATGTTGTTGTATAGGACAGAGAGAAATGGAGAGGGGGAAAGACAGAGAGGGGGAGAAAGACACCTACAGACATACTTCACTGCATATGAAGCAACTCCCCTACAGGTGGGGAGCCGACCCTTAAGGAGGTCCTTAAGGAGGTCCTTGTGCTTTGCGCCACGTGCGCTTAACCACTGCACTGCTGCCGACTCCCGCTAAAGAGTTTTATAACTTGTGTAAAGCAAACAATTGGTGGAGCTTGTGTTTTGCCTATTTCAGTGTCCGTGTTCTTCCTTCCCATTTCTCCAGGGTAATAGATTCACCTTCACAAATAGTAAAATCTCATTAAGAAAAGAGCATATTTTCTGTGTTACACAGGGCTCTTCTGTTCTCCATTTCATAGTTTAATTCTTGTGTTCTATAAATTCCCAAACCTATCAAGGCTTAAAATACAAAGGCAGTCATGAGAACCTTGATTCTATGGACTGTTTAATTTTTACTCTGACCTTGACTGTTTCTTTTCATCCCTTTTCAACAACTGGTGATCAGGACAGAAGAAAACTGAAAATGCTGATCAGTCCATTTGGCTGATGCTTGTAGGAAAAAAAGACAAAAATAATTTGTAAAAGAAATGAATGTTTTTTCTAAGGGGCTTAATTTGTCAGTGTTATCCCTATCCAATGCTATTCAGGAAATGAAATGGGTCACATGCTCTAACTACCTTTCAGCCTCTCCCGGTTTAGAAAATAATTTGCCATAAAGGAAGGCAAGACAGAATCCTGGGGAGTTCAATTCATGTAATTGTGAATGCCCTAGAAATTTCTTTCCAAGGAATAGAAAAGGTCATCTTAAAGATAACTTTAATTGATTTTTTGTTTATTACTGCTAGCAATTTGGGAAACTAGCAAGGAATTATCTTTATTGCTTTTGCGCTTCTGTTTAATACTCATCCAGACTTCAGCTCAGGCAGTTTAATTGGCTCTCTGTTTCATATTAAAGGGGATGCATAAACCTGTGTGATGAATCTGCATCCGGTGTTCTGAATTGCTTAATTCAATGATCAATTTATTATTTATTATCAATTTATTTATGTCTTATTGTAATTTATGCATCTGATATATTGACACCCAATCTTTGCCCAGTTTCAATGTGAAAATCCAAGTCTTCTGTTTTTCTGTTCTGTGTCCTTAAAATAATGCTCATCAGCTGTAGATTGTTTTGAGAGAGAAGACACATGCAACAACAATAAAATAAGACATTGGAAGAATAGTTTTGTCATGTCTGCATCAGGAATGTGAAATCCTATTTTAATTCACTGAACATTTGACACATCCCTATGGGTTAGGTGCTAGTATTAGCCCTGTTTGACAGGCAGAGTTTGGGTTAGAAAGGCTAATACATTGGTCAGAATCACAAAACTGTTAGTGTTGGAATTAGGAAAAGAAATTTTTTTTTATCACAATAAACTTTGTGCTCTCAAGGGTGGCAAGAGTTTTTTTTATATATTTTTTTATTTAAGAAAGGAGACATTAACAAAACCATAGGACAAGAGGGGTACAGTTCCTCACAATTCCCACCACCTGGTCTCCATATCTCATCCCCTCCCCTGATAGCTTTCCCATTCTCTATCTCTCTGGGAGTATGGACCCAGGGTCATTGTAGGGTGCAGAAGGTGGAAGGTCTGGCTTCTGGAATTGCTTCCCCGCTGTATGGGCGTTGACTGGTCGATCCATACTCAGTCTGCCTCTCTCTTTCCCTAGTAGGGTGGGTCTCTGGGGAACTGAAGCTCCAGTACACATTGGTGGGATCGTCTGTCCAGGGAAGTCTGGTCGGCATCATGCTGGCATCTGGAACCTGGTGGCTGAAAAGAGAGTTAATATACAAAGCCAAACAAATTGTTGAACAACCATGGACCTAAGGACTGGAATAGTGCAGATGAAATGTTGGGGGGTATTCCCTGCATGCTCTTGTGTACTTCTGCTTTCAAGTATATATTTTTCCCTAGTTTATGGGCACGTGTGAGCATATGCTCTATCTCAGGGGACCTGGACTATATCTAGGTTTGGGGACTTTATTGGGGAGTGGACCACCTGGAATGGAATTAGAGAATACTATGAAAGGAAAGGTCTCACCCGAGTGATGAAGCTGAAGGGTTGTCATTCCACACCTGAAGTCTCTGGACACAGTCTGAAGTGAAGCATGCTGGGGTGGCACTCCTTGCGTTGATTGGGTTGCGATCTGCGGATGCAATGTTATTTGATTTGAATTGAGAGAAGCATGCAGGAAAGTGGGCCCCACCCTGAGGTTCCAGGACTGGGGGAAATATAGGCTCTATAGTGGAAATGTAAGGTTCCTGCTGTCTTAGGGTTCAAGAAGACAATGGATAGTTATTGTTATCATCACATTTGGTGGTTGGGTTAACTTTGAAAAGTCCCTTTGTTAGGTTTGGGGTATAATACCCAGCATCTTATATATAGCTGTACTACCAGTTGCTTCAGTCTAGGCATTTGAGAGAGTCAACATATCAAAGACAGCCTATGTATTAAAAAGACTCAGTCTGTGTTTTAAGAAGTTCTAGACATATGATCAATTTTTCCCCTCTCATATTAATTAAATAGTGGTTTATATGTATAAACTTTAATAGGAGTGTACATAAACACCATTCCCACCACCAAAAGACTGTGTCCCATCCCAACCACCCACTCCCATCCACCCCCCTTGCCGGGAAGCCCAATGGCCACCCTCCCCTTCACCACAGGGTTTTTACTTTGGTGCCCTGCTAAGAGGTTTTTTTTTTTTTTTTTTTAACTAACTTTAAATTTGGAAATAAAGAGTCAGTAGCACAGTGGGTTAAGTGCAAGTGGCACAAACGCAAGGACTGGCAGAAGGGTCCCGGTTTGAGCCCCAGCTCTCCAGCTGCCGGGGAGTTGCTACACAGCCGTGAAGCAGGTTTGCAGGTGTCTGTCTTTCTCCCTCTCTGTCTTCCCCTCCTCTCTTCATTTCTCTCTGTCCTATCCAACAACGACAACAACAATAAAACAAGGGCAACAAAAGGGAATAAATAAATACTAAAAAAAAAAACTAAAAAAAGAAAAATGTTAAAAAGAGAATAAATTTGGAAATAGTGGTAAAGTCACATGAAATTGCAAGAAATAATACAGAGAAGATCCTTTGAATCTTGTACCCAGTATCTCCAATACTATCTTACAAATCATAGTGCACTATTACAATAGGGATGTTAATTTTGATGGGGTGAAGATACAAACTAATACTGTTACAAAGGTCCCTCCAATGGCTCCATTATAGTCACACTCATCTCCACCACCATACTGGAGGTCATCTTAGGCCATCAGCCTCTCCAGAACCTGCCATGAATGACCTCAGACAAACATTATTAGCTGAACAGGTGCCTGGCTAAACCCTCCCTGAATCTCAGATCGCAGAAGTGAAAACTCTTAAGTTAGGGTCAAGGGATGGTATACTTAGTAGAACAGACATGTTACAATGTTCAAGGACCCAGTTTCAAGGCTCTTGTTCCCACCTGCAGGGCAAGAGTTTCACAAATGGTGAAACTGTGATACAGGTCTCTCTTCTCATCTCTATTTCCTCCTCCTTTTTGACTTTTCTGTCTCTATTCAATAGGTAAATAAACTAATTAAAAAAAAATATTTATAAAAAGGAAACACTGACAAAACCATAGGATAAGAGGGGTACAACTCTACACAGTTCCTACCACCAGAATTCATTATGCCATCCCCTCCCTTGATAGTTTTCCTATTCTTTATCCCTCTAGGAGTATGGACCCAAGGTCATTGTGGGATGCAGAAGATGGAAGGTCTGACTTCTGGAATTGCTTCCCCGCTGAACATGGGCATTGACAGGTCAATCCATACTCCCAGCCTGTCTCTCTCTTTCCCTAGTGAGGTAGGGTTCTGGGGAATTGGAGCTCCAGGACACATTGGTGGGGTTGTCTGTCCAGGGAAGTCTCGTTGGCATCATGCTAGCATCTGGAACCTGGTGTCTGAAAAGTAGTTAACATATAAAGCCAAACAAGTTGTTGACTAATCATGAACCTAAAGGCTGTAATAGTGCAGATGAAGAGTTGGGCAGTTCTCCATTTTGTAGATAGCTAGTAGGCATATTTTAGTTATATTCCAAAGGGCCTGTGGCTATACTAGTTTTTTTTTTTTTTTTTTTAGTTTTTTCCCCTTGATCCTGAAATCTGATATGCAGGTGGATCCAAGTTATTGTCTAGGGAGATGCTGCCATGGCTGGAAAAAGGACCAGAAAGCTAGATCAGGGAAGAGAGTAGCTTCCAAATATGGGAAAGATGTATAAATATTGTTGACTGTAAACTAATATATTATTTCTTTTAGAAAATCCAGTAAGTCATTTTTGTTTTCGACTTCTAAGTTTTCAGATTGTTTGTTGAAAAGACCAGATAACTTATTTATAGAGATGAAAGATCATTGAGAGTGGGGCTTATTTACCTCCTGTGAGCTTAGATAAATAACTTAATGACTGAATCAGTCCCTCTGTAGCAATGAGTGCAAAAAGTAAGCACACTTATACAGTCAAGCACTGTCTAAGAAGGAAGAATATACAGAGATCTCTTTACAAGCCTTTGAATTATAATGATGGGTCACTTAGAGGAAAAACTCATTTTGTCCCAGATAATAAATTGTTGGCTAATTTAAAAATCCCTCTCAATTCTTTGTGTGCTCAGATGTTGAGATTTCATCTTGCATATTATATCTTAATTTAAAATTAGATTTTCATTGAAAGAATGTAACATTACAATGAGAAACTTTATGATTCATTTCATTACTCCTTGCAGTTTGGCTAACAATCCATTTTAATAAGCAAGTGGTTGTGAATCTACTGTCTGTTCATGTAAATGAGAAGATGCACTTATCTTTATTCTTCCCTATGATTGCCTTTTATTTGTTTTTGAAAGTTTCCTGGATTTCAGCTCATTGTTCAGTAGGGAATCATATCTATCCTATTCAGAGCAGCATTTTAATTTTCAGATTCTGGACAGACATTATTTCTGTGATTCATTTTGCTCTGCCTTTGTGCTTTGGTTTTATTGAATGTCATTTTTACTATTTTCTACCCATGCATATTAGAAATTGCTCAAAGTATGAAGTTCTTATTTTCACTCTCTCCCTTCTTCTCTCCCATTCTGGTTTCCAGTGAAAATTTTCCTTTTCAGGTCAGTGAAATAGTCTACCTACAAAGGTAACTGGTTTGCCATGTACATGACCCAGGGTCTAAGTCTTGCTTAAACCACATGAGAGTATTATTGCAGTGTGGGATGTTTCAGTACTGTGGTATCTCCCCCTGTCTGTATCTCTATTTCTCTCTCTCCATCTGAAAATATTGACTTGGTGTGGTGCTGACAACAACAATGGCAAAAACTCATTTTGAATACAGAGAGATTGGGAATTTTGTAGGTTATTATTATTTTTTCATTATCAATTCCCCAACCTGAATTATTTTCAGATAAAAAAAAAAGAATCTAAAGGCACAAAAGAGAGAGGAAAAGAGTTCACAGCACCAAAGCTTCTTCTGGTGCAGTGGGGGCTCAAAACTAGGCCATGTACAGAGCTATCTTTCTGACAATTGATAAATTTTGCTTTTTATTATTTTTTATTTTTAAGTGAAATCACCTAGGTGCTTCAGTAATGAGTCTATTTTATCAGTCAAAATGAGTATTACTAACAAGATGAAAGTATCAATAGTTGTAGGAAAATACAGTGATGAAAAAAATAAAACATTTTATTTCACACAGTTTTTCAGAATAACTGGTGTCCAGAACACTACAGTAAGTGTCAAGGGTGACTCACTGAAAGTCTGTAATAGAGTGGAGAAGGAGCTTGAAAATGAACCCAGACTGCATGGTGTAAAGTTGTGTGCTGTGAGGTACTAATGCCCTTTTAGAAAACACAGGGAAACGTGTTCCGTGTAGTTTGAAAGCATTTTCTCTTCACAGCTATCGTGATTTGCTCAATCCTTCACTTGCCTTCACTAGCCCTCACTTTGATGCAATCTACCCCTTCTAGAAATCTAGCACATACAAAGACTAGAGGTGTGAAGGGGAATCTCCAAGGGAGTTTCCATGAACTGTGATCTTTCTGTTCATGTGGAGTAGAGCATCTTAGCATCAGTCTTAGATCCAACCTTTCAAAATATCAAGATGGATGTAACTGGGCATTAGACCAGTTAGTGAAAGAGTCAGATTACTGAGGACATATTAATATACTTAGTTGTTCATAAATGGCTGGAGTCATGCTAAATCTGTTTTAATCGCCTCTATAGCTTCATATTGTGTAAAAAGTGTGTTAAACAGTCTGTTTCATTGTAAATAGCCCATACAAAAGGAAATTTAAGTGGAATAATTGCAATTGCCGGTGTTGAAAATGGCTATCAATGTTCCTAAATTACTTCAGATTGAATTCCCGGGCTTACATTTTCCATTTTTAAATTTGAGGCATTTGTGCTTTATTCTCCTCTAGCCAGGGGTCATGTCACTTTTAAGGAAGAGAGATGCAGACAGATTAGATCATGATGGGAGGACAGTGTAAAGAGTTAGAGTTCATCTAAGGATCCAAAGACTGGAACAACTAGAACTTTTGGAAATTAAAGTCACCAAGATAAAAAGTTGCTTTATCCATTATTCAAGGTCTGATCTACCAGCTCAGTCCTCCTTTGCTCAGACTTTCTATTATCTTCTCATTAAATATGCATGTTTATCTTATTCATCAACTTTCCAGTAATTTTTCAAATTGCTAATACTCAAACTGAAATCCTCTGATTTATCATCTTCCTGTTCTAACTTCACCACTATCAATATGTTTTGGGTGTGACTTTGACATCTAAAGGGAGAGAATCTCAGGCCAACTGTTGCCCCCTTAAGACTCAGCACACAGGCCACGGGTTGGGATACCCTCTGTATTCCAAGCACTCATAGCTTAGGGTAGCGATGGGAAGACTGTGCTAGTAATAATCATTTAGACACTGTAGGAAGAGCAGACCAACACTATATATGAATTGAATCCCACCACAGCAGGAAAGTAGAGAAATATTAAGTTTATAGAGGAAAAAGTCATTCTGAAAACATTAAAATCACAAAAAGCACCTGTTCAGCAATCTTTCTGTGTTGAAGTGGTGTCTTGCACTTCATATCACTACAGGCACAGATTAACTAATTTATTTTTTATTTTTTTCATTATTTATTTACAAAACCATAGGATAAAAGGAGTACAAATCCACACAATTCCCACCACCAGAACTCTGTATTTCATGCCCTCCCCTGATAGCTTTCCTATTCTTTAACCCTCTGGGAGTTATGGACCCAAGGTCATTGTGGGATGCAGAAGGTGGAAGGTCTGGCTTCTGGAATTGCTTCCCCGCTGAACATGGGCATTGACAGTTCAACCCATACTCCCAGGCTGCCTCTCTCTTTCCCTAGTGGGGTGGGGCTCTGGGGAAGCGAGGCTCCAGGATACATTGGTAGGGTTGTCTGTCCAGGGAAGTCTGGTTGGCATCATGCTAGCATATGGAATCTGGTGTCTGAAAAGTAGTTAACATATAAAGCCAAACAAGTTGTTGATTAATCATGAACCTAAAGGCTGGAATAGTACAGATGAAGAGTTGGGGGGGTCTCCTTTCTGTAGATAGTTAGTGGGCATATTTTAGTTATTTTTCAAAGGGCTTGTGGCTATACTAGGGTTTTTTTTTTTTAAGTTTTTTCCCCCAGAGCCTGAAATCTGTCTAATATGCAGGTGGATCTAAGTTATTGTCTGCGGAGATGATGTCATGGCTGGAAAAAGAACCAGAAAGCTGAATCAGGGAAGAGAGTAGCTTCCAAATATGGGAAAGATGTATAAATATTGTTGATAGTAAACCCTATCGATTTGATCTGATCTGGGGCCCATATTCAGTTTAGGAGCCTATGTGACCTTTGCATCCCTGTAGATCCAACCTCACATTCTGTAGTCATCAGTAGGAACATTCCAAGTTGCCCTAATATCAAGACCCATCTTCTCAGTTGTAGCATAGAGTATGTTGTCCAGCCTCCCTTCAGAGGATGGAACATTCTCTACCATTGTTGATCCAAGTTGAGGGCAAGGTCCTGTAGGGGTCCACAGAGGGGTCTGTTTTGTTGTTTCTGATACAGATGACCAGTAACAATGGAGAGAGGGATTTATTCAAAGTCTAGGCCCATCATGCCTGTTTGGAAATCTCAGGACTCCCCGACTAGGTCCCTAGCTGATGGGGTGGACTGTTAGTGACTAAACAGGCATCCTTAAAGTATGCCAGTCTCTTGCCCTTATTCAGCTTTTGCAGTCCTTGCTTTGATAAGGATAGCTTGGGAGTGAGTGAGGGAAGTATAATATGAAATAGGTGAGGAGGGTATGTAAGTCTAAGTAGAAACTATTTCATTATGAACTTCATACTGACTCACTGCAGACTATTGTATACTTTTGCTTTCAGGTATATATTTTGCCTTAATTTATGGATACATGTGAACATATGCCCTATCTCATGGGACCTGATCTATATCTAGGTTTTGAGACTTTGTTGGGAAGTGAACCACCTGGAATGGAAACAGATAAATTTCTGACCCATGGAATAACCAAAGTTTCAATGTAGCACTGGTTTAAAAATGGATGTTTTCTCCTGACTTCCCTGGGCAGGCAACCTTACAAATGTGTCCTAGAAACTTACCTCCCCAGAGCCCTATCTCACTAGGGAAAGTTAGAAACAGGCTGGGATTATGGATCAACCTGTTGATGTCCGCATTCAGCAAAGCAATTACAGAAGGCAGATGTTCCACCTTCTGTACCCTGTAAAGAATTTTGGTTCAGGGCATGGGTAGATAGTATAATGGTTATGCAAAGAGACACTCATGTCTGAGGCTCAGAGTTCAATCCCCTGCACCACCATAAGCCAGAGCTGAGCAGTGCTCTGGTAAAAAAAAAAAAAAGAAAAGAAAAGAAAAAAAAGAAAAAGAAAGAAAGAAACGTTTGTACTCCCAAAGAGATAAAGAATAGGGAAATTGGGGAGTCAAGTGGTAGTGCAGTGGGTTAAGCACAGGTGGCACAAGGCTCAAGGACTGGCTTAAGGATCCCGGTTCGAGCCCCGGCTCCCCACCTGCAGGGGAATCGCCTTCACAGGCGGTGAAGCAGGTCTGCAGGTGTCTCTCTGCCTCTCTTCCTCTCTCATTTTCTCTATGTCTTTATCCAATAACAAATAAATAAATAAATAAGGAAGAATAAAAGATGTTATTTAAAAAAAAGAATAGGGAAACTTTGAATAGAGGTGATGGGATATGGAACTCGGTGGGAATTCTACTCCTGTTATCTTACAAGTTTGTTAATTAGTATTAAATCACTAATAAAGAAGAAAATAAAATGGATGTTTTCTGTCATATTTATTATGTATATACTATATGCATCAGAGGACAAAAAAAATGTAGCTAAGATAGGGCCCAACAAAATGTTATGGAAGAGAATAATATAAAGGAATATTCTTCCATTTAGAGTGTCCTAAATGCTGCACAAGCAGTCTTATTTTTTAAATTATCTTTATTTATTATTGTATAGATACAGCCAGAAGCTGAAGGAGTAGCAGGAAGAGAGAAGACACAGAGAGATACCTGCAGCCCTGCTTCACCACTCATGAAGCTTTCACCCTGCAGGTGGGGACTACAGGCTTGAAATCAGAACCTTGTGCATTGTAACCTATGCACTCAACCTGTGCCATCACCTGCCCACCCCAACCCCACTGCCTTCTTTAGTAGTAATTTGCCTCTCATTACAGATGTTTATGTATCAACATTGAAGAACCATCTTTCAGTTTCAAGATTACAATTCTATGTAATTTTGAGCTCACTAGGTTATTTTTCCCAGAAAATGAATTATTGGAGAAAATTGTGTTTAGTATATACACTGTAAAAATTAAAGTGATTTTTTAATGATGTTCAGTGTAGTAGGTAAAATAGGAAAATTCACTGTGGTTGTGGCACCTTTGTACCAGGGTTAATATCCTATAATAAACATTAGGAAATTTCATCTATGTTTTATTTATCAAAATCCCATCTCATGTCCACAGCAAGATAATAGAACTGTTGTTGTCATCAACAACAAAGAAAAATCAACATTTAGATATTTCTAAAAGATCTTAATCTGAAGTGTCCCCCTCCAAACCCCCCCAAAGCACCCACTCCAAATGCAACTGACAACCTATGATTTAAATAGACAGGCTAAGATGTATATATTCATCGCTCTAGACTCCTAAAATGTTACCCTTATATAAAATCAGACCATTAGTATGCTATATATGAGAACTCTCTATTTTCCACAAGTACATCTTCATGTGAAACTTTGTTTTGTTGCTATTTACTATCATCATCATCATCATCATCATCATCATCATCAAATTTTCATACATGGAAGGACTATTTGAATACTACTTCATGATCACCCAGAAATGTAGTTTTTCATTCTGCTTACTGTTTTCTATGGGATACAGAATGGGAAATCCTTGTACAGAAGTTTACTGCCAGAGTCCAGGCAGTGGCTCACCAGGGTGAACATACCCATTGCCAAGTGTAAGGACACAGTTTTGAGCTCCTGCTCTCTACCTGCATACGGGAGGCTTCACAAGTGAGAAGTGAAGCTGGTCTGCTGGTCTCTAGCTTTATTTATTTATTTATTTATTTATTTATTTATTTATTTATTTATTTATCTATTTATTTTTCTCCAGGGTTATTGCTGGGCTCGGTGCCTGCACCATGAATCTACCGCTCCTGGAGGCCATTTTTTCACCCTTTTGTTGCCCTTGTTGTTATAGCCTCGTTGTGGTTAGTATTATTGCCATTGTTGATGTTGTTCGTTGTTGGATAGGACAGAGAGAAATGGAGAGAGGAGGGGAAGACAGAGAGGAGGAGAGAAAGATAGACACCTGCAGACCTGCGACTTCCCTGCAGGTGGGGAGCCAGGGGCTCCAACCGGGATTCTTATGCGGGTCCTTGCGCATTGCGCCACATGCGCCTAACGCACTGCGCCACCGCCCGACCCCCGGTCTTAACTTTTTATCTCCCTTTTTAAAAATCTTCCCCTTCCCTCTCAATTTCTTTCTGTACTGTCAACATTAGAATAAAATAAAAGGAATTTCTAAAAAAAAATTACCGTCATGAAAATACCAACCCAGGTAAAATGATGAACTTGCTTTTTAAAAAAATTTTATTTATAAAAAGGAAACCCTGGAAGTTGGGCTGTAGCACAGCGGGTTAAGCGCAGGTGGTGCGAAGTGCAAGGACTGGCGTAATGATCTGGGTTCGAGCCAACGGCTCCCCACCTGCAGGGGGGGTCCCTTCAGTGGTGGTGAAGCAGGTCTGCAGGTAGGTCTATCTTTCTGTCCCCCTCTCTGTCTTCCCCTCCTCTCCCCATTTCTCTCTGTCCTATCTAACAACAATGACATCAACAACAACAATAATAACTACAACAACAATGAAAAAAGGGCAACAAAAGGGAAAATAAATAAATAAATAAATAAATATAAAATAATGTTTAAGAAGGAAACACTGACAAAAACCATAGGATAAGAGGGGTACAACTCCACACAATTCACACCATCAGAACTCCATATCCCCTCCCCTCCCGTGATAGCTTTCCTATTCTTTAACCTTCTGCAAGTATGGACCCAGGGCCATTATGGGGTGCAGAAGGTGAAAGGTCTGGCTTCTGTAATTGCTTCCCCACTGAATATGGGTGTTGATAGGTTTTGCACTTTAATCTGAGCGTTGATTTCTCTGTTTGGAGCATGAAGAGTAGGGAAGAGTAAATTAGAGTACCTTGGCCTGTGCCACCATGTCTACTCTTTCTTTTAATATTTTACTTAATTTCTTTACTCAGGAGCACAGTCAACCCTAGGTAAATAAAGACAAACCAGAACAAAATTCAAGTCCCTAGAACTATACAACTTTTAATAACTATAGTGACTTTATGTGAAACATGCATATTTCCCTCCACATTTATAGTAGGAAGGGTAACTTTTGATTTTGACTACTACAGTAACCATGTGTAATATAGTATAAAAAATATTGTGGATAAAAATTATTGTGATGGATAAGTACTGATAAGATGGCACATTTTAATTTGCAATAGTAAGAATAAAATAAGATGGAAGAGTAGTTTCAGAAAGATGGGAAAGTTAAATAACAGTGCTTGGGTTTCCTTAGGTGAGTAGGAAATACAAAGTAGGGGGCAGACTCTTTCTCTCTAAAAGTTATTAACAATCTACTTTTTATACTACCGGAATGAAAATGTATAAAATTATAACAAATGCCTCTGCATTTGTCATGCATAACTTATAACTATACCTTTACAGTGGGTGTGATTTAGAAAACACTAGAAAATTGGTTTCTAGGTTTAATGAAATTTTAGCCACTACAATGTGTGACGATTTACTTCATTTGTGAGACTTGAGATGCAGGTTATTTCATAACACCTTTTATTTTCACTCCCTCTAGTAATTCAAAAACAAATATGCTGGCATTGGGTAGTGCCACATATCGTTGAGTGCACACGTGACAATGCACAAGCACTTGGGTTCAAGTCCTTAGTCCCCACCTTCAAGAGGAAGCTTCATTAGTGGTGAAACAGTGCTCCAGGTGTTTCTCTTTCTTTCTCTTTCTCTTTCTCTTTCTCTTTCTCTTTCTCTTTCTCTTTCTCTTTCCCTCTCTAGCTCCCTCTTCCATCTAAATTTCTTTTGGTCATATCAAAGAAATAAATGCATATTAAAAAATAAAGGCAAGTATGCCAAAAAAAAGTTTTCAACAATCAGGGAATTACTTAACTGAGAGTAGTTTGCAAGCTCCTCCCCCTCCCCCTGAGTTCTAGGATTGGGCTTATTACCTTGGGGCCTTGAGACTTATCCTTAGCTACATTTCATAACTATACTTTCTCAAGGACAATTCATTTATTTACCCATTCACTTGTTTGTTTATTAATTGGTCTATCCAGTCTTTCATTTGTTATTAACAGTGTTTTACAACATTCCTTTTAACATAACTATATAATAGTACATTTCCTTGCTTTTTTTCCCCATTTCCACTCTAACATGCTATTTTCAGGGCAGATTGGCTGGTCTAGTTCAACCAGGAGAATAATGTGGAAAAATAAAACCTCAATTTCTTACCCAGATCTCATCCTTACTAGGCGTGGAATCTTAAGAAAGCTACTCATCTGTGAGAATTTCTTTTCATAAACAAAGAAAAGTAGAAGACCATGTAAACTAATATGTGTAAATTCATGTTAAGAATAGAAAGGAAAGAAGAACAGAAAGGGAAACTCAAAGCAGAATCTGACTGAGTTTGGAGTATTACACCAAAGTAAAAATCTCTGGGTGGAGGGTGAGGGTAGACATTCAGCTTCACTGGGGGTGGGATGACAGACACAGACTTTTCGTGGTGGACATGGTATTAATATACACTCCTACTAACTTATAGTCTCACAAATCTTAAAAAAAAAAAGGGTAGAAAGGAATAAAGAACAATTCTAGTTATTGAGGAGTGCAAGGCGTGTACTTGTCACTTGGAAAGTCACAGGTAGATAGAGATCTTGTCAATCTGAAGATTTTTGAGGGTTCAGTGAATTAAAGTAGTTTGCTTACTGTTGCCTGCACTTCTTACCTGCCGGTGAAAGGAGCAATTATATTGTTGCTCCTTCCTCAGACCTGTGAATGTGAGATAATTCCTTATTACTATGGGCTGATCAGTATGGATCACTTGATTATGTCTGCCGTTCATGAACCAATTGGCATCTAAGACAAAAATAAATTAAGAGGAAAATGGTTTAATACTTCTCATTTGAGTTTCTAGGAATAAAAGAACTTTTTTTTTCCTGTTAGACTTTTATCTTTGCAAGTACATCTTAAGCGAAATGAATTTCACAGAATGACTTAATAGAGTTGTGATAACATCTTCCCCATATTCATTTTTTCATATCCCTGCTTCACCCAAAGGTGAATCATACCTCTCACACTGCAGTGTTTTCTGTGCATTTACTTTGTGACTTATATCATGAATAATGCATGGCAGAGAGTAATAATTAATCTTTGAGTGCAAATTTTAAGAATAGGGTATTAATTATCCAAAAGAGCAGATATAGCATAGGGAAATATGCTTTTCATATCATTTCCCCTCTTCATATTGTTTTTTTTTATAATTTGTATTTTGTTTTAATTATAATTTCCTTTTATAGTGAATCATATCTGAGAACCATGGAAAGTCATAGGACCCCCCCAAAAATCTGTGGTGACCCAAAGAGTTTTTGTGGGTGAACACAGAGACAAAAATAAAGTTAATGGGTTGAACTTTAAGATAAAAGCGAATTTCAATATAATGAATTATTTTAATCATTTAAAAATTGAATTATCTACTGTAAATTATATATTTTCTGAATATCCTTCATCTACTTTAAACTCAATGTACTCAACAAATATTTGTTGAGCACAGACACGTTGCCATGCCTACTCCATGCATGGCGTGCTTTCTTTTACACTCAGATTTCTGGATGCTCTTTACCTGCTTTCCCTGCCACCATTACTTGACTTTAAGCAGAGGTGCAAGTTTTTAGTTCGAAGGCAATCAGCTGTATCATTTCATATTGCTTTCCCCCAAGTGGGCACATACAGAGACACTGATCTTTGAAACAATTTCAGAATCTTGAAGACCAAGTTCCTGTTAATTGCCTCTCTGTTTTCATTCTTTTTTTCTCTATCCTTCCTTCCTCATTTCTTTCTCTGCCTCTCTGTCCACTTCCTTTCTACCTACTCTGTGAGCCATAACTTATTTCCTTTTATAGATATGGCAAATCCTAAAAACTAAGGTGAAGTCAAAATCTGGCTCAAAGCCCAGACATCACTTTCTGAAGTGACAGGCTCTGGTATTAGTGGAGGATTTACAATTATACAGATCATTGCTTCGACCTGGTGCAAAGTCAACCGGGCCACAAAACAAGAGGAAAAGAGCTTAATTTCTGCAGCTACTTGTAGGGCTCTAAGCAAAAGCTCAGTATTCACTGATGTGCTGATATGCTCCTCAGTCTTACTCCTTCTCATTAGTTTAAGCCTTGTGATAAAGAGCTCAGTTCCTCTTGTGATCCTCTGCCTTGTAAAATAAAAATTAGTTCTTTTATTACATATGGAAATGACATACATACACACACACACCATTCTTCATAGTGCAAGGTTCTATATTGAAAATATCTTATTAGTTGTACATTTTACATCTTAGTGTACTTTGATAGTGTTAGAGAAGCCATTTTCTAATCTTTCTTGGAATTAAATTTTTTTCCTTGCAGGCTAACTTAGCATATGATCTATATAAAATGTCATGTAGGAGATGCTTTATTTCAAAATATATTAAGGCTTTCTAATCACTTTCAAAGTAAAATGAGAGCCAAAGCTCAAATTAGATGAGTGTGTTTATCACCCAGATAAGGATAATGCATGGTCTGTAATTGAAGCCCTTATTACTATTCACTTTGACTTTCTCATTCAGCTTGTCTAGAGGAATTTTTTTTTAATCTTTGGGGAATTAAAAATTTTAATGAGATGTGAAAGAAGGAGGGAGAGCTCTCCTATGAGAACACTCTATATTTCTGGGCTCAGTCATCTGGAGTGTGGGGAGGGAGCTGCAGTAGAACTGAGAGATTATAAGAGCATCCTTTCTGCTGTAAGTGAACACATAGCCTTGGGCAGTTTGCAAAGTCTTTGAAGGAAAAATATGAATTGGTGAATCATTTACCATTTTCAGATTTACTTGTAATCTGATTAAGTAGATTTCCTGCCTATAATACATATTTTCTTTAAAAAATATTTGTTTATTTATCAAAGAGAGAAAGAAAGGGAGAGAGAGAGAAAACAAGAGATTTATACTGGCACATGTTATGTGGGGATTGAACTCAGGACTCATGCTTGAGAGTTCAATGCTTTATTCATTCTGCCACCTTTTTGGTCCACAGCATTTTTTTTACTTTTAAAGAAAAACATTTAAATTAATCTGCCATCATTATTCTATATAATATACTCTTTCTTTTACTCATGTAGCGAGAATATAGATTGTGTTTCAGTCTTTTGATGATATCATGCTGAGTTTCTCTTCTCAAGGAACAGAACTTTGTATATAGCGGTTATGACTTACATATTTTCCAGTCCTAACTTCAGACTTCAAGTCTGCACTACAGTACATCCAGTCTTCCTTACAATAACACTTGCTCACCAGGCTGACATTCACCTTTTTACTCTTGGCCATGGCAAAAGATAATAAAGTGATTACAAAGGTTTCATGGCTCAAAGACTGGTTCTAAGAAACAAAGGGGAGTAAGGAGGAGTAGAGAGGGGTAGTAGCACAGAAATATACTGGAAGAAGACGAAATCAAATCCATTTCCAATGTCATAAAAATGAACTAGGTATCTAGACGACACTTAAACAATTATGCCAAGGAACTTCTAATTAAAAGCTGCAAGGTGGCTATGAAGTAGCAGCACCCACATTTTGCTCTCTCTGATCAACTAGGAAAGGCAATGAAAATCACCTGAAAACTCAATAAAATACAACCAGGGTCTCTGCAGCAACTCAAACAAGCCACAGGTGAGTAGAAACACGTGGCTCATGGACAGAAAGGGGGTGAGGGAGAGATTTCTGGGATGAAAAGATCACACTCAGGAATAGCTGCTGCCAGACTGGGAGTTTGGCAGCTGAGGCTCATCACTTTCAGGCCCAAGTTAAAGAAACAGTGGTTTAAAAAAGAAAGAAGAGAGAGGGAGAGAGAGAGAGAGGGAGAGGGAGAGGGAGAGGGAGAGGGAGAGATGGAGAGAGAGAGAGAGAGAATCATGTAAACCATAGGTGAGTACAGACACAGGCTTGTGAACAGAAAAGGGGTGAGTGAGTGATTCACAGCGCTCATAACTGGTGCTCAGAGACTATAAATACCAAGGTCAATTGGTGGCTGAGACACACCACTTCCAGGTCCACGTTGTAGCAACAAAAAGACTGCTAAAAAGAAAAAAAAATCACCTAAAAATTCACCAATTTACAACTGACTTCTCAAGTTTCCATTGCTATTGTCCCACAGAGGCTGGACCCTATATGGTCATCAAGGCCTCAGAACCCGCCCAGTGACTCAGGATAAAATCTCCACTAACTTGTCCTATCCAACAACGATGACAACAATAATAACTACAGCAATAAAACAACAAGGGCAACAAAAGGTAATAATAAAAACAAAACAAAACAAAAATCTCCCCTAACCACCAGGACATATAAACAAAGAAATCGCACACCTTCACCACAGCACCTCCTGCTGACAAAACAACAAAATCCGCACTAGGTGAGGAAATGGAGAAATATACAGAGCAATGGCAGAAACCCCAAATGACCAGACAGACACTGGTCTAGAAAAAAGACTTGTGAAAACTATGGTGGTTATCTCTGGGAGGTGGGAGAATGGGGATATGAACCTTGGTGGTGAATGTGGTATGGAACTGTATACATCGTAACCATATAATCTTGTAACAAATTATTAATAACAAATAAAATATTTAAATAATAAATAAAAGTTGTGAATTACCATGAAAAAATAGAAAAGAAAACACCAGGAAAGGAAACATTACCTCTTGCTCATGGATTTAGAATTAGCATCATTAAAGTGATCATCTTGCTGAAACTATATAGATTCAATACGCTTCCTATTAAGATCTCTGACATCATATAAATGAACAAAGAAATGCTTCAGAAGTTTATATAGAACGGAAAGACCAAAAATTGCCAAAGAGATCCAAAGAAAAAGGAAGAGAATTGAGGTATCACACTCCTGACTTAAAACTGTATTGCATTTGAGGGGTTGCACCAAAGCAAAGGCTCTGGGGAAGGATGGCAGAGAGGGGGTTCGAGGAACAAGGGATCCAGGTTTATGATGTTGAAGAAGTACTTAACTTGGGGGTGAGAGCGTTTTGCAGGCACCTCTCAGGGCAAGAGGAGAAACTGTACACATGTATCAACAACTGTACTGTAAACTATTAACCCTCCCCCCAAAAAAAGATAAAAACTATATTAAGGGGATATAGCAATCAAGATTATGTGTTATGAAAAAAAAAGATACCATCAGTGGCATAGAATTGGGACCCAAGCAATAAGCTATCACATATAATACTGTAAATGCTTAAAGGCATGTCTAAGTCATATAGTCAACTTTTAAAAACAAATCCATAATTGTACTATCAATATTAAAAAAAAAACCACTGAAAATCCTCCCATATTTATTGTTGGAATCTTCAAGCACTTCCTATGACTCTTGCATTGAGAATGCATTTGAAGGATGACTTTGCTAATTAAAAGTTTTAAATATAATAAAAATAAAATGGAAATATTTTCCAAAAGAGCTTCAGTGCATTGCCCAAGGTATAAAACTATTTTGGTCAGTGTACCGAGTGTACTATGAGTGTAAGAGTTACTGAGGAACTGTGTTGAGAGAGACTGAGACCCAGCGACCCAGCTTCCTCTCAAACTTTGTTTAGGGCAGCATAGGGAAGCAACACCTTCACTGGTTTTTCTCATCAATCAGAGAATATTAGAGAAGGAGCATTTACCTGCAAAGCCATGAAACAGCACATGGAAGATCTTTGGTCTGGCAAGTCTGAGGTACCAGGATCAAATTTTGGTAGAGAGGAGAGGAACTTTGAATGTAATGTTTTAAATATATGCATAAATTATATGTTGTACTTTATAAAAAAATTCATAATTATACTATAAATATGTTTAAACCATGCCCACTGCAAGTCTCCTCATGTTTATTGTTGGGACTTCCTTGCCCACACCTCCCCCAACCTCTCTATCTTTCTCTTTTGCCACCAGGGTTACCCCTGGGGCTCAGTGTCAGTATTATGAATCCACTGCTTCTGGTGGCCATTTTTCCTTTTTTTTTTTCTAATTATAATTATTATATAGGACAGAGAGAAATTGAGAGAGGACAGGGAGATAGAGAGGAAGAAAGGATAGACACCTGCAGATGTGCTTTGCTGCTTGTGAAGTGGACACCCTGCAGGTGGGGTTGGGAAGTTGAACCCTTGTACTTAGTACTATGTGTGCTTATCAAAGGTAAGAAATTCCAGACTTACCAAGCCTGGTCTGCTCTAAAGCAAAGAATTGCTTCCTGAGCAAAGAAAAATACAAATAAAGACCAGTGATAGTTGGTATATCTAACGTATTGTGCACCGAACTTACACAAATATCAGGAGATCTGGAACAAGAAACCCTTAACAGGAATATTTTGTGGTCCTTGGAATGACCATGCATTTTTTGGTTTTCTATCACCTGGAGGAAGAAAGTACATGCTGAAAAGATTGAGTTCATCATTCAGGAGACATTAAACCTGAAAACTTGTAAATCTTCTGTGTTTTCAGTGCTGAAGATACATGAAATCCAAAGTCTCGTGTACCACAATCATCCAGAATTTTTAGAGATGAAAATAAAACCAGAGATCATTAGCTTTAATGGGGGGCAGGAGTCTGTAACAATTTCTAACATGTTGGGGAAAAAAAGGGCATTTCAAATAAAAGAAACAAAGTTCTATCCATATTTATCTTTTTAGGCAACACACCATTCATTAGTCAATGTAAGTGAAGGTCAAGTACATGTCTAGGTTTTAGGGCTATAAATACACGTAGGCAAACTAGAAGGAAAGATAAATAAGTATTATAGGGAAAAGTAGCAGGTATATTTAGGACTATAAAAAAAACTAGGTTGTAGGAATGCTGTACACAAGCTTACTATGTATGTGTGATAAAAGCAGCATTCCTTTGCTATGCTATCTGTATTTTGGTTGGGTTGAGGTAGAGATAGACAATGAGTAAATATTTGAATAACATAAAGTGTGCTAAAGGCAGTTAAGTAGACTAATGCCTGAGAAAGAAGGAAGAAACTGACAGAATGTGATAACTGATAGAAGAGGTTTCAGAAAGGAGAGGAATTCATGCTGCTAGAGAGCGCACATATTTCTAACATATTCCAAAGCTTTCCTTTAGTTCTTTTTCATGCTCCAAAGGTATAATTTTAATTCTCACACATGGAGAATCAGGTAGATTCCAAGGTACATGGGTCTCAGAGTTTCAGTACAAGATTTATTTAATTTTTGAATCCACAGTGTTAGGAATATAGCTTTCTGTTTTTATAACTGAGCACTGACAATGAGCAAGTTCCTTTAGCATTTTTCTTAGTAACATAACCTCTGAGCTTTTTTTGAAAGCCTCTGAGACAGCTGGACCAACTGGTGGTCTGTGTACTGCTTCCCACCCACACACTGCTCAGTGGGAAGTCAGAGACAGCACCTCCTCACAGCAATGCAGATCAGAGGAAGGAAACTCATTTCATAGGAACCAGGGCTGAAAATTTAAAATGTTCCACTTTAACTGCTTTTCATGCTTGACACACTTCAGAAGTTATTCTATCTGACAACATCATCAAGGTTAGTGGTAGGCTTATTGTTTTTGCTACACTTCCTTTGTTATGAATATGTTGTTGCAATTTCTAAATGAGTGATCTCATAAATAACCCATATTATGTCATTTTTCAGCAGATAGACTTACCTTACCACTTTATATTTTTTCTGAGTCCTAAGGGTCCAGTTGATTTTTTTTTTTTCTTTTACACTGTTCAGCTCTGGTTTATGGTGATCTTGGGGCCTGAACCTGGAACCTCAGAGCCTTAGGCTTGACAGTCTTTTGCATAACCATTTTGCTATCTCCCCAGCCTGATTCCAATTGCCTTTTCAGAGTGTACAATATATTATGAAGTAGATGCTCTTGGAGGTAGAGGTACTGGATTTTATATAGGAAGGAATAAAATATGCAAGCAAAATGTGTAATATACACCAATGTGACATTTCTACAAAGCAGCTAGTAATTGCTGGGCAAATTTTACTTTTTCAAGCAAAGTGACCACCACATACTTCATTTTGCTTCTGCCTGGGTATTTTGGGGGAACTATTCTGAAAGAAACAGTATTGATTAATTCACTTCTTTATAGAAGTTTGCATCTATATTCAAATACAGAGAAAGGGAAGCATTTCCTTCTAAAGAAAAATGGCCTAAATTTTGAGGCAGAGCTCTAAACACTAAGCTATTCCAATGACAAAAAGAAATGAGCTCTAGATTCAAAGTCAGAGTTCTTGGTTTTAGTAGTTTTCTCTTTAATACCACCATTGATCAAGTATTCATTGCCTCATATACTATGCTGAGTGTTTTTATATCATTTGATTCTTTTCACATTTCCAAGAAGAGAGTATTATTTTTTTATTCCCATTTTAACAGAAGTGAAAGCTGAGGTTCAGGGAGGGTAAGTAGCTTGCTCAAGTTCCTACAACTTACAGATGCTGGTGCCGGTAGCTAAACCAGTGTGTAGGACTCTAGAACTTCAGCTTCCAAGCATAGCTTTCTTTTAATATTTTATTGTGGGGAATGGTTTATGAATTACAGCACATTTGTCTATACATGTGTGTGGTTTCCCAGTTTTGCCTAACAGGTGTCTTCTACTTACCTTTGTCTCCCTCATCAAGGGCCCCAAACCCTCTCTTCCTCCAGACTCCCTGATTTTGCCCCTCCTCAGACTCCCTTGATTTGGTGCAGTCCACCATCTGCCCCCCCCAACTCCAAGTATCATCCTGTGTTCTCCCTTTCTGTCTCCCAAGTTTCACCTATATGTGGAGTCATCCAATGCTCTGGATTTATACTTGTCTTCATGATTTAGTTCACCCAACACTTCTACTTTTGTCCACTTGCATGTTAGCTATCAGGCTCAGGAAAAAATTAATAAAGTCATAGGCCCCATATTCCATACCCAAAATAGACCTACTAGCTTTTTCCACAATGGAGGTCCCAAAACTCATCTGCTGTTTTCTTGCCTTTAGGTTCCTCATTATTTAAGATTTCGTTCTGCTTTATATCTTGATGCTTTTTCAGCCACCAAGTTGAAGATGCTACCATGATGCCAACTGGACAAATGGCTCCACCAATGACCCTGGACTCCCACCTCTCCGGAGCCCTGCCCCACTAGGGAGAGATAGGGACAGGCTGAGAGTATGGATCAACCTGCCAATGTCCATGTTCAGTGGAGAAGCAATTACAGAAGGCAGACATTCCACCTTCTGCACCCTATAATGACTCTGGGTTCATGTTCCCAGAGGGATAAGGAATAGGAAAACCTTTGAGGGAGGGGATATAATATGGAACTCTAGTGGTAGGAATTGTACCTCTCTTATACTATGGTCTTCTTAACATTTTTATTTTATAAATAAATTAATAACAATAAAATTACTTTATTTCTTTTCCTGTAGGACTCCTTTCAGTAACCCTTGCAAGACTGGGTTAGTGGTGGTGAATTCCTTCAATTTCTGTTTGGGAACATTTTGATTTCTCTTGAAGGATAATTGGATAGGATAGAATACATGTTGTTTGTAATTCGTATCTCTTACTACTTTTTAAAAATTTCTTTATTGGGGAATTAATATTTTACATTCAACAGTAAATACAATAGTTTGTACATGTATACCATTTCCTAGTTTTCCATATAACAATACAACTCCCACTAGGTTCTCTGTCATCCCTTTTGGACCTGTATTCTCTCCCCACTCACCCCAGAGTCTTTTTACTTTGGTGCAACATGCCAATTGCAGTTCAGGTTCTACTTGTGTTTGCTCTTCTGATCTTGGTTTTCAACTTCTGCCTGAGAGTGAGATCATGCCATATTCATCCTTCTGTTTCTGACTTATTTCACTTAACATGAATTTTTCAAGGTCCATACAAGATCGGCTGAAAACGGTGAAGTCACCATTGTTAATAGCTGAGTAGTATTCCACTGTGTATATAGACCACAACTTGCTCAGCCATTCATCTGCTGTTGGACACCTGGGTTGCTTCCAGGTTTTGGCTATTACAAATTGTGCTGCTAAGAACATATGTGTACACAGATCTTTTTGGATGGGTGTACTGGGTTCCTTAGGGTCTATCCCCAGGAGAGGAATTGCAGGATCATAGCGTAGGTCCATTTCTAGCCTTCTGAGAGTTCTCCAGTCTGTTCTCCACAGAGGCTGGACTAATTGACATTCCCACCAGCAGTGCAAGAGGGCTCCTTTGACCCCACAATCTCTCCAGCATTTGTTGCTGTTACCTTTTCTGATTTTTGACATTCTTACAAGAGTGAAGTGGTATCTCAGTGCTGTCTTTATTTGCATTTCTCTGACAATCAAAGACTTTGGAGCATTTTTTCATGTGTTTCTCGGCCTTTTGGATCTCTTCTGTAGTGAATATTCTGTCCATGTCCTCTCCCCATTTCTTTATGGGTTCATTTGTTTTCTTATAGTTGAGTTTGGTAAGCTCTTTATATATTTTGGTTATTAGCCTCTTGTCTGCTGTATGGCATGTAAAGATTTTCTCCCATTCTGTGAGGGGTCTCTTGGTTTAGGTAGTGGTTTCTTTTGCTGTGCAGGAGCTTTTTAATTTGATATAGTCCCATAGGTTTATGCTTGCCTTAGTCATCTTTGTAGTTGGATTCATTTCATTGAAGATGTCTTTAAAATTATGTGGAAAAGAGTTCTGACAATATTTTTCTCTAAGTATCTGATTCTTTCTGGTCTAACATTCAAGTCCTTGATCCACTTGGAATTTACTTTTTTTTTTATTTAAGAAAGGATAAATTAACAAAACCATAGGGTAGGAGGGGTACAACTCCACACAATTCCCACCACCCAATCTCCATATCCCATCCCCTCCCCTGATAGCTTTCCCATTCTCTATCCCTCTGGGAGCACGGACCCAGGGTCATTGTGGGTTGCAGAAGGTGGAAGGTCTGGCTTCTGTAATTGCTTGCCCACTGAACATGGACGTTGACTGGTCGGTCCATACTCCCAGTCTGCCTCTCTCTTTCCCTAGTAGGGTGGATCTCTGGGGAAGTGGAGCTCCAGGACACATTGGTGGGGTCTTCAGTCCAGGGAAGCCTGGCCGGCATCCTGATGTCATCTGGAACCTGGTGGCTGAAAAGAGAATTAACATACAAATTGTTGAGCAATTATGGACCCAAAGCTTGACTAGTGGAGAGGAAGTGTTAGGAGGGTACTCACTGCAAACTCTAGTGTACTTCTGCTTTCAGGTATATATTTTGCAGTAGTTTATGGATATTTGTGAACATATGCTCTCTCTCACCGAAACTGGTGTATATCTAGGTTTTGGGACTTTGTTAGAAAGTGAACCACCTGGGATGGCATTAGAGAATACTATGAAAGGAAAGGTCTCACCCGAGTAATGAAGCTGAAGGGTTGTCATTCCACATGTGAAGTCTCTGGACAAAGTCTGAAGTGAAGCATGCTGAGGTAGCAATCGTTGTGTTGATTAGGTTGCGATCGGCAGATGCAATATTATTTGATATGGATTGGGAGAGGCATACGGGAAAGTAGGCCCTATCCAAAGGTTCCAGGAATGGGGGGAGTAGAGGCTCTATAGTGGAGATGTGAGGTTCCTGCTGTCTTAAGGTTCAAAGAGACAGTGGATAGTTAATGTTATCATCACATTATTTGGTAATTGGGTTAACATTGAAAAGTCCTTTTGTTAGGGTTTGCTGTATAGTACCCAGTATCTTGTATATAGCTGTGCTATTGGTTGCTTCTGATCTACTTGGTCTAGGCTTTTGAGAGAGTCTGCATATCAAATACACAGCCTATATATTAAAAAGACTCAGTCTGTGTTTTAAAAACTTCGAGACATACAATTAATTTCCCCCCTCTTATATTAATTAACTAGTGATTTATATGACTACACTTTACTAGGAGTGTACCCATTCCCACCACCAAAAGACTGTGACCCATCCCTCCCACCCACTCCCACCCCCCACTGGCCCAGAAAGCTGCATGACTACCCCTCACCACAGGGCTTTTACTTTGGTGCCCTACTTACAATTTAGTCAGGTCCTGCTTTTAGTTTCCCTTTCAGATCTTCTTACTCAACTTCTGTTGATGAGTGGGATCATCCCATACTCATCTTTATCTTTCTGACTTAGCTCACATAACATAATTCCTTCTAGCTCTTTCCAAGATGGGTCAGAGAAGGTGGGTTCATTGTTCTTGATAGCTGCATAGTAGGAATTTACTTTTGTATTTGGTGAAATATAGTGGATCAGTTTCATTCTTCTGCATGTTTCAACCCATTTTTTCCAACACCATTTGTTGAAGAGAAATGCTTCTTCTTCTGCTTTCCCCATTTAATAGTCTGGCACCTTTGTCAAAGATTAGATGTCCATAGGTGTGGGGGCTTACTTCTGGGCTCTCAATTCTATTCCACGGGTCAGTGTGCCTATTCATGTTCCAGTACCAAGCAGTTTTGATGACAATGGCCCTATAATACAATTTGAGATCTGGGAGTGTGATGCCTCTAGTTCTGTTCTTTCTTCTCAAGATTGTTTTGGCAATTCTACATTGATTTATTTACGTATATTAAGCCAACCTTGCATCCCTGGGATAAATTCCACTTGGCCATAATGAGCAATCTTTTTAGTATACTGCTGTATCTGGTTGGCTAGAATTTTGTCCAGTATTTTAGCATCTATGTTCATCAGAGATATTGGTCTGTAGTTTTTTTTTTTGGTTATGTCCCTGTCTGCTTTTGGTATCAAAGTGATGTTGACTTCACAGAAGCTGGAAGGGAGTATTCCAGTGTCTTCAATCCTTTTGAAGACTTTTAAAAGTAGAGATATTAGTTCCTCTTTGAAGGGTTTGTAGGATTTATTTGTAAGACCATATGGTGCAGGACTTTTATTCTTGAGAAGGTTTTTGATAACTGTTTCAATTTCATTAGCTGTGATGGACCTGTTCATGTTATCTAGTTTCTCTTTACTTACTTTTGGAAGTTGGTAGGTATGTAGGAAATCGTCCATTTCTTCCAGATTCTCTAGCTTGATGGCATATAGTAGTTCATAGAAGTCTCACATGATATACTGAATTTCTGCATTGTCTGTGTGATATCTCCTCTTTCATTTATGATCCAATTTATTTGGGTCTTCTCCCTTTTTTGTTTCGTGTGTCTGACTAAAAGTTTTTTTTTTTTATCTTGTTCACTCTTTTGAAGAAACAACATTTACTTTTGTTGATCTTTTGTATGGTTTTCTTATTTTCAATGTTATTGATTTCTACCCTAACTTTAGTTATTTCTGTCCTTCTGGTTGCTTTAGGGTTCCTTTGTTCTTCTTCTGTGTCTTTAAGATGTGCAATCATGCTGTTTATTTGTGCTTTTTCTTGTTTACTAATGTGTGCTTGTATGGCAATGGACTTCCCTCTCAGTACTGCCTTAGTTGTGTCCCAAATATTTTGATAGCTGGTGTCTTCATTTTCATTGAACTCTCGAAACATTTTGATTTCTTCCTTTATTTCCTCTTTGACCCAGCAGTAGTTAAGTAGTGTACTGTTGAGCTTCCACATTTTGGGACTAGTACTAATCTTTTGTTGATTGTGAAGTGTTAGCTTAATTCCACTGTGGTCTGAGAAGATTCTTGGGATAATTTCAATGCTCTTGAATTTGCTGATATTATGTTTGTGGCCTAGCATATGAACTATCCTTAAGAATGACCCATGTGGATGTGAGTAGAAAGTGTATTCCAGTTTCTTGGGATGAATGACTCTGAAAATTTCCAGTAGTTCTAGTTTATCTATCTCCTTATTTAGCTCCCTAGTGTCTTTATTGATTTTCTGCCTGGATGATCTGTCAGGTCGAGAGAATGGGGTGTTGAAGTCCCCTACTTGACTGTGTTGCTGTTAACATATTGCTGTAGCTCTTTCAGTAGATGTTTGATGTATTTTGATGGCTTCTCATTGGGTGAATAGATGTTAATAATTGTTAAGTCCTCTTGATAGACTAATCCGCTGAGCATTAAGTAGTGTCCATCCCTATCTTTAAAAATTTTATTTATGTTAAAGTCTATCATGTCAGATATGGGAATAGCTGTTACTGCCTTTTTTGTGTGGGCTACTGGCTTATATGATAGTTTTCCATCCTTTCACTTTGAGTCTGTGTTTGTCTTGTTGAGTTAGGGAGGTTTTCTATAGACAGCATATTGTTGGTTTGTGTTTTCTGATCCATTTTCCTACACTGTGCATTTTAATAGGTGAATTCAGGTCATTGACATTTATTGATATTAAAGATTGAAGACATTTTAACACCATTCTTGTAGATTTTTAGAGTGTTCTGATATATGGCATATTTGTGGTGGTCTGACTGTAGAAGACATTTCAGTACTTCTCTGAGGGCAGACTTGGTGATAGTTGATCCTTTCAACTGTTGCTTGTCTGAGAAGGTTTTTATGCCTTCATCTAGTCTGAATAACAGTCTTGCAGGATGCAATATTCTTGGTTGAAAGCCTTTCTCATTGAGCTCTCAATAGATGTCTTTCCATTCTCTTTTGACCTGCAGTGTTTGTGTGGAGAAGTCTGCTGCTAATCTTATGTGTTTTCCTCTCTAGGTGACTCTTTCTTTTTCTCTTGCAGCCTTCAGGATCTTTTCTTTATCCTTATTCCTTTCCATTCTAAATAGGATGTGTCTTTGTGTCTTTATGTCTGGGTTAATTCTGTTTGGGACCCTCAGGGCTTCTTGAACCTTTATGTCTTTGATGTTGTCTAGACTAGAGAAGTTCTCAGCTATTATGTCCTGAAGAATGCTTTCTTTCCCTTCCTCTCTTTTTTCTTCTGTTAAGCCTATAATATGTATATTATTTCTTTTGAAGTCATTCCACAGGTCTCTGTTGTTGTTTTCAGTATCTCTTAATCTCTTTTTGAGATCTCTTACTTCTTTTTTAGTTGTCTCTAATTCATCCTTGATCTTGCTAAATATGTCTTCAGCTTCATTGATTCTATTCTCTCTACCCTCTACTGTTTTCTGGAGTTCATCTGATTTGTTACCCTGTTCAGATACTGTTTTAGCTTGTTTAACTAGTTGTGTTCTTAGCTTAGCTATTTCAGCTTTCTAATAACCTTGAGATAGTGTTTTCTTCCAGAGTCTCATTTGTTGTTTCTGAATTTCTGATGACAATTCTTTCAAACTCTTTCCTTACTCCTGTGATTATTTCCTTAACTAGTGTTAGGATGTTGCATCATTATCTTGTGCTTCAATCTTTGGTGGGCGTTTAGCTGGACTTTTTTCCTAGTTCATTTCTCCAATATTTCTTCTTGTTGGTTTAACCATTTTATATAGTATGTTATAAGTTTCCTCTCTCAGTACTTTTCAAATTACTTATCACTCTTGCCTGGATTGATTTGTGTCTAAGTAAGATAATTAAAGGGTTCACAGTTGTGGAAATTGACAGTTGTTTCAATATTATTTTAATCCCTTAGTTGGAGTTTAGTAGCTTAAAAGCCTCTTTTGTTCTTTTTCTTCCCTGTAGGCTGTGGGAGCCTGAGGGCTTTTAAACTATAAGTAGGCTTCTTAGCTTAATCACGGACTCCTGACCAAGAGATAAAGCAGGGTGGGGCAGAGATAATCCAGTGGTTATGCAAAGACACTCTCACAGCCCTAATGCTAGGCCACTGAGGTATAGATATTCTCCTGAGTTTCCTTGTTAGTTCTCTGTCCACTGGTGTCAGCACAGTGCCTCCCCAATGCTGCTCCAGATTCTGAGGGCAATAGCAATAGAGACTCACAGTTGCATTTGGTGAGTCTTAGGGGAGTCCTCTCCTCCCTTCAGCCATCTTTTTGTTGTTGAAACAGACTGGAGGTGGTGTCTCAACTAGTAAACTGCTGGACTGTTATCAACCACTTAATCTCTCCCTACTCTCTTCTATGTCCATAAACCACATGTGCTGTGCTCACCGGTGATTTGGTGGGTTCCTGAAGTCGTTCTAGTCCTGTCTTGTTGCAGTCCCAGGTGTTCTCCTTTGGTATTTCTCTATATCTCTTAATATTCTAAAAATGTTGTTCCATTCCCTTCTTGCTTCTTATATTTGTGTTGAGAAATCTAGTAAAAGTCTGGTGATTCTGCCTCTGTATATCACCTTCTTCCTTTTCCATGAAACCTATAATATTTCATCTTTGTCCTTACTGTTGGAAAGTGTTATTATTATGTGTCGTAGTAGCATTGGCTTTTACGGCTCCAGTAGGTTTGGTTTCTGTTCAGCTTCCTCTATATCTATATTTTGACCTTGCCCAGGTGTTGAGAGTTTACTTCAGTGGTTTCTTTGAATATACAATCTGCTCCTTTCTCTTCCTCTTCATCCTCAGGCACTTAAATGACTTTCACATTTTTTTCATTTAATGATGTCTGCTATTTTGCAGAGAATTGCTTAATTCTTCAGAGGCCTTTATTACTCAGCAGTTTTGTCTTTTGAAAGTGCAGTGACTCTATCTTTTAGCTCTGCTATTCTATCCTCAACCTGATTTCTTCTGGATACAAAGCCTTTTATATAAGTCCTAGTGCTGTCCAGGGGTTCCTTTAATTCAAGTATTTCTTTAAGAGTTCTCTTTGTGAATTTTTTACCTCTTTGGTGAAGAGATCTCTGGACTCCTTAATTTGCATTTGCATGCTATGACTGGCGTCCTGAATTGCCTTCACAATGTGCTTTCTGAATTCAAACTCAGACGTTTCTTCCAAGGCCTTGTGATATTGGACCTTTGCATTCTTGTCCATGTTTTGATTGGGTGTGTTTTTTGCTGTTCAACTAGCAGGTAATGTTGGGGCTTATTGTTTATGTGTTGTGGTGTGGCAGGGGTGGGGAGTGTCTTCCCTGTTACTCAGGTGTGGTTCAGGTAAATCCACAGTAGGTGATAGATATTTCAGTATATCTCTGTCAGCTTCTTAAGTCCAGCTGTGGCTACAGCTCCTATTCTAAGATGGGTGGTGGGGATGCTGTTTCTCATGGTTCAGCCCAATTATATTTGACTTTATCAAACTACACTCTGGAGGGCCTCTAGCTGCTCTATTATGTGGGTTTCAGCATTTCTTATGCTGCCCACTAGGGGCCGGTCCTGCACTTCAATACGGCTCCATTTGCTTGTTCCCAGCTGCTGTTATTGCTCTAGATTTAAGCCACCTCTGTCCTAAGGTGCTGTCCCCCACTCCTTTCATGTATCCATTTGCACATAGCTGACTATCAGTTTCCTCAAACTTTGTAGTTTGTGATGTGAGGTTCCAGGTGTTTTAATCTGTTTCTCCCGGGGTGTGAACTTTCAGTCCTTGCTACTTGGAAGATTTAATACCCCTTGGAAGAGTTAATGCTTTGAGAATCCTTGGTATAAAAATAAGGTAGTTTGCTTTAATGATTCATTAGATTTCTTACACATTTCTTGTCACTCCAGTTCTGTCTAATGAGATTTAGGGTATAAAGAAGTGGCACAATATAAAAGAACAAGAAAATTGAACAGGTCTGCAAGTGCCTCTCTTTCTCTCTCCCTCTCTATGTCCTCCTCCTCAATTTCCCTCTGTCCCATCAAATAAAATAAAAAGGGAAGTAAAAAAAAAAAAGGGAAAAAAATATCTTCCAGGAACGGTGGCTTAATAGTACCAGCACTGAGCCCCATCCGTAATTCTGGTGGCAATTATAGAAAAAAGAAAAGAAGAGAAAAAAGAAAAGAAAATTGAGCTTTTGGGTTTAGGAACATTTACCATTAGATAACAGATAAATTCTGTTGAGCAGGGGAAGTCAATAACTGAGTAGTTAATCATAAGAAGAATCCTGGAAAACTTTCTAAAATGCAGTTAGTGTTGATATGCCTTGGAAATAAAATGGTGAATCTTGATTTTGAGGAAATGCCTCATCGTGAAGTGCAGAAACACATTTGTGCTGCTCCCCCATTAGTATTAGGATTCTCAGAAGGCAGAGTCTAAAGATCTGTAAAAGATACAATAAATTATTATTTTTAAAGAATATCTAGGTAATACGCCTTTGTTCAAGGATCATTATCTTCTGAAATCCTTTCATATAATTTGAGATAGATTGTTATACATTCCCTTCTCTACATTGAACCTGAGTTGAAAACTAACTCAAAAACCATTAAAACTCATGGACAGGATAATTCAAGATAAAAGGAAAAGTTACCTGTACCTTATTTGTAATAAGAGGGATACTGATAGAAAGATAGTAGATAGACAACTGATAGATAGATGATTGAGAAAGATCAGGGCACTGCTCTTACTGATGGTGATGCTGGGGATTGAACCCAGGACCTCAAACCCTCAGGAATGAATGTCTGTTGCACAACCATTATGCTATCTCTTCAGCCCTCTTCATAGCATTTCCAGTCATTTTAGTGCTGTTGAATTGCTGTGGGCATTATGGCATTTAAGTTAGCTTTCTCCTCCCTTCCCTCTGTTTTCCTTTTGATCATAAGCAATATTATTACCTTTAAGCATAAAAATAGGTTGGTAAGGTCAGTGAAATAGCTCACTTGGGTAGGGTGCTGCTTTGCCATGTGCATGATCCAGGTTCAAGCTTGACCCCCTCCACATTGAATGCTGTGGTCTCTTTCACTCTGTCTTTACCTCTTTCTTTCTACCTAGGGGGAAAATAGGTAAGGTAATTTTACTGTTTCATCTGATTATAGCTGTTTTTATTTTTCATCTTCTTTTGTGATATAAATCTGATTGGCCCCCTTCAAAACATTTCCGCTCACATTTTATTATCTACATTAATTAATTACTTCATAAATTTTATGAGAGTACTGTTCAACTCTGGCTTATGGTGCTGCCAGGATTGAGCCTAGGACCTTGAAGCTTCAGAAATAAATTTTTTTAAAGTTTTTTTTAATTCTTTTTTTCAAATTTTTTATTTATAAAAAGGAAACATTGACAAAACCATAGGATAAGAGGGGTACAACTTCACGCAATTCCCACCACCAGACCTCCATATCCCATCCCCTCCCCTGATAGCTTTCTTATTCTTTAACCTTCTGGGAGTATAGTATGGACCCAAGATCATAGTGGGATGCAGAAGGCTGAAGGTCTGGCTTCTGTAATTGCTTTCCTGCTGTAATTGCTTGACCCGTTGACGGGTTGATCCATACTCCCAGCCTGCCTCTCTCTTTCCCTAGTGGGGAAGTGCTCTGGGGAAGCAGAGCTTCAAGGCACATTCATGAGGTTGTCTGTCCAGGGAAGTCTGGTTGCATCCTGCTAGCATCTGAAACCTGGTGGCTGAAAATAGAGTTAACATACAAAGCCAAACAAATTGTTGAACAATCATGGACCTAAAGGCTGGAATAGTGCAGATGAAGTGTTGGGGGGGGGGTCCTCCATTTTGTTGATAGCTAGTAGGCATATTTTAGTTATATTTCAAAGGGCCTGTAGCTATACTAGTGTTTTTTTTTTTTTTTTTTTTTTTGCCTGAGCCTGAAATCTGATATGCAGGTGGATCCTAATTATTGTCTGGGGAAATGATGTCATGGATGGGAAAAGGACCAGAAAGCTGGATCAGGGAAGAGAGTAGCTCCCTAATATGGGAAAGGGGTATAAATATTACTGTAAACACCATCGATTTGATATGATCTGGGGCCCATAATTAGCTTAGGAGCCTGTGTGACCTCTGCATCCCTATAGATCTGAGCTCACATTCTGTGGTCATGAGAAGGAACATTCCATACTGCCCCAGTATTGACCCATCTTCCTCAGGTGTAGCATAGAGTATGTTGTCCATCCTCTCTTGGGAACTTTATTTATTATTGGATAGAGACAGAGAGAAATTGAGGGAAGGGGAGATAGAGATGCATAGAGACAGAGGGACACCCGCAGCCCTGCTTCACCACTCGTGCAGGTGGGGACCAGGGGCTCGAACCTGGGTCCTTGAGCACCAATGTGTGGTCTTAACCAGGTGCACCACCGCCTGGTCCCAGAAATGAGTCTTTTGCACAGCCACTATCCTATACCCCCAGTACTGCTTTTTAAAATAATTCAGGGGATGTAGTTGTTCTAATGAGCAAATGGCTAATTGTGTAGAGGATAATTACTGTTTAGCCAATATGAAAGATTGTTTAGAAGCTGATGACCTCTGTGCTCTTGATTACTGCAGTATAGGACACAAGCAGCTGTGTAGTGCATGGAAAATATATTAATTCATTAAAGATCCAAGGAGCTAGCCACATTTTTACAGTGCAGGTTTCTGTGGCTTAAAATAGCTATACCAATTAATAACTTTATAAGACCCTCTGCTTGAATAGTTAACCTTCAAATAAACTGCTTCTGGGGAAATTATTGATGTTACAGTCATTTTTTTTCTTAAAATTCCTCTGACTGATCTCTTATTGAACTTTATGTACAAACACTTAAATGATAAGTGAAACACTAATTAAATACTGTATCTGAGCACTGGAGTCAGGAATTGGGAGAGAAAGGCTGACATGTTATTGAGAATACCAGGATCCAAAATCCCAAGATGCTGCCAGTTTTCAGTTTTTAGATTGTGTTTGAGTAGTATTGGTATGTCCAAGGCAGTCCTACTTATGCCATCAAACACAACACAAAAGATATAATTTGTAATTTCAACCAATCACCAGAAAGATTTACCGTATTTCCCAAGATATGGTATCAAGGACTAAATCTAGTTAGGGAGGCTTATTAAGATTGTGGTATAGAGGACCACATAAGATCGTATTTTGGATAAAGCCCTTGTTAAGATCTTTATTATTATTATTTTTTACTTTGTTTTCTGTGTCTGGAAGGTGTACATTATTTAAGTTCAACTTTGGGAGCAGGAGGTGGATGGATACCTGTTCCCTTTTTTTTTTTCTTCTTTTTTCTGTTCACTTTTTTTCATTCAATGGTCTAAACAGTGTATCTGTCCTAACACCTCATTAGCATCAATTAAAGTCACTATTAGGGTTGCATTTGATACCAATTGTTTCAGAATCTCCAGCAGTCAGACCCAGGTATTGGTAGTTTAAGGTGCTTTTCTGGTAATATTAATGTGCAGTCAGCATAAAAGAAAATTACTACAGCGAGTCAACTAGTAATAACAAAGGAGGCAACCTGGGGCTGCAACAAGGCACGACTAGAATGACTTCAGGAACCCACCAAACCACCGGTGAGTGCAAACATGTGTGGTGCAGGCCCCTCTGTGTTCTCCGCCCCCCCTGGCCACAAGGGATGAGGGTCAGAGTGGCTCCCCAAGGAGCTCCAGGGTAACTCTGCCTGTGGAGAGTGATGTGCGCATGTGTTGACCAAGGTATAAAACTATTTTGGTCAATCTGGAAGCAACCCAGGTGTCAATCAGCAACAATAGATGAGTGGCTGAGCAATTTGTGGTCTATATACACAATGGAATACTACTCAGCTATTAACAATTTTCAGCCCATCTTGGATGGAGCTTGAAAAAAAATCATGATAAGTGAAATAAGTCAGAAACAGAAGAATGAATATGGGATGATCTCACTCTCAGGCAGAAGTTGAAAAACCAGATCAGAAGAGCAAACACAAGTAGAACCTGAACTGGAGTTAGTGTATTGCACCAAAGTCAAAGACTCTGGGATGGGGGTTTGGGGGGAGAATACAGGTCCAAAAAGGATGACATAGGACCTAGTGGGGGTTGTATGGTTATGTGGAAAACTGAGAAATGTTATGCATGTACAAACGACTGTATTTACTGTCGAATGTAAAACATTAATCCCCCAGTAAAGAAATTAAAAGAAAGAAAGAAAACTACTACAGTAAGTGTAAGCTCCGTTATGACAAGAAATATGTCTTTATTTACCTTTCCATTTCTAGAATTTATCATAAGGCCTAACATATTAATGTTCAATAAGTATTTTTGAATGGCATGTGCTTTGCTGGAGTCATGGGTAGAATCCAACCGACAGGAGCCTCTATGAAGCTTATGAGAGCACCACATAAGTTTGAGGCAGGTAGTGTATTCCTAGCCTTATTCTTGCTGTTATACCCTCACACAGACAACAGTGATCTGGGAGCAAGCCTTGAGAACTTGAATGCTATCCAAGTTACAATCTTTGTTCCTCTCCCTGCCAGATGTGCTCCCTTATGATTCCTATGACCGGCTCCCTCTTTGTTTGCTCACCACACTCCAATTTCCTGATGGCAATGGCACCTTGCCCTGAACCAGACCTTGCACAGGACATGTTTTACAGCTGCTGGTGTGTTGTCAGCCAACACTCATCAGCTATCTGCCAACTGTCAAGAAGAGCTTGCCTCATCTAAGGTTTATATACAATCCGTTTTGGAGCAGCCCATGCCTATTAACTGATGCAAGGGTGTAAAGACTCTCACTTTGTCCCAGCTTAGGGCAACTCTGATGAAACTATTTCAGTACAAAAGTTCCTGAGGCCCAAGTTGAAATTTTGCCCGAGACTGTATTGGTTTGACTTTTTCTGCTTTTAGTCCTTCTACTTCTTGCTCCACAGGTGTTGATATTAATACTCCTCCCTAAAAAAGTCCTTCATTCTGGGAGTCGGGCGGTAGTGCAGCGGGTTAAGCACGTGGTGCAGAGCGCAAGGACCGGTGTAAGGATCCCGGTTTGAGCCCCCAGCTCCCCACGTGCAGGAGAGTCGCTTCACAGGCGGTGAAGCAGGTCTGCAGGTGTCTTATCTTTCTCTGCCCCTCTCTGTCTTCCCCTCCTCTCTCCATTTCTCTCTGTCCTATCCAACAGCAATAAAACAACAAGGGCAACAAAAGGAAATAAGTAAATAAAAAAAATTTTAAAAAAGTCCTTCATTCTAGTCTCCATAGCAGCTTTGGCTTCTTAGGTGCACAATTGTCATGGTACTAATTACTTCATCTCAGCTATCTATGGCCCTGCAGACTGAGCCTGGGCTCCTCCTACTCTGTCTGCCAGGTGTCAGGCTCTACAGTAGTAATAATTATGGCACACAGTATTCCAGCATTTACTGAGCTTCTGTTTTTGAGAAAAAGGTCAACAATAATATAATATTGAGTGAAAAAGAAAGCCATTTAGAAAAATTAACTAATGTAAGAAACTAGAGTGTTGGGGTGGGTTTAGAAAAGAAGTGTGCTGGAGCTCTCTCATACTGGCTCCTGAGAGTCAATTGCTAAATTCACAGGAATTTTGAAAGCTAGCTTTTAAACAAAACCATTACTAAAAGTTAAATTCTGTGACCTTAAAGTCAAACATATCCTATTAGAAACAAAGTAAGATATATGCGAAACTCTTCACTTTCTCATTTTACGACATTTTATTATTGTATATTATCATGCTGCCCCCCACCAATTCCCGAGGTTCAATGCCTGCACAAAAAACCTTCAGGCGGCCACACCCTCTTAAAAAAATTTTTTTTTAATGATAGAGACTGAGAGAACTAGGGAGGGAGAGTGAGAAGGAGGGAAAGGGAGAGAGGAGTAAGAAAGAGAGACACCTGTTTCATTGCTCATGAAGCTTCCCTCCTGCAGATTTGAATCCAGGCCCTCACTCTCAGTAATCTGTGTGTGCTTTACCAGGTGTGACACCACCTGCCCACTCCACTAATTCTGGATATTTAGTCTAACTGTCGCAACATTCTCTCCCCCAAATGACATTCAGACTAATCAAAACAGAATTTCGCAGGGATCCCTGAAAAGGTAATCTGCATAAAACTCCTACTTTCTTTTCCCTTAGAGCAAGTAGCTTTGCCTGGAATAATCTTTCTTTCTCATCCTAATAATCTTGTCCCTCACTCTCACTATAAAAAACTTTGCACACGGGGCCTTAAACAGCAGATATATCTACGTTTTAGTAGCTTCTACATTTATTGTATTGAGTAGTTATTACTTGTTACTTTTCTTCTTTTTTTTTTTCCCCTCTGGCTGGGTGCCTGCACTACAAATCCACTGTTCCTGGAGGCCATTTTTTCCCCCTTTTGTTGCCCTTGTTGTTGTTTATCATTGTTGTTATTCCTGTCTTTGTTGTTGGATGGGACAGAGAGAAATGAAGAGAGGACGGGAAAACACAGAGAGGTAGAGAAAGACACCTGCAGACCTGCTTCACACTATGAAGTGACACCCTGCAGATGGGGAATGGGGGAGGGGCCTCCCGTCCTTGTGTTTCAAGCCATGTGCACTTAACCTGCTTGCTACCGCCCGGCCCCCAGTTACTCCTTTTATAATGGTAAAACTTTTATTTTACTTTTTAAAAAACTCAACTACACATGATTATGCTTAGTGAAATAAATAAGAAAGTGAAAGACAACTACCAGATGATTTTACTCATATGTGTGATATAGAGAATTGAAACACATGAACTTGTAAAAAAAAGTCAACTCATACCTAAGAACTTGAGAGAACTATGAAGGTTATTGTTGGGGATGTGTGGGCACAGAACTTCGGTGGTGAAAGTGGTATGTAACTGTACGCCTATTATCTTACGATATTTAAAATATTATACACTTCTTCCCTGAAATACCTGAAATGAAGCCTCCTACCAGTGCTGTGCTGGTAAACCATGTGAAACCCTAGGGAGGTGTGGGATAGGGGCCCATGCATATATATACACATATACTCGTTATATATAAAAAGCCATCACACAATTCAGAGATTAAAAAATAGTATAAACATTATTCTTTATCATTAATATGTATCAGTCAACTAATTCTCATACAATTCTTTCATAAATTTTGCCATATTCTTGTATTCATTGCCAATCTGTGGTTGCAATTGAAGGAGCTTAGTTCAGACTCATTTATGTGATTGAAAGCATAATCAGGAGATGTGTTGTGATGTGCCATAGTATAGTATTTCCGCTGTACAGATGTATGTGAGTAAGCATAAAACATAGTTAAAAAACAAAATTCATCCAAATAAACTTAGGTCTAATTAGTATTGTTAAATGATTTATGAATCAAGTGGCATCCTGACTCCAGCAAAGCACATGCTATTCATAAATGCTTATTGAACATTAATGTTAGGCCTTATGAATCACTATTTAACCACTAATAAATACAAAACAATGTTTCATTGTGAAGACTGAGCAATTAAATTTTTTATAATAAAATGTGATATCAGGTGTAATATTCTGATCATAAAGTCACCAAATGACTCAAGACACTTCTTTTTTTCTATTCAATGATTTTTCTATAATCATACCTGCACTTTGATACAATATCTTTTAGCTATGTCTAACAAAACTTGCAAATCACAAGGAGAAAGTTCCCAAATGCTATCAATTATATACAGAATTTAAGAGACAAAACAAGGAAACAGAAACTAAAACATTTAAAATGACACGATTAAATTTAGGCGACTGTTTGTGAGAAAATAATGCTGCCCCAGATCCTGTGTGTTCTTTATTTTTATTTCTCAGATGATGGTCTCTAGACAATTTTGTACGACTTCACCCATATGGGTGATTTATCTCTCTCAACCTCTATTGATTTCTTTGGATTTCAAGAATTTCTATTAGGTTATAGCACAAGGTCATATGTTTTCTCAGTGAGAGTAAACTCAACTTGCTTGAGTCAGTATTATTTACATTCTAATAGTGATCTTTTACTTGTAACTATCTGCCTGTAAATATAATCTAGTCATTCTTAGTTTTTACATGGTTAACTATAGGTATTTTTTAAATAAAGAATCGCTGTATTAATCTCTTTTGATAATTTAGAACTGGAGTAATAAATTAACACATATTTTGATTATATATTGAGGAAATATTTTTCAAGTCTGTTGTTGTCTGAGAATATATGTTAACACAGCTTGCCTACCACCACAATGCCATCTCCCTCCATCACATTATTTTGGCCTCAGCAGCTCCTTAACCTCTCTCCCCTTCTCTCTCCTACCTCAGTAACGTGGGCTAAACATTTATGTGGTTTTACTTTCTGTTTCCTGGTTTTGTCTCTTAAATTCTTTATATAATTGATATATAATTAAATTCTATATATAATTGGGGTTCTTTCTCCTTGTGATTTACTTCACTTAGCAGAATCCACTCCACAAACCAGTTTTGTTAGACATAGCTAAAAGATACGGTTTCAAAGTACATGTATGATTATGGAAAATCATTGAATAGAAAAAAAAAGTTGAGGGTCTTGAGTCATTTGGTGGCTTCATGATTATGATATTACAGTATCACATCTTATTACAAAACATTTAATTGCCCAGTCTTCACAATGGGACTTTAAAAAAATTCATTAGTGATTTATTAGTGATTTAGTAGATTATAAGATAATCAGTGTAGTTACACACCACTACGCACCACTTTCACCACCACAGTTCTGTTCCCCCACATCCCCAACAATAACCTTCATAGTTCTCTGAAGGTCTTAGATATGAGCTGATATATATATATATATAATTTATACGTTCATGTGTTTTAAATCCCTATATCCCACACATAAGTAAAATCATCTAGAAGTTATCTTTGACTTTATTTTTTCTTTTTTGCCTTCGGGGTTATTGCTGGGGCTGGGAGCCTGCACTACGAATCCACTGTTCCTGGAGACCATTTTTTCCCTTTCTTCTTCTTCTCCTTCTTCTTCTTCTTCTTCTTCTTCTTCTTCTTCTTCTTCTTCTTCTTCTTCTTCTTCTCCTTCTCCTTCTCCTTCTCCTTCTCCTTCTCCTTCTCCTTCTCCTTCTCCTTCTCCTTCTCCTTCTCCTTCTCCTTCTTCTCCTTCTCCTTCTTCTTCTTCTTCTTCTCCTTCTTCTTTTCTTTTTTTTTGTTGCCATTGTTGTTGCCCTTGTTTTCGTTATTGTTATTGTTGCCACTGATGATGCTGTTTGATTTTCTTTTTTCCCTAAGCTCCTGTTCCCCCACCTGCAAGAGGAAAGCTTCACGAGTTGTCAAGCAGAGCTGCAGTTGTTTCTCGCTCTCTCTCTCTCTCTCTCTTGCTCTCTTTCTCTCTATCTATCTTATCCTCCCCTCTCAGTTTCTCTCTGTCTCTATCCAATAATAAGTAAATAACAATTAAAGAAATAATCAGCTAAAAAAATAAAATAAAAAAGAAGTATCTGCTGCTTAGGACCATCACTTCTGACTTTTTGGTATCTATCATTGCAGTCTTCATCTATGCATATTTTATGTGGTTGTAGTAATCTCTTTTTCTGTCATCTCCAGGGCTTTATCATACTTTCATGGGGAACTTTTTTTAGATGAATAAGTAGAGAGAGAGGAGAAGAGACATAGGAGCGACACTGTAGCACTGAAATGTCAACCAATGGGATGGGGGCTCCTCTTAAATCTGGATCATGTACATTCAACCAATGGGATGGGGGCTCCTCTTAAATCTGGATCATGTACATTCAACCAATGGGATGGGGGCTCCTCTTAAATCTGGATCATGTACATGGCAAAGCAGGTTCTAGTTTCCTCCAGGCTGTTGTTCTCAAACATTGTCCTAGTTTCACATCCAGCTTCCTCTTTGTTTTTAAATGTTATTTATTTATTTTGGATAGAGACAGAAATTGAGAGGGGAAAGGGAGATAAGGAGGGAGAGAGACAAAGGGACACATGCAGCCTTAATTCACCACTTGTGAAGCTTTCTGCTTAAAGGTGGGGACCAGGGGCTTGAACCCAGCTCCTTGCACACTATATTGTATACCCTTAAAAATACCTCATTCTGGGGCTGGGTGGTGGTGCACCTGATGAACACACATGTCATAGTGCTCAAGGACCCAGGTTCAAGCCCCGGTCCCCACCTGCAAGGGGAAAGCTTCAGAAGTGGTGAAGTAGGGTTGCAGGTGTCTCTCTATCTCTCCCTCTTCTCTATCACCCCCTGTCTCTCAATTTCTGGCTGTCTCTATCCAATAAATAAATAAATAAATAATAAAATAATAATAATAAATCCCTCATTCCAGTGAGGTATTTTTCTGGCCCTATAATAATCACTGATGCATAACTGTATTCTGATTTTTTATTTACATTACAGCAAAAGTATTTTATAAGCTACTACAAATCTTTTCAAACACCTATATAAATGACAGCATATATTTCACTAATGGAATGTGTCATATGTGAGCCACAGTTCTGAAACTTACTTGGATGAATGTTAACTTGCCTTCAATCATCTGAAAAGACTATATTATTATTATTCAAATGGCATTGTTATTCCTTTGGTCATTTTGAAATCACACTTTTTGGAGACATCTTTAAAACATTTCAGAAATTGATGGCACTATCAAAAGCATTTTTTAAAAAAAAATTAAATTTTACTTGTCTTAATCTTTCTAATTGAATAACTTTTGGCTATTTCCTTGGAAATCCCACCATAAAGAGAAAAATATCTAATACTAATACTGAAAGCATTTAAAAGCATATTGCACAAGGACTGAAAGCAAGTTTCATAGAAAATTCTTAAAGCATTTTGTGAAATGATTTTAAGTTAGAATAAATTATATTCCTTACAATGAGTATGGAATGATCTCACTCATGGGCAGAAATTGAAAAATAAGAACAGAAAGGGAAACACAAAGCAGAACTTGGACTGATTTAGGTGTGTATCACCTCCTGGGCTTTATACTTCAACCTTTAAAGCTCTGCTCTGATGTTAAAAAAATAGAGAATCCTCCAAAGTCTCTGACAAGAAGAGAGTTAGCTGAAGGTTAGTGAAAGAGCCAAACTATAACATAAACAAAAATACTGTGTCAGGTTTTTTTTTTCCTACATAACTTGTACTGCTTAAAGTGTCATTTGATTATTAATGAGTTTTAAATATAAAGTACAGTGCTGAGCATTCAAATTCTGCCTTGATGGAAAAATACTCTGGGGAAATCTTTGCTAAGTAAAATGTCTGCTTCCTCAAATGGTAAAAGAAAACTTTAGTAGAAGCTTTGTTGTCAGGGCACCTAAATGCTAATAAATGTTATTTCTATTCCAAACTTCCTTTTCTATTGCCTCATCTTCTCGTCTTATGGACAAGACCATAAGATAAGAGGAGTACAAGGAGTCAGGTGGTAGTGCAGTGGGTTAAGCACATGTGGTGTGAAGCGCAAGGACTGGCATAAGGATCCTGGTTTGAGCCCCTGGCTCCTCACCTGCAGGGGAGTCGCTTCACAGGCAATGAAGCAGGTCTGCAGGTATCTTTCTCTCCCCCTCCTCTGTCTTCCCCTTCTCCCTCCATTTCTCTCTGTCCTATCCAACAACAATGACATCAACAACAACAACAACATCAATAACAACAATAATAACTACAACAATAAAACAAGGGCAACAAAAGGGAATAAATAAATAAATATTTTTTTTAAAAAAAAGATAAGAGGAGTACAATTCCACACAATTCTCACCACCAGAGTACCACATCCCACCCCCTCCATTGGAAGCTTTCCTATTCTTTATCCCTCTAGGAGTGGACCCAGGATCATTATGGGGTGTAGAAAGTGAAAGGTCTTGCTTCTGTAATTGCTTCTCTACTGCACATGGGTGCTGGCAGGTCAATCTACACTTCCAAACTGTTTCTGTCTTTCCCTAATGGGGTAGGGCTTTGGTGAGGTGAGATTCCAGGGTACATTGGTGAGGTAATCTGCCCAAGGAAGCCAGCTGGCATCATGGTAGCATCTGCAACTTGGAGGCTGAAAAAGCATTAGGATATAAAGCAGAGGTTCTGGGTGGTGGCACACCTGGTTGAGCACATGTATTACAATGCGCAAGGACCTGTGTTCAAGCCCCTGATCCCTACCTGCAGGGGGAAAGCTTTGCGAGTGGTGAAGCAATGCTACAGGTGTCTGTCTCTCTATCACCCCCTTCCCTCTTGATTTCTAGCTGTCTCTATCCAATAAATAAAAAAAAGATTAAAATTTTTTAAAAAACATATAAAGTAGAACAAAGTATTAAATAATCAGGAATCTAAAGGTAAGACTAAATCACATGAGATTTGGGACCTCCATTTTGGAAAAAGCTAGTATGCCTATTTTAGGTATATCGTATTGGAGTCTTTTATGAGATAACATTCAGATTACAACTGAGCTCTGACTCTGTTTTGGGGCAGAGGGGGCACCACTTGTTTCCTCCAACATTTAAAATGTTCATCACACATTATCTCAACAAAGAATTGAGAAGAGAGCATGATTTTCAGGAATTTTAAATTTTATTCAGGAAAATTGAGAGGATTCACATGTTAGAACATGAGAGGGAGGGGAGAGGGAGGGAGAGAGAGAGGGAGAGAGAAAGAGAGAGATGGAGAGAGAAAAAGAGAGAGATGGAGAGAGAGAAACAGAGTTGTTACTTACATGATGACCTAGACAAAAAAGAGGGAGAGCCATGCCTGCAGGTCTAGCTTTTAACACCCAAACCCTGCCCTCACCTTTCCAAGCCACACCTGTCACTACTCCCATTTTCTGGGTGGTACCCTCCAGGTACCTCCTGTTCCTCAACAACTCATTGACTCCACACACAGGGTTAGAATATCAACGGAGATTAGGACGATTGAAGACAAGCTATGTTTGCAATATTGAGCCACAATCAAGAGTATTTTCAAAGGCACAGGCATGAAAAAATAAGTACCAATGTGATATAAAGTCAGTAGAAACTCTTCCAAATGAGTTGTCATATTTTTTTTTCTTGGCTTCCTGAAGTGCTGACTGAATTTTTTTTTTTTAATTTTCTTCTATCCTACAAATACAGATATTGGGAAAAGTCTAGGGATTATCTATTACTATGGTTTGATGTAGGCATAGTAATATAGTATTACTAAAATACCAGAGGGCCAGGTTGACTGTTCATTTCTTTCTCAATGCAGTGACAGCCTCTCATTGTGTAACTGGGGAGGGGATTGAGGAGACAGCACTTTCCAACAGTCTGTAAAAATGGCAGTCAGGGTCATGGCAATCTGCAGTTTGGAGGAGGACAGGAGTTGGGGGGGGGGTAAAATCACATTTTCATCTTGACTTTTGGGAATCTGGTAATGGGAGGTGTTAGATAAAGAGAGGTAGAAGGAGACAGAGCTATGGTCTCTTTTAAACTTCCTTTTTGGAACAGCTCAAATGAACAGACTTTCTACCCTGTCTGTCTAAAACTAGAGGTCCTATTTCTGTGTGAGCCTGATGTAAGCCTAGGGGCTTTTGCGTTAGTAAGTTCCTTTAAAGATGCCAGCAGAGAATCGCTAAATACCTTTTCAACAACCACTTTTCAATCTTGTTATTTTAATACTTGCCTCTACTCTAGGATTCATAGAAATGTAAAAAGGTAATGAAGTGTTTCACATGCTATTTTCTGTCTTTTGATTCTACTTTAAATCTATCATTTAATGCAAACTTTAAAAACGGATGTTTACTAGAGACAGAATGCTCATTCTATGCAGCCCAGAAATGCTTAGTTGGGCTTCTGTTTTAGATATATCGTACATTTTATTATTGGGTACACCAGCACAGTAGGACGAAAAACGTATTTTTCAGCCCTTAGGTTTTCATTTTCATGTGCAAATCTATGGTTTTTCTGTAATAAACCCCCCTTGGAGGACAGTCAAACCTGCTGGCATCTCCTAAGTTGAACTCTGAGTGGTGTTCTCCAGCAACCTCAGTCAGATAAGTACTCCTCTACTTCTCTGGACTGTGGCTTCCCTGTCCAGTGGCTTTTTAACTATAAAATAAGGGGAAGTTAGGGATATGGGCATCTTTATTAGGTTGTGTCTCAGTTGATAAATATTTGATGAGTGACAAAAAAGCTTTTCAGACAATCATTCCAATTTATGGAGCACATTCTACATGTCTAATGATGCAAAGTGCCAGAGAGACCACACCCCTGCCCTCCAACAACTCCCAGCCTAATCAGACCTGCTGCTGCTTGAGTTAAAACAAACAAACCAGAAAAGTTTCTAAGAGAATATTTTAAAAAATCAGAAGCCAATTTTTATAAGATCACTTTTTTCAACTGTGAAATAGAAATAGTGGTAGTAGTCATAGAAATAATAGTAGTAGTAATAAAATAACAATGATAACTGGGCATTTGGGAAATTTCCTAAATATTTGGTAGTATGTCATAGTAGTTCTTTTCTTTCCTTTCCTTTTGTTTTTTTCCTCTTTTCTTTCTGTCTTTCTTTCTCTCTATATTTTTTCCCCCACATTTTAACCTAAAACAAACAAAAATCAGACAAACCAACCAACCAACCAACCACAGAAGTTGATAAATTCAAGCATGATATAGATACCTGTAATGTGGCCTACCAGAAGAGGAAGCTATAGATATGACCTAGACATTTCAGAAAAAATGATAGTGTGGTCTATCTTGGAAAAGGAAGAAAGGACAATGCCAGATCCCTCTGAGAACGGAAAGGGCAAAGATTTAGATAACATTAGAAAAGGATCCCTCCATGTGTCCAAGAACCACTGGGAAATGGGGCATAGCTGAAGTACAATGTGCTATATAGGGCCAAGGAAGGTGAGGTAAGAGCCAGGAAATATAAGACAAGACTCTGAACATGTCTTGAACGGCTGTGAGATACATTTGAACTTGTCCTTTAGTCACCTAAAGGCTAGTATAAAATTTAAATCTGTAAATAATGCAAGGGTCTGCACATCTTAAGGGAGTCTATTCTGGTATCAAAGTGGAGGACAGGTAAGGAGGGAGGGGTGACACGGAGGTGACTATAATTATTGATAAGGAAAATGGTGGTGGCTTGAATTAAAGACAGTAGAGATAGAGAAGAGGAATTGTATCCAGGGAATATTTCTGAAGTAGAATTAATATTTAGTGATATTCCTAGGCATAAACCAAGAATTAAGAACTAATTTTGGTAGTCTAGGAGGAGTACAGTGGTAGGGTACAGGACTGCTCTGCTTCTTTCTCCCTGGTAAATACATAAGCGTTTTGGGAAGAGAGCTGATTTTGGAACACCAAGCACTCCCCTCCCTGATTGCAAGGTCATAAAATGCAGATAGATATAGCCTTAAGCATATGAAGACAAAGACTAGAGCACCTTGCCTCTAGAGAGGTTTGAGATTCTGCCCTTTGGGAGCTGAAGGAAAGGGAGGACACTTGGGAGTGAAAGGTTTTAGGGGAAGGTAATGTAATCATTTCCTTTAGGACTATTAGTGCTATTGTCACTTTGATAAAGGGGAAATGTAGTTTAGAATGGAAAATCCAGAGCCTGTTTAAAATAATCTACATGTAAAAGATGGTTTCCTCAGGTCTATCTATATCACTTTCATAGCAATGTCAGTTCTCACAGTATCTTCTTGACTTTCCTCCAGTCCTTGGATTTAGCCCAGTAAGTAAAACAGAACCAAAACAAAAGGCACTATTCTGTGTCCACTGACCCACTGCCCTTAAAAGCCCCTTAACCTTATCTAGAAAAGAAAAAAGATGTATTATCAAAAATAAAGGAAAATAGAAAATAAAATTAAAATAATTAAAAGCATACAGTGTACAATGTGGGAGTAGTTCACCCCAAATCTACTTCCCATGTACAAATTGTTTTTTTAATTTAATTAATTAATTAATTAATTGATTAATTAATTTTTTACTCCTTTTAAGTCTTTTCCAAGTATCTCCTACCATGCAGTTTCTCAGCTTACAAATTACTACATTGTTTTCTTTGTGAAAATGGGGATTGGAAGCTCCAGGCCACTGAAGCAACAAACAAGACTAGTGAACCAAATATTCAGAAAAAGAGAAAACGTTATTTATGCTGGTGGGCTTGGTGTTGGATCTCTCCAAAAAAGAACACCAGCCCCCAGCCTTTGAACTATAGAGTATTAATACCTATAGAGCAAGTCTCTAACTTAGCTGGTTCAATGCCATTGGCGCATAGCACAGCAAGCAGGGAGTACAGAAATAGATAACTGGCAGTCGGCTCTTGCAGTTACACATGTCTTTGAATACTTTCCCATATAAGGCGGTGGCATTCCCTTTGTCCACATTTAGTCTGGCTAACTATTTTACCACCATAGGTGCTGGCCCTCTTGGTTCTTTCTTGCTAGAAAGAATTGTGAAGGGGACTTTTTTCATATGAATCACCTATTGCTTTTCAGGTGCCTAGGTGGAATTGAAAGCATCAGTTCCTAGCCCTACAGGCAGACTTATTTCATGTAAATCACCTTTCATTGTTTTTTCTGATTTGGAGATGTCAGTTTCCACGCCTGCAGGCTGTCTTGCTCCCTTACATAGGGGTTAGAAACCACAGTTACTAAAATGAAAGAGAAAAATTAAAGACAAGGGCAGCCAAATAGAAAAGTAGAACCTTGCACAGGGTAAAATCTCAATAACTATTGATCATAGAAAGAAAGAAAAATAATAATGAAAGAAACCAATGCTTATTGGGGACCTACCTAGTGCCTGGTAGATAATTCTCATAACCCTATAAGGTAGTTAGTTTAAAGTAATCAGATGGCATACCTACGCCCTATGACAGGCCTTGGATTTTAAATCTGGCTTCCTTTATTTCACAGTGAATACTTCTGTTGTGGGAGAGTAGAGAGCAAGGCAGAAGGCATATTGGTCCTTTTTGGGTTCTGCTGGTGGGTTCTAGACAAATATTGATATGGAAGAATTATAAGAGAGTTTCAGGGAGAGAAGCATGTATTGAAGCAAAGCAGAGATAGGAAAGAGAAAGAGATACATGCACTGGACAAGTGAGGTCCCTGAGAAACACGAACATTGAGTTTCTTGGTTCTCTCACTTTTGTAGTGTGTCCACAGGGGTGTTTTGAAGCACATATATGCTGAGGCTGATCCTGAAGGGGACCCTCAGTCCCCTCCATTAAGGATTAACTTTACTCATTGTCTTAAGCTGTGCATATTTGCATTTTAAAAGCAATTTATTTATTAATTCATTTTCCCTTTTGTTGCCCTTTTTTATTGCTGTTGTAGTTATTGTTGTTGTTATTGATGTCGTCATTGTTGTTGGATAGATCAGAGAGAAATGGAGAGAGGAGGGGAAGACAGAGAGGAGGAGAAAAAGATAAACACCTGGAGACCTACTTCACGGCTTGTGAAGAGACTCCTCTGCAGGTGGGGAGCTGGGACCTCAAACTGGGAACCTTACACTGGTCCTTGCGCTTTGCTGCGTGCACTTAACCTGCTGGGCTACCAGCCGACCCTTGCATATCTGCATTTTATGGCTTTAGCCAGGTAGAAGGGGGAGATGTTGCCACAGTATTCAGACATCTTGGCATCTGGGCCCTCTTTCAGGTCATCTGATGAAGGAAACTAGGAAGGGCTTGCTTGCCCGTTCAGCTAGCTTTGAATTCCTGATTTCATTGTTGCTAAAATCCCTTTAGTACCATCCAGGACTCACTGCTTAGGTAGACTCTAACACTTCCTGTCTTGTGATTCCATATTGGATGCAAAGCAAGGAAAGGAAGCATATCTATATCTCAGAACTAATGAACTGTCAAGACTCCTCATCAATTGAAAATGCTTTAATTCTACTTTGGTGGAGAGTGCGATGACTTATACATACCATGCGTGGGTGTGAAATTATGAAAACAGACACATGTTGGGAGTTAGAGTGTTTTGCAGACACCTATCATGTCACCACGGGCAACTGTACTCTTGTGCCAGCAACTATAATATAAACCATTAGCCTCCCAAGAAAATGATAAAATATTTATATCATTAAAATCTTATAATTTTTGTAAAACATTATTAAATCACTATTAAAAGCAATGAAAAATAGTGAGTGACTCACATCTTGCCCACCAGTTGTTGTGAGATGACTGATGTAAGAAGAAGCAACATAAAGATACTAGTGACTATGTATAAAATTTCATTGTGCACATATCTAAGTCCTGTCACCACACTCCCCACCAAAATAGGAATCTTGACAGTTCATTAGTTCTGAGATATAAATATGGGAGTGGAAATTATGCATTTAGAGATTTAAGTGCCTTCATTGTTGTTGGTCTTGGAGTCCTCTATTGAATACTCTGCATGTAGCTAGAGAAAAGGGGATAGGGAAGAGTCTGACACACTTGAGTTATGCATAGACCAAATCTGGACACATAAGTGCTGCATATATTCCTGTTAGAGCTTGACCACATGCAAAAGATGATAGGAGATTTGTTTGGCTGAATGTGGTAGATAGTCTACATTCTTAGTCATGAAATATTAATTTTACCTTCCCTTTCATATATAAAATCCACTGTCACTCTACTCAAGTTACTACAATTCAACTCAAAGTCTAGGATGACTGAGTTATTTAATATTCTCATCAGGCTTGTATATGGAGCTCATGTTGACCTATGGCATGAAACAATAAGTTATGTAGCTTCTTTTCTTTACCCTTTCATATTAATTCTTGTCCTCTCAATAGATACTGGTCAAGAAATGTGCCACCAAAATTAGTAAAGTCATGAACCCCTTGGAAGATACCTAAAATAGACTTCTTAGATTTTCCAAATGGAGATCCCAAATCTTAGCTGCTATTTTCTTGCCTTTAGGTTCCTGAATATTTATCACTTTGTTCTACTTTATATCTTAATGCTTTTTCAACCACCAAGTTGCAGATGCTACCATGATGCCAATGTGACTTTCCTGGGCAAATGACCTCACCAGTGTATCCTGGAACCCCACTTCCCCAAAGCCCTGCCCCACTGGGGAAAGATTGAGATAGGTTGGGAGTATGAATCAACCTACCAATGCTCATGTTCAGTGGAGAAGCATTTACAGAAGCCAGACTTTCCACCTTCTGTACCCCATACTGATCCTGGGAGCATGGACTCAGAGGGATAAAGAATAGGAAACCTTTCAAAGGAAGGAGGGGATGGGCTATGGAACTCTGGTGGTGGATATTATACCCCTCTTATCCTATTTGTCAATATTTCCATTTTATAAAGAAAAGAAAAGAAGCAAGGAGGGAAAGGCAAAACACTGGGTGAAATTTAGAATGGATCTGGTCTATTATAGCAAAGCCAAAGTTAGGGATGGGGAAGGGGAGGGGAAAAGTGTTGGGTGAATATTAGGGATCTAGGGCACCCAGGATTTATGTTGTTGGTAGAATTGGTGAGCAGACACCTACCAGGAAAGAATGAGAAACTGTACTCCTGAGACAACAGCTGCTTTGTAAATCATTATTTTCCAAATTAAACAATAAAAATATTCATCAATAAAAAAAGAGAGTCCCCAATAATAAAAGAAAACAAATGTGTCACCCCCAATGTTTATTTGGAATCCAACAGAATGAGTGACACAAAGCAGTCACTATTCCACTGTTACAGTTCTGCTTAGGGAAAGTAATGGTCACCTCTGCATCCTGCAAGTAGCTGGGAAGAAGGAACCAGGAACACCAGCACTCCCTCCCTACCTGACTGCAAAGGCTACAAAATGCAGGTGGAAGCAGATATGAGCAGCTGAAGACAAAGGCTAGAGTGCATTGCCTCAGGGTCCCTCATATTCCCAGAAGGAATTACAAAACCTGGAGGACCAGGAAGCTAGGGCCTCTCTCTCTCTCTCTCTCTCTCTCTCTCTCTTTCTCTCTCTCTCTTTCTCTCTCCCTCCCTCCATCTCTACTTCTCCTGGATTTACATGACTCTGTGGTGTGTACTTTCTTCTCCTTTTTTAGCCATACTTTCTCTCAATAAATGCTCATCTCCATGAAACATAACTGTTTCTCTTGTGATTCTTCCATGTAGAGATCAGCCTAGGACTCTCCCAGTAGAGCAGTGGGAAGCTTTGGCCTATTCCCTCTCATTCTCTGAAGTACCACCATACTTCTGAAATCTCACACCCCCAATCCCACAAACATTTTGAATTGCCCTCCCCTGACAATGTAGACAGTAACCTGAGCAAATCCTCTGGGAGGACTTCCTTTTCCCTCATTCTCAGTGACCCTTGACCCTTCCCACTGGGACTTTCTCCCTTCTTTAGCTTCTGCCACAACTGAGGTCAATAAGTAGAATGTTTTTTCTTTGAAGCTTTATGACTTTCAAAGTCTGCTTCTTACACATGCAAGTTTGGAAACTCTAGAATTGCTTTAAGCCTTCAATAATCAGAAATCTAATTAGAACAAGCTTGTGATTAGTTTGGCAATATAATTTCCTCAAAGACTCAGTAGGCTTCTGACTTATTTGCTTCTAGTCAGTAATCACACTCAAGTTATTTCCTACATATAATTCTAAAGCTTGATTTATTTCTTTTTCTTGTACAGACATCCACCTCTTAGATCTTCTGGCACCAAAATCGAAGCTCACAGAAACAAAAGACTTGAATGCCACCCTATTCCTAACCTCCACTATCATCACTTTGTGTCACCAGAAATTTTTAGTGGATCTTCATATCTCAGGATCTTGTCCAGTCTTGCCTCTTACATTTTGAAATCCAGCAGTCATTAACTTCTCCAAACTTTCTAAGACTTTTGATTTCTGGATATTTTCCATTCTCATCTACCTCATCAAGAAAATACTCGTTTCGTGGTTAAAATTCAACACAAAAGGCATTTAAAAGCAATCAACACACTTTTCTTTTTCTCTGTATTTCCAACCAATTTCTTCACAGCTTCAGACTTAAAAGCATGTGGGCTTTCAGTTATTTCAAGTGACACTTCTATGAAGTGCTTGACCAGAGACAATTAAGGTACCCTATCTAGTTTTGTTGTATTTATTTCATAACTAGTTACTCTCTGACCACTAAAACAATACCACACGTTTAAGCTTTCATTATGTCAATGTCTTGCTTTCTGTACTAGAGAGAGGACTAGGACCAATAAGGTGCAAATATCAGTATCTAACACTTTCTAAGTTTATCTATTTTTTATGTAAAATCTAAGTGGCAGCCTCCACACCTATGGGCATCTAATTTTTGACAAGGGGACCTAAGACAAAAAAATGGAGAAAGAAGAATCTCTTCAATAAATGATGTTGGAAAAATAGGGTGGAAACATGCAGAAGAATCAGACTGGACTACCACATTTAAGCACATACATCAAAATGGATCAAAGCTTTATACTCAGAAAAACATTGTCAGAACTCTTTTCTATGTAGTTTTTTTCAACAGCTCAATCCAATTGCAGGGAAAATAAAAATAAACCAGAGGCACTACATCATACTGAAAAGTTCATACAGTAAAAAGACCCACCATCAAAATAGGTTTTCTTCAGAGCAAGATAAAAATATTTACATCCATACATAAAACAAGGGGCTTCTAATCAAAATACATAAAGAACTGAACAAACTCAGTAATAAAAAAAAAAAAGAAAATTGGGGAGGAGATATGGTTAAGGTTATAGCCCATAACTTCTTGAAAACTATTTTTAGCAGACCATATAAGAATCAAATCTTATATTTTGTTAAAATACATAGAATTCACTTTTAGAAACGAGACTTATAAAAAAAAAAACCCTTGAGGTGACCTTGATGATTGATATGGTTTATGGATCACTCACTGTTCAGGAAGACCATACTGTCTTTGTCCAAATTTTAAGTTAGGTGAAAAATAAGGTTTCGGATTTTTTTTTTATAAATAATGTTTCAACTTTATTTTGTTTGCTAGAACATAAATAAATTGAAAGGGGGCAAGATAGAGAGGGAGAAAGAGACAGAAAAATGCCTGCAGCCCTATTTCACCCTTCATGAAGCTTCCACCCTGTAGGTGGTGGGTGCGAGCTTGAACCTGTTTATGCATGGTGATACATGCACTTAACCAGGTGTGCTACCACCTGGCCCCCAAAAGTTAAGGCTTTGTACCTGATGTTTTCTCCTGGAGGTAGACAGAGGACCTTCTTCCTGATTCTATTTGGTTGAACTAGAGAATGACTCCTTGTTCTTCTCTAATTTGTGTATTCCTTGTTTTTTTTTTTTTTTTTTTTGGCTAAATAATTAAAGACAGATATCCAATTTCTGTGGGGGAAATTTCCAATTTCTGTGGTCAGTCATATGACTGACCTGTGTTCAAACATATAAAGCAAACTTCTGAGGCTTGGACTCTTTTTGTGTTAGGGTAAAGGGAAAGAAGAGTAAATAGCCAGCACACTGATGTCAAGCTGTGGACTGGAAGAGTTTTGTACTGACACAGTAACAAATGGCTCTATTTATAAGACACTTGCCCTTCTCTCATGCAGCATTACACATAGCCATACCCTCACTTTTAGGAGAGGAAGTTATTACTCTCAGGTCTTTGTTGAATCTTGGTACATTCCCCAGCCCTCTGGGTTCTTCTTAGACTAGATGAGTAATCTTGACATTAGCAAAGTCAGAAAAGGGAAAAATCAGTATTATCATGTACATGAGGGAAGTTCCACAGCCTTGCATGGCTCCATATTGCTTGAATAGAGAGATTATTCATATTGAGACTGTGCCTTCAGGGAGTAGAGAGTGGGAAAGGGCTTAAGGTATCTGGCAGAAGAGAAAAGAGAAGGGACAATCTCTTTCTCTTGGATCTGAAAATGTGCAGTGTTTAATTTGATGGGGGAGGGGGTTAATGGGTCAATATCTAGGTTCACTGCCTGCATTCTCTTTAGTTTAAAATAATCTACACACCAAAGATTAAAAATACTAACTCTGAGAAATTTAGGGTGAACTGTTTTGTGCAAATTTCTCTTCATTTCACAGTTATGAAAATATTGTACAAGCAAAAATCTTTTTGGAGATTTCTTGTGTGTCAGAGAATACCTCTGCTGCTTCTTTGCTTTTGTTCTCTTTGTCAGACACTCAGTGAAAAGGACTGAATTATTATTCTGGCTCAGTGTTTCACTCACTGTGTGACTTTGGGTAGAACACTCGTATCAGGGAATCTTCTCATTTGAAAAATGGAGAGGGAAGAATCTGAATTTCTGGAAACTTCTTGTTAACGCTTTTGCTCTTGCAAGGCTATGACAACCTTATAACCAGCTAGTTTGTATGGTTCTTTAGTTTTTGCCAAGACAAAAGTATTCAAGGACATGCTAAAATATAGAGAAAAGATTATAGATTTACTTTGGGACAAGGATAGCATACTCTATACAATCAAAGAATAGACTTATATACACCGAGAGGTGAGCAATCTGTCTGTGCTAGTTGCCTGTTTTTATGAAATTTTCTTTTGGGAAGGAGATAATTACGTACATCCTGGGGTAAACAAATGAATAGGGTAATGATTAATCCACAGTGACATAAATCAGCAATTTCAGCTGTTTTCATGAGTCTGGAACTCCTGCAGATAAGTTCATGGGGTAAGTAAACATGCACAGAAAAATTAATTAAGGACGAAAGTCTTATGCTGACTTATTGTCAAGGAAGAACAGAATATGAGCCTTATGCCTGTTTGCTGAAGTTCTGAGAGGGAAGTGATTTCCTACCTATTTGCTGTGTCTTAAAGATGGTAAGGAAGGGGCTAATTGCTTAACACTTTATGTGTTCTAAGACCCAGGTTGTTTGGCTTTGCTAATAGTGTTTAAACAACCCCCAAAAGATACAAAATTAGAGCTAGATATTACTGAGTATGGTTGCTGAAAAGTGCTCTTGAAACATATGTCGTCAAACTTTTGTTAATGCTTAATAATGCCTGAGTCTGAAGTTTTAGTTGAAAGGGCAAGAAGGGAGGGTTGAAAATATATAGAGATTAGTAAATTTAGCATCAACAAAAAGACAAACAAAGAAAAACAAAGAAACAAACAACAACAACAAAAACAAACAGAAAACCCCATTAGAGAATGGTGTGAGGACATGAACAAAAATTCCACTGAGGAAGAGATCCAGAGGACCAACAGACATAAGAGACACATTTCCACTGATCATCAGAGAAATGAAAATAAAGACAAAACAAGATATCACTTTACATCTGGAAGAATGTCATACATTAGAAAAAACAGTAACAAATTTTGGAGAGGATGTGGGGTGTGGGAGGGGACACTTCTGCACTGCTGATGGGAGTGTAAATTGATCTGACCATTGTGGAAGAATAGTATGGGGTTGTCTCAGAACACCAGAAATGGACCCTATGACCACCAATTATTCTCTTGGGGATTTACCAAAAAGAAAGAAAAACACCTATAAGAAGAGATCTATGCATTTCTATGTTCATAGCAGCACAGTTTGTAGTAGCCAGAACCTGGAAACAACCTAGATATTCAATGTCAGATGAGTGGATAAAAAATTGTTTTATATATATATGATGGAATACTACTCAGCTATTAAAAATGATGAAATCATCTTCTTTGCATCATCTTGGATTGACCTTGAAGACATCCTGTTACTTGAGATAAAACAAAAGGAGAAGTACAAATAATGATTTCACTTATAAGCTGGACCTAATATATAAGGACTGGGAGGGAGAACACAAAGTGAAACATGAACTGGAAATGGTATATTCCATCAAAGCAAAAGACTCGGAGGAAGGAGTGGGGGGAAGGGGGGCAAAAGAGAACTTTGGGGTCCCAGTGCATAATGAACTGTACCCATATGTCTATGAATACACTATAAACCATTACCCCCTGAATACAAAAGAAGATTTTGGATGAAATTCTCTGGGCATTTGAATTCACTAGCACAGAATCAAGCACCTAGGAAGAGTCGAATAAATTACAGACTGAGTTATTCTCTAGTTACCATGACTTAAAGTACCAGAGGTCCCTAAAATTTAAGAAGCACTTTCCTGAAATGACTGATATTATAGTGATATTGATTGATCAAGAAGTTACTGTAAGAGATGGTTATGAACCTGGCTGAGCACACCTTTCAATGCTCAAGGACCCAGGTTCAAGACCCCAGTCCCCACCTTCAGTGGGAAAGCTTTGCAAGTAGTAAAGTAGTGTTGCAGGTATCTCTCTGTCTCTCTCCCTATCATCCCCTTCCCTCTTAATTTCTGGCTGTTTATATCCAATATACGAATAAAGTTAATACAAAAAAAAATTTTTTAAGAAGTTAGTTTAACTTAAGTGAAATGACTGGAAACTATTTGAAATTAAAGTGACTATTTGCTTATGAGGACATTGATAGATAAAATACTAGCTAAACCAATAAATCAAGCCCCCAATAACTATATATGATTGGCTCAAATCATTGGTGAAATCTTCCCATCCAGGCTGGTGTCAGCACATTGTGATCCAAACCACACACTACACTCTAGGTAGAAGTGTCTTCTATTCTGAGTTGTTTATATATGCAAAAATTGCATGTATATGCAAAAATTGGTGGAATTAAGATTAATACATAATATTAATCTTAAAAATATGTTTTATGGTGCTGGGGAGACAGCATAATGATTATACAAAAAGACTTTCATGACTGAGGTCTCAGGTTCAATCTTCAGCACCTCCATAATTCAGAGCTGAGCAGTGCTCTGGTCTTTGTATCTCTCTCTCTCTCTCTCACCAAAATAAAAGAGAATGTTTTTTAAATGTGAAAAAAGGAGTGGAAGATTGATAAGAAAGCCTTAAAAATGTAGATGGAGGTTGCAAAATATAGGCTTTTCCTTAGTTCCTGTTTGACTACTTTTGGTGAATTTTCACTTTTTTTTTTTTTTGGCAATTGTATAATTTATCGCCTTACCTACCTCAACCTCTGCTTCCAGGAAATTGGATCTATAACAATCAGCTCATCTGTGAGAAACCATTACCTAGGTGACATTTTAGCACAGGTTTAAAGATGTTATCTTGGGAAAGAGTTCTAGACTCTTAGGTATTTTGTGAAAGTAAAAGTATAAGTTTTTTGACTTCTTTAACTAAGAGGTTAAGCAGTATATAGACAATATATCTACATTAGAGGTGTTTAGGATTTTCCCCATGACCTATAGATTAAATGTCTATTTACCTGTGTTTCAGGAAGATGAAGGGGGAATTGAGGGCAACTCCTGTGAGGTGAAATGACAAGAGACTTTCAGTGAGCAGTCACAACCATTTGATCATTTATTTTCCTGCCTCTTGAAAAGCATAAACACACTAGTCTATCTTTTCTTCGGCTAAGTGATGTGTCAAAAAGAGGAAATATCTAGAAACTCTCAAGTTTCTGATTCTGAGCAAAAGGTAAAATATACCCAGAATCTTGAGACAGAAATGAGAGTGATATGTAATAGGTTCTGACAGAAATCTGAAGTTACTAGATCACTTGGATGGTGCCCAAGTGATTATTTAAAAATATCAGGAACTTTCAATACTGCCTAGATATTATCCAAAAAGCCTAGTTACTATAAATCAGTAAGCTCTTTAAAACATTGTATAGTTTCAATGCAAATTTTACACTTTTAGGCAGAAACAGTCTATAAAGCTACTCAACCAGCCAACCATTTGAGGCTGGTTATGAATGGAGTAGACCTGGATTCAATCAGACGTTCAACTAGGTCTATATTACTTGTGAGATATTATAGTGCTGTGGGCCAAACAGAATGTAGGTGGGTTCCTCAGTGACTGGCTGAATAAGACCAACAAAAATACTTACTGGATTGATATCCATTTAGCGCCTTCATCCTAGGGTTTTCTTCTTCACTCTGTCCTGTTGTAATTTCTAGTAACTTGAGTGAGAGTAGTAAATGCCAAACTGAAAATAGGGGTCAAACTCAGTGAGACAAAATTTAGCTACATTAAATGTACAGTCCTACTCTTGAGATCATGATATCAACTGCCCGAGAATAGTGCAGAAGAAGCATTATTTAACAGCAGAATGTTAACTATTTTTAAAATACTTTTAACATCCTGTTATAGTCAGCTGTACACTCAATCTGAATAATAGTCAGATATGCCTGCCAAAAAGGCTAATGAGACTCTGAATAGCACTAACAGAACCTCTAATCTGTGCTGACCTGTGCACACTTGAGGAGGAGCAGGATGCTTAGGACTTCAGATTAAACAACAACTGATGGCAACCTAGGGATATGTATGGATAGGCTGAAGGCCTGGGAAGAATTTGCCTTGGACTAGGAAAAAGCTAAGAGGGTGAATAGCTTTCTTCTCAATTTTGTAGCACTTCCCTGAGGCACAGAATCTTTAGACTTATTCTGGATGGATGGCCTTAGAGTACAGGGTAAAAATTTATAAGGAAGACATAGAGTGTGGCAGATTTTTAAAATATTATTTATTTATTCATGAAGAATATTGGCAGGGATATCTCTCTGGTACATGTGCTGCTGGGGATTCAACCTGGGACCTTGAGAGTCCTGTGCTTTAAACACTGCGCCATCTCCTAGACCAGTGTGGCAGATTTTACTCAACACATGGGGGAGGGTTAATGATCTACCTGAAAATTAAATTCACCTTCCTTGAATGTAGTGAATTTAATAAAATTAGTCTTTACTTGTTTTCACAAAACTGGATAATCCTTGAATAATATAATCTACGTTCTTAAATTGAGGCTGATAAAATCTTTAGAAGGTAGGTTAAAACTCATGAGACGTAAATATTATTAGGACCTAGAAACATTTCTGCAATGAAAATGAGGAAGTAGCAGGGTTAACTTTGGTGTCAGAATTGATCTCTGGGAGTCACTAGGCAAGTTGCTATGATCCAATGTCCTTGCAATAGACCAGGATTCAATTTATTTATTCTTAGAGGCGTTTAATTCCACACTGTGCTTCTAACAGCCTCAGGGCAGAGATAATAGTAAATTATGAAAACACTTTGTGAGACTGTGGTGTGTATTACCAAGGAGGAGTTCCCTAAGAGCTTGAATTCCTTTGTTGAACAGATCTCTGTATGAATACAAATAATCATTAGAGAGACAGCTGGCTGCTGCTGTGCATCACCAATAAAACACTCTTCACACACCCCTGTCTTTTCTCCCTGGGAAAATTGCCAGAAGGGCTGAGAGCAAGTGTTTGGGTAACCAAGTGGGTCTGTGCTCTACTTTTATAAGGCACTGTAGGATGTATTGATTCTTCTACATCTGTAGCATCAGGGATGAACATGAGTGTAACAGACTGTGATAAATAAGACTTTGCAAGGATTGTTCTGTAGAGCTCTCTAAGTTGATTAGGGAGGCCAGTGAGATTACAGCAGCAAGGCCATTTGCACTGTTAAGAGTGGAAGGTTGTTGGGTCTCCTGCCTGTTGAGCCTGTCGGAAAAAGCACACACAGCCAAGGGAGAACTTATGAAAGCAAAATCTCTCCTTTTCTGTTCTTGTGCTTCTTCTTCTCAGGAATCTCAGTCATTTTTAACCCTTTCAGTTCTCACCAATGAGCAAATGATTCCTACATCCATATTTCCTTACCCATGTTTCAGACCTATATAACCAAAATGCTATTTGACAACTTTTGAGAAGCTCAAACTCAACATGTTCAAAAATGAACTAATCTCTCCTCTGAAATTACTGAAAAGGTCTTTGCATTTTCTTTACAGTGAAAAGAGCACATTCCGCCCAGTCATTTCAGAAAGAATATTTTCTTCATTTACTTCTTGGTATGAAAAAAAATTATTTTAGTGTATTCTCTGTACCAAGAAATGTTTGCTTGCTGTCAAGACAGCAATTAAAATATATCAAAATTTCTGTTCTTAAGAAAATGCGTTTTACTATGAAGGGACTGCCTTGAAATGTGTTAACAATAGCAATAAAGTAAAATAGACATGCATATAAGAAAAAAAGATCTAAAAAGAACACATAAAATAAGAGTGGGAAAGACTGTAGTCTTTTCAACAGAAAAGACTCTGACAAGAAAGCAAAGGAGTTGACATTTGAGTGAATGATGAATAAATGCTGCCATGGAAGATGTGTAGGGAATTTAAGTGCAAAGCCCTCTGTATGTATTTGGATTTCTGTGCACACTGCTCTGAATATATATGTTTATATAAATAAGTGACTATTGCTTCTAAAGTTTACAAATCTATTCATATATCTGCATGTATTTGTATATGCACATACATATGTATTTGCATACGAAAACCATTGTGTGTAATTACACAAATCTAGATGATTCGTGGCTGTGAAGATGACTTGGAAATTAGAGTATATTCCTTGCCCATGTGAAGCCTCAGTTCCCATTCCTGATACTGAAATTGATGGAGTAGTATTCTGGTCCCACTCTCTATCTCTCATAAAATACATAAATCTGAAGAAAACAAATAAAAAGCCTAGAAGGTATGACCTGCTACATACCTGAGGTGGTATGTAGCATCTAAGTGGACCACAGTCTGATATGAGGTTCACCCTTGGTTATTGACTGAAATACTATGCAATAAATGCTTGCATAAGTAACATGTGCTGTGTAATCTGGCAGAAGTTTAGGGCACATGAAAGGTCATAGTGGAAGCAGTGGGAGATATGTAGTTGTACTTATAGTCAGATATGAGGTATAGTTGTTGTGAGATAGATGTACTAATCAAGGTTAACTTTTTCAACATAGAAATATCTTGTATTAATAAAGCAAGTTCTCAGATCACTACAGATAAGTGGATAAAGAATAAGCACAGACATTGACAAATATAACATTGTATAACAATATATACAGTGCTAAACTCATTGATAACTAAAGAAATTCTAATTTAAACAATGAGGTGGCATTATTTGCTTCAAAATTGGCAAATATATTAAATACAGTAGTTTTCTCACATGCGTTTGCTCCTAGAAATTTTTGTGGGACAATGTGCAGTGTGCATTAACAACTTTACATTTACTTTAAATAAATGTTGCCTCTCTAAGAACTATCATTATCTTTCTTTTTGCCAATTAATTTTCTTCTGCTTGATGTTTCAGAAACCAACCAGAGATAGTGTGTCAAGAAAGTGTACTCACTGGAAGAATGTTGGTGGTACTCAGCACACAAGGAATGGCAGAAAAGCCAGGCTCTTGGAAGCTTAAGAATCACAGCAACATTGGGAATCTCATGAAGCAGGACACTGACTATACCCTTCCTACTGGAAACCAGTCAACCATATCAGTTGATTAGAAACATTGACATTTTTGCTTCTCTTGGTTAAAATTTCAAATTTCAAAATAGATTAGCTTAAGTTTGATCTTCAAAATTGTTCCCAGTCAGTTATGTTTGCAAGAGCAGGATTTAATAACGTGAATGTAGGAGATACTTATAGACGGGACAGGTTGTTCTCAGGCAAGAGAGAGTAGACTGGCAACTTCTTGTGTGTCTTAAGGAAATAATCATAAATGGGAACTAAGATAAACGTACAAGATGCTCAGCTTACATTATTATAACAGCAGATAAGAAAAATTCCAATATCCAGTGGGAAGAGAATGTTTTCTGAAATCACGATAACTACTATTAACTTACTGAAACTGTTCATGAAAAATTCAGTGATGTGAGAAAAGTAAAAATTATATAATGGTTAAGTAAAACTTTTTTTTCTAAAGTTTTTAGAATATCACAAAACAGCAAGGCAGTAATGGAAGTTTAATGTGGGTGGCGGTGATTATGGAAAATTAATTATGCTTCCATTTTAACATTTTCTTATTTTTGTGAATTCATTGCAGTAGTTATGTATGATATTCACAATCTGAAAATAAATATATTTAAAGGAAAACATTGTAAGTAAAGATAACATTTTGTAGTGATGAAACTCACAATGGTGTTGAAATATTCTGAAGGGTTAAATGTAACTCATCCAGTAGAGTGCATACCTTGCTGTGTATGAGGTTATGAGTTCAAACCCTAGGTCCACAGAGGAGCAGGAAATCTTCTGTAGCAGGAAAGCTTCAAGGAATGGTGAAGAGGTGTTGTGGTGTCTCTCCTCTTTAACCCTCTATCTCTTTCTCTCTCACTTCTTCTCTCTCTCTCTCTCTCTCTCTCTCTCTCCCCCTCTCTCTTTCTCTCTCTGAACTAAGTATAAAAACTTGGGTGGAGAAGTTGCTCGGCGATGGTATCTCATATATGCAAGATCCTGGACTCATCGTTTCTTTGCAGCACACATTAAAAAATTCTGCATTTATGTCGTAATTCTGTCTTCCACCTTCTGCACCCCATAATAACCCTGTGTGCATACTTCCAGAAGGATAAAGAATAGGAAAGCTATTAAGGGAGGGGATGAGATATGGAGTTCTGGTGGTGGGAATTGTGTGCAAATGTACCCCTCTTATCCTATGGTCTTGTCAATATTTTCATTTTATAAATAAAAATTATACAAATAAAAATTTTAAAAAGTATAAGGGCCTTAATCTTTTGATGAAATCTGATTTAATCTGTTTTTTGCCACTTGGGATTTTGGTGCCATCTCTAAGAATTAGTTATCAGATTTTAAGTTATAAAATCATATCTCAACAAAAATTCTACCCATCCTTTAAGCTTTATTGATGTACGTCAGTATCCATTCCAATCTTATGTGTTTTATTCATTTTTTGAACTTTTATCTTTCAGATACAGTTGTTTTACTGTGCTTCTTGTGGTCTTGTCATGTGATTATATGTGTGACTTTCAAAGGTCTGAAGAGGGTAATATCAAAATGGATATTACGCACAGATACTGTTTGGTTATCCACAGAGGAACTATACAAGTAGTCTTATGGTTGAAAATTTGCTGTGGTCTAACCCCTGATTCCAAAAACTATCTTGTCCGTGTCCTAGAGTCATTCAAATCTGAATATATTCACAAGAGGATGAGCATGAGCCCAGGATATTGTTACATTAATTGTGAATGAGACCAACGGTCTCATGGACTGATTATAACTGGGAATATTTGTCCTCTAGCTTTATACTAACTGGGGTAGCAAAACCTAGAAATTTGCCTAATGAACACATAATCACAGAAATGCTGTGATTCAAAAACTTGCTAGGAAAGGTATTCTAGCCAAAAGCAGTTTCACAGCGGTGTTAGCTCAGACAACAGAGCTGAATAGCATTTATCTCTGTGGCTATCCTTTACCTAACAATCATCCAATTCTTGTTCATTTTGCTTCAAGTACAGGAAATGTTTGCTCTCTAAGCTGTCTTCTGATCATTACTTTTATGTTGATTTTATAGGTGGCATTCTAGAGAACAGCCTTGCAGTAGCCTCTAGCAAATGCTTGATTCCCCCCCCCCAAAAAAACCTAAGTTCTACAAATAGACTAACACATCTCTGCATTTTTACACTATCTAGCAATAACTTATATATCACAAATATTACTGAAATTAATGGTAAACCACCAAGTCAATGCATTATTTTCAAAACATGCTAGTTGGTAATTTTGTTTTCTTCTGTCATCTTGGTATCTGATAATAGCAGACATTTAAATCTTTTCTATTATTATTTTTATTTATTTTTTTATTGGATAGAGACAGCCAGAAATTGAGAGGGAAGGGTGGGATAGAGAGGAAGAGAGACAGAGAGACACCTGCAGCCCTGCTTCACCACTCGTGTAGCTTTCCCCCTGCAGGTAGGGACCGGGGACTCAAACCTGGGTTCTTGTGCATTGTGACATGTGTGCTCAACCAGCTGAGCAGATGTCATCAGCATAGATGAACTTCCTTGAAGAAGTTTCTGGGAGGTCATTGATGTAAATATTAAATAGCATAGGAGCCAGAACAGAGCCCTGGGGGAGGCCACTTGAGACAAGTCTCCATCTACTAGACTTGTCACCCAGATGTACCCGGAATCTTCTGTTTTAGAGAAGAAACGATATAGTGTTGGCCACCCATGGAGGCAGGCATCTTGAGACCTTGACCAGGAGACCACGGTGCCAGACCGTGTCATAGGCTGCTGTGAGATCAACAAAGACAGCACCCGTCTTTAAATTCTTCTGGAATCCATTTTCAATGTAAGTTGAGAGGGCCAGGGCTTGTTCGCAGGTAGATCTTCCTGGGCGGAAACCAGCCTGGGCGGGTGATAGGAATTTCTCTGTAAGATGAGAAATACGTGATAGAAGCAGCCTCTCAAGGAGTCTGTAACACACGGAGAGGAGAGAAATTGGTCTATAGCTGGCGGCCAGTGTTGGGTCTTTCTTTGGTTTCAAAACCGCTATAATCTTCGCACGACGCCAAACTTTGGGCATAGACTCAGATTCCAAGATGTGGGACAGGAATGAAACGAGCCACTTCTTTGCCACGGGGCCCAGGTTAAGAATGAGTTCTGGGGTGATGTTATCATAGCCAGCAGCTGTTCCCGGTTTAACCCTCGTCAAAGCGTCTTCCAGTTCAGACAGTGTAAAGGGAGAGAGTTTTGGAGATGGACAAGATAACCGGAAGTGGGATGACCACTCATGGGAAATTTCTCTTTTCAGATCTATGCTGATGACATCTGCTGTGCAACTCAGGCATCCAAGTTTGACATCCTCGAGGAAACACTCACGAAAGACATGTCTCTGATATCTGATTACTGTAAAAAATGGCGACTAATCCCTAGCACTGCTAAAACGGTATCATCTGTTTTCCATCTACACCATGCCTCGGCCTCACGTGAGCTTAATGTGCAGCTTGGTGATACGAGAATCCGACATGAAGCCCAGCCAGTCTATCTTGGCGTTACTCTCGATCGCACTCTGTCATTTCACAAACATCTCACAAAAACTGCAGCAAAGGTGGGCGCGAGGAATAACATCATTGCAAGACTGGCCAGCTGTTCATGGGGCATGAGCGCTTCCACACTACGATCATCATCTCTGGCATTATGCTATTCCACCGCAGAATACTGTGCCCCAGTATGGTTCCGTAGCCCCCATGTCCACTTGGTCGATTCCAAATTATATTCCTCCATGAGGATAATTTCTGGAACCATCCGTTCCACCCCGGTTCCATGGCTGCCAGTTCTTAGCAACATCGCCCCGCCAGATATTCGTCTGGATGCGGCATCATCTAAGTTCATTTCCCACGTCTACGCTCGACCGGACCTGCCAATATACACGGATATCTTCGCCCACCCTGTCCAACGCTTGACGTCTCGTCACCCAATCTGGTCCCCTACGCCTACAATGAACTTCTCTGTTCCAGTCTCCTGGAAACAGAGCTGGCAGTCAGCTGAGGTAAAGAACAAACACCTCATCACAGACCCCTGCAAGCGTCAACCCGGCTTTGACCTAGCACGTTATGATTGGGCCCTCCTCAATCGCTATCGAACAGGCCATGGCCGGTGCGCCGCTATGTTCCATCGCTGGGGAGCCAGAGATGACCCGAACTGCCCCTGCGGCTACAGACAGACTATGACCCACATAGTCAACGACTGCCACCTCTCCAGATTCAAAGGAGGTCTCGAAACTTTACATCAGGCTCAACCTGATGCTGTTGACTGGCTATGGAAGAAGGGCAAATGCTAGAAGAAGAACCAGCTGAGCCACCACCCGTCACCTGCAGGCATTTACATTTTTATCAGTGTGGCTAGTGTCAACATCTGAAATATATACCTACTATATTTATCTATTGAGTAAAATTATTCTAAGGATTCTTCCCTTTGTTTTATTTGATGTTACTTAAAACATGATGCCTTAAAAATAGTTAATGCAACTGTGCTATCTTACTTTTCTTCAAACTTAGGTGTGGGTGTGAATCTTTGGGAGGTCTTACTGACACACATTTCAGGGCCCTAACACTAGAAATTATGATGATAAGTCTGGGATAGAATTTATATTTCCAGCAGACTTGTTCTAAGCTAATGGTGATAGCATGGACTAGGGCTGACTATACTTTGAGAATCACTACAGTCTTTCACACTTGTTGGTCTTTAATGGTTGAATTGGAGCACCAAAGAGTAATTTGTGCACTAGAACACAAATAGTACTTGGGATTGTTTTGAAATCAAGGATTATAGCCCTGCCTTTGACTTCTGAATCAGAATCTGCAAAGTAACAGGAGCCCATCGATGATGAATATGCACTCATTAAAAATAGAGAAACATAGAGCAGTGAAAGAGATCAATCGCTAAATAAGCCAGAGAGGTGTTAAGTGAAAATTGTTCTCAAGAAAACTAACAGGAATGTATAAATAATTTAGGTTGCATATCTTTGGACTAAGCCGAGAGAGCAGAGAAAACATGGTGGCTTTAACAATCTGAGTCTTACAAAACAGTGTTACTTAAAGAGGAAACTAAGAGACTGTAGTGAAGGCTAGCTGCAAAGATATGAGAGAGATCGAGTTAGCTTAAAATTAACAGTGAAGCTATTAGGTATTTATAACAACCATAATTCTATTACTACCATAAGCCTGATAGGACAGAGGGGGAGACAGCAATGAGTAGAGGACCAATTTATATCTACAGACCCTTTACTTCTCATTCTCTAGTGTCTTCAGTGTGTCTTCTATTGGCCAAACCACCTAGAAGGTAGCAGGTATGAAGCCTAGTCATTATAGCCCCTGCAAGTGAGTCCTCTGAGGGCATAGAAGAGAGTGAAAAAGGGTCGGAACTCCCTTAAAATCACGTTGACACAATAGCTCAGGTAAGTGTTTCTTAGTAAAAGTATTTGTGGAAAGTTTGAATTACTGTGACATGGAAAATCCAAATATTCTCTTTCTAGCAGCAACCTGAGAGTACTTTACTGCCATCAAAAGAGAGATTATATGACCTGACTGAATTTTAACAGTGGGCTTAAATTGTTAATACATTTCTAACAATGAGCTTTTTTTTTTGAAATATTAAATCACCTATAATTTTAGAACAGGGAGGTCAGAAGCAACTGGTCTTTTCAGTATAAAAGATACGGTTATTTGTAAATAGCATGAAATGACATAAATCTTGGCAAGGTTTTATAAGGCACAGTAAATCCTAATCATGAAATTTTCAAAGCCAACTAAATTATCCCCCCCAAAAACCAACAACAACAACATAGTAATAACTATAACTACCTACTGCCTTCTTAAACACTAAGACAGCGGGAACCTTCCCCATCCTCTATAAACCCATATTTCTCCCAGTCCTGGAATCTCTGGGGTGTGGCTTGTTTTCATGCTTCTCTAGAACTATATACCATTTGTTACTGCATCTGCTGAGCTCAACCAAATCAATACAACCAGTGCCACCTTGACACTTTTCACTGTGGACTGCATTTAGAGACTCCAAGCATGAAATGTCAACATTCCAGCTCCATTATGCTGGTGAGACCTTTCCTAGATAACAGAACTCTTTAATTCCATTTTGGGTGGTGCACTTCCTAACAAAGCCACAGAACGTAGATATAGACCAGGGCCCATGAGAGAAGGCACATGTGCACATGTAACCATAAGTTAGGGGAAAATATACACCTTAAAGTAAAAGTGCACAACAATTTGCAAAACAGTATTACTCAAAGAGGAAAGTGAGAGACTTTAGGGAAGACACTATTTGCAAAGATATGAACAGGATCAAGTTTGCAGTAATTTAATGAGTACATCAAGCTTGTAGAAAGACACAAAAAAGACAACATAAAGTACTTAGTCAAGCAGTTTCTGTTTAGACTTAGATATCCTCCTTACCTACTCCTTATTTTACTTCCCTCTATCACTAAGTCCAACCGTGTCAGATAAAATAGCATATAGTGATAAATAAGTGACAGTGGGCTAAACTGACCAGTTTCATGAGCAGAATTATGTTGTATGCTGAAATCTTGTAACAGAGAAGTGAATAGACAGTAAACTCATTCACCTACTGCAGAAACTGTAAATATTGGGCTGGGGGCTTGTTGTATGCAATCTTTTTTTGAATTTTATATTATATTTTATTTATTATTGTAAGCATTCTATAAAAGGTTTAGAACTCACATGGGAATGAATGAATAGGAGTCTCACAGTCTAGAATAATTTTAAAGTATCTTAGTGTGTTTTCTCTATAAACTTTATTGAAGCATAAGTAATATATAAAGAATCATGCACACATTTATTGTGTGCTTTTTGACAAATTTGAAGATACACAAACAGCTGTCACCACAATTAAAGTACTAAGCATACCCTATACCTGCCAATATTTCCTTGTGTTTCTCTGTTGGTATATGTGTGTGTATAAGGAACATATAACATGATTTTTATCCTTTTAACAACTTTTGAGGTGCATAGTGCTTTATTGTCAACTACAGGCACCACTTTCAACATCAGATCTCTAGAACATATTCATCTAGGACCAATGAAACTTTAGTTATATCCAATTGAACAAAAACTCCTCACTCCTTCCACTCTTCAAACAACCACTGTTGTGTTCTCTTTGACTACTTTATACATATCACGTAAGTAGAATTGTGAAATAATTGATCCTCTCTCACTAAGTTTATTCAGGATAAAGTCTTCCAGGTTTATCCATTTTATCACAAATGGCTGGGTTTCCCTTTTTGGGAATAAAAAATTTTCCAGTGTATGTATATACTATATTCTAATGCATTTTTCTGTTAATGGACACTTGCATTGTTTCCATATCTTGAGTATTCAATAGGTCTGAGATGGGATTAGATATTTTTCATATTTAACAAACTCCCAGATGTTGCTAAGTTCTGGTAACCTCTTAGGAACACACTTTCAGTAGGAATGGTAAAAGAAATCATTACTCCACTAAAATTGGAATTCTGCTATTTTTAGTCTTTGGAAAATGACTGGCAAAATAGAGAAGATTCATGGAAAGAGGAAAAATGGTTCATGTAAGAAATAATAAATCATGAAATTCTTGTACCTCACAAGTCATTCTCCTTCTTTCCCCTATACAAAAAAAAAACTAATTTCTTCTTTCTGTGTTAAAGTTCCATTACACTTTAACATTATTTTCATAATCCTTTAGCATATTTACCCATCAATCTTTAAATAAACTTGGTTTCTTCTTGTTGCAATTGTAGAAGCTGGAGTCAGAGTTATATCTAGGTTGTGTACCATACCTCTTTGAAATTTGTTCCTCATGCACATAAGCCTAATGTGACGCAGGGAAAGAAGTACATTTTATTTCACTGTTTTTGACAATATTTTTTTTTACTTTTCATTCCTATAAGCAAAAGGCATAGTAACAATTTTGAAATGAATCACCTAATTTTCTCATAGACATAGGAGTTCTTGAGAGTCAAACTACTGTGGGATGGCACTGGGGTGAAAAGTAAAAGCCATACCTAAAAGGCCTGCAGTGTCCACTAGATGAAGTGACAGATCCATTAGCAATGAATTAATCAGAAAGTATTTACTGAAGACCTATTATGTGCATTGAATTATAGTAGATAGACCTATTATGTGCTTTGAATTATAGTAGATGTAAGAACATAGAAAACAAGGACACTACCTAAAAGTTGACAATGCCAAAGGAAAAAAATAAGTAAACATGTGAAATATTAAAAAATTATGTTCAGGGAGTCAGGCGGCAGCGCAATGGGTTAAGTGCACGTGGCGCGAAAAACAAAGACCAGCGTAAGGATCCCAGTTCGAGCCTCCAGCTCCCCACTTGCAGGGGAGTTGCTTCACAAACGGTGAAGCAGGTCTGCAGGTGTCTCTCTCTCTCCCCCTCTGTCTTCCCCTCCTCTCTCCATTTCTCTCTGTTCTATCCAGCAATAACAACAATAATAACTACAACAATAAAACAACAAAGGCAACAAAAGGGAATAATAAAAAAATTATATTCAGCCAGGGAGGACTGTTTACACTCCAAGTTGACTCTATGCTCTATGCCCTTATGTGACATGTAAAACTGACATCTCACCCCATTTCCAGTTTCAGACATAGACCCTTTATCCTTTAAAAGAAATAAAATAAAAAAGCAGCTGATTCCCTCTATTCTTGATTATTGATATTACAACTCACTCTCCTCTTTATGTATTATTTGACTTAATTAAAATTATCTCCCCATTATTATCTGGGCTCCTTTCAACATTTAGGTTTCTCCAGATGTCTATATTGCCTTAGTCCAGATTGACTAATGCCTATTAATTAATTAATTAATTAATTCCCTTTTGTTGCCCTTGTTATTTTATTGTTGTGGTTATTATTATTGATGTTGTTGTTAGCTAGGACAGAGAGAAATGGAGAGAGGAGGGGAAGACAGAGAGGGGGAGAGAAAGATAAACACCTGCAGACCTGCCTTACCACTTGTGAAGCGACTCCCCTGCAGGTAGGGAACCAGGGGTTTGAACCAGGATCCTTATGCTGGTCGACTAATGCCTATTTTTAAAGATCCCATATTGTGCCCAAGATATGTGTGTGTGTGTGTGTGTGTGTGTGTGTGTGTTTACTAGAGGCTTTTTTTTTCCCCCCACCAGAACTATAGCTAGGACTTGTGGATACATGATAACTCCATGGCTCCTGATGGCCATGATTTTTTTTTTCCTTTTTATGTTTTGAAGGCTGAGAGACAGAGAGGGAGAGAGAAACCTGATGCACAGTTTCACTGCTTGTGAATCTCCCCCCACCTCACCAAGTAGGTGGGGATTGGGATCATGAATCTGGTCCTTGCACATGGTGGTATTTGTGTTTTACCAGATGCACCATCTTCTGGCCCTCCAGTGCCATTTTTTAAAAAATTTTTATTAGTGATTTAATAGTGATTGACAAGATTGTGGTATTAGAGAGGTAAAATTCCGTACAATTCATACATATCCCATCCAGCGTCCCCTCCACTGGAAGTTTCCCTATTCTTTATCCCTCTGGGAGTAGGAAGCAAAGATCTTTATGGGGACCAAAAGGTAGGAGGAATGGCTTCTATAGTTGCTTCTCTGCTAGACATGGACATTGAAAGGTTGATCCATACCCCCAGAATGTTTCTGTTTCCTTAGTGGGGTAGGGATCTGGAGAGGTGGTCCATGCTCCAGGCCACAATTGGTAAGGTCATCTGCCCAGGGAAGTCAGATTGATGTAATGGTAGCATCTGCAACTTGGTGGCTGAAAAGCCTTAAAATAGAGTGGAACAAACTGTATAATAATCAAGAACCTAAATGTAAAAATATAGCAGATGAAATTTTGGGTCTTCATATTGGAAGAAGCTAGGAAATCTATTTTAGTTATATTTCAAGGGGTCCATGACTACTAATTTTTGACTGTGCCCAATAGCTAACATGAAGGGGGGTTGAAAGTATTGTCTGGGAAGATGGTGTCAGAGTTGAGGATAGGACTAGAAAGCTGGATCAGGGAAGAGAGAAGCTCTCAAATATGAAAAAAAGTATATAAATACCATTAAGAGTAAACCTCATCAATCTGATCTAGGGCCCACATCTATTCATATTCAGTACAGGAGCTTGTGCAAACTCTGCATCCCTGTCAGTTTGAGCTCACATTCCATGGTCATAGCTAGGAACATTCTAGGCTGCACTCATTTCAGGACCCCTCTTCCTCAAGTGGCAGAGTATGTACCCAGCCTCCCTTCGGAGAGTGGGGTAGGTAGTCCCTAGCATTGTTGTTCCATATTGAGAACAAGGTCCTGTGGAGGCCCACAAGAGGGTTTATGATATTTTTCCCGATGGAGGTTACCAGTAATGGTAATAGAGGGATATGTTAGAGGTCTAGGCCCATCTTCCCTCTGGGAATCCCAGAATTCCCTGACTATGGCTCCAGATTGTGGGTTGGCCTTGTAGTGACCAAAAGGGTCCTTATTAAAGTCTGCCATCCTCCTCTTTCCATTATCCAGCTTTTGTAGTCCTTACTTTATCTGAAATAGCTGGACTTACAGTGATTGAGGGAAGTGAAATAGGGAGTAGGTGAGGAGGACTAAGTAGAAACTATTTGATTAAGTACTTTATGTTGTCTTTTTTAGGTCTTGCTACATGCTTTCTGCACTTATTGAGTCACTGTAGACTACTGCACACTTTTACTTTAAGGTATATATATTTCCCCTAACTTATAGATACATGTGCACATGTGCCCTATCTCATGTGTGGCCAAGGTTTCTATAGGTCAGGTCCAAAGTCCATAGTTACAATGACAAAAAGTGGCAGTTGAATTTTTTGAGGAAAAGAATGTTTTTTTTTTTTGCCTCTAGGGTTATTGCTGAGGTTTGGTGCCTACACGATGAGTCCACTGCTCCTGGAGGCCACTTTTTTCCCATTTTGTTGCCCTTGTTGTTGTATTTATTGTTACTGTTGCCATTGATGTTGCTGTTGTTGGATAGGATGGAGAGAAATCAAGAGAAGAGGGCAAACAGAGAAGGGGAAAGAAAGATAGACACCTGAAGACCTGCTTCACTGCTTGTGAAAATGACCCCCCTGCAGGTGAGGAGTCAGGGGCTCTAACCAAGATCTTTACATGGGTCCTTGTGCTTTGTACCACGTGCGTGCACTTAACCCACTGTGCTACCACCAGACCCATAAAAAGAATAAGATTTTTCAAGTTAAAAATGTTCTGGAAAGTGTTCAGAGTGATAGAAACTATGGTTTCCAATATAAAAAGATAAGAAATATGATAGAAAGGCATGTTGTAATTTTAGATATATGCTAAGAAATCAGAAAAGCCATTCTTTTTTTTTTTTTTTTAAAGATTTTTATTTTATTTATGAGAAAGATAGTAGGAGAGAGAAAGAACCAGACATCACTCTGGCACATGTGCTGCCAGGAATCGAACTCGGAACTTCATGCTTGAGAGTCCAAAGCCTTATCACTGCACCACCTCCCGGACCACAAGAAAAGCCATTCTTAAGGGGTCTTGTTGTGATCCTCTATCAATAAAATGATACCTATTTCTCTTTCTTATTCTGAGTACATTAAACACACAATTCAGCTTGTAGTAAAGCCTCATGCAGGGCAAAATACTGACCTTAATGCCACCAGATCCTGCTTTGAAGCAGATATGACACTGACTGTATGTTCTGAGGAGTCTTAGGAATAAGAGTTCCTGATTTTTTTTGTTTTGTTTTGTTTTCTTGCTTGCTTTGATTATCACCAAGGCATTACAGCTCCAAAGTGATTTTTTTCAGAGAGATAGAGAGGACTGAGAGAGAGAGATGTAGAAAAAATTACAGCACAAAAGAATCTTTGGTTTTTTTGGGAGGGGGCTCAAATATAGGTCACATGCATGACAAAGCAGGTACATTAACCAATTATTTGGTCAGCCCGTAGTTCATTTTTTTAACTAAACATTTTCCTAGGTAGTCTATAAGGCACAGTTGTTTTCGTGGAATGTGAATCATGTTTGGGACAGACAAGTAGGTGTTGCCAGAAAATCATAAGTACTATAATTTTGGTCACATAATCTCATCTACTTTTTTGACCTCAGTTTTCTCAAAACATCACTAAAATCATCACTACTATTATCGGAAGAGATACATACTCTAGCAATATGATTCAAATTTAGAATGAAATACCACTTAAATGTTTTGTTGTCCAATACACTAGGGCAAAACAAACCCATAAGTTTGGGCTCACATGAAAATAAAAAAAAAAATGAGAAAGAGACCCAAGCAGTGACCCATGGAGAGTTGACACATGTGCTGATGCTCTGCATCCATCATTCTGAGGAGAACTCCCAGGTTGATCCTATACATAGCTCATCAGAAGCCACATCTGTTCTCTTTTGCCAAGATACGTCTATGTTCTGGCTTCATCAGCTGTCTCAGAATTTTAAGGCCCTTTTGTCCTTTCCCAATATAAATAGCAAGTCAAGACCTTCAGACATCACTTTGGAACCCTATCAAAACCCAACAGGTGTTGCTTTTTGCTGCCCTCTTGGACCTTTCCCCTTTCATGAAAGGGATAACCCCATAACCTGACACCACAGAAGACAGCTGGTCCCCTCTTACAACACATGCTAGCAAGAAGGGAAACTCAGAAGTGACAGCAGAATATACAGGGTACTAACCACTCCTTGTTTTTTTTTTTTTTTAAAAAAAGAACTTTTGAAAAAAGTGTTTTCCATGAATTCAATTACCATGAACGTAAAAAGATTTGGGAAGTTACAGAAAACCCAGTTACTTAGTGGTGAAGGTAATAACTTTGGGAGGTGGTAAAAATGCTAGTCAAACTTGTTTATAAAATCTCCTTAGAAGCTAGAAAAATAGCTCAACTGGTAATGCACAGGACTTGCATGCCTGAGGCTACTGACTTAATCCCTAGAGAGATCTCTCTCTCTCTCTCTCTCATATATATATAGACACATAAAAAGTAAATACTTGGAAAAAAAATGTGGCTAAGGAGATGAACTCACTCAAGCAAAGGTCCTGAGTTAGAACCTTAACATTGCATAGGCCAGAGTAATGCTCTGGTTCTCTTTTTCATTAATAAATACATCATTTTTAAAAGGTGAAAAATAAAAATTAAATTAAGAAATATTTCTCAGGGAAAACTGAAGACAGAGGTGTGGCATGGCTCCCACTCCCACCCCAACCAGGCTATGATGTGAGATATTGGTCCCCAAATTAGAATTGCCGGATTTACAAACAAACAAAAGAAGAAGTGAAATTTGGTTTCTGTTGATCAATGAAAACTATTTTGTTTTGTATTTGTTCTAAAATGTTATCTGTTCTGTGGACTAACATACAAATTTCATTTGGTTTGAGTTTTTCTGGCAATATGACTTTAAATTCAATCAATCACTTTTCTTTAAATTTATTTTTTATTCCCAGTTTTCTCTTCTCGAGGCCAGTAGTGACATTCTCAGTGGCAAATAAACCTTTATTTAAGTTTTCGAGGTAAATGGGAAGCCATAGCCATAACTCTTCATAGCACAATTAAGTTTGCTTCCCTGGGTAATGCTATTTCTTTCTCCACAGTCTAGTTTCAATACAAGTCTAAAGGATCTATCTTTTGCCTTGGAATGTCTTATAAATAACTTCCTTGTTTGAGAACCTGACAAAAATATTAAATGAAACATAATTGGATTATTACGTTCCTGTGCTCAATCAGTTATTATCTTCAAGGCGAGTCTTGGTCATTAAAGTGGTCTAGACTAATCTCGTATTCTGTTTTTTAAAAGTATTTATTTATTTATTATAGTTATTTACTTATTATATAGAGACAGCCAGAAATTAAGAGGGTAAAAGGAGATATAGAGGGAGAAAGACAGAGAAACACTTGCAGCACTACTTCATCACTCATAAAGCTTTCCCCCTGCAGGTGGGGACTGGGGGCTCAAACCTGGGTCCTTGCACATTGTAACATCTGTGCTCAATCTGTGTTTCAAATTATGTTCAACATAAAAGAGAATAGTCCAATATGACTTACCTTTCAACAGTTCAGTTAAATAAACACTCATTTCTCACTCTGTACAATCTGTTGGACTAGATGTTGGAAATTTAGAAATATACAAACCATTTACCCCAACGTGCTGGCCCTCTTGTGTGATAAAAAGGGAAAGAGTAATTTTATTTGGTAGCATCAGGAAGACTTCACAGAGGAAACCATGGAAACCCTTAAAGATTATGCATTAGGGGCCAAAGTTTCCCTGAAAGTGTAAGAAGTAGCCTATAGTTATGGATTTCTCTAGTCTTTTTAATTATCTTCTGTGTACTTGTGGGACTACTTGCTTCATTCTGTGAGAAATGCTGTTATATCTCCTAAATATAAATAATCTTTACAGACTAATTTTGGAAATTATGTGTAAAATTGTTCATATATAGCATTGGCGATTTAGAAATCTTCTAGAATTTTTCTTAAAGGTATTAATATGTATAGATAAAGTGGTATGTCAGAACAAAAAGGAAAATTGTATGGTGAAGGGTAGAATTGAAGTTTAAGTGGTAAACTTAATATAGTACACTATACATGCTGATTGTATTTTATGTATTTATTTTTTATGCACAATATTTCTCAGTTTTCCACACAACAACACAGCCCCCACTTGATTCTCTGCCATCCTGTTCCAAGACCTGAACTCTCCCCTGAACCCACCCCAGAGTCTTTTACTTTGGTACAAGTTTTGTCTTCTACTCCAGTCCACGTTCTGCTTAGTGTTTTCTTAGAAAACACATATTGATTTTCAGTGAAAAACATCTGAAACTGATACAATGTCATCATGTAGTGTTAAAAAGTTATATAAAAATCATAATGTCATTTCCCTTGTGCCCTGCCCCATGGAAGTGAGCTTCCTATGTGTGTATATATGTAGATTTTTTGTTGTTGTTTATCTTGTTGAGTTTTGGGGGTGAGGGCATCTATAGGAGGATGTGTACACACATTGGTGTGGCCCCTACCAATGAAGCCACCAGCATGGAGGAAGATTCAGTCATGAATTCCACTGACTTGGTCTAGGGCTTCATCATGAAGACCCCACCAAGCCCTCATCCTTTCAGGGGCAGCCAGCTCTGGAATGAACTGGGCTCCTTGGTCATATATTTTAAAACTTCTCAAAGAATTTAATAACCAGTCCAAGTTAAAAACTCTTTCATAGAAAGTAGGCTGTCTCCAGAAATCAATTCCTTTTACTATAGCAACAAAAACAATAAAATATCTAGGTATATACCTAACCAAAGAAGTGAAAGATTTGTATACTGAGAATTATGAGTCACTAGTCAAGGAAATTGAAAAAGACACAAAGAAGTGGAAAGATATTCCATGTTCATGGGTTGGAAGAATAAACATCATCCAAATGAATATACTACCCAGAGCCATCTACAAATTGAATGCTATCCCCATCAAGATCCCAGCCACATTTTTTAGAAGAATAGAACAAATGCTACAAATGTTTATCTGGAACCAGAAAAGACCTAGAATTGCCAAAACAATCTTGAGAAGAAAGAACAGAACTGGAGGCATCACACTCCCAGATCTCAAATTGTATTATAGGGCCATTGTCATCAAAACTGCTTGGTACAGGAACATAAATAGAAACACGGGCCAGTAGAATAGAATTGAGAGCCTAGAAGTAAGCCCTCACACCTATTGACATCTAATTGTTGACAAAGGTGCCCAGAACAAAAAGCAGAGTCTCTTCAACAAATGGTGTTGGAAAAAATGGGTTGAAACATGCAGAAGAATGAAACTGATGCACTATATTTCACCAAATACAAAAGTAAATTCCAAGTGGATCAAGGACTTGGATGTTAGACCACAAACTATCAGATACTTAGAGGAAAATATTGGCAGAACTCTTTTCCGCATAAATTTTAAAGACATCTTCAATGAAACGAATCCAGTTACAAAGAAGACTAAGGCAAGCATAAACCTATGGGACTACATAAAATTAAAAAGCTTCTGAACAGCTAAAGAAACTACCAAACCAAGAGACCCCTCACAGAATGAGAGAAGATATTTACATGCCATACACCAGACAAGAGGCTAATAACCAAAATATATAAAGAACTTGCAAATCTCAACAACAAGACAACAGATAACGCCATTCAAAAATGTGGAGAGGACATTGACAGAATATCCACCACAGAAGAGATCCAAAAGGCCGAGAAACACATGAGAAAATGCTTCAAGTCTCTGATTGTCAAAGAAATGCAAATAAAGACAACAATGAGATATTACTTCACTCCTGTGAGAATGTCATACATCAGAAAAGGTAACAGCAGCAAATGCTGGAGAGGTTGTGGGGTCAAAGGAACCTTGCTGCACTGTTGGTGGGAATGTAATTTGGTCCAAACTCTGTGGAGAACAGCCTGGAGAAATCTCAGAAGCCTAGAAATGGACCTATCCTGTGATCCTGTAATTCCTCTCCTGCGGATAGATTCTAAGGAACCTAACACACCCATCCAAAAATATCTGTGTACACACATTTTCTTGGCAGCACAATTTGAAATAGCCCAAACCTGGAAGCAACCCAGGTGTCCAACATCAAATGAGTGGCTGAGCATGTTGTGGTATATATATATAATGGAATACTACTCAGCTATAAAAAATGTGACTTCATATTAAGTGAAAAAAATTCATGTTAAGTGAAATAAGTCAGAAACAGAAGGATGAATATGAGATGATCTCACTCTCAGGCAGAAGTTGAAAAACAAGATCAAAAAAGAAAACACAAGTAGAACCTGAACTGGAATTGGCATATTGCACCATAGTAAAAGACTCTGGGGTGGGCGGGTGGGGAGAATACAGATCCAAGAAAGATGACAGAGGACCTAGTGGGGGTTATATTGTCATATGGAAAACTGGGAAATGTTATGCATGTACAAACTATTGTATTTACTATTGAGTGTAAAACATTAATTCCCCAATAAAGAAATTAAGAAGTAAATTAATTAACTAATTAATTAATTTAAAAAATTAAAAAAGAAAGTAGTCTATCCATACAAAATGATATAGTTTATTATGATCAATAAATGTGAATTGAGGATTAAGCTCATATAAAACTTTTTAGCACAAGTGTCAAGTAACAAAACAAGGGGTATTATGCTTACATAAAAATAATCTCAAGTTTTAGAAGAGAAGTGAGAACATGTAATCAAAATATATATTTGTTTATAATCATACAGAAGAATGGCACCGAGAGGTTGCCTCTTCTTTTAAATGATCCTTAACTCATCAGTGAGGATCGCCCTGGCTCCTTAAATTTCCAAGTAGATTTATTTCAGTTGTCTCAACATTCCCTATGGTTAGAATACCCATAGTTATAAACATCAACTCATAAAAACAAGGCTCAACAAAATTATTTATAGGACCTCAATTACACTCAAGGCTCCCATTTTCATATTTTAAATTTTATTGATAATCAATTTCTAGGAGGTTTGCTGAGTGGTTTCATCATTAGCACAGCCTTCTGAAGCAATGGTTTTTAAAAAATATTTATTTATTTATTCCTTTTTGTTGCCTCTGTTTTATTGTTGTAGTTATTGTTGTTGTTATTGATGTCATTGTTGTTGGATAGGACAGAGAGAAATGGAGAGGGGAGGGGAAGACAGAGAAGGGAAGAGAAAGACACCTGCAGACTTGCTTCATCACTTGTGAAGTGACTCCCCTGCATGTGGGGAGCCGGGGGTTCAAAACGGGATCCTTACACTGGTCCTTGTGCTTAGTGTTACCTGTGTTTAACCCGCTGTGCTTCCGCCAGACTCCAAGCAATGGGTTTTTTAATGCAATGATGTAAATTTATCTCTTACAGTAAAGATTTTTTACAATCTAAAATCTCTAAGACTAAAGTAAGTTAAGTTACTTAGATACAATAGGCAAGATACAAAGGACATTCTAAGTATTGGTTATGAAAAGTGATAGAACCAGAGGAGCAGTAATGAGGTGGAGATTTACATATTTAAAAGAGATGTTGAAGAGAATCACCTTATATTTGATCATTCTACTTAACTGCTCTTAGTATTTTTGGCATCATGGTAGCATCTGGAACCTGGTGGCTGAAAAAGAGTTAAGATAGAAAGCAGAGCAAATTGTTGACTAATTATGAACCTAAAGGCAAGAATATTACAGATGGAGATTTGGGGTCTACATTTTGGAAAAAGCTAGTAGGTTTATTTTAGGTATATTCCAAGGGGTCCATGACCCAACTCGTTTTTGCCTGTGTCTGACATCTAATGTGCAGGTGACCTAAGTTATTATCTGGGGGGGTGGTGTCATAGTTGTAAAAAGGACCAGAAAGCTGGATCAGGGAAGACAGTAGCTTCCAAATATTGGAAAAGTATATAAATATTATTAACTGTAAATCCTACCAATCTGATATGGGCCCATGATCAGAACAGGGGCCTATGTAACCTCCATATCCCTTTAGGTCTGAGCTCACGTTCTGTGGCCATGGCTAGGAACATTCCAGGCTGTGCCAATTTCAGAATCCATCATCCTCCGGTGATAGGCAGAGTATGCTATCCAACCTCCCTTTAGAGAATGGGAAGTTACCTACCATTGTTAATGACTCTTTAGTCACTACCAGGCCACCCCATCACCAGGGACCCTAATCAGGGAGTCCTGGGCCAGGTAAGATAGGAGCCCACAGAGGGGTCCATTTTGTTGTTCCTGATGGAGAGGAGCAGTGACAGTGGTGAGAAGGATCTATTAGAGATCTAGGCCCCTCATGTCTTTGTGGGAGTTCCAGGACTCCCTGACTATGGTCCCAGGTGATGGGGTGGCCTGATAGTGACTAAAGAGTCATCGTTAAAGTATGCCAGTCTCTTGCCCTCATTCAGCTTTTGCAGTCCTTGTTTTGCTAAGGTTAGCTTTGGAGTGAGTGAGAGAATTGTAATAGGAAGTAGGTGAGGAGGGTATCTAGGTCTAAGTAGACACTATTTCATTAGGTACTTTATGGTGTCTCTTTAGGTCTTTCTGCTTGCTTGCTACATTTATTGACTCACTGCAAACTACTGTGCACTTTTGCTTCAAGGTAAATGTTTCTTCCCAACTCCTAGATATATGTACTTATGCCCCATCTCATGGACCCTGGTCTATATCTAGGTTTTGATGTTTGAAATTAATTTAAGGAGTTCTATGAGCTAGGAAAGGTCTCACCAGAGTAATGAAGCTGGTGGGTTCACATTCCATGCCTGACATCTCTGGATGCTATCCAAAGTGAAGCATGCCAAGGTGGTACTGACTGCATTGATTAGGTTGGAATCAACAGGTGCAGTGTCCCCTAAAAGCTTAGATCATGGAGAACAAAATCAACTAGTGGTGTTCCTTTATAAGATACAGGATAAGTAAATAGCATAAAAGGACATAAATTATGGTGAGGTCTTGTATGCTATAGCAAATCCTAACAACTGGATTTTAAAAATTAACCCAATTGCTAAGTGATTTGGTTATAGCTATAAATATCTATTGCTTTCTTAAACTCTAAGACAGCAGGAACATTCACCTTTCTCTATAAAGCCCATATTTCTCCAGTCCTGAAACCTCCAGGGTGAGGCTCACTTTCCTGCATACTTCTCCCAATTCATGCCAACAGTTTCTGCACCTGCTGATCCCAACCTAGTCAATGCAACCAGTTCCACCTCAGTATGTTCATTTTGTTTTTTTATAGCAGGACACTGATCAGCTCTGGCTTATGGTGGTGTGGGGGATTGCACCTGGGACTTTGGGGCCTCAGGAATGAGAGTCTCTTTGCAGAACCATTATGCTATCTATCCCCACCTGGTATTTTTGATTTTATATAATAATAAATATGTTATTGCATGCATGGGCTACAATTAAAACAGTATAAATTTATGTGTAATGCAGGAGTGGGACATCTTAGCATGACATTTCCTAGGCTTTTGATATCTGAAAAGATACTCTGTGAAGCCAAGTGAATCAAAGAGTTAGTGATTTTAGTCTTATCACATAGCACAGTTTAGATAAATAGTTTTACATAAAACAAAACTATTGAGCAAAGATAATGTAAAATATTTATCCAATGGCTATTGAAAATTTTAATAATCTCAGCATTAGACCCTTGTGCAGAATATACTAATACTCACCAATTTCTAGGTGTTCCTCTTCACGTCGCACCCCCCTTTCCGTTTATTTGGGACCATATATATATATATATGATATTTACCATGTATTGTTTTCCGATTGAGACATTTTAAAATAAAATGGTGCCATTTCCATTTCCTCCCATCTCCTACTCAAGTCATTTGGATATCAACATTTCATAATACAATAGCTATGGGTTGAGGGAAAGGCATTCACTCATTTTGAGCTTTCCATGAGCAAAACAAGCATTCAGTGTCTATCCACTGAAACTGTGGTGGTTAATCTATTACATCTGATTTTACAGCATAGTTACATACCAACAGTTACAGCTTCCCCTGCACACTTGATGGCAATCCAAAAAGAACCTCTTTCTGTAGCCCCAATGGTACTGACAAGAATATACATTGCAACAAGATCCCTGGATCATTGGTATCCATTGATATCCATTAATTTGAGAAGTTCTGTTGTAAATCCTCCCTGAAATTCTGATAATTGGTCTATTGGTGGTGATAGTCAGGTCTGGGCATTCCAAACTTAACACCAAAGTCATTTAGCGTCAATTGCATAGACCTTTACAAACACAGGGATAAGTGACCAATTTGACTAGAATCCTCAGAGGGAAGTCATGGAATTTTCATATATTTAAACTTCCAAATGACGCTATTAATTTAAATAGGATATATATGCTAAATAGAATATAAATATATATAAATAGAATATATACACTATTTCATCATATATATATATACATCTGTACATATATATATATACACATCTGTATATATACATATATATATATACAGATGTATATATATATATATATATATATATATACATCTGTATATATATATATATGGATTTTGCCTGCCTCGTTTATGATAGGAAAGATGTTTTATTAAAAATATAAATATAATAAGAAAAAAACAGACATTGTACAGGATGGAGGTAGGGACACTTCATTCCAAATATAACCAAGTGTACTTTTTTAAAAAACCCTTTTAAAGGTTTTCCATATCTCTATGCCCATATGTCAATTACTTATTTACTTTCAGATGGCTGAAGCTAGTTAACTTGGGATCTTGCACACCCTAAATACACACTATAAAAGTTAGAAGAATTGGAAACTCAAAAGTTTTCTCTCTTAGTCTCTCACTCTCTCTTGTCTACAGACCTCTAAAACACGTATTTTCCTCTGTGTTCTATCCCTGCTTTGTCTCAATAAATGCTCATCTCCCTGAAACATGGTTGTCTCTCCTGTGATTCTTCCATGTAAATGCTAGTCTAGAACTCTACCAGCAGAAAAAGCACAAGGATGGGAGTGAGGATCCTGGTTTGAGCCCCCGGCTCCCCACCTGCAGGGGACTCGCTTCACAGGTCATGAAGCAGGTCTGCAGGTGTCTATCTTTTTCTCCCCCCTCTGTCTTCCCTGCCTCTCTCCATTTCTCTCTGTCCTATCCAATAACAACAACAATAACAACTACAACAACAATAAAAACCAACACTAAAAACCAACAAGAGCAACAAAAGGGAATAAATTAATAAAATAAATATTTTTAAAAAGAATAATAATAATAATAAAGAACTCTACCAGCAGAGCTTAAATGGGACTTCTGTGCCCTGTGTCTTGTTCCCTCTTGCTCCCCTGAAACACTATTTCATCTTATTTTAATTGGAACTGGTTTAAAGCACCAGTTTCCAGGCCTGCAGGCTGGCTTATCTCATGTAAAGCACCCTTGATTGTTTCTTAGGTGTGAATGCTTAGGATACCAGTTTCCATGCCTGCAGGCTATCTAGCTCAGTTACTTAATCAGATACTTATTATAAAGATAAAAAAGGGTCTTTCATGAGACTTATAAAGTCAGCAGATTTATTAGGTTCTTAAAAACTATGGTAGGGAAATAAACAAAAGAGAAAATGACTAGCTAAGCAGCTTGAATCATGAGTTCTTAAGTTCACTAACACTCAGCTTCCATAATGCCTGGGTCCTGGAAGGGAAAATCAGGGGCTAACCAGGAGAGACCAAGAACCAAGGGCAGCAAGCAGGAGAGCGCAATCAAAGGGTTGCATTTCCACCAGACCTGTCCTTAAATATCTGTGCAAGGCCTTTTGAGCTTATGCCCGCCCTATACTACACCCTATGCTGATGACATCAGCTGTATGCTAATCACGGACAAATAGCACAACCTTCCTTTTGTTTACATTCAGTAAAGCTTCGCATATTCCCAGTAGATGAGTTCATAGTTTTCTCATTTCTAATTGTGAGTACAGATAGACATATACAATCAGCTCACATTAGGCAATGTCATAATATTTATGAATAACATGAATATTCAAAGTTCAATAATCAGATATCTTATAAGGAAATCTAGGAATATGTGCAGAGTTAATGAATTTAATAGTTCTGTCACTTTCTATCTGATCTTCAGTTACAAGGTTACACTCATTGTATGTATGTATGTATGTATGTATGTATGTATGTATGTATGTATGTAGCTTCAGAAACTCTGGGAAACAGAAAAGTCAGGAAGTGGGGAGAGAATAGAATGTGTGACTTTTATTGGTACTGCCTTATCCATCTACCTAGCTTGCTTTGACCCTTTCTGGACTAAATGTGTCTCTGAGTTTAAAAAGTCCCTGAAGTTGTCTTCACTTAGCAGCTTCCTTGTCAGAATGAAGCACCTTCATTTCACTTTGTGTATAGACATTAGTATACTGTTTCTTCTCTTCATTTATGTCTTTCTTCCTTGTGGATCAAAACTGCATAAAAAGAGAAACATTGTAATCAAATAAACTGGCCACTAAAGGAGGCTTTGTGAAACAGCTAGTGTCAACTCTTTTTAAGTTTCTTATAGAGTAGCTACTATTTTGCATATCATTTCTAAAATATCTTTTCCATCCCCTTTGAACTAGATCAACAGTCTTCAGATCCCTTCTGAGCCCTCTGGGCTCCAGTTTTTGTCTTTGGCTGCTCTTGAAGCATGTGGCTCAACAGGGCAGTTTTAAAATATGATTTTTCACAGTTGCTTTTTATTTATTTACTTATTTATTTTAAAAAGGAGACATTAACAAAACCATAGTACAAGAGGGGTACAGCTCCACACAATTCCCACCACCAGATCTCCATATTCCATCCCCTCCCCTGATAGCTTTCCTACTCTTTATCCCTCTGGGAGCTTTCTTATGAAAGCACTGATATTAAATGACAAAAAGACTCTCATGTTTTAACAATATAATATGTTCAAACAGCCATTTAAGATGGGTGACACAGCTAAGTAGGCTTTTAATTTCACAGAGGCTCTTCCAGATGTTTATAAAAGAACATATCTAACTAAGATCCAGCTACAGAAGATATGACATTTGTTACAAAGATTTTATGACAAGAAAAATGAGTGGAGAGTAACAGGAAGAAGTGCCCAGCTACTATAGAGACTTTTGAATCAAAAGACAAGGAGAAATGGAATGGGTGAGTAGTCAGGGTGACAAGGAACAGATCTTGAAAAGGAAAACAAGAAGAGATTGAGAGAGCAGTGCTGGGAGCAGAAATGGTGTGTGTGTGTGTGTGCCTGTGCGTGTGCCTGCGCGTGTGTGAATTAAATAGCAGATTTTCTCACTGTGATTTGCTTTTCAGTCTCCATAGAGGATGTACACACTAAGTAAATAGAATGGAAGATATATAAAGATGTACTTAAATTCAGGCAACTGTTTAATAATTAGTGTCTGTGTGGAGGTTTTGTTTTTGGCAGATTTATATGTAATTACCACCTTAAATGATCATTTATTCCTCCTACTTAGGAAGTGAAACATTTGCTGAAGATAGTTGTGAGGAGATATTGGATTTTTTTATGTTTCTGTAAAATGTAGTCCAGTGTAGTTCTCTCTATATAATGGAGATTTTTTTTCTCTCTGTCTCTGTCTTACCTTCCATTTCCATTAAGACTTTCGGAGAAATCTGCTCTGACCTGGGTTCACTATTTTTTGTTATTCTTAAAATAGTTGTTTTCTCTTATTCTTCATCTTTCTGTCTGCCCTTTTCTTTATATCCTTTGTTCTGTAGGCAACAACTCATGCCTCTTTTGAACATGTTTTGAAGGACTAATCCAGAGCTGCTACCTAGTGCTTCTATGATTGTCCTTGAAAGAATGTAAGAGTAGTAAGAGGGGAAAAAAAAAAGTGCATCTGGAATTCCTCCATGAGCAGCACTGAATTTCGAGCAGTTCATTATGGAGTAGATAGCAATTCCTGAATCATCAAAGGCAGACACAAAAATAATTCTTCTTCCCACACAGAGATATCAGGGTTAGGAGGCCCAAAGCAAGATTTATCAAAGGCTGGATGTTACAATTGTGGGATAAAAAAAACATATGGCTCAGGGCTTAGAAAGCTTGAGGTTTAGAATGAAGGATGACCAGACCTTTGCGAAAATATCAGTGAGTTTAAAAGGTAACACAAAGTAGAAGTACTTTCATGACTGCCCTTATGGCATAGCTGAAATGGGTCACAGTGGTCTTGACTCCAGTTCTGTGAAGAGAAAACTAGAAAGAAAGAAGGGGAAAGAAATATAATGCAAAGATATGACAAATTCAGGTGTGTAGGGGAAAGCATTAGTAGGATTGAGCTATTATCCAATAGTAGATCTCCTTGTAACCGAGTAAGTCAACCTATAGGCCTGGAAACTGGCATTTCCAACCTCTACATCTGAAAAACAATTCAAGGTGATTTACATGAGATAAGCCAGTCTAGGGGCCTGGGGACTGGAGTTTCCAGTTCTACCAAGGCAACTGGTGAAATAATAGATGACTGACTGGAGAGGGCCCCTCCTCACAAGCATCTAGGCAATAAACTCTTACAAAAAAGAATGCAAAAGACTTTGAGGCTTGAATATTGACAACTGAACAGAAAAGAAGAAGAAGGAGAAGGAGAAGGAGAAAATAAAGTACATGGTATTTCTTTCTGCAAACAATAAGAAGAAAAAAGAATCAGGAGCCAGGTGGTAGCACACCTGGTTAAATGCACACATTATAGTGTACAGGACCTGGTCCCCACATGCAGGGAGCAAATTTCGCAAGTGGTGTGAAACAGGGCTGCAGGTCTCTCTCTATCTCTTTTCTTCTCTATTCCCTACTCTTCTCTCTGTCTCTATCCAATAATAAACAAATAAATAAAAGATTTGAAAAAAGAAGAAAAATCCAGAAACCAGTCCCATTATCTACAGTAGCAAAAAACAATAAAATACCTAGGAATAAACCTAACAAAATAAGTGAAACACTTATATACTGAAAATCATGAGTCACTATTCAAGAAAATATAAAAAAAAATACAAAAAAGTGAAAGATATCTCATGTTCATGGATTGGAAGATCAAAATCATAAAAATGACTATTCTCACAAGGACCGGTGTAAGGATCCCGGTTCCAGTCCCCGGCTCCCCATCTACAGAGGAGTTGTTTCACACTCGGTGAAGTAAGTCTGCAGGCGTTTAACTTTCTCTTCCCCTCTCTGTCTTCCTCTTCTCTCTCCATCTGTCTTTGTCCTATCTAACAATGATGACATCAATAACAACAACAATAAAAAATAAGGATAACAAAAGGGAAAATAAATAAATAAATATAAAAAAGACTATTCTACCCTGAGCCATATAGAGATTCATGCAGTCCCTATCAAAATCTCACCAATTTTTTATGATACGGACCCACAGAGGGGCCCACAGAGGGGTCCAATATTGTTGTTCCTGATGGAGAGGAGCAGTGACAGTGGTGAGAGGGATCTATTAGAGGTCTAGGCCCCTCATGTCTATGTGGGAATTCCAGGACTCCCTGACTAGGGCCCCAGTTGATGGGGTGGCTTGGTAGTGACTAAAGAGTCATCATTAAAGTAAGCCAGTCTCTTGCCCTTATTCAACTTTTGCAGTCCTTACTTTGATAAGGTCAGCTTTGGAGTGAGTGAGGGAAGTATAATAGGAAGTAGGTGAGGAGGGTATCTAGGTCTAAGTAGACACTATTTCATTAGGAACTTTATGGTGTCTTTCTACTTGCTTGCTGCATATACTGACTGACTGCAGACTATTGTGCACTTTTGCTTTCAGGTATATATTTTGCCCTATTTTATGGATACATGTGGGCATATGCTCTATCTTTATGTTGTTTTCGACGGGCTATGTTGTTTTCGCCGGGCTGGCTTCACGGGCACTGGCGGGTAACAGATGACCAGGGACTCATGGTTGAGCTGTAGGCAGTATCTCTTTATTCATGCAGGACACAGCACAATCTATACCAAGCTAGACTAAACTAACAACTAACTAAAACGAACAATGTTGTCTTTATATATACTTCCCAAGTAGGGTGTGAACAGGATGTGATGCAGAGAGGGTGGAGAGAAAAGTGACTGGTGAAAATCAGGGTGTGACAAGGAGAGGATCAGGGTGTGACAAGGAGAGGGGGTGGAGCAGGTGAGAATTCTACCACTAAACCACCAATGCCCTGGAGGGAAGGTGGTGCTTTATGTAAATGTAAAAGTGATTTATGTAAATAGACGACAGTGGTTATGTAAATAGAATACAGTGGTTATGTAAATAGAATGCAGTGTTAAGCAGGGGGGATTTAAACCAAATGAAACAGAAGGGGTTTTTAAAAGCAGAATTAGAAGATACCAACACTATCTCATGGGATATGGTCTATATCTAGGTTTTTGGACTTTATTAGGAAGTGAACCACCTGAAATGAAATTAGAGAGTCCTATGAAAGGAAAGGTCTCACCTGAGTAATGGTCCAAACTATTAAATGGAGAAAGCAGAATCTCCTCAACCAATGGTGGTGGTAAAATAAGGTTGTAATATGCAGAAAAATGAAACTGAACCACTACATTTCACCACACACAAAAGCACAGTGCAGATTGACTAATGACTTGGATGTTAGAGCATAAACTATCAAATACTTTGAGGGAAATATTAGCAGCACTCTTTTCCATCATGGTTTTATAAGCATCTTCAATAATATGAATCCAATTGTAAGAAAGACAAAAACAAAACTAGTTCATGGGAATATATCAAATTGAGAAGCTTCTGCACATCAAACAAAACCACCACCCAAATACAGTGACTTCTTACAGAATGTGAGAATAACTTTACATGTCAATACATCAGACGAAAGGCAAACAGTCAAAATATATAAAATGCTCACCAAACTCAGTAGCAATAACAACAAAAATCAATATACTAAAAGACCCCCATCCAAAACTGGGAAGAAGATATGAACAGAATATTCGCCAAAGACGATTCAAAAGGCCAGTAGACAAAGAAAATAAATGCTCCAAGTCACTGACTATCAGAGAAATGCAATAAAGACAAAATGAGATACCACTTCATTCCTGCGAGAATGTCACATAACAGAAAAGATAGTAACAGCAAATACTGGAGGTATGGTAACTATCCTGCAATTATGTTGGGAATATAAATTGGTCCAAATCTATGGGGAGCAGTCCGGAGAACTTTCAGAAGGATAGAAATAGACCTAAGACTAGACAATTCCTGTCCTGGGGATATATCCCAAGGAACCGAACACACCTATCCAAGAAAATGTGTGTATATCTATGTTCATAGCAGCACTTTTTTTTTTAATTCAGTAGATTTTTTTTAAAGATTTTATTTATTTATACATGAAGAATGATAGGCAGAGAGAGAGAGAGAGAGAGAGAGAGAGAACCAGATACCACTCTAGTACATGTGCTGCCAGGGATTTAACTCTAGACCTCACGCTTAAGAGTCCAACACTTTATCATCTGAGCCACCTCCTGGACCACCGCAATTTGTTCTTGAGGTTTTACTCTAACTTTGTAGTTTTATTTATTTATTTATTTATTTGGGGATTAATATTGTACAGCAAATACAATAGTTTGTACCTAACATTTCCTAGTTTTCCACATAACATTACAACTCCCACTATGTCCTCTGCCATTATATTCCAGGATCTGAACCTTCGCCCCATCCAGCCTAAAGTCTTTTACTTTGGTGCAATACACCAACTCCAGTCCAACTTCTGCTTAGTGTTTTCCCTTCTGATCTTGTTTTTCAACTTCTGCCTGTGAGTGAGATCATCCAATCATCCATCAGCACAATTTGTAGTAGCCAAAACCTTCAAGAAACCTAGGTGTCAGTAGCTAAGAAAGTTGTGATATATATATATATATATATATATATATATATATAACTTTTGATATATATATATATATATATAAAACATATATGTTACTCAGCTATTAAGAATGACAATTCTACTCCCATTAACTATCACAGCAAAATCAATAAAATATCTAGGAATAAACCTAACCAAAAGAAGTGAAAGACTTGAATACTGAAAACTATGAGTCACTATTCAAGAAAATAGAAAATGATACAAAGAAATGGAAAGATATCATGTTATGGATTGGAAGAATTAATATCATAAAAATGAATATTATACCCAGAGCCATATACAAAGTTAATGTGATATCCATCAAGGTCCTACCAATTTTCTTTAAGAGAATAGAACAAAAATTACAATAATTTACCTGGAACCAAGAAACTCCTAGAATTGCCAAAACTATCTGGAGGGAAAAAAGCATAAATAGAGGCATCACACTGCCAGATCTCAAACTATATTATAAGGCCATCATAATCAACACAGCCTGGTACTGGGACAAAACTAGGTACACAGACAAGTATATCAGAATTGAAAGCCTAGAAAGCCCACATCTATGGACATCTAATTTTTGATAAGGGGGCCTTAAGTATTAAATGTAGAAAGGAGAGTCTCTTCAATAAATGGTGCTGGGGAAGCTGAGTTGAAATGTGTAGCAGAATGAAATTAACCCATTTTATCTCGCCAGAAACAAATGTCAACTCCAAATGGATCAAGGACCTGGATGTTACACCAGAAACTATCAAATACTTAGAGGAAAATATTGGTGGAAAACTTTCCCATCTAAATCTCAAGGGCATCTGTGAAGATACAAACCCATTTGCAAGGATGACTAAAACAAAAATAAACCAATGGTACTACACCAAACTAAAAAGCTTCTGCATAGCAAGGGAAACCACCACCCAAACAAAGAGACCACTCACAGAATGTTAGAAAATATTTACATGCCATACATCAGATAAGAAGCTAATAACTAAAATATATAAATAGGTTGCCAAACTCAGCAACAAGAAAGCAAATGACCCAGTTCAAATATGGGGAGAGGATATGAACAGAATATCCACCACAGAAGAGATACAAAAGGCCAAAAATATGAAAAATTGCTCCAAGTCACTGATTGTCAGAGAAAAGCAAATAAAGACAACAATGAGATAGCACCTCACTCCCTGTGAAAATGTCATAAATCAGAAATAACAGCAACAAATGTTGGAGAAGTTGTGGGTACAGAAGAACCCTCCTGCTCTGCTGGTAGGAAAGCAAACTGGTTCATTGCCTGTGGATAGCAGTCTGGAGAACCCTCACAAGGCTGAACTGTAAGAGTGCAAGAAATTTCCCCATTTCTATAAAACCCATATTTCACCCAGTCCTGGAACCTCTGGGACATGTCTTGTTTCTTTCATGCTTCTTGTGATCCATAGCATTTGATACTGCATCTGGGGATCTCAATAAAATCAAAGCAACCAGTACCACCTCAACATGTTTCACTTCGGATTGTATCCAGAGATGACAGGTGTGGGATGTCAACCTTTCAGCTCCATTACTCTGGTGAGTCCTTGCTTATCTCATAGTACTCCTTAATTCCATTTTGGGTAGTCCACTTCCTGACAAAGCCACAGAACCTAGATATAGACCAGGGCCCGTGAGAGAAGGCACATGTGCATATGTATCCATAAGTTAGGGGAAAATATATACCTTAAAGCAAAAGTGCACAATAGTTTTCAGTGACTCTGTAAGTGGACCAAGCAAGTAGAAAAACCTAAAAACATACCATAAAAAAAAAAACACCATAAAGTACTTAGTCAAATAATTTCTACTTAGACTTAGATACCCTCCTCGCCTACTTCCTATTTCACTTCCCTCAATCACTCTAAGTCCAACCATTTCAGATAAAGTAGGGACTGCAAAAGCTGGATAAGGGCAAGAGACTGGCATTCTTTAATGATGGCTCTTTTGGTCACTACCAGATCACTCCATCATCTGGGGCCATAGTCAGGGAATCCTGGGATTCCCACATAGACATGATGTTCCTAGACCTCTAACAGATCCCTCTTTCTACCATCACTGGTCATCTCCATCAGGAACTACTTCATAATCCCTCATGTGGTAGGTACTGCCTCACTCTCTGAGTGAGGGTCAACATACTCTGCCACTCGAGGAAGACTGGTCCTGAAATGAGTGCAGCCTAGAATGTTCCTAACTATGACCATGGAATGCGAGCTTAGACTTACAGGGATGCATAGGACCCTGTGCCCCTGATCAAATCGATGGGGTTTACAGTTAACATATTTATATACTTTCCCCATATTTGGGAGCTTCTCTCTGCCCTGATCCAGCTTTCTAGTCCTTTTTTCTAACTCTGACACCATCTTCCGAGACAATACCTTTAGCCCACCTGCATGTTAGCTAATAGGCTCAGGCAAAAATTAGTGAAGTTACAGGTCCCTGGGAATATAACTATAATAGACTTCCTAGCTTTTTCCAAAATGGAGACCTCAAATCTCATCTGCTATAGTCTTACCTTTAGGTTCTTGATTACTAAAAAATTTGTTCTGCTTTATATCTTAATTATTTTTAGCCACCAAGTTGCAGTTGATATCATGACACCAACCTGACTTTCCTGGAGAGACATCACCAATGTGTCCTGGAACCCCACCTCTCCAGAGCCCTGCCCCACTAGAGAAAGATAGAAACAGGCTGGGGGTATGGATAGACCTGAGGCTGGGAGTATGGATAGACCTGCCAACATCCATGTCCACTGGAGAAGAAATTACAGAAGCCAGACCTTCCACCTTCTGTACCCCATAATATTCTTAGATCCATAGTTCCAGAGGGTTAAAGAATAGGACAGCTTCTAATTGAGGGGAGGGATGCAGAACTCTGGTGGTGTGAATTGTACCACTCTTATCCAATGGAGTGGAGCCTTAAGAAATTATATAAGCCAGCAAGAGAAGGATGAATATGGGTTGATTTCACTCATGAACAGAAGTTGAGAGTTAAGAACAGAAAAGGAAAATACAGAACTTGGACTAGGTTTGTTGTATATTACCAAAGTAAAGAACTCTGGGGTGTTTGGGAGGCAGGGATCACCTTTCAGATCCTGGTGCATAATTGTGGAGGAGGTAAGGTGTTTTGCAAATTATTGCTGGGGGTGAGAGTGTTCAGTAAAAACTGAGAAATTTTACACATGTACCAACAATTGTATTTATTGTAAGCCATTAACTCCCTAATAAAAATTAAAAATTATAAAAAGAGAAACTATAGTTGCCTTGCTGTCAAAATGTATGCATGTAAGTTCAAGAAAAATAAAAACACAAATAAAAGAAATCAGTTGGATCTTCTCTACCTAGCACTGGAGTCACAGACAGTGAAAATACTTCTTTGGTATTTAACTGCAATTATCAGTACCATACCTTGGATGCTGTACCAATTTTTATATGAGGTGGCATAATCATTTGGGACTTACTGCTTTGTTGTGAGAATTGCTTTTTTTTAATTGACTCTCTCTCTCCAGTATACATCTTCACTAATTGATTTATTGTTTTATATTTTATTTATTTATTAGAGACAGAGAGAGAGAGAGATTAAGGGGGGAGGGGGAGATTGACAGGGAAAGAGACAGAGAAACACCGACAGCCCTGCTTCACCACTAGCAAAGCTTTCCCCTTGTAGGTGGGCTTGAACCCAGATCTTGTGCACTATAATGTGAGTGCTTAACCAAGTGAGCCACTTAACCAGATCACTGCCTGGCCCCACCTAATTTATTTATTTGATTATTATAATTTTGACTTTATGTCTAAAGAGGGAGTAATTATTGCTGCCCGATGTTTAATCATTCTGCTATGCAATCACTACTGCTGTTGTCCTTTGTAACTAGGACTTTATTCACTGTTGCAATTGGAGTTGAGATTAGCAATTTAACAACATATTTGGAGATGACAACTTGGTCATTATGCAAAGGCACTGCTGCTGAATTTGTAGGCCCTTGAACAAGTGTGAGACTCAGTACCCATTTCTTTTGTCTAGTGACATGAAGAAACATTTAAAACATTCCACTTCTGAAATGACAACTATTATCATGTTAAGGATTTTTTTAAAAAGTCACTTTTTAAAGATTTTTTATATTTATTTATTTATTTTCACTTTTGTAGGCCTTGTTGTTTTTCATTGTTGTAGTTATTATTGTTGTTGATATTGACTTCGTTGTTGGATAGGACAGAGAGAAATGGAGAGAGGAAGGAAAGACAGAGGGGGGAGAGAAAGATAGACACCTGCAGACCTGCTTCACCGCCTGTGAAGTGACTCCCCTGCAGGTGGGAAGTGGGGGCTCGAACCAGGATCCTTAAACTGGTCTATGCTCTTCACGTGGGTAGTTGTTTCTTTAGCTGTGCAGAAGCTTTTTCATTTGACGTAGTCCCATAGGTTTATGCTTGCTTGAGTCTTCTTTGTAATTGGATTCTTTCCTTGAAGATGTCTTTAAAATTTATGCGGAAAAGAGTTCTGCCAATAAGTATCTGATAGTTTGTGGTCTAAAATCCAAGTTCTTGATCTACTTGGAATTTACTTTTGTATTTGGTGAAATATAGTGGTTCAGTTTCATTCTTCTGCATGTTTCAATGAAGCCTCAGAGACAACCAAAATTAAAAAGTTAATGTAGTATCAGACAATATCACTCCTGGGAGTCGGGCGGTAGCACAGCAGGTTAAGCACAGGTGGTGCAAAGCGCAAGGACCAGCATAAGGATCCTGGTTTGAGCCCTGGGCTCCCCACCTGCAGGGGAGTTGCTTCACAGGCAGTAAAGCAGGTTTGTAGGTATATCTCTTTTTCTCCCCCTCTCTGTCTTCCCCTCCTCTCTCTATTTCTCTCTGTTCTAACAACAATGTCATCAATAATAACTACAACAAAAAAACAACAAGGGCAACAAAAGGGAATAAATAAATATTAGAAAAAAAAAACAATATAATTCCTTTTAAGTGTGATCTTTACCAAAAAGACTACTTCCAATCTATCTCTGTTTCTTATATCTAAATTTGATACCCTGGCCTTCATGAGTTGCAAACCAAATACTCTTTCTGAACACACTGTCTTCCTTCAGCCTTAGTGTGGAGACCAGGATTCTCACATAACTACTGACAGTGACATTGGTTTAAATTAAATTGATACTTTTAGTTGATTATCTTGAGTCATCTAGATTTTTTTCCCCTCCAGAGTTGGTTGTCTTTGGGGTTTGGTGTTGACACTATGAATCCACTCCTCTTGGTGGCCATTTTTTTCTTTTTTATTGGAAATGGAAGAGAGAAACATTGAGAGGGGAGGGAGAAATACAGAGGGAAAGAGAAAGCTTCACTAGTGGTGAAGCAGGGCTGCAAGTGTCTCTCTCTGTCTCTTTCTCTCTCTTATCTCCCCCTTCCTTTCAATTTCTGGTCCAATAAATAAATAAAGATAATAACTTTTTTAAAATTCTAAATACACAATATAGTGTTGTTAGCTAAAGGTATTATGCTAATTTTCATTCCTTTTTATTGATAGTCATATCTTATGTAGGAGTTCAATTCCATTTACTAGATAGTCACCTCCCCTAAAACATTAGTAATTGAATAGGTTATCATTTTCCTATTTTGCATTCTTGGTGCTCTTGTTAAATATCAGTTGACTTTATACTTCATTATTGTGGTCTCTCTTCTGTTCTACTTGTTTCTGCCTTCATTTTTATGCCAGTACCACACTGTTTTGATCCTAAATAACTGAGTCATAATTTGCAATCAGAGTGTAGAATGTCTCAATTTTTGTTTACTGCTCCCAAATATTCTTTAGCTATTTGGTATCGTTTTATGTGAATTCTATAATTGTTGTTTGTTTCTGAAAAAAATGTCTTTGAAAATTTTTTTGATAGGGATTTTATTGAGTCTGGTCGCAGGGTAGACTGGCCACTGGCCACGGAGAGCACTGGAACCACCAGAACCCTCCCAGGAAGATTTGGTCACAGCACAGTCTTGAAAACAATTACAGGTGACTCCATGACCAGGTGTTAAATTTTTTTTTATTATGAAATTTGTGCAAAAGTACTACTGAAGTACAGTAGTGCATAGACAGCTTGTGGGCATAGTCCCACGAAGGCCAAGAAAAGGAAAAGTCAAGCCCTTCCCTGATTTTTGTCCCACCTGAAGCTAACTGATCATTGGTTCACTGAGATCACCTGTCTTTCTATAGCCATCTGGGTGTAGCTACCTTCCCCAAACTCCTTTAACATGTGTGCTCAACCAGGTGCACCATCCCCCAGCTCCCCATAACTCCTTAAAAATGTGTGTTCTATATGCATTTTATCTCAGCTATTCAAGGTTTCAGACTTCCTATCTCTGTACTGTCCCTAAAAAGTCTGTAGGTCAGTTTGAGTAGTATGGACACGAGCAATATTAATTCTTTCACTTTATGAGCAGAGACTTATCTTTCAATTTAGTTGTATCTTTGTTATTTCCCATCAGTATTTTATAGTTTTTACTCAAGAGGTCATTAATTTCCTTATGTATATTAATCTCCAACTGTTTTATTCTTTTTGACTTTATTATGAATGAGATTACTTCCCTAATACCTCTTTTCTTATTTTAAATTTTTTTTCTTTTTATTTTATTTATTTACTGGATAGTAACAGAGAGAAAGTGAGAGGGGAGAGGGAGATAGGGAGAGAGACAGAGAGACAGCTGCAGCCCTGCTTCACCACTCGTGAAGCTTTCACCCTGCAAGTGGGGACGAGGGCTTGAACCTGGGTCCTTGTGCACTGTAATGTGTGCGCTCAACCAGGTGCACCACTGCCTGGCCCCACCTCTTTTCAATAGAAATACAAGGGAGCTTCGCAAGCAGTGAATTGGTGCTGCAAGTATCTCTCCCTCCCTTTTTCTCCCTCCATTTTTTATCTCAGTTTCCCTATCTCTATCCAGTAAATTAAAAAAAAATAAGTATGAAGATAGACAAATGTTTGTTGTTTGTACCTTGCAATTTCACTACAATGTTCAATAAGTTATAATAACTTCTATTAAGTTCTTGGAGTTTTCACACATAAGGCATTTATTTATTTATTCGTTTATTTACTTATTGAATAATTTTTAGTAGAGCACTGCTCATGTCTGGCTTCGGTGATGGTATAGATTGAACCTGAGACCCTGGAGCCTTAGGCATGAAAGTCTTTTGCATATAGTTTATGCTATCTCCCCAGCCCCATATTATTTCCTTGGAGACAATTTTGTCACCTCCATTGCCATTCTAGTATAAGTTTTTTTCTGTATAGATTTGAAAGTTGTGTGTTACAATCCAATAGTATACATTTCACTTCCGAAAGCAAATTTAAAAATTCCAGTGATAATTTCTAGTAAACTGTCAGTGTCAGTTCTTTGAGTAATTGCAGCTCACTGGTGACATTTCCCTATAGTGACTTATTCTTGGCACACTGTGACTGGCTTCAGACTCTTTTTTCAAATTTATTTTTTATTTAAGAAAGGATAAATTAACAAAACCATAGGGTAGGAGGGGTACAACTCCACACAATTCCCGCCACCCAATCTCCATATCCCACCCCCTCCCCTGATAGCTTTCCCATTCTCTATCCCTCTGGGAGCATGGACCCAGGGTCATTGTGGGTTGTAGAAGGTGGAAGGTCTGGCTTCTGTAATTGCTTCCCCTCTGAACATGGATGTTGACTGGTCGGTCCATACTCCCAGTCTGCCTCTTTCCCTAGTAGGGTGTGTCTCTGGGGAAGCAGAGCTCCAGGGCACATTGGTGGGGTCTTCAGTCCAGGGAAGCCTGGCCGGCATCCTGATGTCATCTGGAACCTGGTGGCTGAAAAGAGAATTAACATACAAAGCCAAACAAATTGTTGAGCAATCATGGACCCAAAGGTTGGAATAGTGGAGAAGAAGTGTTAGGAGGGTTCTCACTGCAAACTCTAGTGTACTTTTGCTTTCAGGTATATATTTTGCACTAGTTTATGGATATGTGTGAACATATGCTCTCTCACAGAACCTGGTCTATATCTAGGTTTTGGGACTTTGTTAGAAAATTAACCACCTGGGATGGAATTAGAGAATACTATGAAAGGAAAGGTGTCACCTGAGTAATGAAGCTGAAGGGTTGTCATTCCACACGTGAAGTCTCTGGACAAGTCTGAGCTGAATGAAGCATGTTGAGGTGGCAATCGTTGCATTGATTAGGTTGCGATCAGCAGATGCAATATTATTTGATATGGATTGGGAGAGGCATGCGGGAAAGTGGGCTCTTATCCTAAGGTTCCAGGACTGGGGAAAATATAGGCTCTATAGTGGAGATGTAAGGTTCCTGCTGTCTTAGGGTTCCAAAAGACAATCAATAGTTAATGTTATCATCACATTATTTGGTAATTGGGTTAACTTTGAAAAGTCCTTTTGTTAGGGTTTGCTGTATAGTACCCAGTATCTTGTATGTAGCTGTGCCATTAGTTGCTTCTGATCTACTTGGTCTAGGCTTTTGAGAGAGTACACATATCAAATACACAGCCTATATATTAAAAAGACTCAGTCTGTGTTTTAAAAACTTTGAGACATACAATTAATTTTCCCCCTCTCATATTAATTAACTAGTGATTTATATGACTACATTTTACTAGGAGTGTACATGAACACCATTCCCACCACCAAAAGACTGTGACCCATCCCTCCCACCCACTCCCACCCCCCACTGGCCCAGGAAGCTGCATGTCTACCCCTCACCACAGGGTTTTTACTTTGGTGCCCTACTTTCAATTTAGTCAGATCCTGCTTTGAGTTTCCCTTTCAGATCTTCTTTCTCAACTTCTGTTGATGAGTGGGATCATCCCATACTCATCTTTATCTTTCTGACTTAGCTCACTTAACATAATTCCTTCTAGCTCTGTGCAAGATGGGTCAGAGAAGGTGGGTTCATTGTTCTTGATAGCTGCATAGTATTCCATTGTGTATATATACCACAGCTTTCTCAGCCACTCATCTGTTGTTGGGCACCTGGGTTGCTTCCAGGTTTTAGCTATTATGAATTGTGCTGCTATGAACATAGGAGTACACACCTCTTTTTGGTTGGGTGTTATGGAGTCCTTGGGTTATAACCCCAGGAGAGGAATTACTGGATCATATGGAAGGTCCATGTCTAGCCTTCTGAGAGTTTTCCAGACTGCTCTCCACAGAGGCTGGACCAATTTACATTCCCACCAGCAATGCAAAAGGGTTCCTCTGTCCCCACAGCCTCTCCAGCATTTGTTGCTACTGTCCTTTTTGATGTATGCCATTCTTACAAGAGTGAGGTGGTATCTCACTGTTGTCTTAATTTGCATTTCTCTGACAATCAGTGACCTAGAGCAGTTTTTCATATGTTTGTTAGCCTTTTGGATCTCCTCTGAGGTGAATGTTTTGTTCATATCTTCTGCCCATTTTTGAATGGGGTCATTTGCTTTTTTGGTGCTAAGTTTGCTGAGCTCTTTATATATTTTGGTTATTAGTCTCTTGTCTGATGTATGGCATGTGAAGATCTTCTCCCATTCTGTGAGGGGTCTCTTTGTTTGTGTGATAGTTTCTTTGGATGTGCAGAATCTTTTCAATTTGATGTAGTCCCATTGGTTTGTTTCTGTTTTAATCTTTCTTGCAATTGGGTTTATTTCATCAAAGATGTCCTTGAGGTATAGGTGGGAAAGTGTTTTACCAATGTTTTCCTCTAAGTATTTGATTGTTTCTGGTCTAACATCCAGGTATTTGATCCATTTGGAGTTGATTTTTCATTCTGGTGAGAGAAAGTGGTTCAATTTCATTCTTCTGCATGTTTCAACCCAGTTTTCCCAGCACCATTTATTGAAGAGAGCCTCCTTTTTCCATTTAATTCTTTGGGCCCCCTTATCAAATATTAGATGTCCATAGGTGTGGGGATTTATTTCTGGGCTTTCAATTCTGTTCCACTGGTCTGTGTGCCTATTTTTGTTCCAGCACCATGCTGTTTTCATAATGATGGCTTTATAATATAGTTTAAGGTCTGGGAGTGTGATGCCTCCATTTCTGTTTCTTTTCCTCAAGATGGTTTTGGCAATTCTAGGTGTTTTCAGGTTCCAGATAAATGATTGTAGTGTTTGTTCTGTTCTCTTAAAGAAGGTTGGTGGAACTTTGGTGGGTATTGCTTTAAATTTGTATATGGCTTTGGGGAGAATATTCATTTTGATGATATTTATTCTTCCAATCCATGAGCATGGGATATTTTTCCACTTCTTGGTATCAGTTTCTATTTCCTTGAGTAGCGATTCATAGTTTTCAGTGTACAAGTCTTTCACTTCTTTGGTCAACTTTATTCCTAGGTATTTGATTCATTTTGCTGAAACAGTAAATGGGAGTGAAACAGTAAATGGGAGTGATTTCTGAATGTCTTCTTCTTCAGATTTAGTGTTTGCATAAAGAAATGCCACTGATTTTTGTACATTGATTTTGTAGCCTGACACCTTGCTACATTGCCTAATAACTTCCAGTAGTTTTCTGCTGGATTCTTTAGGGTTTTCTATGTATACTATCATATCATCCGCAAATAGTGAGAGACTTCTTCCCTTCCAATCTGTATTCCTTTGATTTCTTTCTCTTGCCTGATTGCTATGGCAAGAACTTCCAGTACTATGTTGAAGAGTAATGTTGACAATGGACAGCCCTGTCTATTCCCCAATCTGAGGGGGAATGCTTTCAGCTTCTGTCCACTGAGTATGATGTTGGCTGTAGGTTTGCTATATATAGATTCCACTATCTTGAGGAATTTCCCATCTATTCCCACTTTTTGTAGAGTTTTGAGCATGAATGGGTGTTGGATTTTGTCAAAGGCTTTCTCTGCATCTATTGAGATAATCATGTGGTTTTTGGCTTTGCTTTTATTGATGTGGTGAATGACATTGATTGACTTACGGATGTTGAACCAGCCTTGCATTCCTGGGATGAATCCCACTTGGTTGTGATGAACAATCTTTTTGATGTGCTGTTGTATCTGGTTGGCCAAGATCTTGTTTAATATTTTGGCATCTATGTTCATCAAAGATATTGGTCTGTAGTTTTCCTTTTTTGTTGTGTCCCTGTCAGTTTTTGGTATCGGGTGATGTTGGCTTCATAGAAGGTGGAAGGGAGTATTCCTGTTTCTTCAATCTTATGGAAAAGCTTAAGAAGTATGGGTACTAAAAGTTTCCTGAAAGTTTTGTAGAATTCGTTTGTGAAGCCATCAGGTCCAGGACTTTTGTTGTTGGGGAGATTCTTAATAACGGTTTCAATTTCTTTGTCTGTGATTGGTGCATTTAGGTTTTGTAGTTCTTCTTGGTTTAGTTTTGGAAGGGCATTTGTTTCTAGGAATTGTTCTATTTCTTTGCTTGGAAATTTTGCAGATGCAGTCACATCTGCCATGTTGTCCCCTCAGTTCTTGTGAGAGTTGGGACATTCTCGGATTGCCTGTTCCACCATGTTTTGCCCTCAGGGCATTGTGTATTTCCCCACGATATTTGGAGTGCTTTGGTTACTCCTCCCCCCTCCCATTCTCACGAGAGTTATTATCCTATCCTGGAGTGCTATGGTTACTCCTCCCCCTTCCTATTCTCGCAACAGCTACTCCTATAAAAGCCCTTCTTCTTCCGCACCTCTTTCTCTTGCCGGCGCTTCACTTCGGTGTTAGACGCAGGAAAGGTTACTGCGTGAGGTGGCCATTTTCGCTACCTCCATGTGGGCCAACCTGTTTCCCTTGCACCAAACTCTGAGGTGCCAGCGCAAATAAAGATTTGTGTTTCCTCTTTGCTCCGGACCTCCTCTCTCTCTTCTCCGCAGCACAGTATGACATCTGGCGCCTGACGTGTCCCGCACTCACGCCCGGCCTGAGGTCCCGAAAAGTTGCCCAGATACAGGTAAGAGGCAGCCGCCTGACTCTGCTGCTCTGCGTTTCCCCCCACCATGGGATTTTTTCCGCTTAACGAGGAGGTGTCCCAAACATTATATCCTTCTCTCCTGGGAGAGGCTCTCAATCTCAGAGATGCTTTAATTTTCGCTACACTGTGGGTTCTCATGGCTATATTTGCTTCTTTCAGGATATGTACAAGGCCTCCTGCCGAAAGGTTAAGTGACCTTGAGGCTGAGATACGAGAGTTAAAGGATATGTACTTAAGACTTAAATGCCCTAAGCGATCTGCAGTCAGCAACAAAACCGCTGCCCCCAGAGACATGTGTTCAGTTTCTCCTGCAGCAGCTTCTGCTTCCACGACCCCTCCCTCTGCTGACCCTGGAGACACATGTTTGGTTTCTTCTGCAGCGGCTTCTGCTTCCATAACCCCTCCCCCCACTGATACCTCATTATTAGGAGACCTTGTGGCTAAGATACAAGAGTTAAAGGATATGTTTTCAGCATTTAGAGATCTTAAACCTTTTGCAGTCTGCCCTAAGAGCTCCGTCCCCATAGATACGTGTTCAGATTCCCCTGCGGCCACTATGGCAGCTTCTACTTCTGTGACTCTTTCCTCCGCATCATCAAACCAAGTCCACACCTTCCCGGTAAATGTGGCCCCCAATAGACAAAACCCCAATAGACAAAGAGCTCAGAGAACTCAGAAAGGCCGTGAAGGAGGACGGCTTTCATGCCCCATGGACAAAGTCCATTTTATGAAGCTTTTTCCAGCACCTTAACACCCCCCAGGACTGGAAAGACCTGGCTTGTGCTGCACTCCCAGACCCCCTCTACCTGCAATAGAAGGCATGCTTCCATGATGAATGTTCTAGCCAATCACAGGAAAATAGTAACAAACAGAAAGAATGGAATTTTGATGCATTGTTTGGAGTAGGAGAGTTTGAAACTGGAATTCAGCAGGCAGAAGCCAAGTTTCCAACTGGTTATTTTGAACAGGTACGCACCAGCACAACACAAGCATGGGAAAGGTTAACCCCAACCACAGTAGAGGCCTCAGTCCCCATTAACTCTTTTCGCCAAGGCACTGACGAATCCTTAGCAAACTTCATCTCAAGGGTAAGGGCAACCTTAGAGAGAAAGATTTATTATCCTGAAGTCCACTCTCTCCTCCTGCATTCTATAGTCTGGGATGGCATGATACCACAATTCCATCAGGCATAACTTAGTCTTAAACACCTACACCCAGATAATTGGATTTTAGTGACACAGGAACTTATGAGGCACCCATTAAGACACAGTTATCCCACGTAATCAAAACGGGGCCTGCTTTCAGTGTGGCCGCCAAGTGCATTGGTGTAACCAATGTCCAGATAAGCTCCAGTCAGGGCAACCATGCCTCCAGTCAGGGCAACCATGCCTCCAGTCACGGCAACCATGCCTCCAGTCAGGGCAACCCCGCCTTCAGTCAGGGATCCAGAGGCCACGAACACCTTGTCCTAGATGTCAGAAAGGTTTTCATTGGAAGAGAGATTGTTGGTCCAAATTTCATAAAGATGGCACACCCCTGAATGGTACAAATTCAGGGCCTCAGATTTTGTGGACCACTCCTGTTTTAGAACGAGGTCACCCAACTATGACAGTAAAGATTGGCAATATTCCTTTTAAATTTTTGATTGACAAGGGGGCAGAAAAGATGATTTTAAGGCAAGCAGAGGTTCCCCAAAATTGGGAACTCCTCCCAGGACCCCGTATACACGGAGTTGGAGGGGTGACCCAATCCTTTCTCACATGAGATTTGCTCATGTGGGAAGACCCAGAAGGTTCTACTGGACACTTCCACCCATTGGTAGCTGATATTAGCACCAACCTATTGGGCAGGGAGCTTCTAGAATGTCTTGATGTTAGGATATCCATAGATGCCTCTGCAGAGCATAACACCCACTCCTGCGAGACCAGATCTAATCAGCACCCCCAATACTAACTGCCACTGTTCATAACCAAACTCCCTGTTTAGACTGGCTTTCTAATGAGCCTGTCTGGGTGGAGCAGTGGCCTTTGCCTAGGGATAAGCTAGAAATTTTAAAAGAGCTCTTCCGAGAGCAGTTGTCCTTGAGACACATTTGTCATTCCAGAAGCCCATGGAATACTCCTGTCTTTGTGATTAAAAAGTGCTTGGGAAAATGGCGCCTTCTCCAAGATGTCCGTGTGGTAAATAAAACCATGCAGGTCTGGGGCTCCCCTCCAAAGGGTTTGCCTCTTGCTTCTGCAATTCCCACGGGAATTCCAATCATAGCTATTGATATACAAGATTGTTTTTTTCTCTATTCCCTTGCATCCGCAAGATTGTAAATGTTTTGCCTTCTCTGTTCCTTCTATTAATAATGCCAGCCCTGCTGATAGATTTGAATGGGTGGTGCTGCCCCAGGGCATGGCCAATAGTCCTACAATTTGTCAAGAGGCTATTAAATCTGCCCTTTTTCCATATATTCATAATGGCCTTAATATTTTTCACTACATGGATGACGTATTAATATGGGGAAAATTAGATACAGATCTCTGTGCCCTATGTGATTTTCTCATTCCTACATTAAAGAAAAGTGGCCTTAATGTAGCTCCTGAGAAGACACAGCTAATTCCTCCAATATCTTTCTTAGGTTCAGAGATTTCTCTAAGTCAAATTTGTCCCTTAAAACCTAGTGTTACTTTTCCTTCTAATCTTACTCTTGCTTCTTTACAAAGTTTTCTTGGAAATGTAAATTGGCTTAGGCAGTATCTTTATCTGCCTACAAGCTGCCTCCAACCAATGTTTGACCTGTTAAAAGGAAACAAACAGCCCTCCTCAAAATGTAGGTTAACTCCCGAGGCCTCCTTGGCACTGGAAAGGGTTAACCAGGCCCTCCAGGACATGTACCTTGTTCGATTCTCCCCCTCCTCTCTGGTAAACCTTCTAATCTTTAACTCCACCCCCGCAGTAGTAGGGGCATTGTGGCAGAACCATGGGGTTCTCAAGTGGCTTCACACACCAGTAGGCCAAGCTCCAAGACTCCTCACTGAGATAGACGCATTAGCATTCATGGTTCGCCAAGGAAGAAATAGGTCTGTTCAGGTCTTAGGGAAAGAACCGGATTTAATTATTCTGCCCTTTTCTCTCACAGATACAGAGTGGCTCACATGCCATCATTTCCGCTTTGCTATAAGCTTCGTAGGGTTTCCAGGACAAATAGATAACCATTTTCCTTCTAATAAATTGATAGCTTCTTTACCTCTTTTGCCCCTACTTGCAACTAAACTTTTTTCTCGAGATCCCATCCCCTATGCTCCTACAGTCTTTACCGATGGTGGAAAAAAGAAGCTGCTGCTCTTATATATTACCCAGACAAACAATCCCCTAAACCTCTCTTTACTGAGCTTCCTGATAATTCCCCTCAATACAAAGAACATTATGCTGTTTTCCTTGCATTAAAAGCTGTACCAGAATCCTTCAACCTTTTTTCTGACAGTGTGTATACTGTTAACTTAATTCCATGGCTTGCTTTTTCTTATATGAGAATTGATGACAACCCACTTTTCCCTTTCTTGATTCAAATCGCCTCTGTTCTCTGTTCTCGAACCCAGCCACTGTATATTCAACACCTTCGTTCCCACTGCCCTCTTCCTGGTTCCCTATATGAAGGGAATGCTGCAGCTGACTGCTTTGCCTCCACAGGAACTCTCCTAGTCTCTGTCTCTGATCCTGCTAACTTTCATTCCCTAACCCATGTTAATCTTAAAGGCCTTCGAGCTCAATTTCCCGATGTTCCTTTACCACAATTGAAACATATCCTTGCTACATGCTCTTCCTGTGCAAGTCTCATAAAAACACCTGCTATTCAGACTCTTGGGGTTAACCCCCAAGGCTTAAAAGCTAATGCTCTTTGGCAAATCAATGTCACCCACATACCAAACTTTGGCAAACAAAAATGTGTGTTTGTCTCAATTGATACCTTTTCTAAATTTATGTGGGCAACACCTCAGACAGGAGAAAACTCTAAAAAGCTTATAAGCCATATGCTCTCCTGTTGTTCTGTGATGGGCTTACCCCTTCAACTGAAAACTGAATATGGGCCTGCATTTACCAACAAACAATTTAAAGATTTTTGTTCCCTCTGGAACATTACTCATACCCCAGACATTCCCTATAATCCACAGGGACATTGTCAAGAGGGCCCATCAAACCCTTAAGGCTCAATTAAATAAAGATAAAGGAGGAATGTACCCTCCCAATATCCAGCTAGCAAAAGCCTTAACTATGTTAAATCTCTTTAATATTTACAATAATTCAGACCTACCTCCTATTATTCTTCATTGGTAAACACCATCTACTCTTCCAGCTATTAAGGTCAATAAAATTTGGAAAGGGCCTGACCCTCTATTGACCATGGGAAGAGGTTTCACATGTGTTTCCCCACAGAATTACTCTAAACCTGTCTGGGTTCCTGCCCGCCATGTCCGACAATATCCTCATGATGGCACTGCTATCCCTGAAGAACAAGAAATACAAGAGGACTAGATTCAGGATACATCCCAGGATCCATAATATGACATGGCAGAATCTGGAAAATCTGGCTCACAGAGCCCTCTCTCCTACCCTTTCCCTGAATGTCTTATCTATGACTGGCCAGTTGTGATTTGTGAGTGAGTGTGTTGAATGACCAAACATTTTTGTATGACCCATCTGCTCAGAGTACTCTAAATGTTAAAACCATTGTCACTAACATGTGTTAACTCTCTAAGTAACCTGAGTCTGTTTATAGTCCAAAGAAAAAATAGTTAAAAAATCCAAATATATATTTTAACCAAAATTGGTCTGAAGATCCTGCTGTAGAGACTGCTACGAGAGGTAACATTAGATGACCTTCAAAAAAAATCATAAAGGTATTTAAACCAATTATAATCATCACGGTATCAATTATAGTAAACCTCTAACTTGTTACAAGTTTTATTTTTTCACAAGTAAGTGATTACAGCTATCAAGCCTTCATATGAAGAATCATCTGTTCATATGGTAAGGTATTAAACTGTAAGAAGTTCCTCCATATTCAACCTGTGTGAATTAACAACATTCACATATTCTTGTACACTTAACTGGTGTGTCTTGTCTTGCCACCATAGGCCTGCCTTTGTCAGCCGACAACTTAAAGATGTTTCCCTTTATAACGTCACCCATGCCACAGACATCCTTTACTACACCCAAAGACAAATGGCTGCTCCCCTGGACATCACATCCACTGACTGCTTCCCCTTAGACTTGAGATATGATCCCACCTCTTCATACCAATGGATAAATTCCCCCTTCCTTACCTGGCTACCCTTAGTTGTGAGACCCTTGCTTGTTTTACTTCTGCTCACAGTAGGTCCTATAATTCTTAACAAGCTCATGGCCTTTTTGCAACTACAGATTGATGCCATATAGAAGCAACCTATACAAGCTCACTATCATAGGCTGGACATGGCAGAATATGGAGTTGCTGTGGAGGATTTGCCCTGCTCCATCAGAACGTCAACCATGTAGAGGGCTGGCTAGGCAATGACGGGTAAAAGGGAAACTAGCATTATCCAGTCAATCTAAGACAGGGCACCTGGTACTACTGGGCAAAAATGACCAGGTGTTCCAATGACAGGTAAGACGGAAGGCTGGTCCCCAACCTAAGACAGGCACAGTCCACCCTGACACAAAACAAAGTCCGTCAAACATCAAAACATGATATAAGGGGGACATGTGGGGAGCCACATGTGCCTTCAAGGTTGATATTGGCATGGCTATAGAGTCTTTGTTAAAAGATAAGTTCCTGGGAGTCAGGCGGTAGCACAGCAGGTTAAGCACACATGGTGCAAAGTGCAAGGACTGGTATAAAGATCCCAGTTCAGGCCCCTGGCTCCCCACCTGCAGAGGGTTTCTTCACAATTGGTGAAGCAGGTCTGCAGGTGTGTCTCTTGCTCTCCTCCTCTCTGTCTTCCCTTCCTCTCTCCATTTCTCTCTGTCCTATCCAACAACCACAATATCAATAACAACAACAATAATAATTACAATAATTACAATTAAACAACAAGGGCAACAAGAGGCAACAAATAAATAAATAAATCCTAAAAAAAAAAGATAAGTTCCCACTTCCCTACACCTTAGAGTCCTTGTTAAAAGATAAGTACTTTTTCCCCATGAATCACCCAGGACTTTCCAGATAATGGCTGATTACCATGACAAATAATAATAATAATAAATAAATAGGAAATATACATTCCCCCAATACTCAGTTGGCTAAGGAACCAAACCTCTTTTTCTATAAAAAATTCAAATCAGATGCCCTGCTAACCACGAGAAGCAGATTGTTTGTGTTTCTTCCACAGGAATCCTGGAAAAAACCATCTGGACCCATGCACACCCTGACATCACCCACTAAATGGCACGACTACAGTGGCACACCCCCCAAAAAACCCTAGATGTCTGTCACCTGATGTGATCTGAAGAACCTGATTCACAGACTCCAAGGACAGATCTTTTTTTACTGCCTGTCTGCCTCAACTGCTTCTGCTTTGCCTGTCACGTTTTAGTGGTTCCAGCTCACTCTCTACAGAGTGAGCTGGAACTTCTTTCAAAGAACCAACATTTGGCTTCATTGATCTTCTGTATGGTTCTCTTATTTCAATGTTGTTTATTTCTGCTCTAATTTTAGTAATTTCTATCCTTCTGGTTGCTTTACGGTTCCTTTGTTCCTCTTCCTCTAAGACCTTGAGGTGTGCATTTCGGCTTTTTCTTGTTGTTTAATATGTGATTGTACGGCTATAAGTTTCCCTCTCAATACTGCTTTAGCTGTGTCCCAAATATTTTGATAGGTTGTGTCTTCATTTTCATTTGTTTCCAGGAAAATTTGAATTTCCTGCTTGAGTGACTCTCTGACCCAGTGGTTTTTAAGGAGTATGTTGTTTGGTTTCCAAATTCTGTGTCTTTTAATAATTTTTTGTTTGTTGTTAAATGTTAGTTTTACTGCACTGTGGTCTGAGAAGATACTTGGGATGATTTCAGTGCTCTTGAATTTATTGATGCTGTCTTTGTGGCCTAACATGTGGTCTATCCTTGAGTATGTGTTATGTGGATTTGAAAAGAAGGTGCATTCCAGTTTTTTGGGGTGAAGGACTCTGAAAATGTCCAAGAGGTCTAGTCTGTCAGTCTCTTCATTCAATTCTCTTGTATCTTTTTTGGTTCTCTGCTTTGGTGCTCTGTCTAAGTGTGAGAGTGGTGTATTGAAGTCTCCCATTATTATTGTATTACTATTGATGTATTTTTGAAACTCTTTCAGTAGGTGCTTGATGTATTTAGATGGTCCCTCATTGGGTGCATAAATGTTAATGATGGTTAAATCTTCTTGGCTGATTGAGCCTCTATAATAATTATGTAATGTCCTTGCCTATCTTTTATTACTTTATTTAATTTAAAATTAAAGAGAGAGAAAAGAAAAAAGTTAAGAAAAAAAGCTGTAATAAAAGAGCAGTGAAAGGAGAGTTTTTAAATTGATTATTTTTTATTTTATTTTATATTTTTAATCAGCTAGGAGGAGGTAGAAGGGGAGAGTCTGTAGAGGAGGTAGGAGTAATGAGACAAGTTCCTCTCATAATGGATAAGATGCCAGTCCCCTAGCAATGAAAGATACCTTAAAAGTTAATTCTGGTCAACCTAAAGGAGAGGGGGAAGATATACACCTTTATATAATATTAATAATAAAATAGAGCAGGGTAAAAAAATCTGTCCCAGATTGCCTCAAGCCTCCTGAGCAGAGGCAGCTGATTGTTAAGAAAGAAAAAAACAAACAAAAAAAACCCCTCAGGACTAGACAAGAATAGCAGGAATAGACAGTTATGCAAATCTACTATCCACTGTATATTCTAGGGGTAGCTAAAGGAGAAAGAGATGTAGAGCAGAGATACACGCAGAGAGAGTCCACTCTGAGTCAGATTTCTACCCCAAAATAATTCCCAAACATGTATCAGTGAATTCAGAAAGCTGAAGGAGGAAGAAAGGATGATAAGAATGAGAAAAAGATGAAAAAAAGAGACAGAAAAAAGAAAATGATAAGAAAAAGAACAGTAATAAAAGAGAAATGAAAGGAAAGATTTATTTAATTATTTATTTAGTTTTTATTATTTAATTAGCTATGCAGGGGGGGGAGAATGGGTAGGGGCGGTAGGAAAAGTGATGTAAGTCATTTTAGCAGTGAATAAGACACCCAGTTCTCTAGCAATGGAAAATACCCTAAGAGTTAACTCTGGTCAACCTGAAGGAGAGGGGGAAAGGGGTACATGTTTATATTGTATTGATAATAAAATAGAACAGAGTAAAAAACCCTGTTCTGTCTTCAGCTTGGATGGCTTCAGATTGCCTCAGGCCCCCTGAGCAGAGGCAGCTGATTGGCTACTTAGAAAGAAAAAAGACCAAAGGTTTCAGAAGGGAATAGAATTGGAATGAATGGCACCCCCTGGTGGGACAGGAATCTTGGTAAAGAAAGAAGCTCATCAGGGGAGCCTGCTAGGAGCAGATCTCTGGTCCCCAGGGACTGGTAATGGGGGGGTTGCACTTTGGGAATAATAATTTAAAAGTAAAAATTTCTTCCCTTTCTTTTTACTCTATTTTCTACCCCAAATTGAGTTATAGTCACCTCCTTGGTGTTCCTGCTAGGACCCCTTATTTACTGGCCAACTAAATGCAAAAAATCCTACCATTTCCAGTAGATATGGTTTGAGCTCAAGCCACTAGCAGCTTCTCATTCCGCCATCTTCTGGAATCACCTAAGAGACATTTTCTAATGTTAAACTCTTTCCTCATCAAAGTTCTTATTAGATACTGCATGTATCTTCCCATAACCGTGATTATATTGTTTTCATTATGGTATTTAGCACTTGGTTTAAGAGTTGTGTGGAGGGGTTCCCGGAAGATGGCAGACTGAGCAGCTGCTAGTGGCTTGAGCTCTGACCATATCTTCTGGAAACGGTAGGATTTTCTGCCTTTAGTAGGCCAGTCAATAAGGGGTCCTAGCGGTGACACCAAGGACGCAACTATAACTTAATTTGGGTTAAGAAATAGAGTAGAAAAAAAGGGGTAAATTTTTTTTCCCGTTTAATTATAAAGTACACCTCCTCCCTCTTCCGCCCTCCCCCATAACCAGTCCCTGGGGACCAGCTCGTAGCAGGCTCCCCTGCTGAACTTCTGTATTTACCAAATTCCTGTCCCACCAGGGAGTATCATTCATTCTAAGTCTATACCCTTCTGAAACCTCTGGCCTTATTTCTTTCTAAGTAGCCAACCCCCCCACCTCACCCTGCATAGCTAACTAAATAATTAAAAATAAATAAAAAAAAAAACCTCTTTCCTTTCACAGCTCTTTTATGACTGTTCTTTCTCTTATCTTTTTCTTTTTTCTCTCTCTCTTTCTTTTTTTTTCTTTTTCTCATTCTTGTCGTCCTTTCTTCCCTGATCCTACAGCTTCCAAAGCCACAGGCCCCAGCCCCCACACCACCAAACAGTGTGCTTTTTTGAATTCACTGATACACATTTGGGGATTATTTTGGGGAAGAATTCTGACTCAGTGTGGACTCTCACTGTGAGTGTCTCTGCTCAACTTCCCTTCCTCCTTTATCCACCCCTAGAATATACAGTGGATAGTAGATTTGCATAACTGTCTATTTCAGGTATCCTTGTCTAGTCCTGAGGTTTTTCTTTTTCTCATTCTTAACAATCAGCTGCCTCTTATCACGAGGTTTGAGGTAATCTGGGACAGGTTTTTTTTTACCCTACTCTATTTTATTATTAATATTATATAAAGACATATATCTTCCCCCACTTTAGGTTGATCAGAATTGACACTTAGGGTATCTTTCATTGCTAGGGTAGTGGGCCTCTTATCTATTGTGGAGGAACTTGTCTCCTTAGACTCCTACCTCCTCTACAGGCTCTCCCCTCCCTCCTCCTCCTATCTAATTAAAAAAATTAAATTAAATTAAAAACAAAGTAATAAAAAAACCTTTCCTTTCACTGCTCTTTAATTACAGCTCTTTTTCATATCTTTTCTGTTTTCTCTCACTTGTCTCTTTTTTCTTTTTCTTTTTTTTTTATCTTGTCATACACTTCTTCCTTCCTTCTTCTTTGCCTTTCTGAATTTGTAAATTATTTTGGGGGAGAAATATGACTCAGAGTGGACTCTCTATGTGTGTATCTCTGCTCTACTTCCCTTTATTCTCTTGTTACCCCTAGAATATACAGTGGATAGTAGATTTGCATAACTGTCTATTCTTGCTATCCCTTCTTTCTTTTCTCTTTCTACTTCACTGGGATTTGGTTACTATTTTTTCACGGACTGGAGAAATTGTTTGGCTAACTGGTAGTGATTAAACTGCTTCAATACTTGCTTCAGTTGCTACTGTAATTCCTGAGGTTGGTGAGTGCAATTGTCATAAAGGTATTTAGTACAGTGTTGCTTGTACTCAAGACACAACAACTGAGGAACAACAGAGCATAAAAAAAGAAACACATAAATCAAAAAAATGGGTAGATCAAAAACAAATAGAACTTCTACTCCAGTGAATGAATACAAGAGCCCAGAAGAAACTACAAATCAGCCAGAAGTAACCATAGATAAGAAAAGTATGCAAGCAATAATAAACTTATTAATCACAGAAATGAAAACAACATTGGAGGAAAGGAATGGCAGTATTAGGGAAACAACAGTTGAGACCCCCAAGGAAAATACTGACTATCTTGAGGCAATTAGAGAACTGAAAGCTGAAATAGCTGAACTAAGGAAAGAAGCTGAGGCAAGAGAAAGCAGACTAATAGAAGCAGAAAACAGAATTAGTCAGACAGAGGATGAGTTAGAGAAAACTAAGAAAGAGGTGAAAGAGCTCAAAAAGAGATTGAGAGACACTGAAAACAAGAACAGAGACATATGGGATGATCTCAAAAGAAGTAACATTCGCATAATTGGCCTGCAGGAGGAAGAAAGAGAGGAAGGGGAAGCAAACATTCTAGAGGAAATAATAGAAGAAAACTTCCCAGACCTGAATAACAGAAAGGACATCAAGATTCAAGAGGCCCAGAGAGTACAAAACAGAATCAACCCAGACCTGAAGACACCAAGACACATCATAGTCACAATGAGAAGAAGTAAGGATAAAGAAAGGATCCTAAAGGCTGCAAGAGAAAAACAAAAAGTCACATACAGGGGAAAACCCATAAGACTATCAGCAGACTTCTCCACTCAAACTCTAAAACCAGAAGAGAATGGCAAGATATCTATGGAGCCCTGAATGAAAAGGGGTTTCAACCAAGGATAATATATCTTGCTAGACTTTCATTCAAACTAGATGGAGGGATCAAAACCTTCTTACACAAACAAGTTTGTCTAAGAAGGAGGCAACCATCACCAAACTGGCCCTGAAAGAGGTTCTAAAAGGCCTCTTATAAACAAGAACATCACTATAATACTGGCAATATATCAGAGCAAACAAAAAAAAATTTTTTTTGAACAATGGCACTACAATACATTAAATCCATAATATCAATAAATGCCAATGGCTTAAACTCACCCATCAAAATGCACAGAGTTGGGGGATGGATCAGAAAACATAATCCAACCATATACTGCTTGCAAGAATCCCATCTGTCACAACAAGATAAACACAGACTTAAAGTGAAAGGACGGAAAACTATCATACAGGCTAACAAACCACAAAAAAGGGCAGGAATAGCCATTCTCATCTCAGACACGTTAGATTTTAAATTAAATAAAGTAATAAAAGATAGGCAAGGACATTACATAATGATTAGAGGATCAATCAGCCAAGAAGACTTAACCATCATTAACATCTATGCACCCAATGAGGGACCATCTAAATACGTCAAGCACCTACTGAAAGAGTTTCAAAAATACATCAATAGTAATACAATAATAGTGGGAGACTTCAATACACCACTCTCACACTTAGACAGAGTAACAAAGCAGAGAATCAACAAAGATACAAGAGAATTGAATGAAGAGACTGACAGACTAGACCTCTTGGATATTTTCAGAGTCCTTCACCCCAAAAAACTGGAATACACCTTCTTTTCAAATCCACATAACACATACTCAAGGATAGACCACATGTTAGGCCACAAAGACAGCATCAATAAATTCAAGAGCACTGAAATCATCCCAAGTATCTTCTCAGACCACAGTGCAGTAAAACTAACATTTAACAACAAACAAAAAATTATTAAAAGTCACAGAATTTGGAAACTAAACAACATACTCCTTAGGAACCACTGGGTCAGAGATTCACTCAAGCAGGAATTTCAAATTTTCCTGGAAACAAATGAAAATGAAGACACAACCTATCAAAATATTTGGGACACAGCTAAAGCAGTACTGAGAGGGAAACTTATAGCCATACAATCACATATTAAACATCAAGAAGAAGCTCAAATGAACGACCTTACTGCACACCTCAAGGACTTAAAGGAAGAGGAACAAAGGAACCCTAAAGTATCCAGAAGGACAGAAATAACTAAAGTTAGAGCAGAAATAAACAACATCAAAAATAAAAGAACCATACAAAAGATCAATGAAGCCAAATGTTGGTTCTTTGAAAGATTAAACAAAATTGACAACCCCCTAGCCAGACTCACCAAACAAAAAAGAGAGAAGACTCAAATTAATAGAATTGTAAATGATGGATGAGATATCACAACTGACATCACAGAAATCCAGAGAATCATGTGAAACTTCTATGAAGAACTATACGCCACCAAGCTAGAGAATCTGGAAGAAATGGAACAATTCCTAGAAGCATATGCCCTTCCAAAACTGAACCAAGAAGAACTAAAAAATCTAAATGCACCAATCACAAACAAAGAAATTGAAACCGTTATTAAGAATCTCCCCAACAACAAAACTCCTGGACCAGATGGCTTCACAAATGAATTCTACAAAACTTTCAGGAAACAGTTAGTACCCATACTTCTTAAGCTTTTCCATAAGATTGATGAAACAGGAATACTCCCATCCACCTTCTATAAAGTGAACATCACCCTCATACCAAAAGCTGATAGGGACAGAACAAAAAAGGAAAACTACAGACCAATATCTCTGATGAACATAGATGCCAAAATATTAAACAAGATCTTGGCCAACTGGATACAGGAGCATATCAAAAAGATTGTTCATCACGACCCAGTGGGATTCATCCCAGGAATGCAAGGCTGGTTCAACATCCATAAGTCAATCAATGTCATTCACCACATCAATAAAAGCAAAGCCAAAAACCACATGATTATCTCAATAGATGCAGAGAAAGCCTTTGACAAAATTCAATACCCATTCATTCTCAAAACTCTACAAAAAGTGGGAATAGATGGGAAATTCCTCAAGATAGTGGAGTCTATATATAGCAAACCTACAGCCAACATCATAGTCAATGGACAGAAGTTGAAAGCATTCCCCCTCAGATCGGGGACTAGACAGGGCTGTCCACTGTCACCATTACTCTTCAACATAGTATTGGAAGTTCTTGCGATAGCAAAATCAATCAAATACCTAGGAATAAAGTTGACCAAAGAAGTAAAAGACTTATATACTGAAAACTGTGAGTCGCTACTCAAGGAAATAGAAACTGATACCAAGAAATGGAAAGATATCTCATGCTCATGTATTGGAAGAATAAATATCATCAAATGAATATTTTCCCCAGAGCCATATACAAATTTAATGCAATACCCATCAAAGTTCCACCAAGTTTCTTTAAGAGAATAGAACAAACACTACAATCATTTATCTGGAACCTTAATACACCTAGAATTGCCTGTGGGAATGTAAATTGGTCCAGCCTCTGTGGAGAGCAGTCTGGAAAGCTCTCACAAGGCTAGACATGGACCTTCCATATGATCCAGTAATTCCTCTCCTGGGGTTATAACCCAAGGACTCCATAACACCCAACCAAAAAGAGGTGTGTACTCCTATGTTCATAGCAGCACAATTCATAATAGCTAAAACCTGGAAGCAACCCAGGTGCCCAACAACAGATGAGTGGCTGAGAAAGCTGTGCTATATATACATGATGGAATACTATGCAGCTATCAAGAACAATGAACCCACCTTCTCTGACCCATCTTGCACAGAGCTAGAAGGAATTATGTTAAGTGAGCTAAGTCAGAAAGATAAAGATGAGTATGGGATGATCACACTCTTCAACAGAAGTTGAGTAAGAAGATCTGAAAGGGAAACTAAAAGCAGCACCTGACCAAATGTAAGTAGGGCACCAAAGTAAAAACCCTGTGGTGAGGGGTAGACATGCAGCTTCCTGGGCCAGTGGGGGGTGGGAGTGGGTGGGAGGGATGGGTCACAGTCTTTTGGTGGTGGGAATGGTGTTCATGTACACTCCTAGTAAAATGTAGTCATATAAATCACTAGTTAATTAATATGAGAGGGGGAAAATTAACTATGTCTCAAAGTTTTTCAAAACACAAACTGAATCTTTTCAATATATAGGCTGTGTAATTGATATGCAGACTCTCTCAAAAGCCTATACCAAGTAGAGCAGAAGCAACCAATAGCACAGTTGTATACAAGTTACTGGGTACTGTACAGCAAACCCTAACAAAAGGACTTTTCAAAGTTAACCCAATTACCAAATAATGTGATGATAACATTAACTATCGATTGTTTTTTTGAACCCTAAGCCAGCAGGAACCTCACATCTCCACTATAGAGCCTCTAGTTCCGCCAGTCCTGGAACCCTTGGATAGGGCCCACTTTCCTGTATGCCTCTCCCAATCCATATCAAATAATATTCCATCTGCCTATCACAACCTAACCAACACAACAATTACCACCTCAACATGCTTCACTTCAGACTGTGTCCAGAGACTTCACATGTGGAATGACAACCCTTCAGCTTCATTACTCGGGTGAGACCTTTCCTTTCACAGTATACTCTAATTCCATCTCAGGTGGTTCTCTTTCTAAGAAAGTCCCAAAACCTAGATATACACCAGTTTCTGTGAGAGAGAGCATATGTTCACAAGTATCCATAAACTACTGCAAAATATATACCTGAAAGCAGAAGTACACTAGAGTTTGCAGTGAGTACCTCCCTAGCACTTCCTCTCCACTATTCCAAGCTTTGGGTCCATGATTGCTCAACAATTTGTTTGGTTTTGTATGTTAACTCTCTTTTCAGTCATCAGGTTCCAGATGTCATCAGGATGCCAGCCAGGCTTCCCTGGAATGAAGACCCCACCAATGTGTCCTGGAGCTCTGCTTTCCCAGAGACCCATCCTACTAGGGAAAGAGAGAGGCAGACTGGGAGTATGGACTGACTAGTCAACGCCCATGTTCAGCGGGGAAGCAATTACAGAAGCCAGACCTTCTACCTTCTGCAACCCACAATGACCCTGGGTCCATCCTCCCAGAGGGATAGAGAATGGGAAAGGGGAGGGGGTGGGATATGGAGATTGGGTGGTGGGAATTGTGTGGAATTGTATCTCTCCTACCCTATGGTTTTGTTAATTAGTCCTTTCTTAAAAAAAACAAAAAAGAGTTGTGTGGTGAAACAAAGAATCAACCTTGTCAAGTACACTTTGAAAAACATGTAATTGGACAGGTGGTGTGGAGGCATTATGCTTTAAAATTTCTTAACATTATTATTGGGTAAGTCAAAATATAGATGATTTCAAAGTTTACATTTAAACAGATCCTATCACTTTCAGCAACTGTGAAAATCAATGGCTAAATCTATCAAAGACTTTACATCAGGAGGGTAGGAAATAGATCTTTCCTCTAAAAGCGTGAAGAATATTATTTGTGGGATGACTATGATTATTTTTCCATTTATTTACATAACACAGTATCTTAGCTGTGTGCTTTTCAATGGCCTTGACACTAGATTATCTGAGTCTCCTGTCTGTATTGTGGTCTTCCCCTCCAGGCAAATTATCTGTTGCAAGGAGGCACTCATACTGTTTATGGAAGTATTTGGTTTTTTTTTTTTTTTTTTTTCATTTCCAAAGAAACATCTCCACTCAAAACCAACTCTGTCTCTAAAGACAGAAATATTTCTCTTTCAAGCAGTGGAATATGCATGACACAAGACAGAAGAGAGTGCTTTTCCTGCAGCCTTTCCCCTGTAATACCCTACTTTATAGGAATTTATGATGGTCTGCCTGTAGTTTATTCACTTATATCTTGCTTTGTGATCTCTTTTTCAGTAATGAGCTTAAATATAAGCAATATAAACTCATCTGGAAATAAAATTATGCACTAGATTCATGGCAAAAGATAATTACATTTTAATAAAGCTGTCATTTTTAGAGATTGTAGGAGATGAAGCATGATATAAACTGCCATAGAAAATGTATAGATTGTTCTTTTGAATACCTTGTACTGGAGCTGGGACCACAAAGACTCCTAGTGCATAATGTCAGATTGTGTAACTGGAAATTTTCTGTGAGTGACCAAACATTTATTTAATTTCTGAGATTAATGGCTATTAATGTTCCAAAGACATAAGGTGAGAAAGAGAATCTGCACTCTGGCTTAAACCTCAACTTGACCACTCTAAAACCATTTGAGTGGTGTCCAGTTTAGATAGTTATTTTTAATATTTGATTTTTTCCCTTATTCTTATTTTACTTAGACTGGTAGAAGCTTTGGAATATTTTTATATGTTTTTTAGACAGAAACTGGAAATTTGACTAACCTAGCAGAAACTCCTATTTTTAGGAAAAAGGAAGACTATTATAAAAGTTATTTTTTAGCACTCTAAGTTCACTTTTCTCTTACAACACTGAAATGGGTCACCAGTTTCTCATGACTCGAAAAAGTTTTCCTTCTCTCAGAACTCAAAATGGTTATAAAAGAGCTAGGTGTAAACTCAACCATGTACTTGACTAGATCAGGACAAGGAGACTGCATAACTAAACCTGAAAAAGGCAAGAAAACTTATTGTTTTACTTTGTTACACTTGTCCTCTGCTACTGCTTCTGCCATAATGGAGACCCATCACTTTGAAGCAAATATGTTAGCCATGGAGTCTCAGGAAAGCAGGCTTCTGTTGTCTATTTTGTCATTGTCATAAGGGAGGAATCAGGAAATGCCTGCATTGGAATGGTGGGACCCTATAGTCCTCTCAGGACTTTGCAAACCCCTGTTACTGACTACATAGTCCATATGTTCCAAGATTGAATGACCTCAAGTCACTAAAATCTTCAGTCTTCACTCAACTTCCCTGCCCTTAACCTTCATTCTTATTTCTTGGTGAATCCTGAGTAGTGTAAGCAACACCTTGCTCAAAGTGTAATCTTCAGTACTAGCATGACCTGAGAGTTTGACAGAAAATCAGAACATGAACAAATTCAGTCCCATATTTCCCCTGAGTCACAGTATGATTTTTAACAAGATCACTAGACAATGTATACTAAAATTTAAGATCCCTATGGTCAAACTGGCATTTAGCCTTGGTTTTGACTCTATCCCCAGCTGATTAAAAACCACATACAATCTTGGATGGAGCTTGAAGGAATAGTGTTAAGTAAGATAAGTCACAAACAGTTGGATGAGTATGAAATGATCTCACTCATAGGAAGAAGTTGAAAAACAAGATCAGAAGGTAAAAAATACTAAGAAGAACTTGGACTATAATTTATGTATTTCACCAAAGTAAGACTCTGGGTTAGGGGTAAGGAGGGTTCAGATCTTGGAATATGATGGAGGAGGAGAACCTAGTAAGGGGTGTATTATTGTATGGAAATCTGGGAAATGTTATGCATTTGCAAACTATTGTATTTTATTGTTGACTATAAACCATTAACCACCACCACCCCCAAAAAAAACCAAACAGGTATATATGGGCTGTACCTTTACACTTAGGAACTTTTCAGTACTCAAACTCACAATTAGATCTATAGCTATGACCAGAGGTTCACATTCTTTGGCTAGATTCTGACCAGCTCAGTTTCCACTTCCATCTCTGTGGTGGGTTGGATAGGAGGAAGTTGTAGCCAGTCTCTGGTCTTTTATTGTGGTTCTTCTTTCAGTGATCAAGTGATCAAAAGCCATACATTCCAATAGCATGACTGCCATTAGTTTCTGCTACTTATCCATCTGTTCTATGAACATCTGAAGAACTGATTGCTTTGTTAAGCTATGATGACACTTCAAACTTAAGACTAACTACACCATGTTTATACAACAGAAGTATTAAGAAAGATATTACTTTAGATCAAACTGTGTTAGTAGCCATGACAGCATCCTTGAAAAGTAATTTTACTTTTGTTTTATTAATTTTTTCCTACCCTAGACGATGAGGTGACAGCGCTTTTCACAAATATATGTAACTGAGTTTAGGCATCTGATTAAATTAGAAGTTAGTAGAGATCTGTTGGACTATGTGAAAGCTTGGTAGAGCTTAGGGGAGCTCTCTCATCCCTGGATGGAGGTCTGGAAAGACACCCCACTTGTTAGCCTCTCTCCTTATAGAGATGAGCCAAGAGGGAAAAGTCTCCCATACTCAGTTTCTCCTTGTTAGTCTTTCAAGCTCACAGAAAGCCTACAAGCCTCTCACACTTAGTTCCCCCTGCTAGCAGGTCAAATGGTTGCCTGCTTGAGGGTTCATTCAAAGTTCACACATCCACTATAACTTCATCTTTTGATCATATAGGAGAACACATTCTATCATACACCTCAGCAGTGAGACCCCCATATTCTATTTCCTTGTGCTCTTTGATATCTGTGATTTACATCAAGTTTTGTTTTTCTTCTTCTCTACCTCACCTTACTGGTTTAACCCCAATGCTTCTCTCAAATACCTTTGGATAATTAACTTCCCTGCATCATGGAAACTAATTGTCTTGACCTTTATATATCTCATCAATTCTTGTCATACCAGCCCCCTACCATAGGGGCAAGCTGACCTTTAAGAAACCTGTAATTTCTGACATATGTGAAAAATGCTCTTTGTTTAACTCGGTATAAAGGCCTGTACCCATCATCAAATAAACGAATGTTCATACCAGAATGTTCCCTGATGCCTCTCTTTAATTCACACAGCCACTAGAGTTGGTGAGGGAGGGCTGGAGGCTTACCCCCCCACCGGTTGGAGCCACTCCACGTGAGCACCAGCAGAGATCGAATCAGAAGTAGGTCAACATACATTCCTTTGTATCTTAGAAAGATGGACATCTAAGAAGAAAGATGAGCCTCTAATAACATTTTATGCAAAATAATTGAATAGATCCTAGAAAAATAGTTTATAAGCAATTAATCCATAGATCCTAGGAAGATTAATGATCAAATGTTATATGTGATCTAGTCTGAATTATTTTGAAAAATAAAGTAGTAAAAGTACAAATGATTTTGAGGCTATATAGCATGAGATCATGAATGTGAGTTTTGAAAGAAAATTAATTTATTTAATTTTTAAACTTTTTATTAGTGATTTAATACTGATTTACAAGATTATAAGATAATATGGGTATAGTTCCACAACACTCCTGCTGGCACCAAATCCCCCCCCCCCCCCGTAATCACCAGTTTTTCTAAAGTTAGAGACAGGTTAGCTGCTTTTTTCTTTCTTTCTTTCTTTCTTCTTCCTCACCTCTTTTGACAGAAAAGTCTTTTAAACTGGAAGAAAATTCTAAAAGAGCCTAAATAATTTAGTATGCCTATACACACACACACACACACACACACACACACGTATACATTCCTGAAACAGACTGCATATTAACCACATCACCGAGTAACAGAACGCATGGAGTTACCGTCAAGGCTCCTGGTTGTAGCACCAGTGCTTGTGACAAGATATTTCTGAAATCTCTTCACTTTGAGAATCCTCTGGAAAATAATGGTATCAAACATGTTTATGCATTTACTGTATTTCAGGTCTTGATTTGAATGTTCTATATGCATTAAACTATTGACATGCAACTACTGGACAGGTTTCAGAATCCATGTTTAGCATAGGGGCTCTTGATGGGTTACTTTAGGGCATATTACAAGATTTGATCAGGGTCATAGACACAGAGGAAGAAAAAGACAAACTGTGGAGAGTACAGTATACCAAGAAGTGGGATTCTAAATAACGTATGAACTATTCCCTGGGAATGTCACTCTAAAAATCAAAACCTGAGGGAAAAAATTCCCCATTTTTATTGGGAAATTTAATAGCTCAGAGTAAATACTGTAGTTGATACATGTGTGAAAATTCTCCATTTTGTACAAAACACTCACCCCCAGCCTAAGTCCTGCCTCTACCATCATGTAGGACCTGAAAGCCCCTCAGCATCCCCAGAGTCTGTTATATTGGTGCAATACACCAAACCCAGTCCAAATTCTACTTCGTGTTTCCCCTTCCTGTTTTTATTTCTCAACCTCTGTCCATAAATGAGATCATCCCATATTCATCCTCTTTCTGGCTTATCTCATTTAACACTATTCCTTCAAACTCCATGCAAGATGAAGTGAAGAAACTGAACTCATCATTCTTAACAGCTGAGTGAAAACTGAGGAATTTTTGAACTACACCTATCTGCTTTACTCTAAGATCCAGGAAAGTAGCATCTACATGGATGGGTTCAATAATAGTCATGTGGGAACTAGAAAGGTGTAATAGTGGTTAAGAGAAATATTGCAAATGTTGTTTCAGATTCAGCCACATCATTGACTACCAGTGGGAGTCCTCAGCATCAGTTACTTGATTTGTTGAATGAGGATCAGAATCATGCCATGAAATGTGTGTAAAGATAAAATTAAATAACTTATATTCATTTCTTTTTCTTTTTTGCCTCCAATGTTATCAATGGGGCTGGGTGCCTGCACCACAAATTCACTACTCCTTAGGGCCATTTTCCCCATTTTTGTTGCCCTTGTTATTGTTGTTTTAGCTGTTGTTGTTGTTGGATAGGACAGAAAGAAATCAGAGAGGAGGGGAAGACAGAGAAGAGGAGAGAAAGTTAGATACCAGCAGACCTGCTTCATCATCTGGAAATGACCCCACCACAGGTGGGAGCCAGGGCTCCAACCGGTATCTTTATAGGAGTCCTTGCTCTCTGCACCTTGTGCATTTAATCCGCTGCACTACCACTCAGCCTCCATGAATTCAATTCTTAACAAATGCTACTTACGGGAGTCGGTCGGTAGGGCAGTAAGTTAAGTGCACATGGCGCAAAGCAAGGACCATAAGGATCCTGGTTCAAGCCCCCGGCTTCCCACCTGCAGGGGAGTTGCTTCACAGACTGTGAAGCAGGTCTGCAGATATCTGTCTTTCTCTCTCCCTCTCCCTCTCTGTCTTCCCCTCCTCTCTCCACTTCTTTCTGTCCTACACGACAACATCATCAACTACAGCAATAAAACAACAAGGGCAACAAAAGGGAATAAATAAATATTTAAAAAAATAAATGTTACTTACTATATTCAATATTGTTATTATAGTAGGGATAGCTCAGGCTGTTATGTTAAGAGTATCAGCTTGCATGCCTGAAGCTGCAGAGACTGCAGGTTTAGTCCACAGCATCAACCTAACCTATGGCAGAACTTGTCCTCCCCATCCTCTTTTATTCTTTTTTCATAACAAATACAAATAAAATAAAAAATAACAACTGCACTGTTATTATATTAAAAAATCATACAAAGAAGAAAATATGCTAAATTGGGGTTGTTGTTTAGTTACAAACATCAGTCCTAGATCTACCACTTTCTGACAATGTGAACAATTTACTTAGCCCCCTGGACTTCAGTTTGCTTTCTTATCTTTTAAATGATGGTAATAATATCTACTCTAGAAGGTGAGAGTAACATGAGATAACCATATAAATTACACGGCTCCTAAATGGGCACTTAAATATTATAAAAATCAGAGCATGAAACAATAGCTAATATTCTTCATGTGTCAGCTCTAGATACTCAGCTAATTAGATAAGACATTTGTCAGAATAATTGAATAAATTTTATTTTTGGACCTCATTAAAATAAAAGTCCCTTGCTATCTTAAAAACTGAACTTTTAGAAGATGATCCATTTGATTCGCAATTAAATGGCAGTCACTTAAATAATTAAACAATAGGGTATCTATGTATAACCACTCTTAGACAGTTTTCACTATCTATTTTAAAGACATGTGGGTGCATGCTATGCAAATGGATTTTGGGGGATTTTTTTTTAATTCACATAAATAGACTGTGAAATTTAAGTAAGTTAGGTAGCACAGATAGTGTGAGTCATAGTGTTTTCATTTTTTTCTTAAAAGCCTTGAGTTCTGTGACAGCCACGCTTTGGTAACAATGGGATCTTATAAAGAACCCAGAAGATTTGAAAACATGTATTCTACAAAGCCTCTGTTGTTACCTAAGATACTTGGATGAGCTCTGAGATACACCCTCTCCACCCACAGAATTTGATGGAGATAAAGACATCTTTCCCTATTCTGCACAGAACACAAAGCAGCAGGCTTGTCTGATGGGCTTGGTAAATGTTTTCTTTAATATCAAGCAAGAGGTAGCTCAGTACAGCTGATTGATATTGTGTAGTTAATATTTCATTAACCTCGAAGTGTTAAATTTGTAACTGTGATCAGAATCAGACATAAGAATTCAAGAACAAATGACTCTTTTATAATAAAAAAAAAAAAGTAAATGGACTGGAAACTTACTTTCTATGCACTATTAAGTGCAAAAATACCTTCTTATGCACCTTCTCACCTGAACTGCAATGAAAATTTGACTTAAGTGTTATAGATTTATTTGCAGAAGAAACTTTTCAGAATATGACACTACTATACCAAAGACTTGTATCTTTTCTATAATCAGATGGGTGGAAAGACCATTGAATTTTAGTATGAATTATTTTGTCTTGTGTGAAGCAGCAGCTGTGTGGAATAAATATCGCTCAGTCTCCTATCTTTCCCTCTCCTCACCTCCTTTTGCTGTTGAACTCTGTGTTTTCTTAGTATATCTTGGATATTAGATCTTTGTTAGATGTATCTTTTGCAAATTCTTTTTTTTCCATTTTGCCAGGATATAAATTTTTTGTTTTTATAATGGTTTTCCTTTGTGCAGATATTTTTCATTTTTGATGAAATTCGATTTATTGATTTTTGCTTTTGTTTCCTTTGCTGTTGGTGTTGAGTCTCCAAATATATCTCTGAAGCCAATATCAAGAAGTGTTTGACCTGGCTGTTTTTAAGGTTTTCTCTAGAAGTGGATGCAAAACAAATGTGACATTTCTCCTGCTTTTCTTATTCCACTTATTCCAAATACATATATATATTAGATATCTTGAATTAATCCCACAGTTTAAGGATGCCATTTTCCTCTTTTTTTCAGGCCTTCTGTTCTTTTTTTTACATTTAGGATGATTTTTACGGTCATATCTTCAAAGCTACTAATCTTTATATTCACAGTGTCCAATCTATCAATGATTCCACCCAGTGATTTTTTTTCATCTCAAACACTGTGTTTTTCTTTCTATAGCTTTAATTTTGATTTTTATGTCTTCCTACATGTTTATGATTTTAGCTAGTTTTTATAACTTATGGATTGCAGCTGTAAAATAGTTTTATATCTTTGCTAGCTGTCACATTTGTAACTCTGTGTCTGTTTTGATTGATTGTTAATTCTATTCCAGAAGACATGAGGATATGTTCTACACATATCAGTAGTTTTTTTCTTCCTGCATCTGTCTCCTCTCTAATAGAATCAACTTGTCTTTAACTCCTGAAGATTGCAAGGTTCTACTTGAATTCTGCTTCCTGTACTGGTCCTCAAAACTTTCTCCAGTCAGTAAGGTGCCAGTCATAAAGCTAACCTTATTTGCTTTATACCTCTTAGCAATGACTCTCCTTCACTACCTGATATCCAATGCATTTAAAACATTAAGAATATTTTCTTCAGCTTTTTAGTTGATTCTAGTAGGAAAATGTTTCCAGTACCTGTTATTCCATCTTGACAAGTAAGGAATTTTTCTAGTCTATTTCAACAACTAACAGAAATAACAGCAAATATACATTGAGATCTTACATTGTATCATGGAAGGTATAGACTTTTAGCATCCAGAAGATAAAAGACTAACGCCTCGTCCATCCCAATGCTCAGAAGTTATTCTCTTCTGATTTATCTTTAAATGGGTAGATTCCCATAAAACAGAAAACATATATTCCCTAATAATGCATTCTCCAAGTCTTAACCTCCCTACCCTTCTCTCATTATGAACAATGTCTTTGATGAGTCAGGTATCTAAATAGCTTTCTCCTCTTCATATCATTAGAATATTCCAATCTTCTTTGTATCTCTTCAGAATCTAATAGAGACATATCTATAATAGACATCCAATAAAATTTTAAGCAAGTTTAGCCAATGAAGGAATGGAAAATAAGCAATACAAAAAAATTAAGAAATGATCATCTGAAATACAATTGACCTGTTATGAGTTGGGGCTAAGGTTGTAATAAGAAGAGAAATGAGATGTAGTGGAAAGTCGATAGCATAATGTTTATGCAGAAAGATTCTTTTGCCTGAAGCTCCAAGGTCCCAGGTTAAATCCCCAGCACCACCGTAAGCCAGAGCTGAGCAGTGCTCTGGGAAAAAAAAAAAAAGAAAAAGAAAGAAAAAAGGAAGGGAAAAAAGGAAGAAAGAAAGAAAGAAAGAAAGAAAGAAAGAAAGAAAGAAAGAAAGAAAGAAAGTAAAGGAGAAAGAAAGAAAAGCATAAAGCTAGTAACTGACTAGGTCAGAGAGTTCAGGAGGAACCAAAGTGGACATAGTTGGAGTAGAGAAGAAAGCTAAGGAATATGAGGTAGAAAGTGTGCAAAAGGGTTTAACAAACAAATAAAAAAAGGTCATATATACAGGATCAGAAAATTTTTTTTAAAAAGTGGGAAGTTTTTGGAGTAGTTGAGAGAGGAGTGAAAGATACACATAGTGTGAATGATAGTTCAAGGACAAAACCAACAAAATTTCCATTTGCAAGCATCTTTTCAAATATAATAATTGTTATGTATAATTTAGTGAACTTATCAGAATTACTAACATTTTATTCTCTAGTATTCCCATTATAGAATAGGAATCAATAATAATTGTGTCTTTATTTCTAAGAATTTAGTTAGTGTAATTATTGTCTATAGCCTATGGGACAAAATCCAGGAAATGATTCATACTTTGCAACTCTATTTCTGGCTGATTTTCTGAAATCCATTTGTCTCTTCCTTTTTTCTTTGAAAAATGTGGTTTAGCTAAAAAAAAAAAAAAAGAAAATTGTTCGCCTTGGCATTTTACCCAAACATTTTAAAATAGGTGTTTTGTTAAAAAATTATTTTCAACTCTAATATCATTTTATTGAGGAATTTTGATTTATAACATTTTTTACTTTCACAAGGTTACATTTCCATATTTTCCCCAGATAGGTAACAACATTTTTAAAGCAAACAATAGTCTTTAACCAACATATGAACTTAGTTCCTCAGCATTTCCTTAGTAATCTTTCCTTTTCTCTCTGAATTCCTGAATCTTTTGCAATAGACTATAGTCTATTGAGAATTCACCATCTTGTCTTATTCTTTATTTCTTAGAGTCCATCTGTGAGCGAGATGACCTAATATGCTACTTTCTTCTTCTGGTTTATCTCAACATGATTCCCTCCAAACTGTATCAAAGGAAAACCTCTATCAGTGGTTCTTAGAACTGTATAGTATTCCTCTGTGTTAATATGCCATGATTTCATTAATTATTCATCTGTTGGATGTTTGGATTGTTTCCAAATGTGTGTGATAACAAATAGTAATGAACATAGGTGTTCACAGATCTTTTTGGATAGGTGTTGTGTATTCTTTGGATAGATGCCTAGGAGAGGAACTGCTTGGGTATATTAAGTTGATTTTTAACATTTTTCAGGACCTCAAAATGGTTTTCCACAGGAGCTGCACAAAGTTGCATTTCCCCCAGTATAGAAATGTTTCCTTTTTTCTACATCCTTGGCAATGCTTGTTGTATCTGCCTTTTTAGATGCAGGCCACTGTCACAGGTGACAGTTTTCTAATAATCAGTGATTCTGAACATTTTTTTTCAAGTGCTTATTGGTCAACTTATTAAAATCCTTGGAAATGTGTCTATTTCTTTCCTCCCATTCCTAAATGAAGTTGTTTTGTCATTGTTGCTACTGAGTTTTGTGAATTCTTTCTATACTTTAATTATTAGCTCTTTGTGTGACATGTAGCATGCAAATGTATTTTCTTGTTTGTACTTTGGTGTACTTTGTTATGCAGGTTTGTTTTGTTTTGTTTGAGAGTGTGTGTGTGTTCATGTGTATGTGTGTGTGTGTGAACAAGAGAGAGAGAGAGCAAGAGAGAGATCAAAGATCACCTCACTACCCATGAAGTACTGGGTATCAACCCTAGAACCTCACATATATGAATTAGGTGCTCTACCTCTCTTCTCAACCCCTCTACCAGAGGTGGGATTCCTGGGCTCACTCTCGAACCCCATATATATTAGGGAGGATGGGGCTTGAACCTGGAACCCTCAATTTGTAGCCAGTGACCTTCCACTGAACTGTTACGCTAGCTCTGCTGGCAAAGTCTTCTTTTCTCCCCCTGATGATTTCTGCTAGATGAGAGAAAGCTATGAAGACTTCTCTTCACCAGTTTAACAGAATTGGAGAGAACTTAAATCCTTAATCAAGAAAATATGTTATTAACTCTTTTTTTATTTTATTTATTATTTATTAGATAGTGACAGAGAAATTGAGAGGGAAAGGGTAGATAGAGACAGAGAGACACCTGCAGTACTGATTCACCACTTGTGAAACTCTACTCTGCAGATGGGGACCAGGGGCTTGAAGCTGGGTCTCTGTACATTGTAACATGTGCACTTAACCAAGTGCACCATCACCTGGCCCCCGTTATTTAAACTCTTCATCACATATAACATTAATAACTCACTGACCAATGTGTGTGTGCTCTTGCAAATAACCGGCAAGAAGTTTTGAATGTTCTTTCCATTGTAGCTTAATTATATCTGAACTTTCACTGGGAATATAGGCCTTAAATGTTACTCTCAATACAATAGATTGCTTGAAAGATTTAACATCAACTATGGGGTGTCTTGCATTTCACGTAGTATCAAAATGTGGACATTATAGCTTTGATTTTTCTTTCTAAAGGTTCATTATATAGTTGATACATGTGTTTCAAGCATTTAGAGTGTTAAAAGCATTTTACTCTCCTGGGGATTTTTTATCTTGTTTTGAGAGGTAAAAATTCTGTCACTGGGCTATCACTCAACTCTAGTGAGTAATACATCAGTGCTTCCCTAATGTTCTTTTACAGATGAAAACAGCAGTGAAGATTGCTTCTTTTTACTTTTTTAACTACATTTGAAAGAAATCCAGGCTTAAGACTCACTGTATGTGCTAGAACTTAGTGCCTACATGAGTCCACTGTTTAGTGGTCATTTGCTTTGAGAGTGTGTAAGAGGGTGAGACAGATAGAGAAAATGAGGGAAACAGATTGAGAGAAGAGATACCTGCATTACTGCACCACCACTCATTAAACTCTCCACCCACCCGTAGCCCAGCTGGGGACCAGGCTTGAACCCAGGTCCCCGTGCACGGTTTGAAAGTGTCAGCACTAAATTTTGGGAGATAGGCACTGTCTTTGGTTTCATAGTATGGTTCTGATTTTGATTTCAAAAGTTCACTATGTGATTTTTGCATGTGTTTAAAACATTTACAGTATGGGAGTCAGGCAGTAGCGCAGCTGGTTAAGCACACGTGGCTCAGGGCTCAAGGACCCGTGGAAGGATCCCGGTTTGAGCCCCCAGCTCTCCATCTGCGGGGGAGTCACTTCACAAGCTGTGAAGCAGGTCTGCAGGTGTCTTTCTCTCCCCCTCTCTGTCTTCCCCTCCTCTCTCCATTTCTCTCTGTCCTATACAACAACGATGACATCAATAATAACTACAACACTAAAACAACAAGGGCAACAAAAGGAATAAATAAAAAATATTTTTTAAAAAAGCATTTACAGAATTAATAGTTTTTCTCTTCCCCATCAGGATTTGATCCCAGGGCTTCAGGTTTGGGAGACAAAAAGCTCTTCCACTGGGCTCTTGCTTTGGCTCTTCTCAGAAATGTTTCTTCTCCTTTCCTAACATTCTCTGGCTGACAAGATAAAGCCGTGAAGGTGTTGCTTCCCTTCCCTTTGCTAGGCTAAGCAAACTTTGATAGAAAGGTGGGTCTTACTACCTCTCATGACAATGTGTTTGTAACTTTTACACTCATAATCCACTACTACTTTGTATTTACTTTAGTATACATTTTATTAGTGACTTATAAGATTCTAAGATAAAGTCATATAATTCCACATCACTCCCACTATCACAGTTCTGGGCTTCCACCCCCTAAAATAGTAATCACCATAATTCTCCCAAAGACACACACACACACACACACACACACACACACACACACACACACACACACACACACACTGTATATACACTTCTCCTTTTATTAAAAAAAAACTCATAGGTTTCAATTCATTTTTTCAAAAATATTTTATTTACTGGATACAGACAGAGAAAAATAAAAAAAGGAAGGGAGACAGGGAGAAAGTGAAATACCTTCAGCACTGCTTCACTGCTCATGAAGCTTCTCCCTGCCAGTGGGGACCAGAAGGGTGAAGCCAGGTGCTTACACACTGTAACATGTGTACTTAGCTAGGTGTGCCCCTAACTGGCCCATGTTTCAATTCTCTGTATTTCACATATGACTGAGATTATCCCATAGCTGTCCCTCCTTTACATACTTCACTGAGCACAGTTACTGACTAGTCAGTGCTCAGTCAGTAATGCATATTATAGTTTTTTGTTTGTTTTTGCTTTTTTGTTTTTTTTTTTTACTGCTAAGTAGTACTTGATTGAGTATAAGTCCTATGACTTCTTTTTTATCTATCTATTTTTGTGGTACAGGTAAGACTTGGACTAGTAACTTTTATTCCACTGATAGAGGCTTTCCTCCTACTAACTCTTAAGTATTCCCCACAGTTTCCCTCCACCTAATATTTTAACCTTTTAATCAGGAAAATGAAAAGGCATTTACCAAAGAAGTATGTACGCCATTTGAGCAAAAATATGTGGAAGTTGATGGAAATTTTTATTCACATCACTGGCCCTGCCTTTACTTCCTTTCTATACCTTGCTCAACTCAAATTCTTTTGGAAACTATCTCCTCTTTAGCTTAAAAATCTGAGCATATAGTGGGAAAATAATCATTTGCATTTACTTCTAAGAAATAGATGTAGAAAGTACTTGAGAATTTATACATGGCAGACAATGAGAAGCAAAAAAACAGGTAAATTAAAATTTTGGAAGCATTTTAAAACAGCAATGCTTAATATTTAAATCATATTAAGTAGAACTTAGAAGATTGACGTTAGTGCTGCCTTTGTCTCATGATTTTATAGTCAAGGAACTGAAATCTAGTTGTCAAAAGTCTGAAACAGAAAATGTCAGAGCATTGTTGCACTACAGACAGAGAAAATCATACCATGATGACTGAACTACCAGAAGGGGTGAGCATTGTATAAGTCAGAATGCCATGTATATGCCTCTTAGGCAAGTGCTGTAAATGAAGAGGGGTTTTGACTGTAGAAGAAGACTTGGATATACCACTGACCACAGCATCTCAATGCATGAGAAATAGATAAACAAAGTTAAACACAAACCACTATTTCATGCTTACCATTTTAACAGGAAGTACAAAGTTTGCTTCTCTTGGTCAGTTTTGTCAAAGTGGTTGAAGTTGTCTAAGTGGTTCAGAAATATTTCCCAACATCTGCTTTTTAAAGACAAAATATTTTGTCAAGACTGTAAGTCATATCTCACAATGTAAAATCTCTTCAGTGGAAATAAATAATCATTAAAAATATGCAAGTTTTAATTTAGAGCAGGGGACACATATTTTTACAGTTAGTAGAGATGATGATTTGGTTAAAACTGAAGTTTTCATGTTTCATATATGTATAGAGAAGTCCTAACATGTGTGTAGAACTAACAGAAGGCAAATTTGAAAATATATGAACTCTATGATTAACTAACTATATTTAAGTAACAGCCTATCTTTCTTTTGTCAAGAGGCTGACCTAGTTTTCATAGTAGGGAAAAATAAAATATATTTCTATTCTTATGGAATTAATAGACTAATAGAGGTGAGACATAGACACTACAAAACTTATAATCGTGTGTGTGTGTGTGTGTGTGTGTGTGTTTGTGTTTATTTTAGAGCACCATTCAGCTCTTGTAATGTTTCCAGAGATTAAACCTAGCACCTGGGAGCCTCCAGAATGGCAGATTTAAGGAGCCTGACAAATTACTCAGGGCCCTAGTGGCTTAAGAAAAGGAGCTTGAGACTGGTATTTAGAGCTGTAGAAACTGCAGATCCCTGAGAAAACCCAAGAACCATTTGATAGACTTAGTGGACTAAATTTTGTAACCTCATGGTAGCAGGGGGAACAGTCAAACTCTAAGGTGTCCTGCTGCCACAGAGACCCTGGTGATAAAAGTCAAGTCTACCCTGTAATCTGGAAAGGGACTTTGACCTCACAGTAGAGTTTCCATTTTCAGAAAGCAGTCTGGGAAGAGAAGAAGGAAGTCCAGAGTCCTCATGCCTAAAATATAGGGACTCTGTTAAGGGACATCAAACGCCATACTTTATCACTTCAAAACTCTTCCCACAAACTCATCCACAAAGCAGAACCTGCAGATCAACAACAAAAACCAAAACAAATGGGTAAAGTCAGGAAAACCCCAACAGATGAAAATCCAATGATCACTTAGTGATGTAAATCCAGAAAATAAAGAATTTAGGAATTGAATTTGAGCATTTTTTTATTTCATTTTTTTCTTTTGTTGGGTTATTTCCTATAACTTTTGGTTGTGTTAATGAAGTAATTGCTTTAAACTTTGTGTTTAAGTTATTGTAGTCTACCTCCAAGTAATGTGGTCCCATTTCATGTGTAGTATAATAACTTTCTATTTTTTTATCCTTAGTCTTTGTGCTTTTGATGGTTCTCTTTTAAAATTCTATATTTATTATAAATTCCATGATACATTGTTTTAAGTTTAATTTTCTATCTTCTTCAGAGCAATCTGAATAAAATTATTGATTCTCAGTAGGAATGGTTCTCAATGGGTAGGCAGAAGATGGGATTCATTTTTTTTTTTTTTTATTTAAGAAAGGATTAGTGAACAAAAGCATAAGGTAGGAGGGGTACAACTCCACACAATTCCCACCACCCAATCCCCATAACCCACCCTCTCCCATGATAGCCTTCCCATTCTCTAGCCCTCTGGGAGCATGGACCCAGGGTCGTTGAGGGTTGCAGAAGGTAGAGGGTCTGGCTTCTGTAATTGCTTCCCCGCTGAACATGGGCGTCGACTGGTCGGTCTATACTCCCAGTCTGCCTCTCTCTTTCCCTAGTAAGGTGTGTCTCTGGGGAAGCTGAGCTCCAGGACACATTGGTGGGGTCTTCAATCCAGGGAAGCCTAGCCAGCATCCTGGTGGCATCTGGAACCTGGTGATTGAAAAGAGAGTTAACATACAAAGCCAAACAATTTGTTGAGCAATCATGGATCCCAAGCTTGGAATAGTGGAGAGGAAGTGCTAGGGAGGTACTCACTGCAAACTCTAGTGTAATCCTGCTTTCAGGTATATATTTTGCAGTAGTTTATGGATACGTGTGCACATACGCTCTCTCTCACAGAAACTGGTGTATGTCTAGGTTATGGGACTTTGTTAGAAAGTGAACTACCTGAGATGAAATTAGAGTGTACTATAAAAGGAAAGGTCTCACCCGAGTAATGAAGCTGAAGGGTTGTCATTCCACACGTGAAGTCTCTGGATACACTCTGAGGTGAAGCATGTTGAGATGGCAATCGTTGCTTTGGTTAGGTTGTGATCGGCGGATGCAATATTATTTGGTTTGGATTGGGAGATGCATACGGGAAAGTGAGCCCTATCCAAGGGTGCCAGGACTGGGGGAAGTAGGGGCTCTATAGTGAAGATGTGAGGTTCCTGCTGTCTTAGGGTTCAAAAAGACAATCAATAGTTAATATTATCATCACATTATTTGTTAATTGGGTTAACTTTGAAAAGTCCCTTTGTTATGGTTTGCTGTACAGTACCCAGTATCTTGTATATAGCTGTGCTATTGGAAGCTTCTAATCTACTTGGTCTAGGATTTTGAGAGAGACCGCATATCAAATACGTAGCCTATCTATTAAAAAGATTCAGTTTGTCTTTTGAGAACCTTTGAGACATACAATTGATTTCCCCCTCTCATATTAATTAACTACTGATTTATATGTCTACATTTTGCTAGGAGTGTACATAAACACCATTCCCATCACCAAAGGACCGTGACCCATCCCTCCCGCCCACTCCCACCCCCCACTGGCCCAGGAAGCTACATGTCTACCCCTCACCACTGGGTTTTTACTTTGGTGCCCTACTTACAATTTGATCAGGTCCTGCTTTTAGTTTCCCTTTCAGATCTTCTAAGTCAGCTTCTGTTGATGAGTGGGATCATCCCATACTCATCTTTAACTTTCTGACTTAGTTCACTTAACATAATTCCTTCTAGCTCTGTCCAAGATGGGTCAGAGAAGGTGGGTTCATTGTTCTTGATAGCTGCATAGTATTCCATTGTGTATATATACCACAGCTTTCTCAGCCACTCATCTGTTGTTGGGCACCTGGGTTGCTTCCAGGTTTTAGCTATTATGAATTGTGCTGCTATGAACATAAGAGTACACACCTCTTTTTGGTTGGGTGTTATGGAGTCCTTGGGGTATAACCCCAGGAGAGGAATTATTGGGTCATATGGAAGGTCCATGTCTAGCCTTCTGAGAGTTTTCCAGACTGCTCTCCACAGAGGCTGGACCAATTTACATTCCCACCAGCAATGTAAAAGGGTTCCTCTGTCCCCACATCCTCTCCAGCATTTGTTGCTGCTGTCCTTTTTGATGTATGCCATTCTTACAGGAGTGAGGTGGTATCTTAGTGTTGTCTTAATCTGCATTTCTCTGACAATCAGTGACCTAGAGCAGTTTTTCATATGTTTGTTAGCCTTTTGGATCTCCTCTGTAGTGAATGTTTTGTTCATATCCTCTGCCCATTTTTGAATGGGGTCATTTGCTTTTTTGGTGCTAAGTTTGCTGAGCTCTTTATATATTTTGGTGATTAGTTTCTTGTCTGATGTATGGCATGTGAAGATCTTCTCCCATTCTGTGAGGGGTCTCTCTGTTTGTTTAATAGTTTCTTTGGATGTGCAGAAGCTTTTCAATTTGATGTAGTCCCATTGGTTTGTTTCTGCTTTGGTCTTCCTTGCAATTGGGTTTGATTCATCAAAGATGTCCTTGAGTTGTAGATGGGAAAGTGTTTTACCAATGTTTTCCTCTAAGTATTTGATTGTTTCTGGTCTGACATCTAGGTCTTTGATCCATTTGGAGTTGATTTTTGTTTCTGGTGAGATAAAGTGGTTCAATTTCATTCTTCTGCATGTTTCAACCCAGTTTTCCCAGCACCATTTATTGAAGAGAGCCTCCTTCTTCCATTTAATCCTTTGGGCCCCCTTATCAAAGATTAGATGCCCATAGGTGTTGGGATTTACTTCTGGGCTTTCAATTCTGTTCCACTGGTCTGTGTGCCTATTTTTGTTCCAGTACCATGCTGTTTTGATGATGATGGCTTTATAATATAGTTTAAGGTCTGGGAGTGTGATGCCTCCATTTCTGTTTCTTTTCCTTAGGATGGTTTTGGCAATTCTAGGTGTTTTCGGGTCCCAGATAAATGATTGTAGTGTTTGTTCTATTCTCTTAAAGAAGCTTGGTGGAACTTTGATGGGTATTGCATTAAATTTGTATATGGCTCTGGGGAGAATGTTCATTTTGATGATATTTATTCTTCCAATCCATGAGCATGGCATATCTTTCCATTTCTTGGTATCAGTTTCTATCTCCTTGAGTAGCGACTCATAGTTTTCAGCATACAAGTCTTTCACTTCTTTGGTCAACTTTATTCCTAGGTATTTGATTGATTTTGCTGAAACAGTAAATGGGAGTGATTTCTGGATGTCTTCTTCTTCAGATTTAGTGTTTGCATAAAGAAATGCCACTGATTTTTGTACATTGATTTTGTAGCCTGATACCTTGCTATATTGCCTAACAACTTCCAGTAATTTTCTACTGGATTCTTTAGGTCTTTCTATGTATACTATCATATCATCTGCAAATAGTGAGAGCTTGACTTCTTCCCTTCCAATCTGTATCCCTTTGATTTCTTTCTCTTGCCTGATTGCTATGGCAAGAACTTCCAATACTATGTTGAAGAGTAACAGTGACAGTGGGCAGCCCTGTCTAGTCCCTGATCTGAGGGGGAATGCTTTCAGCTTCTCTCCATTGAGTATGATGTTGGCTGTAGGTTTGCTATATATAGACTCCACTATCTTGAGGAATTTCCCATCTATTCCCATTTTTTGTAGAGTTTTGAGCATGAATGGGTGTTGGATTTTGTCAAAGGCTTTCTCTGCATCTATTGAGATAATCATGTGGTTTTTGGCTTTGCTTTTATTGATGTGATGAATGACATTGATTGATTTACGGATGTTGAACCAGCCTTGCATTCCTGGGATGAATCCCACTTGGTCATGATGAACAATCTTTTTGATGTGTTGCTGTATCCGGTTGGCCAAGATCTTGTTTAATATTTTGGCATCTATGTTCATCAGAGATATTGGTCTGTGGTTTTCCTTTTTTGTTCTGTCCCTATCAGCTTTTGGTATCAGGGTGATGTTGGCTTCATAAAAGGTGGAAGGAAGTATTCCTGTTTCTTCAATCTTATGGAATAGCTTAAGAAGTATGGGTATTAACTGTTTCCTGAAAGTTTTGTAGAATTCGTTTGTGAAGCCGTCTGGTCCAGGACTTTTGTTGTTGGGGAGATTCTTAATAACGGTTTCAATTTCTTTGTCTGTGATTGGTGCATTTAGATTTTGTAGTTCTTCTTGGTTTAGTTTTGGAAGTGCATAGGTTTCTAGGAATTGTTCCATTTCTTCCAGATTCTCTAGCTTGGTGGCATATAGTTCTTTATAGAAGTTTCGCAGAATTCTCTGGATTTCTGTGGTGTCTGTTGTGATATCTCCTGTATCGTTTACAATTCTCTTAATTTGAGTCTTTTCTCTTTTTTGTTTGGTGAGTCTGGCTAGGGGTTTGTCAATTTTGTTTAATCTTTCAAAGAACCAACATTTGGCTTCATTGATCTTTTGTATGGTTCTTTTATTTTCGATGTTGTTTATTTCTGCTCTAACTTTAGTGGTTTCTATCCTTCTGGTTGCTTTAGGGTTCCTTTGTTCCTCTTCCTCTAAGTCCTTGAGGTGTGTAGTAAGTTCGTTCATTTGGGCTTCTTCTTGGTGTTTAATATGTGTTTGTATAGCTATAAGTTTCCCTCTCAGTACTGCTTTAGCTGTGTCCCAAATATTTTGATAGGTTGTGTCTTCATTTTCATTAGTTTCCAGGAACATTTGAATTTCCTGTTTGAGTGAGTCTCTGACCCAGTGGTTCTTAAGGAGCATGTTGTTTAGTTTCCAAATTCTATGTCTTTTAATAATTTTCCGTTTGTTGTTAAAAGTTAGTTTTACTCCACTGTGGTCTGAGAAGATACTTGGGATGATTTCAATGCTCTTGAATTTATTGATGCTGTCTTTGTGGCCTAACATGTGGTCTATCCTTGAGTATGTGTTGTGTGGATTTGAAAAGAAGGTGTATTCCAGTTTTTTGGGGTGGATGAGTCTGAAAATGTCCAAGAGGTCTAGTCTGTCAATCTCTTCATTCAATTCTCTTGTATCTTTATTGGTTCTCTGCTTTGTTGATCTGTCTAAGTGTGAGAGTGGGGTATTGAAGTCTCCCACTATTATTGTATTACTATTGATGTATTTTTGAAATTCTTTCAATAGGTGTTTAATGTATTTAGATGGTCCCTCGTTGGGTGCATAGATGTTAATAATTGTTAAGTCTTCTTGGCTGATTGATCCTCTAATCATTATGTAATGTCCTTGCCTATCTTTTATTACTTTATTTAATTTAAAATCTATCGTGTCTGAGATGAGAATGGCTGTTACTGCCCTTTTTTGTGGACCGTTAGCCTGTATGATAGTTTTCCATCCTTTCACTTTAAGTCTGTGTTTATCTTGTTGTGACAGATGTGATTCTTGCAAGCAGCATATGGTTGGGTTATGTTTTCTGATCCATCCCCCCACCCTGTGCCTTTTGATGGGTGAGTTTAAGCCATTGACATTTATTGATATTATGGATTTAATGTATTGTAGTGCCATTGTTCTAAAAAACAATTTGTTTACTCTGATATATTACAAGTATTATAGTGATGTTCTTGTTTATAAGAGGTCTTTTAGTACCTCTTTCAGGGCCGGCTTGGTGATAGTTGCCTCCTTTAACTGTTGTTTGTCTAAGAAGGTTTTGATCCCTCCATCTAGCTTGAATGAAAGTCTAGCAGGATATATAATCCTTGGTTGAAACCCTTTTTCATTCAGGGCTCGATAGATATCTTGCCACTCCCTTCTGGATTTTAGAGTTTTAGTTGAGAAATCTGCAGAAAGTCTTATGGGTTTTCCCCTGTATGTGACTTTTTGTTTCTCTCTTGCAGCCTTTAGGATCCTTTCTTTATCCTTACTTCTTCTCATTGTGACTATGATGTGTCTTGGTGTTTTCAGGTCTGGGTTGATTCTGTTTGGTACTCTCTGGGCCTCTTGCACCTTGATATCCTTTCTGTTATTCAGGTCTGGGAAATTTTCTTGTATTATTTCCTCTAGAATGTTTGCTTCCCCTTCCTCTCTTTCTTCCTCTGGCAGGCCAATTATACGAATGTTACTTCTTTTGAGATCATCCCATATGTCTCTGTTGTTGTTTTCAATGTCTCTCAATCTCTTTTTAAGCTCTTTCACCTCTTTCTTAGTTTTCTCTAACTCATCCTCTGTCTGACTAATTCTGTTTTCTGCTTCTGTTAGTCTGCTTTCCCTTGCCTCAGCTTCTTTCTTCATTACAGCTATTTCAGCTTTCAGTTCTCTAATTGCCTCAAGATAGTCAGTATTTTCCTTGGGGGTCTCAACTGTTGTTTCCCTAATACTGCCATTCCTTTCCTCCAATGTTGTTTTCATTTCTGTGATTAATAAGTTTATTATTGCTTGCATACTTTTCTTATCTATGGTTACTTCTGACTGATTTGTGGTTTCTTCTGGGCTCTTGTCTTCATTCATTGGGGTAGCAGTTTTATTTGTTTTAAATCTACCGATTTTTCTTTAATTTATGTGTTTCTCTCTCTTTTTTTTTTTAATGCTCTGTTGTTCCTCAGTTGTTGTGTTTTGAGCACAGGTAACACTGTACTAAATACCTTTATGACAATTGCACTCACCAACCTCCGGAATAACAGTAGCAACTGAAGTAAGTATTGAAGGAGTTTAATCGTTACCAGTTAGCCAAACAATTTCTCCAGTCCATGAAAAAATAGTAACCAAATCCCAGTGAAGAAAGAGAAAAGAAAGAGAGGATAGCAAGAATAGACAGTTATGCAAATCTACTATCCAGTGTATATTCTAAGGGTAACAAGAGTGTAAAGGGAACTAGAGCAGAGATACACATATAGAGAGTCCACTCTGGTCAGATTTCTTCCCCAAAGTAATTCACAAATTCAGAAAGGCAAAGAAGAAAGAAGTGTATGACAAGATTAAAAAAAAAAAGAGAGAGAGAGAGATAGAGAGAGATAAGAGAGAGAAAAGGGAGAAGATAAGAAGAAGAGTTGTAATTAAAGAGCAGTGCGAGGAACTTCCCAAATGTGTATCAGTGAATTTAAAAAAAAAAAAAAAACAACCCTGTTTAGTGGTATGGGGTATCCTGCTAGTAGCTGGTCCCAGGCACTGCTTATGGGGGGGGGGCGGCGGGAAGGATGTATGCTTGAAAATTAAAAGGAAGAAAAAAGAATTTTTTCCCCCCTACTCTAATTCTTAACCCAAATTAAGTTATAGACACATCCTTGGTATGACCGCTATGGCCCCTTATTGGCTGGCCTGCTAAAGGCAGAAAATCCTATTGTTTACAGGAGATGTGTCCGGAGCTCAAAGGCTAGCCGCTTCTCAATCCGCCATCTTCTGGGAAACCCCGCCCTCCAGACTTTTTTAAAGGATTTCTCAAAAATGAAAACTAGCTCCAAGTCCTTTGATCCAATGAGAGCTATACTCAAGAAGTCTTTGGATCCACCCTCAGGGTCGCGGTGGACCCTGGCGACTCCCAAGAGGCAGCCCCTGAGCTAAAGTGCTCTCTCCGGGAACTCTGCCCGTCGCGCTCTGCAACTGGCGGAGGAGCCGCCTTCCCGGGCGGGCGGAGGACAATGCCCGGCGCACTTGCCTTGCCCGGTTCCGCCTGGGAATTCTGGCGCCCCGCTAGTCCATGTCACCTTTGCTCTAATTGTTAACCCAAATTAAACTGTAATCACTTCTTTGGTGCCCCCCCCTTATTGACTGGCCTGCTAAAGGCAGAAAATCCTACCGTTGCCGACGATGCTATCAGAGCACTCGCTGTTAGCGATTTCTCAGGCCGCCATCTTCCCCAACATTTCTGGGATTCATTTTTAAAAACATTTTATTGGGGTGGAAATCATGTTTAGTTCTGCATTAGACACAAACACTGATCAAACAGGTTTTATATTCCCAGATTATATGGAAATACAATGTAGTGATTATATCTGGGCATTAATATTAAAATCTGTTTGAAAAAGAATATAAATGTAGGAATAATGCAAACCTGGAGTTAAAATACTAGAACACATAAAATTTCTTTCCAAAATTCCATTAAAAAAAACAGAAATACAGTAGATACATAGTACAGTGTCAACTAAAATCTGTACACCTCATTTTAGCCAAAAGACTGAGAGTCTATACAACCTATACAATCTATAAAGATTCTTTAGGTCTCTGGAAACTGAAAGCATTCTCACTATGGTGAGAGATTGTAAATTTTTTTTATAATTTTTGTAAAAAAATGTTTATTTATAAATTTTAATAGAATTTTCAATTACATAAATATTTTTCAGAAAAAAATATTATAAAAATTGTTCAAGGTAATTCTATATATCAAACTATTTTAAATAGGTTGGATAGAGGGATAGACCTGTTCTAGGGGAATCCAATCAATGTTATTTATTCATAATTCAATGACCCAAACATAGGAATTTATTTGTCTGTATGTATGTTAGATATACTTCAATACTGCCACCTTTTTTTCCTTAATGAGTTCAAATAGTTTTCCCACATAGTAGATATTTTATTTCTTATCTATAAAAGTCTAATACAATGAACATATTTGTGGATTAGCCATCTAGACTATGAAGCACTTGTTTCAGAAGCCCTCCTAATTACTAATTACTATAGAATCTTTCTGGAAAAGTATTTTCAGTATGGAGACCCAGGGTCTCTAATCTGGTTAAAGGATTTCCAAACAGAGTATGTTGGATTTCATCTCTACAAACTGATGATTTTTTTGTAACTGGCACTGAAACTTAATCAAAAATCACATGTGTACAACCAGGAATGTGAATTTGTAGTTTCTGGATTTGAAGGAAAAAATTGTTGGGATTGTAACCTAGCACCAGACCAGCTTTGCAGTGTAATCCAAACTTCATTCATCACGTCCTCAATTTCTCTTCCTCTATTATACGGTTATGAAGCTAATACTGTATCATGATTTGTCTTCTGTATTTTCTAATTATGTCTGTACATATGCCTGTCACTTGATATAAAAAAAGCACAGTTGAATTCCTCAGGATGAGGAATAAAGACAAATTTGTGCTGTGAATATTGGCCAATACAACTATGGTGTCTCGTACATGCTGTCACATGTCTAGAAAATGAATATTTTTTATTCTGTGTATTTGAATTACATAAAGAAACTTTTTAAAAATATTTTTTATTTTTATTTATTTATTCCCTTTTGTTGCCCTTGTTGTTTTATTGTTGTAGTTATTATTGTTGTCATTGTTGTTGGATAGGACAGAGAGAAATGGAGAGGGGAGGGGGAAGACAGAGAGAGGGAGAGAAAGATAGACACCTGCAGACCTGTTTCACCGCTTGTGAAGCGACACCCCTGCAGGTGGGGAGCCAGGGCTTGAACCAGGATCCTTATGCGGGTCCTTGTCCTTAGTGCCACCTGCGCTTAACCCGCTGCACTACAGCCCGACTCCCAAAGAAACTTTTAAATGCATTTCTTTTTCTGTATGTCTCTTGGGTAGGACCAAAAAAAAATTGCATCTTTAATAAACTTTGCAAGTGATATCCAGGTAAGTAGTCTGAAGACCACTTTTTGAAAAAATACTTATTTATTTCCTTGTTGTTTTATTGTTGTTGTAGTTATTGTTGTTATTGTTGTTGGATAGGACAGAGAGAAATGGAGAGAGGAGGGGAAGACAGAGAGGGGGAGAGAAAGATAGACACCTGCAGACCTGCCTCACTGCCTGTGAAGCGACTCCCCTGCAAGTGGGAAGCCTGGGCTCGAAACAGGATTCTTATGCTGGTCCTATCCTTATGCCAGTTCTTCTAGCTTTGCGCCACGTGTGCTTAATCCGCTGCTCTACTGCCAGACTCCTATGAAGACCACTTTTTAAAAAGACTATTACAAGTATTTATTTATCATGAGAGAGACAGAATGAAAGAGGAAGAAAGGGAGGGCCAGAACACTGCTCAGCTTAGAATTTAAGTGATGCCAGCCAGTGAACCTGGGACCTCTGGGACCTCAGGAGAGAGAGAGAGACAGAGCGCTCTAACTGACTGAGGTATTTCCCTGTCCTGAGGACCAGGTTTTAATGAAGACAAGAGTAGGCCTTGATGTTTCAACCTCTTCTTCTCACTGCTCTACATTACCTTTGTTTGATACTCAAACATGTTCTTCTATTAAAACAACAAATAAATAAAAACAATACAGGTGTTAATGCTCATTTAAATTAATTAAATCACTTTTTCTCCTCACATTATACTTACCCTTTGCCCTATTGCATTTAAAATTCCTCACACTGGGAGTCGGTCGGTGGCGCAGTGGGTTAAGTGCACGTGGCGCAAAGCGCAGGGACCGGAGTAAGGATCCCGGTTCGAGCCCCCGGCTCCCCACCTGCAGGGGAGTCGCTTCACAGGCGGTGAAGCAGGTCTGCAGGTGTCTATCTTTCTCTCCCCTCTCTCTCTGTCTTTCCCTCCTCTCTCCATTTCTCTCTGTCCTATCCAACAACAAAAGCAACGTCAACAATGGCAATAATAACCGCAACGAGGCTGCAACAACTAGGGCAACAAAAAGGGGGGAAAATGGCCTCCAGGAGCGGTGGATTCATGGTGCAGGTACCGAGCCCAGCAGTAATCCTGGAGGGAAAAAAAAAAATTCCTCACACTATGGTATTACAGAAAATGAAAGGAATAGGTCCACAAATGCACTGGTAAGATTCTTAAAAAGTCAAAGATGTCCTTTTAAGATTGGCATAGACACTTCTTTACAAAAGACATATATAAGGCTCACAGATATATGAAAAATGCCCACAATCACCTATTATTAGGGAAATACAAATTAAAAATATTTCATACAAGATCAGAAGAGAAAACACTAAGCAGAACTTGGGATGGAGTTGATATATTGCACTGAAGTAAAAAACTCTGGGGTGCAGGGGAAGAGTACAGGTCCTGGAAAAGGATAACAGAAGACCTAGTGGGGGGTTGTATTGTTATGTGGAAAACTGAGAAATGTTATGCATGTACAAACTATTGTGTTTACTGTTGACTGTAAAACATTAATCCCCCAATAAAGAAATTAAAAAAAAATTCATACAGTGAGAATAGCATACATCAGAAAGATCAGTGGCAAATGCTGGTGAGGATATGGAGAAAAAGAATTCTAGTACGTTACATGAAGGATATGAAAACACTAGTTTGGAGTGATATATGCAGCCACATGTTCATAGGTTCAATATTCATGGTAACCAAAAAACACAGTCAACCTCCATGCCAAGAGAAAACTGGTTATGAAAGCTGTGAGTTATATACCCAATGAAATACTACTAGACCATTAGAAAGACACCCTGCCTTTTGGGGGAAAAATATGGAACTTGAAGTGATTATGTCAAGTGAAATAAAGGAAGTTAAAGATAACCATTGGATGGCTTCCCTCATATGTGGGAAATAAATAACTAAAACAGATGAACTTTCAAAAAAGAATAACAGAACTAACTCTTAGATTCTGTTATTATTACTATTATTATTGGAGGACACAGGAAGTGGTACTGAGATGGAGAAAAGAGTCCCTAGTATAAGGACACTGAACCTTTGGTGATGAGTGTGATGAGTCTTAGACTCATGTACAGGCACGAAACCACTCCCCTAAAATGCTATAATATTAGGAACTTGACAGTGACACACCCTGTACAGTGTGCATTTTACCATGTTCAAGGATGTGGATTCAAGCCTCAGGTCCCCACCTTCAGGGGGGGAGTTCATTAGTGGGGAAGCAGTGCTACAGGTGTCTCTTTCTCTTACCTCTCTATTTCCCCTTCCCTCTAAATTTCTCTGTTTATATGCAAAATAATTAAATATTTTTTGAATTTTATAATATTAGAAACCAATGTTAGATCAATTTAAAAATAATAAATCTAAGATATAAAAAATATTTTTTTCATATAGAATATGCATCTTCTACATGTAGGAGAACATAGGATTTCATGAAGTAGACCCCTGCCAGAAAAATGCTTTTTGCCCCTTCTCCTACTTCTAAGTCACTTTTCCCCAAAGAGGCAGAGAGAGACACCCAAATTAGAAATTACATGGGGTTCTATATCTTAGTTGGATGAAGGCAATGTAATAGAAGCCATTTATTTAAAAGGAGTTAATGCTTCCTTCTTCCAAAGGGGGAAATAGAAATTTTCGGTAACTGCATCTATAGATTTTTCTCTATGCCAGAACTGGACTAGTTGTGTTGACAGAAAGTACTTCAGCTGGTTCTCTCACTGTTATATCCTCTCAACAATCTTATAAGCAATAGATGGAGCTGAGTGGTGCCACACTTGGCTAAGCACACATATTACTATGCATAAGGACCTGGGTGGGCTCTTTTTACCACCTCCTTGGAGGAAGCTTCATGAGCAGCGAAATAGTGCTTAAGATATCTCTTTCTCTCTCCTCTTTCCTTCTGCCTGTCTTTATCAAACAAATAAAATATTTTTTAAAACTCAGTGATTCTAACTCAGTGATTTTATCTCTCAATGTTTCCTAACTTGAATGAAGTAAATTGATTTATTGATTCCTATCAGTGTTTCTCAGATTGAAGCAATAATATTTTTTGAATTTCTTTCCTTACATGGATACTTCTACTAATCAGTTTTTATCCACTTTTATTTTCCTTGCCAAGTTTTTCACTAATGAAAGTCATATGAATTATTTGAAGTAAGAAAGAAAAAAAATAGTTTATTTTTCTAACACATACAGAAAACAACTAAAAGGACTCTATACTGTTAAGTAAATGTAACAGGCTCTATACTAGTACTAAGCAGCTGAAATAAAGGTATCAAACTCTTCATAATAAATTGCTATAAGTTAAGAAAATCATATGGGCTTTCCTCATTTTATATTTGTATTGTTGTCTTAATGCTAACTTCAGTATGATCAGACCTAGATTCTTATTTTTAAAAAGGAACAGCAGTCACTAGAGAAGGTCTAATCTCTATTCATGTCTTCAAAATATTTAAGAGATTTAGATATATGACCTAACTTCTCTTATATTCTCGCTTTCCCCAACAATCCTTTCTCACAAGAGCTTTCGCGTTTCCTAGCGTATATTATTATTATTATTATTAATTATTTTGTAGCATCTCATTCCAGCCACATTATTCTATTCACTTATTCTTTTATCACTGTGTCCCCTGGCCCATCACATTTCTCTACTGTGTGATGCCCCTTGGAGTGTGGTTGTCTCTTTACTGAGGATTTTGTTTCTTGTCCACTTGTAATGCAGAGAAAGAAGATAGAAGCTAAGTAAGTAATACCAGAATTTCCTTTGGAGTGTATGTGTGTGCAGATTGCTGGAATGGGTGATGATGGTGGGGAAATTAAAGGGAATTTGTGAGGTTCTGCCCTTAATTTCACTGCCTTTGATGGAAAATCATCATAAATAGTGCAGAGGCACTATATTTGTGTAACAGCCATCTTCACAGAACAGTGGTAATGAGTTAATATGCTAACGTCTTTTGTTCACATTTATGAATCACCCAACATTTTTGACGCTTCTGAATTAAGAGCTATTCCTACAGTTTAAGACACCGGGGAACGGAAATAAAGGGGGAGAAGTACAGAAAGGAGTCATCTCTTGCATGTGGAGAATCTAACTTTAATGATGCTGTGACCTAGCACACAAAATGGATTTAAATCATACTTTCCAGATTGTAGATTTTTTTCCGAAGAATTCAGATCCCTCCCCCACTATGCATGTATATTTCTTATAAAGGGAACATACAGATGACATGCTTATTTATATTTTCTTCCTCAGTTGCTCCAACTCCCCTATACATCAAAAAGAAAATCAAGAAAAATGCTTTCTTTGAGAATTCCATATTCTGGATACTTCCTCTTCTTCCCTGTAATAGCAACCTTAGGGACAGAAAAGATTCCTCTAGGATTTAAGAACATCAATCTGATTCACAGTTGGAGGCAAAACACTGTCCTTGGGGAACATTTCTTAACATAAAGCAGAATATCTGACTAGCCTCTGGCTGTGTTAGGAGAACCAGAGTTCATTTTTTCTACTCCTGTTCCATTGTCTATTTCTTCACTTCTATTCTAGTTATTGCCTATCTTTCACCTTTGACTATGGAGTGGTGAGCTCTAAAATATGGTAGCAAGGGAAAAGTCACTTCCTACTTTCCCCAAAAACACTGGATGCCAGTCAAAGATTAAATGCTGCCTTGTCTTTTTTTCTCCTTAATTAAACTATGTTAAATTCCTCTGAAACCTAAAAATGAGAAATAGTTCTGTGAACAGTGACTGTGATTTTAATTTTGGGGAAATCTGTCTATGTCTACTAACTAATCTACCCACCTGTTTGTCTCAGACACAAGCCTATCCCTACACATACCAGTCGGTCCTTTAAACGTGCAACCTCCCTTGCTGTATGGTAAAATTTGTAGCATAGTTTAATCCAGTTACTATCATTATCTTTAGTTTTCTAATTTTAAAGTAAAATATCACATAGAATTCGCAGCAGGAGTGTCCTATCTTAAATAGTGTCTAAAAATTTCCTGCTTGATCAGATGAATTGTTGTAGGGGTCTCCTTACTTTCAAGTGCTGATATTTCCAGTGACTTGTACTTGAATTTTAACAACAATAAATCTGTAATTTACAACCTATTTGCTTTCTGCTGTGTTGTGGCACTTCAGAACTGTTGGGGTGATATGGAAAAAAATCACTAGCAAATCTGCTCAAAGACTGCACACCAGTCTAGGCTTAGGTGCTGCCAAATGGATTCTGGCCAAGGATGCTCTTTTATTTTGCCAAAAGAAAAGGTGATATGTGAAAATGCAATTTGAAGAAGTCAGTCACAGGATGGAAATATGATGGTGGTGATAGTGGTATAAAGGGCCCTTCAAAAGAGAGAGAGAGAGAGAGAGAGAGAGAGGGAGAGAGAGAGTTAGAGAGTTCCAGGGAGGGAAGAGAAACACAAGAGGGACTTTTTTTGCCTCTCCTTCTAACAAAAAGCTCTTGTGAAAATCTCTGTTTGACACTGGTTTATAGAATGGGATTTGGAGGAGGAAGGAAGGACTTGGAGTGAAGCTGTAGTGAAGTGCTAAAAGAGACCATGGGGCAAGAAAAAAAAAATTAAAAAAGAAGCTGTTTTAGGGCACCAGATAATCCAACACCAAGACATTTGTTTGGCTGTGTATCTACTAAGCATTCTCTGTAGATTATCCTAGATACAAATATAAAAACTAAATTAGAATAACCTCTTCTATTATTTGCATTGTATTTCAAAAATAAGGATCTCAGAGTAGCTAAAATTAATTCATCAACCCAAGATTTTTTTTTTTTTGTATTGAGAAAACAAGTTCTATTTCTTATTTGATTTATGGAATGGGTCTCTAGCACTGTGTAATCTGTATCACTCAGCCAAACACATTTACTGCCTTTGTGAGCTTTTTCTTATTATTTGCTACATCCCTGCCTTCATTTCATTGACAGGACTCTGTAGTTTCCACTGCTGAAATATTTTACCTCCTTCATCAACACAACACAGTCAAGGGGGTAGTTTCCTAGGGCAATGACAAAGATTCAGTTAGAACTACAGTCAATATACAGGCTTAAATTTCAAAACTTTGTGAGGAAATCAATTGTTTTGCACTGTAGTTTCACATTCTGCATTGAAACCATATTGTAAATTATGTCACAGACTTCATAAATCTGTACCTTAAATGTCCTTTAAAATAGATTCTTTTTATATGGGGCAGGGATCTTTTTTTTTCTTCTTCTCTTGACCATGGCATATACTTACCCAAGTTAACTGAAATAGGCTTATTGTAACAAGCAAGATAGCCTGAAGGACTGAAAACAAGCATTTCCAAACCCCACACATAAATAACAATGAAAGGTGAGATGAGCAGACCTGCCGACCTGCCAACCTGCCAACCTGCTGACCTGGGAGCTGGTGCTTTCAATCCCTAGGCACCTAGGAAAAACAGTAGGTAATTCATATCAGAGGATCCTGCTTGGCATTACCCCCCAGGAAATGGACACTTGGAAGAAAGAATTGAAGAGACCTCCACATGGCATAGCTCAGAGTTTCTTTTCTTTTCTTCTTCTTATTAAATATATATATATATATATATATATATATATATATATATATATATATATATTATTGTTTACTAGAGCAGTGCTCAGCTCTGGTTTATAGTGGTGTGGGGGACTGAACCTAGGACTAGGGAGCCTCAGGCATGAGAGTCTCTTTGCATAACCATTATGCTATCTACCCCCCACTCCTAGTCGAGTTTCTAACTCCAAATTTCACATATGGAAACAATGAAGTCATTTGTATAGGCACATGGAATTGACTTGCTTGACCTGGAAATTGCATTTAGGGAGACCTAGAAAATACTTAAAAGGAGATTAATTTAAAAAAAAAAGACTGGGTGACAGGCAATGCATTTGAAATGGAACGAAATATTCCCTACCCCCACATTGTACACTGTATTTATTTACCATTTTTAATACATTTTTTTCCTCACACAAAAGCAGTTATAGGGCTTTTAAGTGCAATAAACAGCTGAACCCAAAGATGGATGTACTTTGACTAGATTTCACTTTGGTGACGCAGCTCGAAGAAGGTAAGGAGACTTCAACAAAAAGATCTGTCAGTGGCCCTAAAATATTTACTTTTTGCCAGTGGGGTAAATCTCACCTTAGATAATTTACCCTGAAGTTCAGTTAGACCAAAATGAGGCCTTCCCTCAGTCCTCCTCATTGCCTTCGACAGTCAACCCAGTGTAGGCTGGAAGTAAAGGCAGGCAGGATGCAGATGGAGGACAATGAAGCTAAGGAAGTAAACAATAATTGGCCATGTGGATAGAGAAGTGAAGAGCAAAGAGGAAGAGTTTTTCCTGCTAACAGAAAATGGCGGTCACATGGGTGTTCAACTGAAGAAGTCACACCCTGAGCCATTTAACTCAGGCACAGACAGGGAAGGTTGAACAGGAAAGAGAAAAGCATAAATAATAAAGGATGTTTAGATTTTTTAGCAATAGCTGGGCTTGTGAAACTTAAACTTCATTTTTGTAAAGATTTCTCTACAAAGCTTTATAAATGCCCTGAACTAACTCTTAAGAAATTCACAGGAAATTCTTTGTTATATTCCAATATGCCTGAAGTGAACTTTGACTGTGACTCCATGCAGACATTTAGCAGGATACATAAGATTACAAAGGCAGTAACTGCTTATATCTACTAGAATTTACTTTTCTTAAATACCACTGGAGTTATCGCTAGAATTTAGTGCCTGTGCATCCTCTCCAGTGGCCATTTAGTCTTTGTTTTTCTTTTTGATAGAGGCTGATAGATAAAGAGAGAATGGGAGAGAAAGCTACACCTTTTATTTCCTAATGCTTGAGACTATCACAAAGCTTCTGTGTATTTACCAAAGAATTGGACATTGTGAGTGGGAACTATAGCTCAGTAAAAAAATAATTTAGTATTAAATTATAAATCATAAATCAAATCTCATTTCAAGGAGATGTCAAAGATGAAATTTTTTTTTATTCCTTCTCAGTATCACTCCATATCTCTCCAGCTGCTGGCTCCAGACTTCAGCAAGAGACACTTAATCTGGAATAGAACCGAGAGTCCAGAAAAAAAATCCCTGACACCTATAGCCATCTAATTTTTGACAAGGAGGGCCCAAACTATTAAATGGAGAAAGGAAGATCTCTTCAACAAATGAAAGCAAAATTTAAAACAAAGATTAGTATGCATGTTAGGAGTGCTTTGAGGATCAAAACTTATAAAAAGGGAAGCCAAAAGGCAGTAGGCAACAGGGGAAGCTGGGGTGTGAATCATTTTTAAGGAAGGTTTCAGACAACTCCATCAAAAACTCTGAATTTAAGATGACCCTTCAAGGTTGTCTTGAAGTGGCAAAAGGGATGACATTTTATTCCGCTATGATATGGGAGGCAAGTTGCTCCTGAAGGCATTACCTTCATTGGGTAAGATGTTCTACTATTCAGTGTAGGCTATTTCCAAAGAATACTTACAACTAAGTGCTTTCTCTTATTAGCTCTGGGAATAAGTCTTTAATTCCTAAAGGAGTTGATAGCATTGTCAAGAAGCCCTCGTGAGGCTTCAGGAGACATTTATTTATACCCACAGCTGCTAAGAAATGTGACAGGATCCACTGTAGTTGAGGCAGTTGACTTTGCATCTTGTCAGCTGACCTGATAGATGGAGGTTGTGGGAAATTATACCATTCATTCCTGGCCAGAAGTTTCTTTCAAACTGGTCAAAAGTTCCATCCATTCATGGTCAAGGATACAACTGATTTAAGATACAAATTTACTTGGAAATATGGCATAAGTCCTGCAGAGGCCTAAAAGTGTTTAATCTCTTCCTTTATATGAAAACAAAATGAAATAATTCAAAACCTGGAAGATACTTAATTTTGGCACAGATACTTGAAAGAAGAAATATGCATTCATTAATTTCCTAATATAATTGGAAGGACACCTGCAGGTTTTATTGATTAGGTATTTAGCAATAATGCTGCCACCTTAATCAGTTCTCCAATAATTACATGGAAATTAATTTTCACTCTAAGTATCAAAACACAGAATTCTTAAGCTAATAAAAATGTTTATTGAATGCCTACTAAATAATGTGAGTCATTGTGAAATCAGACTTTTTTAATGAGAATTTTTAAAAAATCTAATGAGGTCCTCCATTTAAAAGAAATACTACTTGTATTCTTCAATATTTCTTCTAGAAACTTGACTAAACTAATTTTTACTATCTTGTCCTAATTTAGATTTGGCCAAAAAAAAATTATTGGCTTCTCCAGTCTAGCAACTTGTTCTTTTTAATTCACATGGTCCTTATCTTTTATATCTTTTCTCTTTAACAAATTTCCTTGAATTAAGCATCACTACTAAGTTTCAAAGGGAAATTTAGATTGGAGAAGCTATCATTAACTGAATAAGATTGTGACTTGCCCAGGTCACCTAAAATGAGAAATGTAGCATGACTTATATTTGTATAAGATCATTTTATCTTGGGACTTTCTTTATAGTGAGTCTAAGCTATCTGTCATATTACTCTGTTCTTGTAGTTCATTGAATCTTGACAGCTGTCAGGCAAGACCTGATTTAGTGACAATACAATTAATTAATATGCCAGCCAACACACTGGAAAGATGTTAGCTGCTTCCTAGCACATGAGTTCACCTGTCTTCACCAAGTACGAATTAACTATTGTGTTTAGAGAGAGCTCCTCAATGTGACAGAATACAAAGTCCTTCAGACAAAATTCTGATAAGGAAGTTTTGTCTGGCTTGTCCAACTATAGCAATGAGTCTCTTAGAGCTCTACTTTTCTCATGGAGCTTGATATCACATGAACTAGAACAGCCAGGTTCTGTAGTTGTGGGCTTACTTGAAACAATTCCTTTTCTTCAGAACCTTTACTCCAGTGTGTGATCATGCACTGTGCATGGTGTCAGTGAATACTTACCTACTCTTTTACACGGCTAGCTACATGAGACTAACACACCTTTGAGTCTATAGTACCAAGAGAGTGTTTGAAATATGAAGGTACTTTATGAACATTTGTTGAAAGAATTTGTTCATAAATGAATGAAAGAATTAAATGGGCATAAAGTCACACATCAGGAGGTAGACTGAAAAGAACCCATGGGGGTGAAAAGATGTAGGCAGGAAGCAGAATATACAGACAAGGAAACATGAACATTTCTTTTATTGGAAAAAGCAAATATTCTCTACACAGAATCTCTTTTGCTTAGTATTCTCTGATTATCAGAAATCTTCATGGAACATCTTGTTGAAAAATAAAAGGTAAGAAATCCACATAGGTTTATTTATTTATTTGTTTATTTATGAAAGACAGAGGGAGAGAGGGATAACTAGAGCACAGGTGATGCCAGGGATCAAAGTTGAGACCCCATGCATAAGAGGCCAACACATTAGCCACTGTGCCACCATTCAGTTTGTTGCACACAGATCTTGCATTAGAAAGGACTTGGGATATGGAGATTGGGTGGCGGGAATCATGTGGAGTTGTACCTATCCTATGGTTTTGTTAATGTCTCCTTTCTTAAATAAAAAATAAATTAAAACAAAAGAAAGGACTTGAGATAATCATCCTATGTAGTCTCTAGCTTTCATACAGGATGTTTCCATTTATATATGTGACATTCATGACACTTTGGTAACTTTCATAAGGTCAAAATCAGAGTTCTGAAAATGGTTTGAGTCTAATTTATTTACTTTTTTATTTGAACTTGTTTAGACTCTTTCAAAAATACAATTAGGTAGTTCTCTGCTAGCCTAGCAATGTATCATCCAAGCTACTTAAATACTTTTGTGGGGTAGAAAATGATAAAAGCAGAGCAAATTATGTCTGTCTGCAGTGGGGGCATTTCTCATAGCCATTCTGTGGTGTTAGTAGGAGATACAAGAAAAATATGAGAAAAGGTGGAGAGATGTAAAAGTCCTGTGAAGTGATTCAAATTTACCCTTCAATCAACAATAGTGGCAACACCACAAAACATAAAAATCTCAACTTCAATGTACCCCTCTTATCCTACAGTCTTGTCAATATTCCCATTTTACAAATAAATGAAAATGTAAAAAAAAAAAAAAAACTCAACTTCCAACACAAGGGAATTAGATGCAGTTGACAAGACAGTTTTTCAACTCTGAGGTCATGGAAAGTTTTCTGGAGAAACTTTCATATGCAGTGTTGGAAATCCTCAAGAATAGTGAAAATGATAGATATATCATTTTCATATATTTATTCATTTAGATATATCATAAATGAATAAATATTCATTTATTCATTTAGATATATCATAAATCAAAGATATATCCTCAGCCCTTCCAAGGAAGAGATACAAGTGGTAAAGGAGGAAATGTATTTCTCTAACTGACTGAATTCTGAAAAGAAAAAGCACCTCAACAGAAAGTAGAGCCACATGGAGACTGACTGACAGTACCACAGCATTACATATATGATAAATAAATGGCAACTTTTCTCACCAGGACTGTTGAAAGTCCATAGAAAACCTGGGAGATCCACACTGGCATTTATCACTCACACAATGTGGATGCCAAAAGCTGTTTTCTGAAGAACAGACACCATCCCCCTTCCAGAGTGTATTTTGGGACCCATGAGCGGGTTTGAGTAGTCAGGAGCAGCCCCATAGTCAGGTCCTCTTAATCTTTTACTATTAGAACCATGAGTTATAAGCAAGAAGCACCACTGAGTGAATCCAGATGCCCAAGTGAAAGCAACAGTGAAACACTAAGTAGTGGTATATCCCTGAAGACAATTGATTTTTGGCACAGTCAAGTTCAGGTCATTGTGGCAGGCTTTGTATGAGTAATGTTTAATTCATTTACTACATTCAAAATAAGAAGTACAATGTAGAAACAGAGGTATCCAAGGAGTTCAAATCAGGTCTATTGATTTAGGGATATGTAAGACCTGGAGGGTGGGGATGATGTCTTCCTTCCACTGCTTGGACCAAACAGCCAACAAGTGCTTTCTCATCAACGGGGATAGCTAATTTTGTTTCTCAGAGACTCAAAGGGGGAGTTGTTCTTGACTTACCCCCTCAGCAGGCCAGGATGAGAGGGGAGGCCAGGTAAGCAAGTAGCAACAAAAATGACTTTCAAGCACACCTGTACTTGCATTTAGTAAGCTATGAGAATGTGATTCCATATTCTGCCTCATCTTCATTGCCTACCTGCTGTTTCAAGGGTCTTTGATTGTTCATGGGGTTCCATGAAACTACAGGTTTGAATTCAGAAGGTTTTCACATTTCTAGCAAGTGTTAAGTGTTGAGTGTTAAGATTGTGAACCAAGGGTTTCACTGAGTTTGCAGCTCAATGAAATTACTTGGCGACATAATTAATATGTAAATTCCTATTTAGCAGACCTGGGGAAGCCCAAGGCTGGTTTGTTTGTTTGATTGTTTTTACCTGAGCAGTGCTCAGCTCTGGCTTACTGTGGTGCAGAGGATTGAACCTGGGACCTGTGTTGCCTTAGACATTAAAGTCTCTTAGTATAAGCATTATGCTATCTTCCCAGCTGACTTTCTACTTTCACAGGATGTTCACATTCAAATCTACAGGCCATAGATTTAGCAGCATAGTCTTAGACTGCTGAGTCTCAAACTTTACTGCACCTAACTAACACTCACCTCAAGAGCTAATAAAAATGCAGATTCCTGAATTCCACCCACAGAGAGTCCAATAAATTTGAGGAGAGCCTGACAATGCTCAGCTGTGGTGTTTTTTTTCTCTTTCATTTCTATGAAATATTCTGACACCTATAATAAAAGAAAAAAAACTACGTTGGATTTTTCAAAATCTCTTTGTGCTTTTTGACATTTTTACTAGCATCTGAAAGAAGTCAGTCACTCACATTAGTAAGAAAAAAATGCTATTGGATGAAGTCATTGTCAATCATCTTGGGATCAGACACTGGAAGCAGGTCATGAGAGCAGGTATAAGCTTTGGACTTTATTGGAAAAAAAATATCAAAGAAAACCTTTTGCATTATATAACTCCCTAACCTTTGGAGTCAATGTTTCATAAAAAGAGCCTATGAGTTATTTGGAATTTGCAAAAGTAGGAGCTTTTCTGATCTCTGGCTTAGAATTCTTCCCAAAATGCTGGTTCAGAGTGGGGAAGAAAAATGTCATTTGCACAGCTAAGTTGATTCTTATGTCCACTTTGAGAAACACTGCTAGGGAAAGGCCTTTGTGTAGAATGATTCTGCAATATTATCTTATTCTCTCTCTCTCTCTCTCTCTCTCTCTCACACACACACACACACACACACACACACACACCACTGTTAATAAGTAATGTGATTTTCAAATTGCTTCTGAGAGCAACATGGATCTACAAGTGTATCTCTTGAACCAGAAACTCAGAAAGAATCTAGAGAAGCTAATTCTGTACATCCTGATCCCACACCAATGAATCTGAACTTTTCACTTAAGTATGTGTTTATTAATGGGTAGCACATAAGAGGTTACTTGGAAGAGAGAGAAGGAGAGAAAGAAAGAGAAGAAAACATCACTGTGAGCAAAATTTTCAAAGCCCACTGCACCAGGAGAGTATTGTAAGGTTCACTCTGTCAGACTCTACCTGCCTTTGTCTTTCCAACATATTAGAGGTAGACTGCTTAGGAACCTCACCCTCGGAGCAGCTCGGCTCAGCCACTCCTAAGAGGAACAGTGTCATGTCAATACCACTGTCTGTATTGGATTGCTTGGTGCTGCCTACCTTTGTAGTCAGCTGCCTTTGTAGTTAGCAGCCCCTTGCTGTGTCTCTACTGATGAACTTGGGTGCAAGCCCAGTTTCCTGGGGAAAGGCAGTGAGGCTTAAACGGAGGGGGGAAGGATTTGACGTCAGACAAAGTCTAGCCCTGAGTTTCTCATGTCTCACCTTTTGATCTTAAGCAAACTGTATCATGTCTCAGGGACTGTTTCCCCTCTTCCCTCCTCTCTTCTTCTACCCTACCTTATCCTCCCCTTCCCTTCCCTACCCTACCTTTCCCTATCCTGTCCTATTCTGTCCTACCCTTCCTCTAGAGTTATCCCTGGGACTTGTCTGCCCAATGACCACTGTTCCTGGCAGCTTTTTTTTCTTTATTTGATAGAAATTGAGAATAAAGGGGGAAATAGAGGAAGACAGACACAGAGAGATATGGTCAGTACTTACTTCACCATTAATGAAGCTTCCTTCCTGCATGTAAGGAACAGGGAATCAAACCCAGTCCTTGTGCATAGCAAGGTGTACCCTTAACCAAATATGCCACCACCCAGCCCCCTTTTCCTTCCTTCTACTCTCCTTTCCCTCTCCCTCCATTCTTTCCTCTCTCTATTCCTTCCTTCCTTCCTTCCTTCTTTCCTTCTTTCCTTCCTTCCTCCCTCCCTCCCTCCCTCCCTTCCTTCCTTCCTTCCTTCCTTCCTTCCTTCCTTCCTTCTATTCCTTTCCTTCTTTTATCCTGCCATGTTTATTGTCCTTCAAGTATGTTTTGATTTTCTTTTCCAAATAATTTTATTGGGTGTGATAATAGTTTACAGTATAGCTGTTGACACATGAGTGCAATTTCTCAGCTCCCAGTCATAGGTGGCTGAATACCATGATTCCTACCCTCATTTAGGTCCTTTAGTTGCCATCATACACCTGGTCCCTAGTGCTCTCTCAGTCCCTTCACACACACACCCCCACACACCCAGAATCCTTGGCTATACCACACCCAATCAAATTTCATCTTGTATTTTCTATTTCTTCCAAGTTCTGCTTTATAAGTAGAAGCATAGAGTATTCATCACTCATGGATGTTATAAGAATTCAGTTATCTTGAGCCTAGAATAATATGTGATTCTAAAAGGTCCTTATTTATTTATTTATTTATTTAATTTCTTAAGGTTTGTGCAGCCCGTGTTCTTGCTTCTTGATAAAATATAACGAGACTTCTCAGGGGGTTATATTTAGTTTTAGATTGGAACTTGAAAAATTTGGAACTAAAATATATTTTATGACACTTTGTTAAATATAGAATACTGGACAACTGTTTCATTATACAAGAACAGAAGAAAATAACCAAAATTTAGGGAAGGATGAGCAAAATAATGAGACATTTGAGGTAATCAAACAACAAATAAGAGTTTTTCTATCTCAACTTTGTAAAAACTGTTGCTCAGGTTAGTATCAATTTTTTTTTAATTAGAGGGATTAATGGTTTATGTCAACAGTAAAATACAGTAGTTTTTACATCTGTAACATTTCTCAGTTTTCCACATAACAATTCAACTCCCTCTAGGTTCTCCTCTGCCATCATGTTCCAGGACCTGAACCCTCCACCCAACACTTTACTTTGGTGAAGTATACCAAACCCAGTCCAAGTTCTGCTTTGTGATTTTTTTTTTCATTTTCAGCTTTGATTTATTATTATTATTATTATTATTATTATTATTGATTTAATATTTATAGACAAGATTGTGGGATAAGAAGGGAACAATTCACACAACTCCCACAAGCAGCATGCCATATCCCATCCCCTCCACTGAAAGCTTCCCCATTCTTTATCCCTCTGGGAATATGGAGCAAAGATCTCTATAGGGCACAAAAGGTGGAAGGTCTAGCTTCTGAAGTTGCTTCTCTGCTGGATATGGGTGTTAACAGGTCAATCCATACCCCCTGCCTATCTCTTCCCTAGTGGGGTAGGACACTCGGGGGAGGTAGGGTTTTAGGATACATTGTTGAAGTCGTCTGCACAGGGAATGCAGGTTGGCATCATTGTAGTATCTTGCAATTTCTGTCTGTGAGTGAGATCATCCCATATTCATCCTTATCTTTCTGACTTATCTCAACATGATTCCTTCAAGCTCTCTTCATGATGAAGTGAAGGAAATGAAATCCCACTTTTAATAGTTGGGTAGTATTCCATTGTGTATATAGCTCAACCTGACGCTGTTGACTGGCTACGGAAGAAGGGCAAACGCTAGAAGAAGAAGAAATAGACCACAACTTTCTTAGTCACTCATTAGTTGTTGGACATCTGGGTTGCTTCAAGGTTTTGGCTATTATAAATTGTGCTGTTGTGAACATAAGATACATAAATCTTTTTGAATAGGTGTGTTTGGTTCCTTGGGATATATCCCCAGGAGAGGATTTGCAGGGTCATAGAGAAAGTACACTTCTAGACTTCTGAGAGTTTTCAGACTCCACAGGAGTTTGATCAATTTACACTCCCACCAGCCCTGCAGGATGGTTTCTTTGTCCCCCACATCCTCTCCAGCATTTGTTGGGTGCTACTTTTTCTGATGTATGACTTTCTCATAGGAAAGCAGTGATATCTCACTGTTGTCATTATTTGCATTTCTCTGACAATAAATGACTTGGAGAAATTTTTCACCTGTCTGTTGGCATTCTGGATCTCTTCTATAGTTCTGTTTATATCCTCTGTCCATTTTTGGATGGGGTCATTGGTTTTCTTATTGCTGAGTTTCATGAGCTTTTTATATATTTTGCTTATTAGCCTCTTGTCTGAGGTATGACATAAAAAATTTCCTCCAATTTCTGTAACAGATCTCTTTGTTTGGGTGGTGGTTTCTTTTGCTGTAGAACAGCTTTTTAAATTAGTGTAGTCCCATTGGTTTATTTTTGTTTTAATCTTCCTTGCAATTGGGTTTATATCACTAATGATGCCTATAGATTTAGATGGAAAAGAGTTCTGCCAATATTTTCCTCTAAGTATTTGATAGTTTTTGCTCTAACATCCAAGTCCTTGATCCACCTGGAATTTACTTTTGTGTTTGCTGAAATAAAGTGGTTCAGTTTCATTCTTCTGCATGTTTTACCCAATTTTTGCAATACCGTTTGTTGAAGAGACTCTCCTTTTCCCCTTTAGTTTGGGCACCTTTGTCAAAGATTAGATGTCCATATGTGTGGGGGTTTATATCTGGGCTCTCAATTCTATTCCACTGGTCTGTGTGTCTATTTAAGTTCCAGTACCAAGTTTCAGTGGTACTATAATATAATTTGAGATCTGGGAGTGTGATGCCTCCAGATCCATTCTTTCTTCTCAAGATTGTTTTGGCAATTTTAGGTCTTTTCTGGTTCCAGATAAACATTTATAGTTTTTGTTGTATTCTCCTAAAACAAATTGACTGGAATCTTAGTGGGAATTGCATTAAATTTATATATGGCTCCAGGGAGCATATTCATTTTAATGATGTTAATTCTTCCAAACCATGAACATGGAATATCTGTCCATTTCCTTATCTCTTTCTATTTCCTTGAAATACTGACTCATGGGTTGCATTGGATCGACCTTCTCGTGGTGCATCCCGTGAGTACCCATTCATTGGGGAAACTGACGATCCTTCCTAGCCGACTGAATCCACATGGATCCCAGTCACTTTCAAAGCCAGCAACAAGCAGCTCCTGACAGCTTTCAACCTGACGCTGTTGACTGGTTACTGAAGAAGGGCAAACGCTAGAAGAAGAAACTGACTCATAATTTTCATTATGCAAGTCTTTAAATTCTTTTGTTAGGTTTATTCCTAGATATTTTATTGTTTTTATTTTATTTTATTATTATATTAATTTATTATTATATTATTTTATTATTTTATCTATAATAAAATGAATTTATTTCTGCATTTCTTCTAATAATTTAGTGTTCACGTAGAGGAATGCCACTGACTTTTGTATGTTAATTTTGTAGCCTGACATCTTACTGTAATGCCTGATGATTTCCAAAAGCATCTTGCTGAATTCTTTAGGTTTTTCTTTTCTTTTTAAAAAAAATTTATTTATTCCCTTTTATTGCCCTTGTTGTTTTATTGTTGTAGCTATTATTGTTGTTGTTATTGATGTCATTGTTGTTGGATAGGACAGAGAGAAAAGGAGAGAGGAGGGGAGACAGAGAGAGGGAGTGAAAGACACTTGCAGACCTGCTTCATTGCTTGGGAAGTGACTCCCCTGCAGGTGGCTTGAACCATGATCCTTATGCCTTTACTGCCTGACTCCCTCTTTAGGTTTTTCTTTGTATATTATCATATTTTCTGCAAATATTCAGAGTTTGATTTCTTCTCTTCCAATTTGTATCCCTTTAATTCCTCTCTCCTGCCTGATTGCTATGACAAGAATTTCCAACACTATGTTGAATAGTAATGGTGATAGTGGTCATCCCTGTCTAGAATCTGATCTGAGGGGAAATGCTTTCAATTTTTCACCGCTGAGTATGATGTTGGCTGTAGGTTTACTATGTATGGACTTCAGTATCTTAAGGAATTTTCCATCTATTTCCATTTTTGTAGTGTTTTGATCATAAAGCGATGTTGGATTTTATCAAAGATGTTCTCTTTTATTTATTGATATAATCATGTTTTTTGTCTTGCTTTTATTGATGTAGTAGCTCATGCTGGTTGATTTATGTATATTAAACCAACCTTGCATCCTTGGGATAATCCCCACTTGGTCATGATGAACAGTTGTTTAAATCTACTGCTGTATCAAGTTGGCTAGAATTTTGATCAATTTTAACATCTATGTTCATCAGAGATATTGGTCTGTAGCTTTCTTTTTTTGTTGTATCCCTGTCTAATTTTGGTATCAGAGTGATATTGGCTTCATAGAAGCTGGAAGGGAGGGTTCCTTGTTTTCAGTCTTTTTGAAAAGTTTTAAAAGTGGAAGTACTAACATTTCCTTGAAGGCTTTGTATAATTCATTCGTAAAATCTTCTGGTTCAGGAGTTTTACTCTTGGGAAGGTTTTTTGATAACTGTTTCAATTTCTTTGGCTGTGATTGACATTCATATTTATAGTTCCTCTTTGATTTTGGAAGTTTGTAGGTATCTAGGAACTCATCCATTTCGTCCAGGTTCTCTAGCTTGGTGGCATATAGTTCTTCTTCTTCTAGCGTTTGCCCTTCTTCCGTAGCCAGTCAACACCATCAGGTTGAGCCTGATGTAAAGTTTCGAGACCTCCTTTGAATCTGGAGAGGTGGCAGTCGTTGACTATGTGGGTCATAGTCTGTCTGTAGCCGCAGGGGCAGTTCGGGTCGTCTCTGGCTCCCCAGCGATGGAACATAGTGGCGCACCGGCCATGGCCTGTTCGATAGCGATTGAGGAGAGCCCAATCATAACGTGCTAGGTCAAAGCCGGGTTGACGCTTGCAGGGGTCTGTGATGAGGTGTTTGTTCTTTACCTCAGCTGACTGCCAGCTCTGTTTCCAAGAGACTGGAACAGAGAAGTTCAATGTAGGCGTAGGGGACCAGATTGGGTGACGAGACGTCAAGCATTGGACAGGGTGGGCGAAGATATCCGCGTATATTGGCAGGTCCGGTCGAACATAGACGTGGGAAATGAACTTAGATGATGGCATATAGTTGTTCATAGAGAACTCACATGATGATTTGGATTTCTGTGGTATCTTTTGTGACATCTCCCCTATCAGTTACAATTCTATTTATTTGAGTCTTTTCCCTCCTTTCTTTCTTTCTTTCTTTTTTTTTTTGTTTACTTTTTCAAAGAACCAACTTTTAGCTTTGCTGATCTTTTGTATGGTTCTCTTGTTTTCAATGTTATTTATTTCTGCCCTAGTTTTAGTTATTCAGTCTTTCTGGTTGCTATAGGGGTTCTTTCTTCCTCTTCATCTAAGTCTTTAACATATGCAGTCAGATTGTTTACTTGAGCTTTTTCTTATTTCCAAATAAGTGTGTATATGGCTATGAACTTCCCTCTCTGTACAGTCTTAGATATGTCCCAAATATTTTGATAGTTTGAGTCTTCATTTTCGTTGAATTCTCAAAACATTGATTTACTCCTTAATTTTTCTTTGACCCAGTAGTTGTTAAGTAGTGCACTGTTGAATTTCCATATTTTGGGACTTCCCCAAATTTTTGTTTGTTGTTAAGTGTTAATTTAATTCCACTGTGGTCTGAGAAGATACTGGGGATGATTTCAGTGCTCTTTAATTTGTTGACACTGTCTTTATGGCCTAATATATAGACTATCCTTGAGAATGACCTATCTGAACGTGAATAGAATGTGTATTTCAGTTTCTTGGGGTGAATGACTCTGAAAATGTCTAATAGTTCTAGTATAGCTATCTCTTCATTTAATTCCCTCATTTCTTTAATTAACAAGGAAATAATTAGCATACAATGAACAAAGAAAGGAGGGAATTAAATGAAGAGATAGTTTATTGATTTTTTTTTTTTTTGCCTTGATAATGTGTCAAGTTGAGATAGTGGGCTGTTGAAGTCCCCTATTATTACTGTGTTGCTGTTAATAGATTGATGTAGCTATTTCAATAGATGTTTGATATATCTAGATGGCCTCTCATTGGGTGTATAAGTGTTAGCAGTTGTTAAGTCCTCTTGACTGACTGATCCTCTGAGTATTAATATTCATCCCTATCTTTTAAAATTTTATTTATTTTTTAAAAATATTTTATATTTATTTATTTATTTTAAAAGATTTTATTGATTTATGAGAAAGATAGGAGGAGAGAGAAAGAATCAGATATCACTCTGGCACATGTGCTGCCGAGGATCAAACTCGGACCTCATGCTTGAGAGTCCAAAGCTTTATCACTGTGCCACTTCCTGGACCATGATACCTTTTGTTGCCTTTGTTTTTTTTACTGTTGTTGTACTTACTGTTGTTATTGATGTCATCGTTGTTAGATAGGACAGAGAGAAATCAAGAAAGGAGTGGAAGATAGAGATGGAGGAAAGAAAGATTGACATCAGCAGACCTGTTTCACCTATTGTGAAGCTATTCCCCTGTAGGTGGGGAGCTGGGGGCTTGAACCAGGATCCTTCCACTGATCCTTGTGCTTCATACCACGTGTGCTTAACCTGCTACACTACTGACTCCCAGTTTTATTTATTTTAAGGTGTATCATGTCAGATATAAGAATAGCTGTTCCTGCCCTTTTTTTTGGTCCATTAACTTGTATGATAGTTTTCCATCCTTTCACTTTGAGTGTGTGTTTGTCTTGTTGAGTTAGGTGGGATTTCAGCAAACAACATATGGTTGGGGTGTGTTTTCTGATCCATCTTTCTATTCTGTGCCTTTTAATAGGTGAATTCAGGTCACTGACATTTACTGATATAATAGATTTAAGATATTTTAATGCCACTATTCTAGACTTTTACAGTGTTCTGATATATGGCATGTTTATGGTGATGTGATTATTTATAGGAGATCTTTCAGAACTTCTTGCAGAGAAGGCTTGGTGATAGTTGATTCCTTAGACTATTACTTGTCTGAGAAGGTTTTTATGCCTCCATCTAGTCTGAATGACAGTCTAGCAGGACACAATACTCTTTGTTGAGTGAATTAGTTGAAAGTCATTGAGGGCTAGATATATATCGTCATTCTATTTGGGTCTTTAGAGTTTGTGTGGACAAATATGCTTCTAATCTTATGGGTTTTTTCTGTAAGTGACTCTTTGTTTTTCTCTTTCAGCCTTCAGGATTCCTTCTTTATCCTTATTCGTGTTCATTCTAAATATGATGTGTCTTGGTGTCTTTAGGTCTGCATTAATTCTGTTTGGAACTCTCTGGGATTCTTGAAACTATGTCTTTTATGTTGTCTAGACTAATGTGTATATTACTTTTTTAAGTCTTCCTATATGTTTCTGTGTTATTTTCAGTATCTCTCAATCTCCTTTTTAGTTGTCTTACTTCTTAGTTTTTTCTAATTTATTCTTAATCTTGCTAATTCTGTTTTCTGCCACAGTAATTCTGTTCTCTCTCTCTTCTCTGTTGTTTTCTGTATCTCAGTTATTTTCTTACCCTGTTCAGATACTGTTAGCTTGTTCAGCTAGTTGTACTCTTAGCTCAGCTATTTCAGCTCTCTAATTACCTCAACATAATGGTGTTCTCTTTCAGTGTCTTATTTGTTGTTTCCTCATTTCTGATGATAATACTTTCAAAAGCTTTCCTCACTCTTGTAACTATTTCTCCAATTAGTATTTGAATATTGTGCTCATTAGTATGTGCTGCTACCATTTGGGGCTTTTATCTGGGTTTATATCCTGGTTCATTTTTCCAGTGTTTTTTTCTGGGTTTAACCATTATATCTGATGTGTTATGATGCCCTTCTTTCACTACGTTTCAATCCACTAATCACTGTTGCCTGGATTCACTTGTGTCTAAGTAGGGTATTTTAGAGTTCAAAGTTGCAAAAATTAAGTTGTTTTAATGTTATCTCAGTCCCTGAGGTGAAGTACAGTGTCTGTTAAACCTTATGTTATTTACCTTCCATGCAGGATATGGGAGACTGAGGGGTTTTTAGCTACAAGTAGATTTGTTAGCTTAATCACTTACTCATTACCAAGAGATGAAACAGGGTAGGGGATAGATAGCACAATGGTTATGCAAAGACCCTCCTACGTCCATAGTCCTAGACTCAATCCCTGCTCTACCACCAGCCAGAGCCAAACCAAGCAGCATTCTGTGGCCCTGTGTTTCTGAATAAATACTGATTTCTGAGGAAATTACTCATTATTTTTACAAATTTATCAGGAGAATGGTCCTACTATATAGCCACTATGTAGCTCTGGACCACCTGGAGCATAGATTTTTCTCCTGAGTCACTTGGCCAGTTCTCTGACTCCCAGTGTCAGTATAAGGCTTCCCTGATGCTGTTCCAACCCTTAAGGAGCAATAACAATGGAGACCCACAGCTGAAATTAGTGAGGTTTAGATGATCTTCTCCTCCTTTCAGCAGTCTTTTTGTTGATAAAACTGAGATAGGAGATGGTACGCCAATTCTCAAGCTGCTGGACTGGTACCAGCCACTCCCAATTAGTTATGGGCTTTTAGCCCCAGGAATTTCTTCTTAAGTCCTCTTTGTTCATGGGCCACATGTTTTTTCACTCTTTCTGTGGCTTGGTAGGTTCCTGGAGTGACCCTAGTCTTATATTGCTGCATTCTCAAGTGATACTTTTTGCTATTCCTAGTTGATCAGGGAGAACAAAACATAGCAGTTGCTACTCTGGACAGATTCTTAAGTAGTTGACTTGCCAGTATCAATTTTTTGTACTAATTATAAAATATGTAGTGTCAATTATATATAATTTCAGTTTTAATTCAGTTTTGATTTCTTTTTTTATGGAACAAATTTATTGTGCTTTGTACTTCTCAGCAGTACAATTTCACATGACAGCATTCCAATGCTGTAGAGATTCAAGAGATTTGTCTTTGGAGAATAAGAGAGTATAATGGTGGTCTCTATTTGACCTTTATGGCTAGAATCCTGTACTCCATTATATATATATGTATTCAGCTCTGATTTATGGTCGTGCTGGGGATTGAACCTGGGACCTCAAAGCCTCAGGCATGGATATCTTTTGAATACTGTCTCCCCAAGCAGTTTCTCGTTTTTTTATTTTCTGAATTTCCTACCTTAAGGTCCATACCAAAGAATTTCCTACACCAATTCCTCATCACACAACTTCTGTAAAAGAAGTGAGGAGTTCTTCTTTCAGGAAAAATCTCAAGACAGATTTTTCTTGAGCATTCAGGTATTCTCACTCAGGCACTGAGGGAAAATTAGTTTGAGAGACCAAGACAGAAAGAAACTTAAAAAAAACTAGTAGTTATTATATTCTTTATGAAAAATTGTCCACTAATGCTGTGTGATCTTTGTGGCTTTAATCTCTATATTCATTTTGCTGAAATGAAGGGCTGGATGCAAACCCAGTCTTCTCAATATTGTGACGGAGACCATAGACTTTGTATAGCTCCTAGTTAAGATTTAGGCTCTGCTTCCACACAATAGAGGCAATACTATTGCATGGATTTTTTATGAGGATGAACATGCCTGGCATGTAGAAATCATATAATCAATATAAATGATAACTTATGTACTATATAAATGTTATATATAGATTACATATAATCAATATAATAATTTACATACTATATAAAAGGAATTTATATAGTATATAAATAGTTACTAAAGAGTAACTAAAATATTATAAGAAGTGAAGTCCGAGCTGGATAGGAACTTTCATTATTTTTATAAAGATTTTAATCATTTCTCTTATTAATGAAAAGAGAGAGAGAGAACCAACATTTCTCCTTGCTCTAGTTAACAACATATTATGCAGTATCTTATTTCAATAGCATTTTTCTCAAAATTAACCATAAGATATGCTCACCAAATCTTTGGATTAGAAAGAGGTACATTTGCCTAATGGGAAACTTTTCTCAGTTTTCCAGATCTTCATTGGTATTATTAGTTTTTGAAGGGGTACCTCTTCTAGTGTTTAATTAAAATATGTGAAGTTATTTTTCTTTCTATTAAATACAAATGATGCTGTTAATTCTCAACATTACTTAAGTTATTTTATATTGCTCTGTAATATGTGATGCTGGGGATTGAACTCAGGACCTTATGTATGTATATCTAGTACTATACCCACTGTTATAGTCTTTCAGATCTTGGTTTTTATTTTTTAGAAGGTTAAGATTTTCAGGAAAAAAAATTACCAGTAATGTATTTTCTTTCCTGTAAGTTTCTGGAAGGAAAAAGTATTGAGTGTGAGAGGAAATCAAGTAGGTCTTATTCATTTATACTAAATTATAACAGATATAAACACTTTTCTCATCCTTTTATCTCTAGAATCCAGAATTTATTTCCAAGTGTTCTTTTGATATAGAGGATGATAAAGGGGAGAGATAGTGGAGTTGAAGCTGGGGGATAGTTTGTTTAACCCTTGATTTGTTTAATTCACGTTTTTTGGTTTTCAGCATAATACATGTCCATTTCATTCATAATGGAGTGGGGGTTATTTATGTCTGAGTGCAAAACACAAACATTTGGTTACAAGAAGATCTATTGTGAACTTAAAAATATGTTTTTATTGTTCATAGAATTGTATGTTAGCAAAAAACTCAGAACATGAGTTCTGAGAATTATGAGCATGAACTGGGAATGTTAATGTGCTAATTTAAAAAAATATTTATTTATTTATTCCCTTTTGTTGCCCTTGTTGTTTTATTGTTGTTGTAGTTATTATTGTTGTTGTTACTGATGTCGTTGTTGGCAGTTTTGATTTCTTATAATGATGAAATCTCTACAGACAAATTACAAGACTTAGTAATTATACCATTATTATCTAAATGTTTCTGAGTGCTTACATTGCCAGGCACTATGCTAAATACTTTGCACACTAGTTTTTCCTAAGACCAATAACATTCTGTGTAAAGTAAAGTTGTCATTCTGATTTTCAAGGGGGTGGAAACTAAGGGTCTGGAAATAAAGAACCTCCCCAAGGCAAATAAAGTCATTAAGTACAGGCAGCACAACAACCTAGTGCTGCAGTCTGATATCCACACTGAACATTATGTAGCACCAAGCCACCCAATTCTTCTCTTTCTTTCCTTCTCCTCCTCCTCCATTTCCACTGCCTCCCCCCCCTTCCATTCCTTCATTTAATAACTAGAAATTCAATTCCCCAGGCTGACATTTCTCAAGTAGAGAGGTAGAGAGAGAGAACCATATCAAAGCTTCTCTTCTATGTGTGTGTGTGGGGGGAGAGGGGGGCTCAAACCTGGGTTGGATTTATGGAAAAGCAGTATATTATTAGGGAGCTGTTTGTACCACCCTCAAACTATTCAGTTCTTTTCTGGTCAAGGTTTAATTAGAAATAAGAAATGTAGGGGAGTAGCACAGTGGGTTAAGTGCATGTAGCAAAGCGCAAGGACTGGCTTAAGGATCCTGGTTCAAGCCCCCAGCTCCCCACCTGCAGGGGAGTTGCTTCCCAAGGGGTGAAGCAGGTCTGCAGGTGTCTTTCTCTCCTCCTCTCTATCTTCCCTCCTTTCTCCATTTCTCTCTGTCCTATCCAACAACAACAACATCAATAACTACAACAATAATTAAAAAAGAACACAGGGCAACAAAAGGAAAAAATAAATATATATATATTTAAAAAAGAAATAATAAATGTAGTTCTTCCTAATTTAAAAAGCATCTACTTTTATTACTTTTTTAAAAATCTGGTTTATGTATTCTCACAAAGTGAAACAATTCAATTCACAATGTTCAGACAATTGAAAAGTCAAAGAAAAACAAAATTGTCAATTTATTTTTAAGCATTTTATTTCTAAGACAGATAATTTCTCCTAATTTACACATAATAGCAATAATTGATGTGGTGATTGCTTATGTGGTGGACGACATATGTCACTCAATGTAACACTTGTGTGATCCAATGAGATATCACCATTCCCAAAACAACTGAAACACAAAGTATGAGTGATGTTAATATGGCCACTTTAGTAATAAGTGGTAGAGTCAGTACTCTAACCCTAATAGATTTGATTCTGAAGTAGTGTTTTATTATTATTATTATTTTTAATTTATTTTTAATTTAAGAAAGGAAAGATTAACAAAACCACAGGGTAGGAGGGGTACAATTCCCACCACCCCATCTCCATATCCCATCCCCTCCCCTTTCCCATTCTCTATCCCTCTGGGAGCATGGACCCAGGGTCATTGTGGGTTGCAGAAGGTGGAAGGTCTGGCTTCTGTAATTGCTTCCCCGCTGAACATGGACGTTGACTGGTCGGTCCATATTCCCAGTCTGCCTCTCTCTTTCCCTAGTAGGGTGGGTCTCTGGGGAAACGGAGCTTCAGGGCACATTGGTGGGGTCTTCAGTGCAGGGAAGCCTGGCTGGCATGCTGACGGCATCTGGAACCTGGTAGCTGAAAAGAGAGTTAACATACAAAGCCAAACAAATTGTTGAGCAATCATGGATCCAAAGGTTGGAATAGTGGAAAGGAAGTGTGTGGGGGGGGGTACTCACTGCAAACTCTAGTGTACTTCTGCTTTCAGGTATATATTTTGCACTAGTTTATGGATACGTGTGAACATATGCTCTCTCTCACAAAACCTTTATTGAGGGACTAGTATGTTACAGTTGACAGTAAACACAATAGTTTGTACACATATAATATTTCTCAGTTTTCCACATAACAATAAAACCCTCACTACATCCTTTTTATCACCTAGAGCCTGTACTCTCTCTTCCACCCACCCTAGATGAAGTTAGTGTTGTTAAACGCTAACCACACTGTCTTTCATTTTATAAGGACTTTTTATGTTTCACCCACATTTGTCTTTATCAGGTACTAACCACCTTGACATTTCACTTTTTTTCTATTTTATTTCACTTTTGTATGGTGTACAACACAGAGAGGTACACACAACAAAGGCTCTGAGTAACTTGTAGCATCCAATATTCAAGGAAGCACAAGAGAAGGACCTTCGTAAGCTTAATAGAAGTACTAGTCATATTTCTTCAGTTCCTATGACTCTTTGGGACCAGCCCTCTCCCATGGAGAAACTTAATCAACCTTCAAAAGATTTGTGTTTCAGTCTACACTGAATATGCAGTTTCTCACTCTGTGTTTATATCTCTCTGATGATCATAGGATGATTTACATGACTATCTCTAAGAGCAATAAGATTACTTCAGATCCCAACATGACTCTAAAGAGCATCCCTGAGTGGAAATACAACAGGCTCTAATCTGAATCACCTTATTTATTCTCCACTGTAAATACTCACCATCCGAATGGCAGCTCTTTTGCTTTATACTGTGTAGATACTAGTCTCTGTCTTTGCTGTCCTTGCACCTATGTTGCCCTCATGAAAAGACTTGAGGCAACAATGGAAATTTCATAAGTGTGAATTAAATCTAGATTCCTTCTAGAAACTCATTATCTTGAACACCTCTATACATTTATTTATTAATAACATTTCATTTATTTATTATTATTATTTAAATTTTTTTATTTATAAAAAGGAAACACTGAAAAAACCATAGGATAAGAATGGTACAACTCCACACAGTTCCTACCACCAGAACTCCACACCCCATCCCCTCCCCTGATAGCTTCCCTATTCTTTATCCCTCTGGAAGTATAGACCCAGGGTCATTATGGGGTTGCAGAAGGTGGAAGGTCTGGTTTCTGTAATTGCTTCCCGCTGAACATGGCATTGACAGGTCAATCCATACTCCCAGCCTGTCTCTCTCTTTCCCTAGTTGGGTGGGGCTCTAGGAAAGCAGGGTTCCAGGACACATTGGTGGGGTTGTCTGTCTGGGGAAGCCTGGTTGGCATCATGATGGTGTCTGGAACCTGATGGCTGAAAAGAGAGTTAACATACAAAGCCAAACAAATTGTTGACTAATCATGAACCTAAAGGCTGGAATAGTGCAGATGAAGAGTTGGGGGGGGGGGGTTCTCCCTTTTGTAGATAGCTAGTAGGCATATTTTAGTTGTATTCCAAAGGGCCTGTGGCTATACTATACTAGTTTTCTTTTTTTTTTTTTTCCCCTGAGCCTGAAATCTGATATGCAGGTGGATCCAAGTTACTGTCTGGGGAGATGGTGTCATGGCTGGGAAAAGGACCCTGTAGATCTAAGCTCACATTCTGTAGTCATGAGTAGGAATGTTTCAAGTTGCCCAATTTCAGGACCCATCTTTCTCAAGTGGAAGATGAGTATGTTGTCCATCCTCCCTTTGGAGGATGGAATATTCTCTACCTTGGAGCTCCAGTGGCACAATCGGTTAGTGAGTGGTACGTATATGGAATATTCTCTACCGTTGTTGATCCACGTTAGGGGCAAGGTCCTATGGGGCCTGATAAATGGGTCTATTGTGTTGTTCCTAATAGAGATGACTGGTAACAATGCAGAGAGGAATTTATTTGAGGTCTAGGCCCATCATGTCAGTATGGGAATCTCAGGACTCCCCAACTAGGTCCCCAGCTGATGGGGTGGACTGATAGTGACTAAAGAGTCATCATTAAAGTATGCCAGTCTCTTGCCCTTATTCAGCTTTTGCAGCCCTTACTTTGATAAGGTTAGCTTTGGAACGAGTGAGGGAAGTATAATAGGAAGTAGGTGAGGAGGATATCTAGGTCTAAATAGACATTATTTCATTAGGAACTTTATGTTGTCTTTTTAGGTCTTTCTACTTGCTGCATATACTGACTCACTGACGACTATTGTGCATTTTTGCTTTCAGGTATATATCTTGCCTTTCTAATTCCATGTCAGGTGGTTCACTTCCTAACAAAGTTCCAAAATTCAGATATAGACAAGGTCCCATGAGATAGGGCATATGTTCACATGTATCCATTTATTATTTTTTTTATTCAACAAAAGTCTATAGTGTGCCAGGCTTTGAACTAGATCTTAAGTTGAAATGACATGTAGCTTCCACTTTCATAACATTTATGACTTGTCAATGCACTTAATAAACACATGCCAGTTTATAATATTGAGACACTACACACATATTTTTCAGTGTTTACATTAATTTCATAGTGGTAATTAGTAAAAATTCTTAGTGACTTTTTTATTGGAACGATTGAATTTTATATTCAATGCAATTCAGAAAGTAGAGGGTACTGCCAGAAAATGTGAACATGATGGGAGGTGAAGTTCTAGGGGTAAGTAACTCATCCAAGGCCAGAGTGAGTAATGGGGTTCAGATTTTACCCAGTTCTTCATCAGAATAGCCCTCTGTCTTTCCTCAGTATTGTAGTGATTTCATTTCAGTGCTTCTTCAAACTGGTATTTACATTTTTACTTGATTTTAATTTTTTTCCATTTCATTCTCTATACTTCATAAGGTTCTTATACACAATAATTGATACAACAATAGACAATCTTCTATTTTCTAAAAATAACTTCACAATAATTCATGGCAGCATTCCTTTAGGATCCATCAAAGTTTTCTAAGGATTTATTGGGTGATATGTGGAGTGTGTGTGTGTGTGTGTGTGTGTTTATAGCTAAGGCATCACATGTGGGATTTCACAGCTCCTAGCGGCTTTTTCATTTAGATAGAAAGAGAAACCAAGAGGGAGAGATACCATAGTACCAAATGTCTCACCATTTCCATATCAACTTCCTCAATGTGCTAGAACTTAAACCTGGGCAGCATGCACAGCAAAACATGTCTATACTATTGAGCAAGCCATATCTTTGGCCTGTTCTTCATTATCTATAAAAATGATTTGAGCGGGAATTGTTTTTCTTTTATACAGTCAGTCATATGACAAAATTTTCAGGTAAAATTAGAGTGGTAAAAAGGATTATAGACCTTCATTTAAATTTGACAAATTTTAAAGTATTATGTTCATCCAACAGAAGATTTTGTGTAGTATAAGAGCATAAGATATGTGTGTGTGTGTGTGTGTGTGTGTGTGTGTGTATGTGTCTTGTGTAGTAGTGAGACAGAATGAGAAAGCAGATTAACAAAGAAAATTATCGACATGGGAAAAGTTCTCATAGAACCAAGAGATAGTTCATCAGGTAGGATACACATCTTGATATATATATCACCAGGTTAGACCTCAGCACCATATGGGGGGTACCTTAGCATCAGTGGAAGCTCTGATGCTTCAGTCTCTTTCCTCTCTCTCTCTCTCTCTTTCCATATATATTTGAATGAGAAAGCCCAGAGTAGCAAAATTACACATGTGCAAGAAACTGACTCTGCAAAAAATAAATAAATAAATATAAATATAAAATATAAAATAAAAAGTTCCTGTGAATTCTAATGACTAGCTCTGAGAAGCTCCTATTGCACAGAATATGAACATTAAAAAGTGCTTAATAAAAGGACAGCTATGTCTGGAAATTACAAATTGTTGTAACACACATAGTAACATAAAATGTTACATTAAATATCTATGTACCAGGATTTTCTTATATACTTACAATGGGATTTGATGCCATTCACCAGGAATAGAATAAAAAGTGAAGTCCTACAAAAGCTGGATAAGGGCAAGAGATCAGCACACTTTAATGATGGCCCTTTTGGTTACTACCAAGCCACCCGAGGTATAAAGAAGAGGGAATCTTCCTAGGAGGGGATGGAATACAAAACTCTGGTGGTGAGAATTGTATGGAATTGTACCCCTCTTATAACACAAACTTGTAAATCATTATGAAATCACTAATAAAAAATAAAAAAAGTTAAATTTAAAAGGTGAAGTTCTATGAAGTTGGGTGGTGGTGTCCAGTTGGTTGAATGCACACATTAACAGGATCAAGGACTCTGGTTCAAGCCGTCAATCCCCGACCTGCAGCAGTAAAGTTTCACAAGCAATGAAGTAAATGCTGTAGGTATCTTTTCTTTTCTCTCTCTCTCTCTCCCTATTTTGTCTCTCTACCTCTCACTCCCCTCTCAGTTTTCTCTGTCCTATCAAATATAATTAAATATTAAAAGACTCTTTAAAAAAAAGTAAACTGTTGTGTGACATGTCTTTGGAACAAAGATGTATAAATAATTTTAAAAATTAGTTTTGAAGTCAAACTAGTTGACACAGATCTGATTAAGAACATTTTTTGTTTACTTTTTGTAGCTCATGTGGAATGAATACTCTCTAATTGAAATTTGGCTTTTTATTCAGTGGATAACAAGCAATTATTTCATAATACCTTTAATCAAGATCACTCTATGTAATCTAATCATTGTGAAAGTGCATGACCTTTAGTCAAGCCATAGTTACTATGTATCTATTAGTATTATATTCGTAGATATGATGTTTAAATTACACATAGTTTGGCTGCCCCAACCACACACTCACTTTCATTGGTTAGAAGGCTGTGTCTCTTTAATTATTTATATTGATTTAGATCACCTTTATGGATCCATTCATCTTCTTATGAGGATAAACTCAATATTTAAATGCTGAGAATTTGCAAACCAAAAAGGATTGGCAGGATATAGTAAAAGTATGATGGAGAAACACCTTCATCCCAAGAATACTCTATTCAGTTAGTTACAAATTAAGTCTGGAGGAGTAAGGAGAGTTTTTTAAGAACAACAGCAACAACAAGTTAAAGTAATTCACTGCCTAAGCTTCAAAAACCACTAACAGGACTTAAATGAAAAGAAAATACTGAAGGATCTCACTCAGATGTGGTAAATTAGCGAAACAAAGGAGCAGGCAAGGTCAAATGAAGAGAATCTTTGGACTTGGAATGTAAAACTGAGTTTTTCAGGCAATGGGAATGCTGAGTTGCCAGGCAGAGGACAACTGATAGATTTTAGTTAAAGAAAAATTGGGTTATTGATGGTGGGTGTGGTGTGGTAATACATTTTTTTTTCTAGAGCTCACTTGATTTGCATATTTTTTATTTTTAAAAAATTTTTTTTTATTTAAGAAAGGATTAATGAACAAAACCATAAGGTGGGAGGGGTACAACTCCACACAATTCCCACCACCAAATCTCCATATCCCACCCCCTCCCATGGTAGCTTTCCCACTCTCTGTCCCTCTGGGAGCATGGACCCAGGGTCATTGTGGGTTGCAGAAGGTGGAAGGTCTGGCTTCTGTAATTGCTTCCCCGCTGAACATGGGCGTTGACTGGTCGGTCCATACTCCCAGTCTGCCTCTCTCTTTCCCTAGTAAGGTGTGTCTCTGGGGAAGCTGAGCTCCAGGACATATTGGTGGGGTCTTCAATCCAGGGAAGCCTGGCCAGCATCCTGGTGGCAACTGGAACCTGGTGATTGAAAAGAGAGTTAACATACGAAGCCAAGTTGTTGAGCAATCATGGATCCCAAGCTTGTAATAGTGGCGAGGAAGTGTTAGGGAGGTACTCACTGCAAACTCTAGTGTACTTCTGCTTTCAGGTATATATTTTGCAGTAGTTTATGGATACGTGTGAACATAAGCTCTCTCTCACAGAAACTGGTGTATATCTAGGTTATGGGACTTTGTTAGAAAGTGAACCACCTGAGATGAAATTAGAGTGTACTATAAAAGGAAAGGTCTCACCCGAGTAATGAAGCTGAAGGGTTGTCATTCCACACGTGAAGTCTCTGGACACAATTTGAAGTGAAGCATGCTGAGGTGGCAATCATTGCGTTGGTTAGGTTGTGATAGGCGGATGCAATATTATTTGGTATGGATTGGGAGATGCATACAGGAAAGTGGGCCCTATCCAAGGGTTCCAGGACTGGGGGAAGTAGGGGCTCTATAGTGGAGATGTGAGGTTCCTGCTGTCTTTGGGTTCAAAAAGACAATCGATAGTTAATGTTATCATCACATTATTTGTTAATTGGGTTAACTTTGAAAAGTCCTTTTGTTAGGGTTTGCTGTACAGTATCCAGTATCTTGTATATAGCTGTGTTATTGGATGCTTCTAATCTACTTGGTCTAGGCTTTTGAGAGAGTCCGCGTATCAAATACACAGCCTATATTTAAAAAGATTCAGTTTGTGTTTGAGAAACTTTGAGACATACAATTGATTTTCCCCCTCTCATATTAATTAACTACTGATTTATATATCTACATTTTGCTAGGAGTGTACATAAACACCATTCCCACCACCAAAAGACTGTGACCCATCCCTCCCACCCACTCCCACCCCCCACTGGCCCAGGAAGCTGCATGTCTACCCCTCACCACAGGGTTTTTACTTTGGTGCCCTACTTACAATTTGATCAGGTCCTGCTTTTAGTTTCCCTTTCAGATCTTCTTACTCAACTTCTGTTGATGAGTGGGATCATCCCATACTCATCTTTATCTTTCTGACTTAGCTCACTTAACATAATTCCTACTAGCTCTGTCCAAGATGGGTCATTGAAAGTGGGTTCATTGTTCTTGATAGCTGCATAGTATTCCATTGTGTATATATACCACAGCTTTCTCAGCCACTCATCTGTTGTTGGGCACCTGGGTTGCTTCCAGGTTTTAGCTATTATGAATTGTGCTGTTATGAACATAGGAGTACACACCTCTTTTTGGTTGGGTGTTATGGAGTCCTTGGGTTATAACCCCAGGAGAGGAATTACTGGATCATATGGAAGGTCCATGTCTAGCCTTCTGAGAGTTTTCCAGACTGCTCTCCACAGAGGCTGGACCAATTTACATTCCCACCAGCAATGTAAAAGGGTTCCTCTGTCCCCACATCCTTTCCAGCATTTGTTGCTACTGTCCTTTTTGATGTATGCCATTCTTACAGGAGTGAGGTGGTATCTTAGTATTGTCATAATTTGCATTTCTCTGACAATCAGTGACATAGAGCAGTTTTTCATATGTTTGTTAGTCTTTTGGATCTCCTCTGAGGTGAATGTTTTGTTCATATCCTCTGCCCATTTTTGGATGGGGTCATTTGCTTTTTTGGTGCTAAGTTTGCTGAGCTCTTTATATATTTTGGTGATTAGTTTCTTGTCTGATGTCTGGCATGTGAAGATCTTCTCCCATTCTGTGAGGGGTCTCTCTGTTTGTTTAATAGTTTCTTTGGATGTGCAGAATCTTTTCAATTTGATGTAGTCCCATTGGTTTGTTTCTGCTTTAGTCTTCCTTGCAATTGGGTTTGATTCATCAAAGATGTCCTTGAGGTGTAGGTGGGAAAGTGTTTTACCAATGTTTTCCTCTAAGTATTTGATTGTTTCTGGTCTGACATCTAGGTCTTTGATCCATTTGGAGTTGATTTTTGTTTCTGGTGGGAGAAAGTGGTTCAATTTCATTCTTCTGCATGTTTCAACCCAGTTTTCCCAGCACCATTTATTGAAGAGAGCCTCCTTTTTCCATTTAATCCTTTGGGCCCCCTTATCAAAGATTAGATGCCCATAGGTGTTGGGATTTATCTCTGGGCTTTCAATTCTGTTCCACTGGTCTGTGTGCCTATATTTGTTCCAGTACCATGCTGTTTTGATGATGATGGCTTTATAATATAGTTTAAGGTCTGGGAGTGTGATGCCTCCATTTCTGTTTCTTTTCCTCAAGATGGTTTTGGCAACTCTAGATGTTTTCAGGTTCCAGATAAATGATTGTAGTGTTTGTTCTATTCTCTTAAAGAAGCTTGGTGGAACTTTGATGGGTATTGCATTAAATTTGTATATGGCTCTGGGGGGTAATACATTTTAAAGATAGGTAAAATTATTTTTTTGGAACATTTGTAGACTTCACAGGTAGTGAAGCAGGTCTGCAGGTGTCTGTCTTTCTCTCCTTCTCTCTGTCTTCCCCTCTCTCCATTTCTCTCTGTCCTATCCTACAATAACGACATTAATTACAACAACAAATAAAAAATATATATGGGCAACAAAGAGGGAATAAATTTTTAAAAATTTAAAATACCACAAAAGAAACTATATCCTTATAATCTTATTATTTTGTAAGCCATTATTAAATCACTATTTTTTTAAAAAAAGAATCTTGAATTCTAAAAATCTAGGTTTCTCTTATTAATTATATCTTGGGAAAGAGTGAAAAATTCAGAAAGGTGGGATGATATAAAAAAGCAATGTTTGGGGGGTACTGTTTAATCTCTCAGCTTTGTTTAGAATTCACTGACTGGGAATCTTGTGTGAGGGTTAGTTTAATTATTGAAATCTTAGGTAATATGGATCTGATCAGGTAGTTTTCCAATCAGTAGCAACTAGAGAAGAGTTTGACTAGAAAACAAGGTAATTAATTCCACAGACATGGGAGTTTATATGCCCCATATGCAGTGCCAAAACAGAATAATTGTACCTCTTATTTGGGAATGCCAATTTTTGCCATAGTGTCATGTAACTGAAACATAACAAGGTAAAGATTGCAGGCATACTTTCAAGTATAATAGGAAGTTGAAAAACATTAAATCAAGTTATAAGAACTCAGAGGGGGTATTAATGAAAGTGATATTACATTTTGATAAATTCATCAAAAGAAACTAATGGTCCTGAAAAAAATTGAATAAGATATAGCTATTTTTTTAGAAGAAAGATATAGGCTGTAGAGACAGATCTGTAAACTGTCTGCACAAATAGCAATGCCTCAAATTTTGGGAGTGAATGTATTTCCAAAAGGCCAGGCTAGATAAATGAGCTACAAGCTCAACGATTCTTTCCTCAAGAGGCTAGAGGCTGGAACATATTTCAGGGCAAAAAGTCAAATAAAGAAAAATTGAGAAAATCTGATGTAAGTTACTATTGACAGAGAAAAGCCTGAAGATGGAATTAGATGTAAGGTTAGAAGTAAGGCATGGCAACAACTACACCAGAATTTTCCAGAGAATTAATTGGGGGAAGAAAGAATTTCCTCACCTTAATTAGGAATAACTGTCACAATCCATCAAGAGCTATTCAGGTTAGAAGATGACATTTCCTCAGTGTGTGACTTTCTCTAGTTATTTTCTAGGACAGAAATGATATAGAGGAGAGGACTGGCACAGGGACTGGGGAAGAATTCCTCAGGTTAAGGGGATGAGAGATGATTATGACCCCACCATAAAAGGATGGCCAAAGCATAAAGTTTCATTGAAACACAACAATAATTGAATAGATTGTTACAGAATGCATTTATTAAGTACTTAAGTACTAATTAGGAGGAGAGAAGTATGCATAATTGCTAAAATCTTTAACTGTGTTGGGCAAATTAAGGTGCACATCAAAAGGCCCTTAACCCACCTGAGCTCAGCAAGGGTTTAATTGACCATGATTTATCATTGAGCTGACTTTATCATGGTATTGCTATGTGCTTTTTGTTCCTTTCTAGTGAAGTGAAAGGGATTAACATTTTTACCTCCCTAACAATTGTGTACTTTGGAATGGGTTATATCATTTTTCGGTGAATAAGATCTAATCCACTCAGAGTCTAGGATAACCCAGAGTTAGAACACAGGATTCACAGGTCTGAGAATTTAAATTTACTCCTGACACTCATAGTATTCTCTCTCTCTCTCTCTCCCTCTCCCTCTCCCCCTCCCCCTCTCTCCCTTTCCCTCTTTCTCTCTGTGTCTCTCTCTCTCTTGCGAAAAAAATCTAACCTATTCAAAATGAAGTCAAGATCTTAAATGCTTTTTTTTAACTCTCTTTTAGTTTATATTTTACATTTTCTTCCCTCAAATTAACCAAGCTAATAAAAATAATAAATTACATTGTAAAATGTCTACTTGTTCTTATGCTCATCCTGCAATTTACTAGCAATTGCTACCTGAATAATATATTGTGAGGGATATTTTCCTGAAATACATTATCTACTTACAATCTCTAAGTTTATTAACAATGAACATATATCTGCAATAGGATATGAATAATACATTTAAGGATTATAAGAAGAGAGCAATAACTTAGAATGAAGTCAAGAGTGATATTAGTATTTAAGATGCATGCTCTATGGCTGCCATAATTTTGACTATAATTTTTTTTAGCACTAAGTGTATAAAGATTTTTAAAAAATCATCCATTACTCAAGAGAGGCACTCAAAATCCTTTCACTGATCAGGATTACATTGCATAATGTGAGAAATAATTTTGACACTGTACTATTAGAAAACACAGTGAAGAGCTTTATGGAGATAACTGTGTATGACTTCAAAATTCAGATTAGTCACATTTTATCAAAGAAAGCTTGGTATCAAACAATAGTAGAGGTGGCCTGGACAGTGATACAGTGGGTTAAGGGCACATGGCCCCAAGTGCAAGAACCAGCTTTGTCGGGAAATTGAGAGGATGTGGTTGAGCTTGGCAGGGCTTGACCTCAGGGGCAAGTCCATCCTTTCAGTCTCTCTCTCTCTACTGAGAGGTTGAGCAAGGAGGGACACAACCCCCCAAGGTTTGCCTTGTCTTATCAGACTCCCTGCCTCACAAAGCACACTGCATTCCTGATACATGGCCTGCTCCCTTATTATCTACATAATCATTGTTTTGCCTGAAAGATCCCCACCCACTCCACTCCTTTGATCTATCTTCTTTCTACCCTCATGCTCCCTGCCTGCAGGGTATTATTAATCCTACCAGTTAAAACCCTCACAACAGTTGCTAAGGAAGTTCCTACCTTTCCCAGTTCCCTCTTGCATTTCTCTGCCCCTTTCCAAACCATGTCAAACCATTTCCGTTTCTGACTTGCCACTTCTGGGTCCGACTCTTAAAAGTCTTGGCTCTCTGATCAATAAAGAATTGAGTCGCCTCGCCCCCACCAGCTCTGTTCCTGGGTCATCTCTCTTGCATCACTAAGTGAGTAGCAGCTCAGGCTGAGTCTGGTCGTGTTCTCTCCAACCCAGAGAGTACACACCCAAGAAGAGGCACCCCTGCGTTAGCCTGGCACAAGGTAAAGATCCTGGTTTGAGCCCCCAACTCCCCACCTGCAGGGGAGGGGGGTCACTTCACAAGCAGTGAAGCAGGACTGTAGGTATCTATCTTTCTCTTCCCCTCTCTGGCTTCCCCTCCTCTCTTGATTTCTCTGTCCTCTCCAACAACAACAACAATGGCAGCAAAATGGAAAAATTGGCCTCCAGGAGCAATGGATTCATAGTGCAGGCACTGAGCCCCAGTAATAACCTTGGAGTAAAAAAAAAAACCAAAACCCAACAATTGTAGAGAATTGTATAGACAGTATATCTTTCAGTTGCTTCTGTGTGAATTAATGAATTTGTTATCATTTCTGTTAAATGTTGAAAATAAAATTAGATATTAGTTAATGTATACACATTTAAAAATACATTAAGGTAGTAGAAGAAGAAATACTATTTTTTATAAAATTTAAGGATCTTTAGTTTTTTTAATTTATTTTTTTATTTATAAAAAGGAAAAATTGATAAAACAATAGAATAAGAGGGGTACAGCTCCACACAGTTCCCACCACCAGATCTCCAAGGATCTTTTCTTATGCAACACCAAGACTCTTGTACATAAGCAATATTACTGCTGAGTGGCTTCTCTACACCAGTGCTTGCATTTATTATTTGAAACAGGAGAGAATAGGCTGAGAAAGAAAAAGGTAAGCAATCATACCACAGCTTCACCAGATCTGAACCCATGGTCTTACTATGTGAACTATCTCCTGGTACCAAATTTAACTATCTTAAGAAAAATAGTAAAAGGGGTCAGGCAGCAGTGCAGTGAGTTAAGCATGTGTGGCATGAAGCACAAGGACCATAGAAGGATCCCTGTTTGAGCCCTGGCTCCCCACTTGCAGGGGAGTCACTTCACAAGCGGTAAAGCAGGTCTGCAAGTGTTTCTCTTTCTCTCTCCCTCTCTGTCTTCCCCATCTCTCTCCATTTCTCTCTGTCCTGTCCAACAACAATGACATCAACAAGAACAATAATAACTACAACAACAATGAAGCAACAAGGGCAACAAAAGGGTAAAAATAATAAAAAAAAGAAAAGAAAAATAGTACATACATAGCCAGGTAGCATCCCATCTCAGAGTTCACCAGAAAGAAAATTTCTGAAGAGAAGTAATGTTGTCCTCACAAAGTGATGTTTGTTTTATTTTGTCAACTTTGAAATATGGACGTAGCGTCCTTTCAAATGTACAAAATTAATAGCTATGTATATATGGTTCTAGGGAGATTGTGGAATATTAGAACATAGGACTAGTGTATCTAAGGTCAAGGTTGACTTTTTAAAAATTTCTTTAAAATTTTTTTTTATTTATTTAAAAAAGGAGACATTAACAAAACTGTGGGATAAGAGGGGTACAACTCTACACAATTCCCACAACCAAATCTCCTTATCCCATCCCTCCCCTGATAGCTTTCCTATTCTTTATCCCTCTGGGAGTATGGACCCAAGGTCATTGTGGGATGCAGAAGGTGGAAGGTCTGCCTTCCATATTTAATTTCTTTACTGGGGAATTAATGTTTTACATTCAACAGTAAATATAGTAGTTTGTACATGCATAACATTTCTCAGTTTTCGATATAACAATACAACCCCCACTAGGTCCTCTGTCATCCTTCTTGGATCTATATTCTCCCCCCTCCCAACCACCCAGAGTCTTTTACTTTGCTGCAATATGCCAATTCCTGTTCAGGTTCTACTTGTGTTTTCTCTTCTAATCTTGTTTTTTAACTTCTGCCTGAGAGTGAGACCATCCCATATTCATCCTTCTGTTTCTGGCTTATTTCACTTAACATGAATTTTTCAAGGTCCATTCAAGATCGGCTGAAAATGGTGATGTCACCATTTTTTATAGCTGAGAAGTATTCCATTGTGTATATAGACCATAACTTGCTCAGCCACTCATCTATTGTTGGACACATGGGTTGCTTCCAGGTTTTAGCTATTACAAATTGTGCTGCTAAGAACATATGTGTACACAGATATTTTTGGATGGATGTGTTGGGTTCCTTAGGATATATCCCCAGGAGAAAAATTGAAGGATCATAAGTTAGGTCCATTTCCAGCCCTCTGAGAGTTCTCCAGACTGCTCTCCACAGAGGTTGGACCAATTTACACTCCCACCAGCAGTGCAGGAGGGTTCCTTTGATCCCACAACCTCTCCAGCATTTGCTGCTGTTACCTTTTCTGATTTTTGACATTCTCACAGGAGTGAAGTGGTATCTCATTATTGTCTTTATTTGCATTTCTCTGACAATCAAAGACTTGGAACATTTTTTCATGTGTTTCTCAGCCTTTTGTATCTCTTCTGCGGTGAATATTCTATCCATGTCTTCCCCCCCCATTTTTTTGGGGGGTTATTTGTTTTCTTGTTGTTGAGTTTGTCAAGCTCTTTATATATTCTGGTTATTAGCCTCTTGTCTGGTGTATGACATGTAAAGATCTTCTCCCATTCTGTAAGGGGTCTGTTGGTTTGGGTAGTGGTTTCTTTATAATGTGCAGAATCTTTTTAATTTGATGTAGTCCCATAGGCTTATGCTTACCTTAGTCTTCTTTGTAATTGGATTCATTTCATTGAAGATGTCTTTAAAATTTATGCGGAAAAGAGTTCTGCCAATATTTTTCTCTAAGTATCTGATTGTTCCTGGTCTAACATCCAAGTCCTTGATCCAACTGGAATTTACTTTTGTATTTGGTGAGATTTAGTGGTTCAGTTTAATTTTTCTGCATGTTTCAACCCATTTTTTCCAACACCATTTGTTGAAGAGACTCTGCTTTTTGTTCTGGGCACCTTTGTCAACAATTAGATGTCAATAAGTGTGAGGGCTTACTTCTAGGCTCTCAATTCTATTCTACTGGCCAGTGTTTCTATTCATGTTCCTGTACCAAGCAGTTTTGATGACAATGGCCCTATAACACAATTTGAGATCTGGGAGTGTGATGCCTCCAGTTCTGTTCTTTCTTCTCAAGATTGTTTTGGCAATTCTAGGTCTTTTCTGGTTCCAGATAACTATTTGTAGCATTTATTTCTATTCTTCTAAAAAATGTGGTTGGGGTCTTGATGGGGACAGCATTAAATTTGTAGGTGGTTTGGGTAATGTATTCATTTTGATGATGTTAATTCTTCCAACCCATGTGAACATGGAATATCTTTCCACTTCTTTGTGTCTTTTTCAATTTCCTTGAGTGCTGAATCATAATTTTAATATACAAATCTTTCACTTCTTTGGTTAGGTTTATTCCTACATATTTTATTGTTTTTGTTGCTATAGCAAAAGTAACTGATTTCTGGGTTTCAACTTCTTCTAATTTAGTGTTTGCATAGAGGAATGCCACTGATTTTGAATTCTAATTTTGTAGGTTGACACCTTACTGTATTTCCTGATGATTTCCAAAAGCTTCCTCCTGGATTCCTTAGGTTTTTCCATGTATATTATCATGTCATCTGCAAATAAGGAGAATTTGACTTCTTCTCTTCCAATCTGTATCCCTTTAATTCCTTGCTCCTACCTGATTGCTATGGCAAGAACTATCAACACTATGTTGAACAGTAATGGTGATGGTGGGCATCCCTGTCTAGTACATGATCTGAGTGGAAATGCTTCCAGTTTTTCACCATTTAGTATGATGTTGGCTGTAGGTTTGCTATTTATAGACTCCACTATCTTCAGGATTTTTTTTTTTTTGATAGTGAGAGAGAGAAGAAGAAGAAAGACACTTGCAGCACTGCTCCACTACTTGTAAGTTTACCCTTTCCGGGGTGGGGGGGATAACCAGAGACCTTATGCATGGTAACGTGTGAGTTCTACTGGGTGAATTGCACATTACCCTATTTATTTCTTCCCCATAATATATGTCCACTAGTATAGTCACATGTATACTTATTTCATTCACTAGGCTTTACTCTAGTGCTGAAGTTACTTATTCTGTTTCTTAAGTTTTTCTAGCATTCCACCAAGTTGCAGATGCTACTAGGATTCCATCCTGACTTCCTCAGGTAGACAACCTCACCAATGTATCCCAAACTCTCACCTCCCCAGAGTCCCACCCAACTAAGGTAAGATAGAGACAGGCTGGGGGATATGGATCAACCTGACAACATCCATATCAGTGGAGAAGCAATTATATAAACCTGAGCTTCCATTTTCTGCACCCCATAAAGAATTTAGGTCCATACTCCCAGAAGGATAAAGAAGAGGGAAGTTTCCAGTGGAGGGGATGGGAACTCTGTTGGTGGGAACTATATGGAATTGTACCCCTGTTATCTTACAGTCTTGTTAATAATTATTAAATCACTAATAAAAATTAAAAAATAAAATAAATTTTTACAACTTTGACCACTGGGAGATCCCATGTTTGTTCCTGTGTTGTTTTGATGTGTCCAGCCTTTACCATTTTCTTGTGTCCTTTCTTTTGTTACATACTTTCTTTTTGGTACTATTATTACTTGATGTAGGCCCATATTTATTTTCTGTGCTCTAGTTCAAGGATTAGTCACATCTCTAAGGAGCTCTGTTAACTATTTCTTAATTCATGAACTTGTAAATTTACTTCCACTTAAGTGTCTGAAATATGATGCAAATTTGCTCATGGTCCATCTTCTGCCTATGGATATATTTTTTAACTTTTACAGTGTTAGATATTCAATAGAATAAATGATCAGTTTTCAAAAACTTCATTGTAAATGGATTTAATCAGATGAATGCCACCCACACTAAATCTAAAATGGTGACCAATACTCTTCTTCTTCAGAGCTTCAGTGAGAAGGAGTAATTTTATTAAATTATGTTTTAAGAAACAGTTCAATGATAATTAGTTTTTTGAATATCATGTAAATTTCTTAGCCTGCAATTTCTAAATATATTTCTTGCTTTATTTATCTTGAAATATGTTACCAACATTGTTGAGCTCTGGACAGCTGGTCAGAATAGCTAAATGAAAGCTATTTTCCCCCATAAGCCATATGTTCTGGGAATCACTGGGCTGATAGATTTATAACCTATTTCTGTGATCAGGAGGAAAGAAGGTATGTTTTTAAAAAAAATTACAAGCAATCCAAGCACAGCCATGGAAAGCAAAAACTTCTTGATACTTCACTGGCCTTATGAATACAAAAAAAAAAAAAAAAAAAAAACAGAAAGTAGATTGTGAGTATAGAAAAAGACAGATTATAGTGAAAATTTTTTCAGTAGACAATACTTTTTTTCCTGAAAAGTTATTTTCTTTAGCCCATCTATTTCTTCAAAGTATTATTGCAGCCTTTCTAGAATAGTTGAATTTGCTTTTGTAATTCCCATATCAAAATATTTTACAGCATAACATCCTAATATTGAAATTTCAAGGAAAAAAATCTTTTTCTTAATAACCTTATAGTCCCTGTGATGCAATGTTCATTTGATTTAACACAGTAATATGTTCTCTTTAATGACAAGTTACTTTGGTAATGGTAAAAATTCAGTAGTTTCATTGTCATGCTTCTTAATTTTAATGGCCTATATACTACTAGGAGACATAAAAGTAGACATATATCACAGTAAAAATATGTTGGGGAAAGAGTTAGCTTAAGCCTAAACTTGAGCACAGAGAACAAGTCTGGCATTAAAAAAACTAATTCATCAAAACCTTTGCTTCAACATTTCTGCTTTTGCATTATTGAAAGAAATTTCTGATAATCTCATATCCTGTACAGTCAGAATGGGCCACACTGGTCAAGTTTTCATACTGCTTCATCATTCTCAATGTTGTTAGCTCCATGGAAACAAGCAAACCAGGGAGAGGAGGAAAAAGGAGCCCAAATAATGGAGATAACAGTATCACTAGGTTTTATGGTATGACAAAATGCCTTCCTGTGTTCTATCTCTTTTGGTACTACTATAAATTTTACCCAGACACTATCTTAGGCAGAGTTTCTAGGCTGCCATTTCAAACACTTAAGTGCTATTACTTCTTCTTCTAGCGTTTGCCCTTCTTCCGTAGCCAGTCAACAGCATCAGGTTGAGCCTGATGTAAAGTTTCGAGACCTCCTTTGAATCTGGAGAGGTGGCAGTCGTTGACTATGTGGGTCATAGTCTGTCTGGAGCCGCAGGGGCAGTTCGGGTCATCTCTGGCTCCCCAGCGATGGAACATAGTGGCGCACCGGCCATGGCCTGTTCGATAGCGATTGAGGAGGGCCCAATCATAACGTGCTAGGGCAAAGCCGGGTTGACGCTTGCAGGGGTCTGTGATGAGGTGTTTGTTCTTTACCTCAGCTGACTGCCAGCTCTGTTTCCAAGAGACTGGAACAGAGAAGTTCAGTGAAGGCGTAGGGGACCAGATTGGGTGACAAGACGTCAAGTGTTGAACAGGGTGGGCGAAGATATCTGCGTATATTGGCAGGTCCGGTCGAGCGTAGACGTGGGAAATGAACTTAGATGATGCCACATCCCGATGAATATCTGGCGGGGCGATGTTGCTAAGAACTGGCAGCCATGGAACCGGGGTGGAACGGATGGTTCCAGAAATTATCCTCATGGAGGAATATAATTTGGAATCGACCAAGTGGACATGGGGGCTATGGAACCATACTGGGGCACAGTATTCTGCAGTGGAATAGCATAATGCCAGAGATGATGATCGTAGTGTGGAAGCGCTCACGCCCCATGAGGAGCTGGCCAGTCTTGCAATGATGTTATTCCTCGTGCCCACCTTTGCTGCAGTTTTTATGAGATGTTTGTGAAATGACAGAGTGTGATTGAGAGTAACGGCAAGATAGACTGGTTGGGCTTCATGCCGGATTCTCGTATCGCCAAGCTGCACATTAAGCTCACGGGAGACCGAGGCATGGTGTAGATGGAAAACAGATGATACTAATACCAGGCTAAAGCACCAAGTCAGGATAAAACTCCAGGTTTAATCATCCAAGTAGCCTGAGGATTTTAATAGTTCCTATTTATTTGTTTGTGTCATTGAGGTTTCATTATTCTGTGCTTTTTTCAGACACACACAGAGAGAGAGAGAGAGAGAGAGAGAGAGAGAGAGAGAGAGAGAGAAACAGAGAGAGAGAGAGAGGCAGACAGAAAGGGAGTAAAAATGTACCCATAGCACCAAAATTTCCTCCATTGTGGCAGAGGTGAGCCTCAAACCTGAATCACATGCATGGGCAAAGCAAGCTCACTTTCCAGGTGAGCTATTGTGTTGGCCTACATAGTTATCCCTTGACCCAGAAGACCTCCTTAAATTATGTTTAGTGAGGAATATCCCGGGTTCACACCACAATAGTGATACTAATGGGGGAGGGGGTCAACTATACTGAAAAAACAAAAAATAAGAATGAGCTGAACCCAGTCCCCGCCTACAGGAAGCAGTGCTGCAGGTGTCTCTTATTCTCTCTCTTCCCCTCTCTTGCTCTATTTCTTTCTGGTTCTATCATAATTAAATAAAAAGAACTAGCCAAAACAAGGCATCATACAAAAATCAGTTATTTTTGTTTCTAGCTTTAGTTTTATATGAAAGTATATGATACTTTGCATGAGACGTAGCAGAACACACTGATATATGTGGCACTCTTATAGAGCCACTTCATTAAAGTAGTGACTTTATCACCAGTTTCATGAATTAAGTAACAGTTCAAATAGAGATATTATGCACAAAAACCCAGTTCAAGCCCACACTTCACACCAAGAACACTTCATGAGTGGTAAAGCTGGTCTCCCTCTCCATCTCCCTCTCCTCTCTATTTCTCTCTGTCCTATCAAATAAAATAGAAGACAAGAAAAAGAAAAAAGGAAAAGATGGCCACCAGGAGCAATGAATTTTTAGTGCATGCACCAAGCCCCAGCAACAACCCTGGAAACAAGAAAAAAAAAAGCTATTGTTCATAGAACCTGAAAGATGAAAGATGCCATATTGATAGATAGCACATGTAGTAGCCAAGTTTACCTAGACTGGCCTATTCCATTAACATCAACAACCTGCTTTGTACTATAGAAGAAATAGCTTTCAGAGTCAGGAGTAGCTTCAAAGACTGCTTCATTTTAAAAATTTTTTTTCTTATTTATTTATTTTCCCTTTTGTTGCCCTTGTTGAATTTTACGGTTGTTGTAGTTATTATTGTAGTTGTTATTGATATCGTCATTAGATAGGGCAGAGAGAAATGGAGAGAGGAGGGGAAGACAGAAGGGGGAAAGAAAGACACCTGCAGACCTGCTTCACCACTTGTGAAGGGAGCCCTCTTGCAGGTGGGGAGCCAGGGGCTTGAACCAGGATCTTTACACCAGTCCTTGGTTTCACGCCACGTGCACTTAACTAGCTGCACTACCCCCCAACTCCCAAGATTGCTTCATTTTAAAAATGGTGATAGAAGTGATAAGAGTTTGAGAATCATTAACTTATCTGATCTCACTCAAATAGATGATCTATTTTTGAAACCTTCAAAGAGCATAGTGGTAACTATCTTCCATAACGTTTCCCAGACTGAACTATCACAATACCACATATAATGAATATTTAGTATGAATAACCCAAGCTATAGATTATGCCCTGTACCACGAGAAACAGAATGAATACATAATACATAGACATTTGTTATGCTTCCTCCTAATCTCAATGAAACATTTTCCAATTCAAGGAAACATGATGGAGAATTTTTTTTTGAATCAACAGAAATAACCTCTGTAAATAATAAAAGGAAGGTAATCATTGTGATTATCTTGAACTAATTCCCCTTATCAGGAATAAGTAAGCTGATGAGTACAGATGCTATTTTTATGCATTAGACCATAAGTTATTTAGAATGAAAATAAAGTCATCCCTCACTATTTTGCACTTCAATTTTCATGGCTTCACTCTATCACAGTTTTTGAAAATATATTCATTAAAAGGTTGATTGAGACAGTGAAAATAATATGGCACATGCTTGATTGTACGAGTCAATTATATGCCCCTATATTATAATTACAATTAAAATTACTGTACGTATGGACTGTAGGTCTATGTATTTGAGCACCCCCACAAATCCTTCAATGCCAGGTGCAACCACTTGATTACTCCTGTGTGTGTTTGAAATTGGGTGTGCTGAAACCAATCCAACCAGAGCGTTTTACTCTCATACACACTTCTCTATTGTTATCCATTGGAAGCATTTTACTCTTATAAGTGTTTGCGATTCCTGAGAAACTTTATCTTAGCCCCACAATGGCTCTTAAATGTACTGCTTCTTCTAAGCCTTCTGACAATGAAACTAAGCTCTGGAGGAAGATGCTTAACACCCAGAAACAGGTGAAATTCATGGATATGATCAAAGACGGCAAGAAAATCATAGAGGTTGCCCACCATTACAACTTGAGTGAGTCTACCATTTGCTCCATCTGTAAAGATGAAAAGAACATCCGTGCAACAGCTACTGTCTCTTTTAATAAGGAAGCAAAGCTAAAGAGGTGTTCTTTCATGTCTAGAGGGCTCTAATAATATTAAAATTGTATTTAAAAGGTCGTAAACAGGGTTTCTATTCTCTATGAAAATATTTGATTTATAAATAAACAATCCTACTTTGTGGAAATTCTCTTATTGCGGTAGAGTCTGGAACTGTTTGACCATGAAAAATGAGGGATTACTATACGGAGATCATTTGTGTACAAGAGAGAATCATCCAAGTAAAAGAATAGTTTGAGAAATCATATTTTTCAAGCATTAATACTTCTATTATTTAAGAGACTTGTTTGCTGGTGTAGCTTTGCTTGGTACTGTCCTGATTTTATACTCTATTTTCCAAGACAAGATATATAGGCCAAGATAGATTGAATTGCTTGTTTAGAACACTCTGTTACTGAAATTTTTTTTCTACATAAAATTCAAGTCTCCTGACTTCCACCAAGTGTGAATGGCTATATTTCAGAAAAGTATCCCAGCAGCCCCTAGGTGGGAAGTGGGGGGCGGGGTGGGAGACTTCTAGTTTGAAGTCCTGGTGATATTATGTAAAATTCTATTATATTATAACTCTAAACACTAAAGAGGTAGACTAGGGCCAGGGGTTCATGCTGATTGACTTCAAATGTAATAGGTAGGTGTTTAGTTTTTACGGTTCTTAGACATAAGCTTGATGTGCATGCCTATAACAACAAAAATGCTCACATGTATTGTCTGTTATAGTCAGCAATTATGTTCAACTTCAAATTGTCTTCTCCATTTTAACCACCACAAATGTGCTGTGCTGATGGTATTATTTGGCTGTTAGCCTCATGTTGCACGAGTTTGTTTTCCAGGAGCATGGTGTCCGGAAGTACCTTCTTCCTTAAGTCTGGGAAAAAAAACTATCAAATTCACTGACTTTTTGTTGTCCCCCTTATAGAAGTCCCCCTTATAGAAGTGATTTATTGTCAAATTTTTTTTAAAAAATTTATATTTATTTATCTTCCCTTTTGTTGCCCTTGTTGTTTTTCATTATTGTTGTAGTTATTATTATTATTGATGTTGTCATTGTTGGATAGGACAGAGAGAAATGGAGAGAGGAGGGGAAGACAGAGGGGGAGAGAAAGACAGACACCTGCAGACCTGCTTCACCACTTGTGAAGCGACTCCCCTGCAGGTGGGGAGCTGGGGGCTCGAACAGGGATCCTTATGTTGGTCCTTGCGCTTTGTGCCACGTGTGCTTAACCCACTGCACTACCGCCCGACTCCCTATTGTCAATTTTTTAAGAAATTCCATGTCCTTTCCAAGTTAATGGTATGATGTTTTCTGATAATACACAGTTCACTAACCTAGTGCTGTCATTCTGGGCTTCAGTTCTCCGTTGAGTCCTCTTCTAACTGCTAATTTTCCTCGATGTGACTTGGCACCTGTTCGTTTCTCTATTTAGAACACTTTGATTTCTTCATCTGTCTTAAAGAGGTGCCCTCATCTTTCACAGCTCAGTTTAAATATCCACGTTGTTGAGATGGCTCTGATTACCCGGTTCTTTTCTCACTGCTGGGAGACAGGATTTTTAGAGGAAGAAAGAAACTCTGAAATTACAGAGATCTAAAGTTTTTCAGGAACCTTAGCTATCAATTAATTAAAAGTACTAATTTTACAAGATAAAAGATCCAGAAAATACAGGCATGATAAGACAACTGCTGAATATTTTCTGATGAACAATAGAAATTATGACCCAGTTTTCTTCACTTCTAACTCGACTACCTTCATTGCAGTTAACTCTGGCCACATTCAATGTGGATTTAGTATTTCCTACAGAAGTAGTACAATCCTCTGTCTGCCTTTATGCCCCTCTGTAACTGCAGTGTGCAGAGAAATATTTTTTCCCTCTCATCACTGGGGCTTTACTCCTCCAAGCTGGCTATTTTTTTCTTTTTTGCTAGCAAGAGATAGGTAGAAAAAGAGAGAGAGAAAGAGAGAGAGAGAGAGAGAGAGACTATACCTCTAGTACTTCATTTCCTTCAGTACTTCTTTTTTCTAATGAAAATATATTTTTTAATTGTATAGGTATAATATACACAATTCTTTTCTGAACATTTGTAGGCATGGATTTCACTTCCAAACCTCCATTTTACTCACAAGCACAACACCACACACTCATCTCAGGGTTCTGTCCAACAGGAGTGAAACACAAAATTATTGCTTTGTGGGCAAAATATTTCAATTAAATAGAATCTCCCATGTCCGGAAATTGTGAAGATGTGGTTGAGCTTGACAGGGCTTGACCTGAGGGGCAAGTCCATCCTTTCAGCAGTCTCTCTTTCTCCACTGAGAAGTCGAGTGAGGAGGGACCCAACACCCCCCCCCCCATGGTTTGCCTTGTCTTATCAGACTCCCTGCCTCACAAAGCACACTGCATTCCTGATATATGGCCTGCTCCCTTATTATCTACATAATCATTGTTTTGCCTGAAAGATCCCCACCCACTCCATTCCTTTGATCTATCTTCTTTCTACCCTCAAGATCCTCCCTGCCTGCAGGGTATTATTAATCCTACCAGTTAAAACCCTCACAACAGTTGCTAAGGAAGTTCCTACCTTTCCCAGTCCCCTCTTGCATTTCTCTGCCCCTTTCCAAACCATGTCAAGCCATTTCCGTTTCCGACTTGCCACTTCTGGGTCCGACTCTTAAAAGCCTTGGCTCTCTGATCAATAAGGAATTGAGTCACCTCACCACCACCAGCTCTGTTCCTGGGTCATCTCTCTTGCATCGCTAAGTGAGTAGCAGCTCAGGCTGGGTCCGGTCACATTCTCTCCAACCCAGAGAGTATGCACCCAAGAAGAGGCACCCCTGAGCTAGCCCAGCACTCCCACATCCAAAACAGAATTCAGGAGCCTCCTAACTCTTAGCACCTGTGTATATGTCAATAAAACCTAAAGATATATTTTTAGATTAGCCCATCACTTTTAAAAGTTAATATTAAAATCAAATCTTATTTCTCAAAAAGTCATAAGAAATGCACCTGTATTAATAGATCCCATTAAATTATGCATAAAAAATATCTACACTGAACACACTTATTTTGCCAAATACAGAACCTCCTGTGGGACCTAGAGGAGGGACTGACAGCCATCAAAACATGCTTCATGCCCACCCTTTTCAAGTTTACTCAAAACATCAAGATGTGAAATAAATACACAAATAAAGCTTCAGTACCTTAAAGGAACATGTCATTAAAAAAAATATAACTTGTGCCCATGACAAAGTAAGAGTTATTTCCAAGTGAGTTATTTTGTGGGCCCAGCAGTAACTGTTTAAAATGAGGTTGAGAGGAGTCAGGAGGTAGTGCAACGGGTTAAGCTCACGAGGCGCGAAATGCAAGGACCAGCAGAAGGATACAGGTTCAAGCCTCTGCCACTCCATATGCATGGGAGTCACTTCACAAGCTGTGAAGCAGGTCTGCAGGTGTCTATTTTTCTCTCCCCTTCTCAGTCTTCCCCTCCTTTCTCCATTTCTCTCTGTGCTATCCAACAATGACAGCAACAATAACTACAACAATAAAACAACAAGGGCAATGAAAGAGAATAAATAAATATTTAGAAAATGAGGTTAAGATGACCACTCCACTTTATGTTTCTGAACTGAGGCACATTAATAGAACACCTGAAATAACAGGTTAAACGAAAGGGGAATATGCTTCTCAGGAATCTGTGCAACTTTACTGAATGAGGAAAAGAAATATTGCAGAAAGAAATTATTGAAAAAGAAAAAAACAACAATAAGTGGATTTTAGAGCTAATCCAAAAAAGAGTGATCCTTAGCACACAATTCCTCTATGGTTGTCAGTTGAATGTTTACCTGTTGTAAGAAACAATCCACTGGACAGTGAAGTGACCAGTAATGTTTGAGAAAATGAAAGGCTATTAAAAAAGCATAATAGAATCAAACAGGCAGAGAAATTCAGAAAACTCATCAACAAAAGGGAAGCCAGCAACTTGCTAAGGACAGCCTATTCTAAATGTAGTTTTGTATCCGGGGGGGGGGGGGAATGAGAACATATTCTCCAACAATTCAATTTATGATAATGGAAAATAAGCACATCATCCCACCAGTACAAAGCACTCAACAAATAAGAGAATGGGGAAAAAAATAACTTTGCCCTTCAGAAATACATTTTTTTAACATTAGGTTACAGGAGTTGAGAGATTTCTTGATGAAAAATGCCTGAAGTCCTGCTACTGCATTAGCCTTTATGGTTGGGAATTGGAGGATTCACTAAAAACATCCAGAGATCAAAGCAGAAGGTGAATGCCCTGAGTCTCAGAGTGTCAGACACAAGAAGAGAAAAAAAAGGCAAGTTTTCCATGAATGCCAAGTGCATCTTCCCCTGGGTAAGAGGTAAGACAGCTGTTTAGTTGCTCCCTGATGGAGTTAATCTTGACAAGGATCACTGTAGTTGTTTCATCATTATGATACCACAACATAAAATTAGAAATATTAGTAAGGGCTTTATAGTTTTTTTTAAATGCTTCATATTACATGACTTTTAATAGACTCTGCTCAAACCACCCTGTGAGCTAATGCATTTTTATTTCTTGAGCCAGTCTGTGCTTTCTACCTTTTCCCTAGTTTGTCAAGCCATTCATGGAACTCTCAACACATTTCTTCCTCTTAAGCCTCTGACTCCCATTTCTAACCTACCTCTGTTCTTCAAACTTTTCAAAATACTCATATGTGCACAGTTGTACTCTCCAACTCATCCAGGTACTTGAAATCACTCAGCTATCTTTTATGCTTTTATTAACTAGTCTTCTTCCTTCCCCCACACTCCCATAGCCTCCATAACTCAAATGGATAGTAAGGAATAAACTCTAATACATCCTTGATTTCCCAGTATTCTAGATGGGCTCATTTCTGACATAAGGAAAATGAAGTTGAGAGAGGCTTCACTGACCTAAATCACATATGTCATAAGTGTTTGAATTACTATCTCAATTCAAACTATCTCTAACCTTCTAAAGGCTACACATAAGCCTTCATTTTTAAAACTTCCATATCACATTTGAATCAATAACAACTTGTTTTCCTTGTGTAAGAAAAAGGTCTTCTATTCAAAGGAGCATGAATAGAACAACGTAGTACAACATTTCCTATAAATTGTTATGCTCTATAGCTGCCTCTGCCGACTAGTTCTGTATTCTTTAGGTGCCGATAACACCTACTTGCAGAGCTTGCTGATCCTCTAACATTGACACTCTGATTTTCTTCTTTTCCCTGTTTAGACAATGAGGAGACTGTGAGCCCTGAACTGGCCCAAGGATGGAGGGGACAGCTCTGCCTCAGGTATAAAAGAAGGGAGCAGGGTGTAGGTGTTGCGCTGCTGCCATACTATTGGCTGCTCACCATGCTTCAACTCCTTAACTTTTGCCAGACCAGTAATTTTAATTGAACATTATTTACAACACTTGCCACACAAGGGCTTTATTGGGACTTGGTGCCTGCATTACTCCACTGTTCCCAGAGGATTATTATTAGCATTGCTTATTTTATTTTTTTGGTGTTTGAATATTATTTTTTAATTTTATTTATAAAAAGGAAACACTGACAAAACCATAGGAAAAGAGGGGTACAACTCCACACAATTCCTACCACCAGAACTCTATATCCCATTCCCTTCCTTGATAGCTTTCCTATTCTTTAACACTCTGGGAGTATGGACCCAAGGACAAGTGGGATACAGAAGGTAGAAGGTCTGGCTTCTGTAATTGCTTCCCTGCTGAACATGGGCATTGACAAGTCAATCCATATTTCCAGCCTGTCTCTCTCTTTCCCTATGGGGTGGGGTTCTGGGGAATCAGAGCTCCAGGACATATTGGTGGGGTAGTCTGTCGAGGGAAGCCTATTTGGCATCATGCTAGCATCTGGAACCTGGTGGCTGAAAAGAGAGTTAACATACAGCCAAACAAATTGTTGACTAATCATGAACCTAAAGGGTGGAATAGTGCAAACGAAGAATTGGGGGGGTCTTTGTTTTGTAGATAGCTAGTATGCATATTCTAGTTATATTCTAAAGGGCCTGTGAGTATACTAGTTGTTTTTTGTTCTTTTTCCCTGAGCCTGAAATCTGATATGCAGGTGAATCCAAATTATTGTCTGGGGAGATGATGTCATGACTGGGAAAAGGACCAGAAAGCTAGATCAGGGAAGAGAGTAGGTCCCAAATATGGAAAAGGGGTATAAATATTGTTGACTGTAAACCCCATCGATTTGATCTGATCTAGGGCCCATATTCAGCTTTGGAGCCTATGTGACTTCTGCATCCCTGTAGATCTGAGCTCACATTCTGTGACCATGAGTAGAAACATTCCAAGCTGCCCCAACTTCAGGACCCATCTTTCTCAGGTGTAGAATAGAGTATGTTGTCCATCCTCCCTTAAGAGGATGGAACATTCTCTACCTTTGTTGATCCGAGTTGAGGGCAAGGTCCTATGGGGGCCCACAAAGGGGTCTATTGTGTTGTTCCTGATAGAGATGACTGCTAACAATGAAGACAGGGATTTATTCGAGGTATAGGCCCATCATGTCTGTGGGAATCTCAGGACTCCTCGAATAGGGCCCCAGCTGATGGGGTGACCTGATAATGACTAAAGAGTCATCGTTAAAGTATGCCAGTCTCTTGCCCTTATTCAGCTTTTGCAGTCCTTGCTTTGATAAGGATAGCTTGGGAGTGAGTGAGGGAACTATATTAGTAAATAAATGAGGAGGGTATCCAAGTCTGAGTAGACACTATTTCATTAGAAACTTTATACTGACTCACTGCAGACTACTGTGTACTTTTGCTTTCAGGTATACATATTGCCATAATTTATGGATACATGTGAACATATGCTCTATCTCATGGGACCTGGTCTATATTTAGGTTTTGGGACTTTGTTAGGAAGTGAACCACCTGGAATGGAATTAGAGAATACTATGAAAGGAAAGGTCTCACCAGAGTAATAAGGCTGAAGGGTTGACATTCCATGCCTGATGTCTCTGGACACAGTCTGAAGTGAAGCATGCTGAGGTGGTACTCGTTGCATTGATTAGGTTGGGATCAGTGGCTGCAATGTCATTTGGTATGAATTGAAAGAAGCATGCAGGAAAGTGAGCCCCACCCTAGAGGTTCCAGGACTGGGGGAAATATAGGCTCTATTAAGGAAGTGGGAGATTCCTGCTGTCTAGGGTTTAAGAAGGCAATAGATAATTAATGCTGTAATCACATTATTTGGCAATTGGGTTAACTTTGAAATCTCCCTTTGTTAGGATCTACTGTATCTTACACAACATCACCATAATTTATACATCAAAAAGGACAACAGCAACAAATGCTGGAGAGGCTATAGGGAAAAGAAACCCTTCTGCATTGCTGGTGGGAATGTAAATTGGTCCAACATCTGTGGAGAGCAGTCTGGAGGACCCTCACAAAGCTAGGCGTGGACCTTCCATATGACCCAGTAATTCCTCTCCTAGGGATATATTCCAAGGACTACATAACACCCAACCAAAAGATATGTGTACGCCTATGTTCATAGCAGCATAATTCGTAATAGTTAAAACCTGGAAGCAACCCAGGTGCCCAACAACAGATGAGTAACTGAGAAAGCTGTGGTGTATAAATATACAATGGAATACTATGCAGCGATTAAGAACAATGAACCCACCTTCTCTGACCCATCTTGGATGGAGCTAGAAGGAATTATGTTAAGTGAACTAAGTCAGAAAGATAAAGATGAGTATGGGATGATCCCATTCATATACTTAATTCTTGTAAATTCCTCTAAATATATGTAGTCAGTTGAGATGAGAATGAAGTCACTGGAAATGTGAAATACATAATTCTCAACACTTCTAGAGAACTAATCAAAACACAGTTCCTTAGAAATCTGGTTTCAATGTCTTTGGAAAATTCCAAGAAAAGAAAATGGTATGAAGACCCCACTGATAAAGACTAAACATAATGCCAAGTCCCTTTACTTCTGCAAATTAATTTTGCCTAAAATTTTGAAAATCTTCAATTTGGTTTAAAACCTAAACTTTTCAAGTTGCTTCCGTAGTCTATGAGAGACACTGAATTTTTTAATTCTATCCTCATTTTTTATTAGGTATTTTAAGAAGATAACATGAACACAGTTGAGAGTGTATCTATCTTCAACATTTTTCCATCTCTTTTTTGTCATATTCCTTACTGTAAGATTTCTTCTTCTTGTGATCCCACATGAGCAGCCCTGAATGCTACCAGATCTCCCTGATGGGGTCCCCTGATGATTATCATTTTCGTAGGTTAATATTCTAGGTCCTAGATTTATCTTTCCTCACCTCTTTATCCAAAAGAATTTCATATTTCCTTTAGAATTGAGTCTTTACTAAGTAATGGAAAGCTGACTAATAATTTCACTAACAAATTATGAAAGATAGATGTGATATCTTTGATAAGATTATTAATATTTCAGCAGGATATGTTATTTGTTAGGAAAGAGACAATCTGAGAGGGAAGAGGGAGATAGGGAGAGAGACAGAGAGATATCTGCAGTACTTGCTTCACTGCTTGTGAAGCTTCCCCTCTGCAGGTGGAAAACGGGGGGATGAACCCAGGTCCTCAGGCATGGTAATATGTGTACTTAACCCAGTGTGCTACCATCCATCCCCTCAGCAGGATATTTCTAAAATCAAAGTATCTTAAGTAAAAGAGCTGTATCTGTAGTAATGGGAATTTCAAGTCTTATTGCATGTACAAAGGGCATTAGTACTTTATTGTTGCATAAAGATATGAATGAGCATTCAATCTAATTCTTCTTCTAGCGTTTGCCAATCTAATAATGAGGCAGGTCATGATTTTGTCCAACAGAGCTGTTATGGGTGTAATGTGAAGATTTATGTATTTTGACTCAAACTGTAATTACACAGGGTCAAATATACTCTCCAAAATTTAGAGGATCCCATTCATCTTTCTCAACCATTAATACAATTAAATTACTGTTTCTTCATTATGTATCTGTAGGTATATTTTCACAACTCTCCCAAATGATACCGTCACAGAATCACAGATCTCTCCAGCACTCCAAAAAAAGAAATTACTGGGAGTCGGGCTGTAGCGCAGCGGGTTAAGCGCAGGTGGCGCTAAGCTCAAGGACCCGGTTCGAGCCCCCGGCTCCCCACCTGCAGGCAGGTCCCTTCACAGGCGGTGAAGCAGGTCTGCAGGTGTCTGTCTTTCTCTCCCCCTCTCTGTCTTCCCCTCCTCTCTCCATTTCTCTCTGTCCTATCCAACAACAACGACATCAATAATAACTACAACAATAAAATAAGGGCAACAAAAGGGAATAAAAAAATTAAAATTAAAAAAAACTTTAAAAGAAATTACTGTTCAACATAATTGTTTTCTTGACTAAAGGATCTTTCAGTGAATATCTGGGAATTGTTGCTATGGTATTCTACTATTTTAAATCAGTGGTAATTTGTCCACTCACTTTGTTAACCAAATCAATCTAAATGTCTCAGAGAACTGCTTATAACAGTCTCCAGACTCCATCCACAGACTATGACCAACTCTGATTTTACTTCTAAGTATACATAATAATCAAATTCTGATACAGAAAAAAGATTGAAACTCCTTTAGGGAAAAAAAAAAGAAATAAGAAAAGCTCTCTAGAAAGTCAGAAACTACTGCAGAGTTTTTGAAAGAAAAGCTATGTGGGGGCTGGGTGGTGGCAAAGCTGGTTGAGCACACATGTCATAATGCACAAGCACCTAGGTTTGAGCCCCCAGTCCCCACCTGCAGGGGAAAGCTTTGCAAGTGGTGAAGCAGTGTTGCAGCTGTCTCTCTGTCTCTCTCCCATCTCTACCACCCACTTTCCTCTCAATTTCTGGCTATCTCTATCCAATAAATAAATAAAGATTTTTTTAAAGTACCTTATAAAGAAAATCACTAAAAAATTTTTTAAAAAGCTATGTATGCTGAATTTGAGGTCCCCTACCTAAAATTGCTACCATATCTTATTTAATAACTTCCCTGCTTTGATCCACTATATAGATTAAAGGATTGTGAAGGCTAGTTACAGATTTTACTCCCATCATTCTCCATTGATCAACTAATTGATTCCTACATACTATTGTGGAATTTAGGGTAAAGTAATAAATTATAATATCATAAATCAAAAAGGAATTACCATTCAATTGGAGAAAGCATTTGTTATCAGGAGGTTGAGTGTTCTGATAAAATTTGTATAGAAAAATAAGGAAACATAGCAATCTTATGAAATGGCACTTAGTTGAAAGGTAATATTTATAAATAAAATAATTCAACTGATAAGACAGATGATGGTAATAGGTCATTTTTGCTGTGACATATATTTATAAGTATGACTTTTTGCCATGCTGATGAAATACATAAGTTCAAATAGCTAAGCCAGAGAGAAACCTCATTCCCTAGTCTTTAATCTCTTGAAGATACATGATAGGACCGGAATCCTAGCTTCCAGTCCTCTTAATTAAGAGTGTTAGCAGAAAGGGTTCCTGCTTTTAACTCATGTAGGTGTAACAAATTACCCCCATTGGAGAGCTCAGACATAGACTACCTTCTGCCTGCAAACATAGTAAACTGAGAAAGCTAAAACAAGAAAAAGTTTATTAAGTAACTCTAAAGGAAATATAATCTCTTACCTATAAAATCACATTAATTAATATGTAAGTGGGAGCCAGGCAGTGGCTAAGTTCACAAGGACCTGGTCCCCATCTGCAGAGGGAAAGCTTCATGAGTGGTGAAGCAGTGCTGCAGGTGTCTCTCTATCTGTCTTCTTCTCTATCTCTCCCTCTCCGCTCACTTTCTCTGTGTCTGTGTCCAATAATAAATAAATATTTTTTTTCCTCCAGGGTCATCACTGGGGCTCAGTGCCTGCACTACGAATCCACTGCCCCTGGAGGCCATTTTTTTCCATTTTGTTGCTGTTGTTGCCGTTGTTACCATTGTTACCCTTGTTGTTGTCGTTATTGCTATTGTTTCCATTGATGCTGTAGTTGGATAGGACAGAAAGAAATGGAGAGAAGAGGGGAAGACAGAGAGTGTGAGAGAAAGATAGACACCTGCAGACCTGCCTCACCGCCTGTGAAGTGACACCCCTGGTGAGGAGCCAGGGGCTCAAACCCGGATCCTTACACCTGTCCTTGCACTTTGCACCTCGTGCACTTAACCCGCTGCACTACCGCCCAGACCCCCATAAATAATTTTTTAAGTATGTAAGCAGTGAACTTTTGTCCAATGGTGGGCAATCGATGTCTGCTTTGTTGGCATGCCTGTTTCTGCCATACATGCTTTACCATAACAAACTTGAAATTGTTTCTGTCACTTTATGAATTTATTTTGCTGTCCCTTTGCATTTTTGAGCACCATTGCCTACATCAGTTTTGAACAGAGAAAACATTTAAGTATAGCAAACTGAAACACGGTAGAACAAAGTATCTAGGAGAAAGTGAAATTAGAGGTGTGTGTGTGTGTGTATGTGTGTATGTGTGTGTGTGTGTGTTTATACACATGCACACTTGAATCTTAGAAGTTGGGAAGAATTGTCAATGGTCATATTCATCAGGAACAACACAATAAACCCCTTTTTGGGCTCCCATAGGACCTTGCCCTCAATGTGGATCAACAGTGGTAGAGAATGTTCCATCCTCCTATGGGAGGCTGGATAACATACTCTATCTACCACCTGAGGAAGATGGACCCTGAAATTGGGGCAGCTTAGAACGTACCTACTCATGACCACAGAATACAAGCTCAGACCTACAGGAATACAGAGGTTACATAGGATCCTAAACTTAATATGGGCCCCAGATCAAATCGAAGGGGTTTACAGTCAACAATATTTATATACTTTTACCATATTTGGGAGCTACTCTCTTCCCTGATCCAGCTTCTAGCCCTTTTTCCAGCTTTGGCTTTATGTGTTAACTCTTTTTTCAGCCACCAAGTTCCAGATGCTACCATGATGCCAATCAGCCTTCCCTGGGCAGATGAGCCCACCAATGTGTCCTAGAGTCCCACTTCCCCAGAACCCTACCCCACTGAGGAAAGAGGGAGACAGGCTGGGAGTATGAATCAACCTGCCAATGTTCATATTCAGTGGATAAGCAATTAAAGAAGCCAGACCTTCCACCTTATCCACCCCATAATGACTCTGTGTCCATACTCCCAGAGGGATAAAAAATAGGAAAGCTATCAGGGGAGGGGATGGGATATGGAGTTCTGGTGGTGGAAATTTTGTGGAGTTGTACCCCTCTTATCCTATGGTTTTTGTCACTGCTTTTCTTTTTATAAATAAAAATTTAAAAAAGAAAAAAGAAACAAAAAAAGAAGTTGGGAAGAGATGGGATGGTCAATGGTAAAAGTTAAGAAGTGCTAATATTATCACAGAGGGTCTGTTTGCCATATTAAGGAATATAAAGTTTTTTTTTGAAGACCTGAATGTGTCTTTAAAATGACTTTAAGGGTCCCAAAACCTAGATATAGACCAGGTCCCATAAGATAGAGCATATGTTCACATATATCAATAAATTAGGGCAAAATATATACCTGAAAGTAAAAGTACACAATAGTCCGCAGTGAGTCAGTATGAAGTTTCTAATGAAATAGTGTCTACTTAGACTTGGATACCCTCCTCATTTATTTCCTAATATACTTCCCTCACTCACTCCCAAGCTATCCTTATCAAAGCAAGGACTGCAAAAGCTGAATAAGGGGAAGAGACTGGCATACTTTAACGATGACTATTTAGTCATTATCAGGTCACCCCATCAGCTGGGGCCCTATTCGAGGAGTCCTGAGATTCCCACAGACATGATGGGCCTAAACCTCGAATAAATCCCTCTCTCCATTTATACTGGTCATTTCTATCAGAAACAACACAATAGACCCCTTTGTGGGCCTCCATAGGACCTTGCCCTCACCTTGGATCAATAAAGGTAGGGACTGTTCCATCCTCTGAAGGGAGGCTAGACAATATACGCCATGCTACACCAAAGGAAGATGGGTCCTGATATTGGGGCAACTTGGAATGTTCCTACTGATGACCACAGACTGTGAGCTCAGATCTACAGGGATGCAGAAGTCACATAGGCTCCAAAGCTGAATATGGGCCCCAGATCACATCAAATCGATGGGATTTACAGTCAACAGTATTTATACACCTTTTCCATATTTGGGAGTTACTCTCTTCCCTGATCTTTCTGGTCCTTTTTCCACCCATGACATCATCTTCCCAGACAATAACTTGGATCCACCTGAATATCAGATTTCAGGCTCAGGGAAAAAAAAAAACTAGTATAGCCACAGACCCTTTGGAATATAACTAAAATATGCCTACTAGCTATCTACAAAATGGAGACCCACCCACCCATCCCCAGCTCTTCATGTACACTACTCCAGCTTTTAGGCTCACGATTAGTCAATGATTTGTTTGGCTTTATGTGTTAACTCTTTTTTCAGCCACCAGGTTCCAGATTCTATCATGATGCAAACCAAACTTCCCTGGACAGACAACCCCACCAATGTATCCTGGAGCTCAATTCCCCAGAACCCCACCCCACTAGAGAAAGAGAGAGGCAGGTTGGGAGTATGGATTGACTTTTCAATGCCCATGTTCAGCGGGGAAGCAATTAGAGGGTTAAAGAATAGGAAAGCTATAGAGGGAGGGGATGGGATACGGATTTCTGGTGGTGGGAACTGTGTGAAGTTGTACCTCACTTATCCTGTGGTTTTTTTCAGTGTTTCCTTTTTATAAATAAATTAAAATAAAAATAAATAAATAAAGACAAATTGATAAAAACAAAAGACTTTAAGGAAATGAGTAATAGAAACACATTACATAGTTATTATGACATTCATCACTTCACCCTTCCATGAACCAGTTCATCCTCCTAACAGACTTACAAATATGAACAAAAAGAAGTCATGTCTTGAAAATCACCACAAACCATAAGCAAAATCAAAAGGATCATCTTTCACCAAGCATATTAATTTCAGCATCTTTCTGATAATTTGTAAATTTCTTATATAACAAAGATTAAATTAAATTATATGAAGAAAAATATTTTAAATCAGATATCAGCTCTGCGATTATTGAACCATTTTCCATCTCATTTTGGAATATAATTTAAGAAAACATATTCTGTGTTTTATACCACTTAATTTCCATTAATAATAGTACCCTTTTGGAATTGTCCTTGATTGACCTAGCATTTCCTTTCAAAGCAGAAAGATAAACAACAAGCTGATTGTTCATCAAATGACATTGCTTTTGTCTGGAAATATATCCCATTGCTGTTAGAGGTTTGTTTAAGTTTAAAGTCTTGAGTTGCCTGAATTGCAGTTTTCTCTAATGAATATGTAATAAAACATCCTCAAAGCCTGACTATATAGACAAACAAATTCTGTTCTAAAAAGACCTTGCTCTGAGACCCAGAGGATCAAAACAGTTTTCAGGGAAGCTAAAATATTATTTTCAGCCTTTATAAATTATTTCTTGGAAGAAAGGAAAAAAAAAGTCTGGGAGGTAGCGCAGTGGCTAAGGCTGTCTGGTTCTTTCTCTCTCTCCTCCTATATTTCTCATTAATAAATAAATAAAATGTTGGGGGGGGGAAGCAAAGCTAAGGCCCAAAAAGTGGCATCTATGGTGGTCTACGGTTTGATGAATCTTCTCCAAGTTCCCTGTCTTTGTAAGTCTTGCTGCAGTGCTGAATTGGTAGGTCTATAGATAATACGGCTCCCTGACTGTTTTAAGGGGTGGACCAACAGCCTTCCAGGTTCTTTCTGACCTACTCTGCAGTTCAAGACACATCAGGGAAAGGCTATGCACACTTGCACTGTGCCCAGACTTACCAGTATGACTGACTTGAAGGCAAGCTGCTTCTTCAAATGATTTTTGCCTAGGTTTATAATCAATTCCTTTCCCACTGCCACTGGAACTGTGCTCTGATATCTTATCTGTATATCCTGTTGGTGTTATTTTCTCTGTAGTCATAGTATAGGCATAGCACTGACCAACAGGACAAGGGTAGGTGTGGCAGAAAACACACTCTCTGGGAAGTTTGATTCTGTGGCCTTGGGTAGCGACAAACAGCTTGCAGCAAATTCATTCCTCGGGCCTGCACAGAATTCACACCTCCAAATCTTCTTCAGGGACAGATAGTTGCTAGCTGGCGACGAATCATTCTCTAGGCAGCCTGCTATTTGTATACTAGAACAGTGCTGATTCTAGGACAGGTGCAACTGACTTTTCTGATTCCAGCAGCCTAAGATAATTCACAACACCTTTTTTTTCCTGCTGAAATTTGAAGTGCAGTTTACTTCTGCCATCTCACCAGGCAGGTTTCTAGTTGGGAGTGCAATGCAGTTTATCACTGGAATTCAGCCTCTTAAATATTCTCCTCCTTGAATTACGTGTTTTAGGGCATAAGTGAGGCTGGTTGGGCCAGGGCCAAAAACTCACAGCTCATCTTAGTCCTGTTCTGTATTCTTAGTTGTTCTTCTGCTCTTCATGTACGTTGTAAGTTTCCTGTATGATTTCTTTTTTTTTAATGACTTTTTTTAATTTATGAAAAGGAAACATTGACAAAACCATAGAATAAGAGGGGTACAACTTCACACATTCCCACAACCAGAACTCTGATAGCTTTCCCTATTCTTTTCCCTCCCTTGATAGCTTTCCTATTCTTTAACCCTCTGGGAGTATGGACCCAAGGTCACTGTGGGATGCAGAAGGTTGAAAGTCTGGCTTCTGTAATTGCTTCCCCGCTGAACATGGGTGTTGACTGGTACATTGTATAAAGTTCATAATGAAATAGTGTCTACTTAGACTTAGATACCCTCCTCACCTACTTCCTATTACAGTTCTGTCACTCACTCCAAAGCTAACCTCATCAAAGCAAGGACTGCAAAAGCTGAATAAGGGCAAGAGACTGGCATACTTTAAGGATGACTCTTTCGTCACTAACAGGCCAGCCCATCAGCTGGGGCCCTAGTCAGGGAGTCCTAAGATTCCCAAATGGACATGATGGGCCTAGACCTTGAATAAATCCCTCTCTCCATTGTTACCATCATTCCTAGCAGGAACAACACAACAGACCTCTTTGGACCCATAGGACCTTGCCCTCAACTCGGATCAACAATGGCATGAATGTTCCATCCTCCGAAGGAAGGCAGGACAACATACTCTATGCTACACCTGAGGAAGATGGGTCCTGATATTGGGGCAGCTTGGAACGTTCCTATTTATGACCACAGAATGTTTGCTCAGATCTACAGGGATGCAGAGGTCACATAGGCTCCTAAGCTGAATGGGGCCCCAGATCACATCAAATCGATGGGGTTTACAGTCAACACTCTTTATACACCTTTCCCATATTTGGGAGCTACTCTCTTCCCTGATCCATCTTTCTGGTCCTTCTGCCAGCCATGACACCACCTCCCCAGAAAATAATTAGGATCCACCTGCATATCAGATTTCAAGCTCAGGCAAAAAAATAGAAAAGAAAAAGGAAAAAAGAAAAAGAAACATTAGTATATAGCCACAGGCCCTTTGGAATATAACTAAAATATGCCTACTAGTTATCTGAAAAATGGAGGGACTCCCAACTCTTCGTCTGCACTATTCCAGCCTTTAGGTCCATGATTGGTCAAAAATTTGATTGGCTTTGTATGTTAACTCTCTTTTCAACCACCAGGTTGATGCTCGCATGATGCCGACCAGACTTCCCTGGACAGACTACCCCGCCAATGTGTCCTGGAGCCCTGCTTTCTCCTATGTGATTTCTTTGCATCCCCTTCTTTGAAGCTCTTTTTATTGTCTGTAATCTCCTGCCTGTTCTAGGAAATCAGGATCTCAAAAGATTTCTTGAACAGAAGCTCCTCAGGCTTGCCTTCATGTAGCCATTTTATGTTTATCTCTATATTATTAACAACTTAGAAGAATGGACAATTTTATTTGTACTTAATAGAAGTATAATTTTCAAGTCTTTTCAAAGTCCCATTTGTTTATAAGTCAAATTTTCTTTAAAAATAAAACAAAAGAAGCCAGAAAACTTTAACTAGATTAAGATTTATACAAATTAACAGAGTATTGAAGTATAGATGGTTTTTACATGCAAATTCTATCTCTTCATGTTCTCATGATATCCAAAACTAGTTTATGTAAAGTTCATAATTAGCATATGAAATTAAAAACCAGGGACAACTTAACTTTGATTATATTCAGTTGTAAGTCAAAACAAGTTTAAGGGACACATTAAATTAGAAGCTCTGAAGGTAACATATGAGTCCCTGCTCTTAAGGCATTTAAGATATGGCTTTATTGTATAAACATTATCGCTAATATGATGATGATGGTAGGCTTGAAATGTTTATGGCTCTTGCAATCACCACTAGAATATCCATGACAATGTAGCCAAACAAGGAGAGATAGGGAGATGGAAATTAGTTGACATCCATATTGTTATGATAGAATATTTGGTTTTAAGAATTTTTAATTTATACCTGTTAATAGTAGTGGAAAAGGAATATCTATTGATGTTTACTGTAGTTTGACTATACATGAATATTTACTCTAGTTTGAATATCAGTGTTTACTGTAGTTTGGTTATCTATTGGAGAGAACAATAGTTAACGGTTAAAATGCCTGCCTTCACATTTTTTTTACATATGAGAATCTAAAGTCTTACATATAGATAAGAAGAGAAAAACAATATAATTGAGAAAGACAAAGAGTATATAGAATAAAAGTTTTGAGAAGTATATCTTTTTTTCCCTATTGACCATTCTTTTAAATAGTTTTACCTTTGTTATTCTTTTTTTTTATTGTTGTAGTTATTATTGTTGTTGTCGTTGTTGGATAGGACAGAGAGAAATGGAGAGAGGAGGGGAAGACAGAGAGGAGGAGAGAAAGATAGACACCTGCAGACCTGCTTCACCGCTTATGAAGCGACTCCCCTGCAGGTGGGGAGCTGGGGTTCGAACCGGGATCCTTATGCCGGTCCTTGTGCTTTGTGCCACCTGCGCTTAACCCGCTGCGCTACAGCCCAACTCCCAGCTTTCCTATTCTTTACCCTCTGGGAGCATGGACACAAGGTCATTGTGGGATGCAGAAGGTGGAAGGTCTGGCTTCTGTAATTGCTTCCCCGATGAACATGGGTGTTGACAGGTCAATCCACACTCTCAGCCTGTCTCTCTCTTTCCCTAGTAGGGTGGGGCTCTGGAGAAGTGGAGCTCCAAGGCATATTGGTGGGGTTGTCTCCAGGGAAGTCTGGTTGCATTCTGCAGCATCTGGAACCTGGTGGCTGAAAAGAGAGTTAACATACAAAGCCAAATTGTTGATCATTCATGAACTTAAAGACTGGAATACTGCAGATAAAGAGTTGGGGGGGTCCTCCATTTTGTAGATAGCTAGTAGGCATATTTTAGTTATATTTCAAAGGGCCTGTAGCTATACTAGGTTTTTGTTTTTTTCCCCTCAGCCTGAAATCTGATACACAGGTGGATACAAGTTATTGTCTGGGGAGATGATGTCGATGCTGGAAAAAGGAACAGAGCTGGTTCAGGGGAAAAAGTAGCTCCCAAATATGGGAAAGGTGTATAAATATTGTTGACTGTAAACCCCATCGATTTGATTTAGTCTGGGGCTAATATTCAGCTTAGGAGCCTATGTGACCACTGCACTCCTGCAGTTCTGAGCTCACATTCTGTGGTTATAAGTAGGAAAGTTACAAGCTGCCCCAATATCAGGACCCATCTTCTTCAGGTATAGTATAGAGTATATTGTCCATTCTCCCTTTGAAGGATGGAACATTCTCTGTCATTGTTGATCCAAGTTGAGGACAAGGTCCTATGGGGGTCCCCAAAGAGGTCTATTGTGTTGTTCATGCTAGGAATGACCTGTGACAATGGAGAGAGGAATTTATTCAAGGTCTAGGCCCATAATGCCTGTTTGCGAGTCATAGGACTCCCTGACTAGGGCCCAGGCTGATGGGGTGGCCTGATAATGACTAAAGAGTCATCGTTAAAGTATGCCAGTCTCTTCCCCTTATTCAGCTTTTGCAGTCCTTACTTTGAAAAGGTTAGCTTTGGAATGAGTGAGGGAAGTGTAATAGGAATTAGGTGAGGAGGGTATCTAAGTCTAAGTAGACACTATTTCATTAGGAGCTTTATACTGACTCACTGCAGACTATTGTGTACTTTTGCTTTCAGGTATACATTTTGCCCTAATTTATGGACACATGTGGACATAATGGTATGTTTTTTTTGTCTCAATGGTTGTAAACTGAGACAAGAAACTAAAATTTTATACTTAAAATAAGTATTTTTCCATCCTCCCTGGAGATAGTGGTGGAGACCTAGAACAACCCACCAATCCCTTCAGATAGCAAATCTGAAATTTCACTTACATATTCCCAGATGGCATAGCAGGAATAGGTAGCAATAAAGAAAATTCAAAAGGATACATATCTTGATAGTTTTCTATAACAAACCAAGCAAAGTTATAGAAATCTCTTTATTAAATATTCAAAATATTATGAATGAAGAAAATATAGTGATTTTTTTTAAATTTCCACTCTTAAGGTACCACATAAAGCTCAAAGAAAATAAATAGCAACAGCACTATCTGCATTTCCAACAAAGCCAAGAAGGAGCTATAATTTACCAAATGTCTGAGAACTACGAAATATTGTAATGATCCAATGAAATGATGAAAGAAATATGGATCCAATGGCATGATGAAAGACATATGGAAAGTATGTGCATATATATAAATGAGAAAGGACATCAAAATAACTGGTACCTTTAATCAATCAGTGCAGTTCTATTTTTTATATAATAAGATGGTAGCTAACATTTCACTAGACTCACCTTATCACAATATCATAAGCAACAACAAAACCAAGGGTCAGTAAGAAATCATGGAGTCATGTATGTTGAAAGGTATCTGTCAATAAAGGAGGGAATGAGAAACTTTCCATATAAAAAGACCTTTGCCAGATTCCCATGGCTTAGAAAAGACTATTATGAAAACCGAATACATACATATGGTCACCTCTTTAAAAGTGTACTCAATTTTCATAAGAGTCTTCTTAGAATATTATTTAGCACATTGCATGATTCGTTATTTTGTTTGTTAGTTCTATTACTTTTGAATATATTTTTCAGATATGCTAGCTAGATGAAATCTTTTCTGAGCCACGGGAGATTGTTTTTCTGTTGCTGTTACACCCTGAATGACCACATTTTCTGACTCAAATGCCTAGGTCACAACACTTGTCTCTGCTTTGTTGCCATCTGGGTTAAGGTTTGTTTGGGTTTTTTTTTCTTTGTAAATAACTTGCTCTTTGTCTTTATTTTTGTTGCCCAGGAATTAGTATCAGTTTTATACTCACTTTGTCAAAAAAAAAAACTAATAAAATCACTCTTGCAATTATTATTATTATTTTATAAGATTTTGGTGATTCCATTTTGTTAATTTTTTATCAACTTTACTTTATTATTATTTTAAAGATTTTATTTATTTATGAGAAAGATAGGAGGAGAGAGAAAGAATCAGACATCAATCTGGCACATGTGCTGCCTGGGATCAAACTCAGGATCTCATGCTTGAGAGTCCAAAGCTTTACCACTGAGACACCTCCCAGACCACAACTTAATTATTATTTTAATTCTTGTGAAAAACAGTTTCTAAGATTTATTAGCTCTACCAATTTCTGATAAAAACTCATTAATTACTACTCACTTTATGAAGATTATTTTGAAATTCTTTTTTTATGATTTACTGACAGGATTCTTACTTTTTGCAAAATTTGGGTTCCTAAGGCTTAAGTTATTTTCTATAGCCATAATACTATGTTTGACTTAGCCTTAGGTTTATAGCTAAATTAATCAATTGCTCACTGTAGACATTTTTCTAAAAGGTCTATATGTATAAGATATGCCATTTCATACCAGTAATAATGCTATACATTAGAAAAAGCAGAAACACTAGCTGTTGGAGAGGTTGTAGAGGAAAAGAAACTCTCCTGGGAATGTAAATTGGTCTAACCCCTGTAACAAGCAGTCTGAAGACTCTTCAAAACACTAGAAATGGACTTAATTTATGACCCAGCAATTCTTCTCCTAGGGATGTATACAAAGGAGAAAAAGACACCTACCCAAAGAGACCTATGCATATCTAGAGTCATAACAGAAGAATTTGCAATAACCCAAATATGGAAGCAACCCAGACAACCAATTATAGATGAGTGGCTGAGTAATGCTATGGCATATATAGACAACAGAATACTGTGTAGATGTTAAAGATGATGAAGTCATCTCCTTTGCTATATCTTTAACAGAACTTAAATGTATCTTGTTGAGTAAGATAAGCCAGAAAGAGACCAATATTGAATGATATCATTCATGGGCAGTGCTTAAGAAGCAAGGAAAGTAAGGAAAAACACAAGGTGAAACTTGGACAGGATGGGATTTACTGTACAAAGCAAAACACTCTAGGAAGAAGGTAAGGGACAGGCCTGGGATACTGGTATATGATTAGTGAAAAAGACATAGGTTGGCAGAGCGCATGTTTTACAGACACCCTATTAAAGGGAAATGAGACATACCTATGTGTCAACAATTGTATTGCAAAACATCTACCCCCTAGAGAGATTGAATTTTTTTTCCTTTGTGTCAGGAAAGATTCAAGGATCTTAGCATGTTTCAAAAAGCTTGTCTGTGAGTCTTAAATCTTAATAACAGATTAACATTATAAACTCCCTGGATCACACTTTGTTCCACTGAGGATTTTATTACACATTTTTATTTAAAAGTTGCAGAGAAAAACAGATTGACATGCTTTTTTCCCCCTGTAACAAATAACTAGTTTTCAATGGTTAGTTTTATTTTTCTTACCCATGAAAGCAATACCAAAAGTCTAAATAAATTACCAGTAAATAGGTTTCAATTACACATATTTATGAAATAGCATGATCAGAAAACATATTCTAAAACATTTTAACATCACTAATTTTATAGTTATTGCTTAATATAATCAACAGTAAAAGAAAAATAGCAAATACTTGTTTTTTTAGATACTGAAAAGACTTTCAAACCTATATAATTTTATAATGCAATGTTACTTTGATGAAAAGTTTTAAATATTATATATATATATTCAATAAAATGAGAACTTTTTCTCTTAACACAAGAATTCAATTCTTTGTTATAACATTCACTTGTTACTAATAGTGGGTTACATGACTATAAGATTACAGTGTATGCTTCCATACCACACCCACCACCAAGTTTGGTATTTTTTAATTGCACAACTTTGTTTTTAAAGTTGATGACTGTTTTACTAAGTTGTTAGAAAAGTCATGAAATATTCTTCTATGTTTTCCATTTTTTAATTTTTTATTAGTAACTTAATATTGATTCACAAAATTATAAGATGACAGGGGTATAATTCCTTATTTATTTATTTTTATAGAAAGGAAACTGACAAAACCATAGGATCAGAGGGGTACAACTCTACACAATTCCCACCATAAGAACTCCATATCCCATCCCCTCCCCTGATAGCTTTCCTATTCTTTACCCTCTGGGAGTATGGACCCAAGGTCATTGTGGGATGCAGAAGGTGAAAAGTCTGGCTTCTGTAGTTGCTTCCCTGCTGAACATGGGCTTTGGCAGGTCAATCCATATTCCCAGCCTGCCTCTCTCTTTCCCTAGTGGGGTGGGGCTTTGGGGAATCAGAGCTTCAGGACACATTGGTGGAGTTGTCTGTACAGGGAAGCCTGGTTGGCATCAGGATAGCATCTGGAACCTGGTTGCTGAAAAAGAGTTAACATACAAAGCCAAACAAGTTGTTGAGTAATCATGAACCTAAAGGCTAGAATAGTATAGATGAAGAGTTCGGGGGTCTCCATTTTGTAGATAGCTAGTAGGCATATTTTAGTTATATTCCAAAAGACCCCATGACTTTTCTAGTGTTTTTGTTTTTTTGTTTATTTTTCCACTGAACTTGAAATCTTATATACAGGTGGATCCAAGTTATTGTCTGGGGAGATGATGTCACGGTTGGGAAAAGGACCAGAAGCTGGATGAGGGAAGAGAGTAGCTCCCAAATATGGGAAAGGTATATAAATATTGTTGACTGTAAACTCCATCGATTTGATTTGATCTGGGGCCCATATTCAGCTTAGGAGCCTATGTGACCTCTGTATCCCTGCAGATCTGAGCTCACATTCTGTGGTCATGAGTAGGGATGTTCCAAGCTGCCCCAATTTCAGGACCCATCTTCCTCAGGTGGAGCATAGAGGATGGAACATTCTCTACGTTTGTTGATCCAAGTTGAGGGCAAGATCCTATGGGAGCCCACAAAGGGATCTATTGTGTTGTTCCTGATAGAGATGACCAGTATCAATGGAGAGAGACAGATTTATTCGAGGTCTAGGTCCATAATGCCTGTTTGGGAGTCACAGGACTCCCTGACTAGGACCCCAGATGATGGGGTGGCCTGATAGTGATGAAAGAGTCATCATTAAAGTATGCCAGTCTCTTGCCCTTATTCAACTTTTGCAGTCCTTACTTTGATAAGGTTAGCTTTGGAATGAGTGAGGGAAGTGTAATAGGAAGTAGGTGAGGAGGGTATCTAAGTCTAAGTAGACACTATTTCATCAGGAGCTTTATACTGACTCACTGCAGACTATTGTGTACTTTTGCTTTCAGGTATGTATATTTTCCCAAATTTATGCATACATGTGAACTTGCTACTGGAGACTTACTAATTGTTATCTTTGTAACTATTTTTGTAAAATATAAGCTTTCCTTGTCCTTTGTCTACAAGACATATTCTTTTGACATTCAATCAATTTTCACCCTCTTGTATTAATTAAATAGTGATTTATATGACTACAACTTAATAAGAGTGTACATAAACACCATTCCCACCAACAAAAGACTATGTCCCATCTCATCCCCCCCCCCCAACCCTGGGAAGCTGAACATCCACCCTCACCCTCAATTCTATACCACCAGACTTCTGTGTCCCCATTCCCTCTATTGGAAACTTCAGTAGTTCTCTCCTAAAGACAAAGATCTGGGTTGACTATGATATATATATCCAGAGACAACCATAGTAACAAGTCAGCAGCAACATAAAATGACATGGTGGCACTGAAAGCACTGATTTGGTTGAGGTCAACAGAGACAATGTAACAGGGTAAGGGATCAGAGAGAAAAAAAATTAAGAAATTCAAACAAAGACCCAGAGCTTCGAGGACTAGAAGAAATACAGATCTTAAAAAGAATGGGAAGAGTTCCTTGTAGTCTTAGAAAGGGTTTTAAAATAGCAATAGCTAATTATTATTATAACCAAGTTAACTTGGGAGCTTGTTTTTTTAATCCAATGATTAAGATTTACCTTGATATACTTGGCTTCACTACATTTTATGCCATTTAAGGGTATCTACTAATAATAGTATCTTAGATACTGACAAGGCCAAAGATCTATCTACCCTAAGGTTGTAGGTAACTTAGGTATTTTAAAATATATAGACAAATACATTTTTGGAGCGGAAACAATTAAAGCCCAATGTCCAAATATGATCATCTTACAAATACAAAACATTAATACTTAGACTAATGAAAATATGTATACTTAGGGCTATGGTAGCTAGAGAACTTGAAGTATTAAATCTACTTCCCCCTGACATATTGAGTTAATAGTGGTTTATAAGATTATAAACTAATAGGAATATAATTTCATACCATTCCTATGAAAAAGGTCTGTATCCCCTATCCCCCTCCCCAAGTAACCTCTATAGCTTTTCCAGTCTTGGATATCACTTGAATTTTTTTTGTTTGCTTTCTATTCATGTTGCTGTGTTCAATTCTCTATTTTCTACCTATGAATGAAACCATCCTGTAGGTGTCCTTTATACCCTTACTTACTTTTAGAAATAAAATCTTCTCAAATTCCATCCATTTTATCCAAAGGACACAATGTCATCTTTCTTATTGCTGAATAGTACTCCTTTGAATATATATATATATGCCATACCTGTTTTATCTAGTCATCTGTTGAAAGGCATTTAGGTTCCTCCATGAACAATGCAGCTGTGAACATGGGGGTACATATATCCCTTAGAATTTAATGTTATATATTTTTGGATAAATGCCTAGGAGTGGAATTGCTGGATCATAAGGTATTTTCATTTGTATTTGTTTGAGGATTCTCCATACTGTTTGTTCTTCATTGTGGTTGCACCAGTTTGCATTCCCATCAGCACTGTAATAGAGTTCCTCTCTCTCTCTCCCCACATTCTTTCTAACACTTTCTCTCTCCTGTTTTATTGATGGTCATTAAGACAAAATCTCAGGTCCTGATGGCTATGCTAGTGACTCTATAAAACATTCAAAGAATAACACCTACTCCCCTCAAATTCTTCCAGAAAATAGAGTAAGAGGGGACAGTTCCAAACACAACAAAACTTGGCTAGTTGAATTCAACAACATATTTAGAGAATAATCCACCAAGATCAAGTGAAATTCATAAGCACTCCACCAGGTGCAGTACCACACAGCCCTCCACCCCAATTTCTGGAGGGCCTTTATCATAAATGAATGTTAGACCTTGTAAAATTATTCTTCTACATCAACTGATAACATCATATTTGTTTATTTGTTTAATCTTTCTCTTTGTTGATATAGTAGATTATATTGATTGTTGTGAATGTTGAACTTGTGAATGTTGAACTAGCCATATTTCCCAGGAATGAATCCCACTTGGTCTTGGTGGATTATTCTCTTAATATATTGTAGAATTTGATTAGCCAAGATTTTGTTGAGGATCTTTGCATCAATGTTCATCAGGGATATAGGTCTATAGTTCCTTTTTTGGTAGAGTTCTTTCCTGCTTTGGAGATCAGAGTAATGTTAGTCTCCTGGAATGTGTTTGGAACTGCCCCTCTTATTCTATTTTCTGGAAGAATTTGAGAAGGTTGGGTTTTATTTCTTCTTTTAATGTTCTATAGAACTCACTAGAATAGCCATCTGAACATGAGCTATTGTTCTTGGGGAGACTTTTGATTACTGCCTCAATTTCTTCACTAGTGATTAGTTAGTTAAGTTTATTTGCTTCTTGTGTCAAGGTTGTCAGTTGGTATGACTCTAAGAATGTGTCTATTTCTTCTAAGTTTTCTAATTTACTTACATATAGATGTATGTAATAGTCTTGCATGATCTTTTGTCCTCTACCTTGTCTGCTGTAACATCTCCTCTTTCATTTCTGAGTGATTTTACTGTAGCTTTCTCTCTTTTTTCTACCTGAGTTTGTACAACACTCAAAGTAGTACTACACTCAGTGCCTTTCACACCCTGCAGTTATGTTGAAGGTCTTTTTCCATGCTTCCTAAATGCTTAGTGAAATCTGATTGAAGTTTGTCTCTCATGTTTTCTAATTTCTTAGAAAACTTTGTTAGGAGTTTTTCTTTTATGTTTCCTAACTCCTTAGTGAAATATTCTTTTTAACTCTTGAGTATGTTTCTCCATACTATGTTTAGATTCTTGGGAAGTCCTCATGAGTTTTCTGTAGTCTTTCTCTGATAAACCTCTATGTCTGTAATTTCTTGGAGTCCTTCTGTTACACTTCTATCTATCTAGTTTGTCATATTTAGAACTTCGTTATTTTTACAGTTTTTCTGTTTATGCATTTATTGTGCTGGTTGTTTTTGGCCAGCAGGCTATAGTTATGTTTCTTGTTATATATCCTTGAGCTGTTTTTTACTATGTGTATGGTTTCTCTGTATGATTTCAGTATGAAACAAAGACTCAGGTGTTGCTGTTAGGTGGCAGCTGTATGCAGAGAAACAGGGCTTAATGTTCTGTTTAGCCTCCAGCCACCACAAATTATCTTTACATATGTCAGCCTTAGTTTGGCAATAAACCAGGCTGCCCTTGGTCATAACTTCCATATTTAGATAAATAAATGGGAAAAATTATTATAGAAAATAATGCAGAGATATTTGGCTTTTATTTTCACTCAGCAAAAATGTATACCTAAAATACAAATTAATACAGTCCTATCCAAAGCAGAACTGAAAAATAGATAGGATAAATTAAGAGTAGATGAGGAACAGAGTAATGGTAATTCTCATTGGCAAGAAAGCCATCGTTCTAGAGCTTTGGTTCATCTACTTTTTATCCTTTACTTTCAATGACTGTTTCAACAAGCTTACTGCCTAGACCTTTGTGAAGCAGTCAGATACAGCCTCAAGCTTTGCTAAATAAAGGAACAATTGTAAATTTCACAGTAAAGTTCTACTATTCTCTTGTGGGGAGGTCAATGAGAGAAAAAGATAGTGAAATATCATTATTTTTTCTCATTGCTTTTTCCCCCATCTTGTCCATTGTGTATTTGTTACCATCCATCAGAGTTATGTCAAGAAAATGCTTTACCTAAAATAGCTGAAAAATATCATAGTTTATCACTTATCCCTGTCAGCAAGTCAATTTGAAACCTACTATATTTTACTAGGTCAAAAGGAATTGCAAATATTTTTAGAGAACATGATGGACTGCAGTTAGAATTCTAACAAAAGAGAACCAAAATAAAACAACAAAATCATTTTCAGTTCTGATTCAGATGGAAGATGAATGAGACAAACATAGATGGCATTTCTCTCTCAGTTTCATTGCCACTTATTTTTGAAAGGGAGAAAGAATGGCAATGGGGATAAATTGCAAGCCATCATCTAAAAATATAGCCACAAGCACTTGTTATTGGTGTGTCATTGCATCATGCTACTTTATAAAATTTAAAATGTATTTCTCTTACTGAGTTTGATTTAAAGTTTTCTGCCCCAAATTCCTCCAGGGATACTCCCCTCTTTGTGTCTCCATTTTTCTAGGAATGTGAAGCTGACACAAAACTTTTACAGAATTTGGCCTTGAGATTATAGACAAGAGAAAATTGGTGTAATGTAGATTCATTTCTCTTGCTTATAAGACATGTCCCTGAAATTGATATTTTGCCTAGCTGATTCTTTAATGAATCAGAATTGTTGTCATCCCAACCTGAGGATATAGTTGAGATTTGGCTTTTAACTCATCACTTCAAATGCACCTAGTCTGTTTTTAGTGCTTTAGTGTCTGCTTCTCTAGAACATGTTAAGTTGCTGTCTGTGAAATATGCAAAGAACCAGTAGGAAGGTTGAAGAAAAATCCAAGGAACTGTAAAATCATTCTCCTACCAAAAATTCATCCACAACACTTCTTTCTTTTTTATATATATTAAAATTTATCTATAGATCATACAGATTAAGCTTTGTACTAGTTTCAAAAGATAAATAGCCACTTCTTTACCTAATTCTCAACAACGGAAGCAGAATCATAGAAATATAGACTAGACATGGCTAGACTAGGGTTGGGGAGACAGCATACTAGTTATGCAAAAGACTTTCATGCCTAAGGCTCTAAATTTCCAAATTCAGTCCCCAGAACCACCTTCAATCAGAGCTGAGCAGTGTTCTAATGTTTCTCCCTCTCTCCCTCTCTCTCTCTCCCTTTCTCTTTCTCTTTCCCCTTCTCTCATTAAAATAAAATGAATGAAAATATTCAAATAGAAATAAACTGAGAGGATAAAACTGTATAAGTGCTAGATTCTGCTAGTGTGCTAGGATGAAAGACTTTCAGGAATCTGGGTCTACCAGATGATAGTTTGGAAGGAACAGAAGGGTTTTTATTATTATTATTATTAGATTTGGTATTAAATAAGATTGTGTACACATAGTATGATTAAAAGATAAAGAAGTCTCACATTTCAGCCTGGACTAGGTGCATCTTTACACAAACTATGTAGTCATTTCTGTAACTGTATAACACATGCCAGCCTGGTCTCCTGCTCCTCTAGCCTCCATAGACTAAGACATTGGTTTGTAAGGACTGGAGTGGCGGTAGGGGGATGTGAAGGAGAGACACAATGATGGAGAAAGAATTTAGCTGCCTCTTGAAGCTGAGGCTTTACTCCATAGCCAAGGCTGACAGTTCCTCTCCTCCCCTGAGATGAATTCTGATGGACTCCCCTTAATACTTTAAAATTGAGAGAGAGCCACTCCTGAGTCAGCCAGAGTTGTCCAGCTTTCACTGAGTCATAGCCAAAAAGGGACAAATCTTTGGCTCATCTGCAACCTTCACAATAGCCATTTTCACTAAAAAGCAGAATTATATCTTGGCTCATGGCAAGCAACTCTTTGCTCAGACATTTGAGTTTTTTTGGGTGCCAGGGTAAGTTGACACCTTTATTTTCTCATTCCTTCACTACAATTTTATAAATCTCCAAATTAATTGAGAGCAGCTGAATACAAATCTGCTTCAGAAGACTACATTCTTAAAAAAAAAAAAAAATCCCACTTGATTTGATGGCTGATTTATTGTGGACTTGTGGGTTCACCAGTTTTTAACCCAATTTTACTTCTCATATCAGCATCTGTGTTTGTTTAGCAGGCACTGCCTGAATCACTGTGTAGACAGAGGCCAGGTAGAAGGCTCAGGGGCCATATGGCTCATCTACCACAGTGATAATGTGAGTGTTTATATCACTTATCAGGTTAAATTTTGGCATATAGAAATTAAGCTCAAGAATTGAGTCTACCAATATTCTGGAAAAAGAAATCTCAGAATAGTCCATGAACTGAGCTTTTCTCTATTCCTTTCAACCTTCTTTACTCCTATAAAGCCAAAACAGAGGTGATGCCACTTCCTGACAGCATGGAGGTTATAATAAATTTCTGAGTTTAATGTCCATGGCTTTCTTACATGTGCCAGGCCTAACACAATGTACAGAGGTTGTTGAAGGATATATACAATTCCCATTCTCAATGCAGGGGTCTCCCCTGAAAGCAAACAAGTGCTCCCACAAGGTAGGCCAAAATACTGAGCAGAGGTGAGCTCAAAGTGTATGCCTGGAATCTGGTAGATGGACAACAAAATTTGACTATGGTGGGAAGAGTAACTTTCTGGTGGAGTTTAGTGTAGTGAGGATGCCTAGCCATTTTCTTTTATATTACCATGTCTTTGCCTATAAAGATAGGCACTTGACTCAGAAACTCCCATACCTGACCTTTATATATGTGCCTACTATCTGTCCCCAACCCCCATCTCCCCCACTCCAAGTTAATGTAATATCAAGTGCATATCAAAGAATTTGAGGCATTTTTGTTGTTCTCTCCAGGCTGGCTTCACGGGCGGGAGACATAGATGACCAGAAACTAGTGGCTGAGCTGAGAATGCAGTTTAATCTTTACTCACGAGTGGGTAAGCAGTCCAACAACCTAATCACAACACAATTCTCTCTTCCATCTCTCTCCTCTGGCCACTGCATCAGGAACCAAGGAAGTATATAGGATAGGGGGAAGGGAGAAGGAAGAAACGCAAACTAGCAAGGACTAAACCAAAATCTCCCAGAGGCAGGGGGAGTGAGACCAAACCAATGTAACAGAATGACCATGTAAATAGACCACAACATCAAGCAATGTAACAGAAGGGATCCCAGAAGCAGAACTAGAAGCATACCAACAATTCCCCCTTTTCTTTTTAACTAACTGACCCATAGTATTAGAAGTGTGTAATGAACAGAAACCTATATCATACAGGCATTTTCAAAAAAGAAAAAAAAAAAACTGGCACAAACTTGGAGGAACAAGCAAGTGAGCAACAAGAACCAGTGTGATGGCAAGGGAAGACCTGAGGGGGGCATTTCTTGCCTCTGTTGGCTTCTCTTGCCTCTGGGGCGTTTCTTGCCTCAACGGGAATTTCCTGCCTCTGTGGGCATTACCTAGCAAGGAGGGGGGGTATTGCCTATAGAGTCCCAACGCAGCTGGCTGCAGTCAGTCTTTGAGAAACCCAGCAGCATAAAGGGAAGCTGCTATAAAGTACCAGTAAGTCCAATATAAGTGCCAGTTCAAAGCAGATGTCCATGGAAGAAATGCCAGGGGGTGAAATATTGCATGAGGAAGGTCAGCTGCTGGAATTCTGCTTTTCTGTAGAGAAGTTGACAGCTGCAATTTACTTAGTTGTGAAAAAAAAGTAAAACTTGTAACAAGTTAGAAGTTTACTATAATTGATAACTCAATGATTATAATTGGTTTAAGTATCTTTATAAATTTGAACATGGGAGTTGGCAGGTCAGTCCACACTGCCAGCCTGCCTCTCTTTCCCTAGTGGGGTGGGGCTCTGGGGAAGCGAGGTTCCAGGACATATTTGTGGGGTTGTCTACCTAGGGAAGTCCCATTGGCATCTCTGTAGCATCTGGAACCTGAGATGAATGAAGAGTTAAAATATAAAGCCAAACAAATTGTTGACTAATCATGAACCTAAAGGCTGGAATATTGTAGATGAAGATTTGGCGGTCTCCATTTTGTAGATAGTTAGTAGGCCTACTTTAGTTATATTCCAAAGGACCTATGACTATACTAGTGTTCTGTTTTTTTTTTTTCCCTGAGCCTGAAATCTGATATGCAGGTGGATCCAAGTTATTGTCTGGGGAGAGTATGGCATGGCTGGGAAAAGGACCAGAAAGCTGGATCAAAGAAGATGGTAGCTCTCAAGTATGGGAAAAATGTATAAATATTATTGACTGTAAACCCCACTGATTTGATCTGATCTCATCTGAGGCCTATATTCAGCTTAGGAGCCTATGTGACCTCTGCATCCCTGTAGATCTGAGCTCACAGTCTGTGGTCATGAGTAGGAGCATTCCAAGCTTCCCCACATTCTGAACCCACCTTCCTAAAGTGGAAGATAGAGTATGTTGTCCAACCTCTCTTCAGAGGATGGAATATATTATCTACCATGATTGATCCATGTTGAGGGCAAGGTCCTATGGGGGCCCACAGAGGGGTCTCTTGTGTTATTCCTGATAGAGATGGCCAGTATCAGTGGAAAGAGGGATTTATTCGAGGTCTAGGTCCATCATGTCTGTTTGGAAATCTCAGGACCCTCCAACTAGGGCCCTAGCTGATAGGGTGGCCTGACAGTGACTAAAGAGTCATTGTTAAAGTATGCCAGTCTTTGCCCTTATTCAGATTTTGCAGTCTTTACTTTGTTACGGTTAGCACTGAAGTTACTGAGGGAAGTGTAATAGGAAGTAGGTGAGGAGAGTATCTAAGTCTAAGTAGACACTATTTCATTAGAAACTTTATGGTGTCTTGTTAGGTCTTTCTACTTGATTATTGCATATACTCACTGCAGACTATTGTGCATTTTTGCTTTCAGGTATTTATTTTGCCCTAAATTATGGATACATGTGAACATATGCCCTATCTCATGGACCTGGTCTATATCTAGGTTTTGAGACTTTGTTAGGAAGTGAACCACCTGAAATGGAATTAGAGAGTCCTATGAAAGGAAAGGTCTCACCTGAGTAAAGAGGGTGAAGGGTTGATATTCCAAGCCTGATGTCTCTGGATACAATCTTAAATGAAGCTTGCTGAGGTGGTACTCATTGTGTTGATTAAGTTGAGATCAGCAGATGCACTATCATTTGGTATGAATTGAGAGAAGCATGCAGGAAAGTGAGCCCCACTGTAGAGGTTCCAGGACTGGGGGAAATAGAGGCTTTATAGAGGAAGTGGGAGGTTCCTGCTGTCTTTGGGTTTAAGAAAGTAATAGATAGCTATTCCTGTAATCAAATTATTTGGCAATTGGGTCAACTTTGAAAATCCCTTTGTTGGAATTGCTGTATCACACACAACATCACCTTAATTTATGTCCTTTGACATTATTTGCATATAGCTGTGTCTTATAGTGTAATGTGTCTTATAGCGTAATGTGTCTTATAGCATATTTGCATATAGCTGTGTCTTATAGCGTAATGTAATGCATATAGCTGTGTCTTATAGCGTAATAGGTTGCTTCTGTTCTCCCTATTCTAAGCTTTTTAGAGAGTCACCATTTCAAAGACTCAGTCTATGATCTGTGTAAAAAGTTTGAGACATTCAATCAATTTTTCCAAGAGGGTAGATTTTTAGCTACACTATATGGGGTGGGGGAGGACACAAATCTTTGGTGGTGGGAATGGTGCTAATGTACATTCCTATTAACTTATAATCTTATAAATCACTAATTAATCAATATGTGAGGGGAAAATTAGATTGAAACTCTCAAACTTTTTGATGCATAGACCCCAGTTCTGAGTATATATTCCTTCAATCTAAGCACTTAAGATTTTAAATCAAAGTCCCTCTAAGTTTCTTTAAGAGAATAGAACAAAAATTACATTAATTTATCTGCAACCAGAAAACACCAAGAATCACCAAATCAATCTTGAGTGAAAGAAACAGAAATGGAGGTATCACACTCCCAGATCTCAAACTATACTGTAAGGCTATCATAATCAAAACTTCCTGGTACTGGGAAAAAATGGGTACACAGACCAGTGGAACAGAATTGAAAGCCCAAATCTAAACCTCCACACCGATGGGCCCTTTTATAAGAATTATTTATTATTAAATGGAGAAAGGAGGCTCTCTTCAATAAATGATGCTAGAAAAACTGGGTTGAAACATGCAGCAGAATGAAATTAACCCACTTGATCTCACCAGAAACAAAAGCCAACTCCAAATAGATCAAGGACCTGGATATTAGACCAGAAACTATCAAATACTTAGAGGAAAACATTGATGAAACACTTTCCCACCTAAACCTCAAGTACATTTTCAACGATACAAACCCAACTGCAAGGAAGACTAAAATAAAAACATATCAGTGGGACTACATCAAATTGAAGAGCTTCTTCACAGGAAAAGAAACCATCACCCAAACAAAGAGACCCCTCACAGAAACAGAGGAGTTCTTCACATGCCATATGTCAGATAAGAGACTAATAACCAAAATATACAAAGAGCTCACCAAATTTAGCAATAAAAAAGCAAATGATTGCATCCAAAAATTGGCAGAAGATATGAACAGAATATTCACTAAATAGAAGATCCAAAAGACTAACAAGCACATGAAAAATTTCTCCAGCTCACTGATTGTCAGAGAAATGTAAATAAAGACAATAATGAGATACCACCTCACCACTGCGAGAATGGCATACATCAAAAAGGACAGCAGCAACAAATGCTGGAGAGGTTGTGGGACAAAGGAACCCTCCTAGACTGCTGATGAGAATGTAAATTGGTCCAATCTCTATGGAGAGCAGTCTGGAGAACTCTCACAAGGATAGAAATAGACATCCCATATGACCCATTAATATTTCTCTTAGGGATATACTAAGGACTTAATAACACCCAAACAAAAAGATATGTGCACACCTATATTCGTAGCAGCACAATTTGTAATAACTAAAACCTGGAAGCAACCCAGGTACCCACCAACAGATGAATGGCTAAAAAAGCTGTGGTATATTTATACAATGGAATACTATGCAGTTATTAAGAACAATGAACCCATCTTCTCTGATACATCTTGGATGGAGCTAGAAGGAATTTTGTTGGGTGAGATAAGTCAGAAAGACAAAGATGAGTATGAGATGATCCCACTCATAAACAGAAGTTGAGAAAGAAGAACATAAATGGAAACTCAAAGCAGAAACTGACTGAGTATGGAGTGTGGCACCAAAGTAAAAATCTCTGGCTGGAGGGTGAGAGAAGATGTTCAGCTTCACAGGAAGGGGCATGGTGCAGGGAGGAACACAGACCTTTGGTGATGGGAATGGTGTTAATATGCAATCCTAGTAACTTAAAGTCTCGCAAATAACTATTTAATTAATATGAGAGGGGAAATTATTTGAATGTCTCAAAATTTTTGATACATAAATCATAGGCTCGATATATGTTTCTTAAATCTAAGCACTTAAGACTTCAAATTGGTGTCAACCATTCAGTCTCATTACTCGGGTGAGACCTTTCCTTTCATAGGACTCTCTAATTCCATTTCAGGTGGTTCACTTCCTAACAAAGTCCCAAAACCTAGATGTAAACCAGGTCCCATGAGATAGAGCATATGTTCACATGTATCAATAAATTAGGACAAAATACATACCTGAAAGCAAAAGTACACAATAGTCTGCAGTGAGTCAGTATAAAGTTCATAAGGAAATAGTAGCTACTTAGACTTAGATAACCTCCTCACCTACTTTCTATTACACTTTCTTCACTCACTCCAAAGCTAACCTTATCAAAGTAATGACAGCAAAAGCTGAATAAGGGCAAGAGACTGGCATACTTTAACGATGACTCTTTAGTCACTATCAGTCCACCCCATCAGCTGGGGCCCTATTTGGGGAATCCTGAAATTCCCAAACAGACATGATGGGCCAAGACCTCAAATAAATCCCTCTTTCCATTGATACTGGTCATCTCTATCAGGAACAACACAAGAGACCCCTCTGTGGGCCTCCATAGGACCATGTCCTCAACATGAATCAGCAAAGGTAGAGAATATTCCATCCTCTGAAGGGAGGCTGGACAGCATACTCTATGCTCCACCCAAGGAAGATGGGTCCTGAAATCAGGGCAGATTGGAATATTCCTACTCATGACCACAGAATGTGAGCTCAGATCTACAGGGATGCAGAGGTCAATAGGCTCCTAAGCTGAATATGGGCTCCAAATAAGATCAGATTGATGGGGTTTACAGTCAACAATATTTATACACCTTTTCCATATTTGGGAGCTACTCTCTTCCCTCATCCAGCTTTCTGATCCTTTCCCCAGCCAGGACATCATCTCCCCACCTTCATATCAGATTTCAGGCTCAGGGGAAAAAAAACAAAACTAGTATACTCACAGGCCCTTTGAAATATAATTAAAATATGCCTACTAGCTATCTATAAAACAGAGACCTCCCATCTCTTCATCTGTACTACTCCAGCCTTTAGGTTCATGATTACTCAACAACTTCTTTGGCTTTATATGTTAACTCTCTTTTCAGCCACCAGGTTCCAGATGCTAGCAGGATGTCAACCAGACTTCCCTGGACAGACAACTCCATCTCCCCAGAACTTGGAGCCCCACTTCCCCAGAACTCCGCCCCACTAGGGAAAGAGAGAAACAGGCTGGGAGTATGGATCAACACCCATGTTCAGCGGGAAAGCAATTACAGAAGCCAGACCTTCCACCTTCTGCACTCCCTAATGACCTTGGGTCCATACTTCCAGAGGGATAAAGAATAGGAATGCTGGGAGTTGGACAGTAGTGCCCCAGGTTAAGCACTTGTGGCGTAAAGCGTAAGGACTAGTATAAGGATCCAGGTTCGAGCTCCCAGCTTCCCACCCACAGGGGAGTTGCTTCACAGATGGTGAAGCAGGTATGCAGGTGTCTTTCTCTCCCCCTCTCTGTCTTCCCCTCCTCTCTCCATTTCTCTCTGTCCTATCTAACAAAGACAATATCAATAACAAGAATAACTACAACAACAATAGAAAACAAGAGCAACAAAAGGGAAAATAAATAAATAAATAAATAAATAAATAAATAAATAAATAAAAGATTAGGAAAGCTACCAGGGGAGGGGATGGGATACAGAGTTCTGATGATGAGAACTGTGTGGAGTGGTACCCCTCTTATCCTATGGTTTTGTTAATGCTTCCTTTTTATAAAAATTTTTAAAAATACTTTAAATTGGTAATCAGATTGAATTTTAATAGTGGGCTCAAATTTTAATATGTTTTCTAATAATTATATGTTCTTTGAAATATTAAATCTCCTAAAAGCTTAGACCAGGGAAAACTGAAGCAACTGATGGCGTTACTTTATAAAATATAGATATAGATAAACAGCATTAAAGGACATAAATTATGGTGAGGCCTTGTATGATACAGCAAATTCTAACAATGGGATTTTCAAAGTTAACCCAATTGTCAAATGATATGGTTATAGCAATAACTACCTACTGACTTCTTAAACCCTAAGATAGCAAGAACCTTCGCTTTTACTATAAAGCCTGTATTTCTAGCGTCCTCAGACCTCTAGTGTGAGGCTCACTTTCCTGCATGCAGATTCTCTCAGTTCATACCAACTAATACTACATCTGCTGACCCCAACCTAATCAATGCAACTATTACCACCTCGGCATGCTTCACTTCAGACCATGTCCAGAGACTTTAGGCTTGGGATATCAACCCTTCAGCTTCATTACTCTGGTGGGAACTTTCTTAGCTCACAGGACTCTTTAATTCCATTTCAGGTGGTGCACTTCTTAAACCTCAAAACATAGCTATAGATCAGGGTCTATGAGAAAGGGCTTATATACACATGTATCCACAAGATGGGATAAAATATATACCTTAAGACAAAAGGGCACAATAGTGTGCAGTGAGTCAATAAATGAAGTAAGTAAGTAGAAAGGCCCAAAGACACCATAAAGTACCTAATCAGATACTTTCTATTGCACGGCCCTCAGTCACTCCAAAGCTAAGCTTGTCAAAGTAAGGACTACAAAAGCTGAATTAGAGCACAAGACTGGCATACTTTAATGATGATTCTTTAGTTACTACCAGGGCACTCCATGACCTGGGGCCCTAGTCAGGGAGTCCTGAGATTCCCACACAGACATGATGGGCATAAACCTCTAACAGATCCTTCTCACCACTGTCACCGGTTATCTCCATCAGGAACAACATAATGGACCCCTCTGTGGGTCCCTATAGGACCTTGCACTCAATGTGAATCAACAATGGTAGGGAATGTTCTATTCTCCGAAGGAAAGCTGGACACCTGAAAAGATGGATCCTGAAATTAGTACAGCCTGGTACATTCCTAGCCATGACCACAGAATGCAAACACAGCCCTACAGGGATACAGAGGCTACATAGCTCCTGTGTTGACTGTGGGTCCCAGATCAAATCGATGGGGTTTACAATTAAGAATATTTATATATTTTTCCCATATTTAGCAGCTACTGTCTTCCCTGATTCAGCTTTCTAGTACTTTTTCTAACTAGGCCCACCCTCTCCTCAGACAACAACTTAGGTCTACCTGCATATCAGATGTCAGGAGCAGGCAAAAACCAGTTGGGTCATGGGCCCCTTGGAATATACCTAAAATAGACCTACTACCTTTTCCAAAATGGAGACCCCAAATCCTCATCTGCAATATTCTTGCCTTTAGGTTCATGATTAGTCAACAATTTGTTCTGCTTTCTATCTTAACTCTTTTTCAGCCACCAGGTTCAAGGTGCTACCATGATGTCATCCTGACTTCCCTGGGCAGATGATCCCACCAATGTGTCCTGGAGCCTCACCTCCCCAGAACACTTCTTCCCTAGGGAAAGAGAGAGATAGGCTGGGAGTATGGATCAACCTGCCAACACCCATGTTCAACAGGAAAGCAATTACAGAAGCCAGTCCTTTCACCTTTTGCTCCCTATAATGACGCTGGGTCCATATTCCCAGAGAGATAAAGAATAGGAAAGCTTTCAAGGGACGGGGTTTGATATAGATTATGGTGGTGGGAATTGTGTGGACTTGTACCCCTTATTATTATTATTAAAATATTTACTTATTTATTCCTTTTTATTGCCCTTGTTGTTTTATTGTTGTAGTTATTATTGTTGTTGGATAGGACACAGAGAAATGGAGAAAGGAGGGGAAGACAGAGAGGGAGAGAGAAAGATAGACACCTGCAGACCTGCTTCACCACTTGTAAAGTGACTTCCCTGCAGGTGGGGAGCCAAGGGCTCAAACTGGGTTCCTCATCCCAGTTCTTGCGCTTTGCGCCATGTGCACTAACCCGTTGCGCTGCAGCCTGACTCCCTATTATCATTTTTTTATTTGTAAAATGGAAACATTGACAAGACCATAGGATAAGAGGGATACATTTCCATACATTTTCCAACCTCCCAGAGCTCCATATCCAATCTTCTCCCTTGATAGCTTCCCTATTCTTTATCCCTCTAGGTGTATGGACCCAGAATCACTGTGGTGTGTGGAAGGTGGAAGGTCTGGCTTCTGGAACTGCTTCTCTGCTGAACATGGGCTTTGGCAGGTCAGTCCATATTCCCAGCCTGTCTCTCTCCTTCCTTAGTGGGGCAGGGATTTGGAAATGTGGGGCTCCAAGACATATGGTGGGGTCCTCTGCCCAGGGAAGGCAGAAGGTGGCTGAAAAAGAGTTAAGATATAATGTAGAACAAATTGTTGACTAATAATGACCATAAAGGCTTGAATATTGCAGATAAATATTGGGGTAATTGTACCCCTTTTATTCTATAGTCTTGTCAATAATTCCATTTTATAAATAAAAATTTAAAAATAACTAAATGTCATTTCAAAGATCTGAAATTCTAAAAAGAATTACACAAAGGTGTTATTGGTTCAATTAATATTCATAAAAGTGAGCAGACGGCTTGAAATGACTCTGAGGTCACACAGTAGGGACTTTGGGTTGTCAAACTGCAGTTCACATCTAGCATATGCCAAACATTAAGGTAATATGTTTATGGACATCTTGATTATTACTTTGAGTAGTAGAAGTGCTGCACAGAATCTACTTTAGTGGAGGATCCAGCTGGGCAGATGTGCTATTTGCCTCCAACACCAGAGCTGAGCATTTTCATGTGGTGTCAAGGCAGAACCACTAGAATTTTTCAAACTCAGTTGTCTCTTTCAGTACTTTCTATAATTTACTGGTGTTTCACTTCCTCTAATCTACCATTGCCAGCATGGTTTTCATTTTTTGTAGTTCATAAAATTCTCTTCTTATATTAATATTTAGATTGATCTGCTTGAGATATTTACAGTCTTTACCAGTCCAGATTTAATTCTCTCTTTCTTTTTTCTCTCCTTCCCTCTTCTCCTTTCTTCTCTCTGTCCCTCACACACACACACACACACACACACACACACACACACACACACACACACACACACATATATATATATATATATATATATATATATATATATATATATATATATATATAGTTTTTAACTCTTTTATTATATTTATTTATTATTTGGATAGAGACAGCCAGAGAGGGAAGGGAGTGATAGAAATGGAGAGAGACAGAGAGATACCTACAGCCCTGCTTCATGGACTCATGAAGCTTTCCCCCTGCAGGTAGGGACTGTGGGTTTGAATCCAGGTCCTTGGGCACCATAACATGGTGCTCTCAACAAGTGCACCACCACCAAGGCCCTGTCCCTCATTTTCTTTCACCATATTTACCCCTCTGTGTTTTTTTTCTCTCCTTCTCTTCTTCCCCTCCCTCCCCCCATTCTCCATATTGATTTATAAATAGAGTTCTTCCAGATTATGACTGTGAGATTTTTCAGGAATATTATTTTTCATTTTATTCCCTTAATTTCTCTGGTTTAGTTTTCACATAGACTCAGGTATGGTCAGTAAACAAAGTAGATACAACATCACCGACTTGTTTAAGTAATTACTTTAATGAGGACTGTGCCAAGCTTTTGTCAGTCCCCAGGAAGCATGACAGAAGGGTCTGTGTTTATAATCAACTCTAATCCTTCTTAATCTTCTACCTAACCTCACCAAGAATTAAGTGATTGATTTTTGATGTCTTGAAAGAAAATAAAGACCTCCTGGGATGAAACTTGGCAGCTACCCAACAACAAAGAGACAATAGAGGTCTGACACCATTTATATTTAAATGTGGGGCAGTGTCTAGATCAAACCAGGCAATTTCCTTCCAATTTCACCCACAGAATCTAAGATCTTGACTCCTAATTGAGCAGTAGCATGGTCCCAGATCAGAGATTATGCAGGATTCCACAACCATTTCTTTACCTCAATGCCAAATACCTCTATGACACAACATGGCAAAAAAAAAAAAAGATGAAGGTGTTACTCTTGACATTTCAGCTCCTCTAAGGATTCTCTCTCTCTCTCTCTCTCTCTCTCTCTCTCTGGCCCCCAGGTTCAGGACTTGTGGTTCTCCAGTTTGATGCTCTTAGACTACTAGCCCTACCATTTTTAGCCATCCTACTCATGAAGGTTATAGCAGATGCAGTTTCCATTAACAAAGCCCATCTCTCCATAAATAGATGTTATCTGGTATGATAATGAGTTTCTGGAATAAGGAGCAGCTAAATTTTAGATTGTGTATTATTAACTGAAACTGTTGTTCCTTTTTGTCTATTAGTAAAAGCAAAATATATAAACCAGTGGAAATGGTGAACAACATATAATTATGGAGGAAAAGTTCACATTCTTTTCCTTTATCTCTCTTGTCTTCTCCAACCCTCCTGATTCTTCAGTTATCTTTTTGCTTTCCATTTCTCTCTTATATACCGCACAGTTCACAAATTTACTAAGCTTCTCTCTCTCTTTTGTACTTGGACTTCTCAACTTCTTGTTATCATCACCTTGCCAAGCTACAGCCTATTGCCACACATTCTCTTTCCCTGCTCCCTGTTATCAAGGATTGTTGTTTGACCTTTGTCCAGAGTCAACCCATCATCTTCAACCACTTTTCTCCTCTGTCCAGAAATCCTTTTCTGCCATTGGAATTGATCTCCTGTCACCATCTTCTCAGCTGATAGTCAAAAATTTCCTGTTAGTTTATCCCCAGGTTTCTTCTCTCACCTATGTTCAGACAATGACTCACCTTTCTTTTTATTTACCCACAGGGTTGAGGGCTTAGATCTCAACTTCTTTGACTTGTTCACTCACTGCATGTTGATTTCATCAAATCTTGTCTTATCCACCCTGTCAAAGTGGAAGCACTTCCTTTTCCCTTTGCACTCTGATCTCTCTATCATTGCACTGTATGTCAGTCTTCATCTTTTTCCAGATACCTTGCATGAATTTTTTTCTTTCTTGGGTTATTGGACTCTTTATGTTCACTCTCTGCTTCACCTCAGTCTAAAAATAAATGTTACATCAATAGAAATCATACATATGTTTCCCTTTCTGCTACATTTAATTTTCTTTTAAATTTTTCTTCAAAGAATATTCTCCTTTGGCAGAGTCTTTCTCTCACTCTTTCTTCTGGCCAGCAGGGCAGGAGACCCTCTTAACTCAATTCTTTGGGGTCATGCTCTCCCTCTTACCTCCTCACTTCTCCTCTGCATTTATTTAATAATTGATTTTAAATGGAAAAAAACCACCTCTCTCAGCTGCCATTATGGAGTTTAGCCTCTGGATACATGATTTTTCTCTCACTGCCCATTTTAACTTAGTATTTAAAAAAATAAAATAAAATAAAATAAAAACAAAGAAGAAAGTCAGGTAGAAAAGAAAGAAAACAGATTGTTCAGAAGATTAATATTATAGAATCAGATGTGAAATAGTCTACAAAGAAGATGGTTAAGGACTGACCATGGTAGTGTATAAGAAAGGAGGGTAGAGTGAATAGAAGAGAACTGTCTTTGACTTGCCTCCAGAAGCCAAAATAAAATTCACAGGAGCAAGCTCCATCTTCTGAGCTCAACTCTTTGCTCTGGAGTCAGGATATGAAAGCCAGTGTTTCATTCTGGGCAGGTGAACACTCCACAGCACCAATTCATGTATATGTTGCTGGGACAGAGAAGCAGATTCTAAGTGAAGCAGCTATAAGCACCTCTAAGTAGAAAGATCAGTCAGCTGCTGCATTACAAGGATCCAACAATGTTGGATGGAACTACTAGAGAATTAGAGACACTTTTGCACCAATAGTATGGTGCCCTCTCACCATGCCTCATTGATTTATCCACTATTAGCTTAGATATTCTAGTTTTTATCAAGGAAATACTAATTTTTAGGATTGAATTTAACACATTTTCTTTTTTACCCTTTTTTTCAATACTTTTGTCAAATCATACCTTTCATTAGAATTAATTACAATGTTATTGTTCTTCAACATATAAGCAAACTACAGAATCTATAATCAAATGTAAATTTGAAAGACATGTCAACCCAAGGCTTGAGTATATGACAAACATAAATTAGTTCTTACTGCTTTGTCAGAGTGAAATCTTGAGCCAGATAGATCAAATGTATATCAGAAAGTCATAAAAGAAACTGTAAAACATGGATATGTGGGGGTGTATGTCACATTTGAGAGAGAAAAGAGAAGGAATTCCCACAGTTGGGTAGGCATAAGAATATGTCAGAGGCAGAGCTATGGAGATCTCAAAAAGAGATTAAGAGATACTGAAAACAACAAGAGAGACCTATGGAATGACTTCAAAAGAAATAATATATCCATTATTGGCTTACCAGAGGAAGAAAGAGAGGAAGGGAAAGAAAGCATTCTTCAGGACATAATAGCTAAGAACTTCTCTAGTCTAGACAACATCAAAGACATAAAGATTCAAGAAGCCCAGAGGGTCCCAAACAGAATTAATTCAGACTTAAAGACACCAATACACATCCTATTCAGAATGGAAAGGAATAAGGATAAAGAAAGGATCCTGAAGGCTGCAAGAGAAAAACAAAGAGTCACCTACAGAGGAAAACCCATAAGATTAGCAGCTGATTTCTCCATGCAAACACTATAAGCAAGAAGAGAATGACAAGATATCAATAGAGTGATCATGAGAAAGGCTTTCAAACAAGACTATTGTATCCTGCTAGACTGTCATTCAGACTAGCTGGAGGCATAAAAACCTTCTTAGACAAGCAACAGTTGAAAGAATCAAGTATCACCAAGCCTGCCCTAAAAGAAGTTCTGAGGGGTCTCCTATAAACAGTCAGACCACCATAAATATGCAATCTATCAGAACACTCTAAAAATCTACAAGAATGGCTTTAAAATATCTTCAATCTTTAATATCAATAAATGACAATAGCCTGAATTCACCTATTAAAAGACACAGAGTAGGAAGATGAATCAGAAAACAGAACCCAACAATATACTATCTACAGAAAACACACCTAACTCAACAAGACAAATGCAGATTCAAAGTGAAAGGATGGAAAAATATCATACAAGCCAATGGCCCATAAAAAAAGGCAGTAAAAGCTATTCTTGTATCTGACAAGATAGACTTTAAAATAAATAAAATTTAAAAAGATAGGGATGGACCCTACTTTACGCTCAGAGGAACAGTCAATAAAGAGGACTTAACAATTATTAACATCTATGCACCCAATGAGAAGCCATCTAAATATCAGACATCTACTGAAAGAGCTACAGCAATATATTAACAGAAACAGTCATAGTAGGGGACTTCCAACACCCCACTCTCTCAACTTGACAGATCATCCAGGCAGAAAATCAATAAAGACATGACGGAGCTAAATGAGTAGATAGATAAACTAGAACTATTGGACATTTTCAGAGTCATTCACCTCAAGAAACTGGAATACACATTTTACTCAAGTCCACATCAGTCTTTCTCAAGGATAGACTATATGTCAGGCCACAAAGACAGCATCAGCAAATTCAGTAGCATTGAAATCATCCCAAGCATCTTCTCAGACCACAGTGGAATGAAACTAACACTTAACAATCAACAAAAGATTAGTACTAGTCCCAAAATGTAGAAGCTCAACAATAGACTACTTAACAACTACTGGTTCAAAGAGGAAATAAAGGAATAAATCAAAATGTTTCAAGAGTTCAATGAAAATGAAGACACCATCTATCAAAATATATGGGACACAGCTAAGACAGTACTGAGAAGGAAGTTCATAGCCATACAAGCACACATTAGGAAACAAGAAAAAGCACAAATTAACAGCCTTACTGCACATCTTAAAGACCTAGAAGAAGAAGAACAAAGGAACTTTAAAGCAACCAGAGAACATAAATCACTAAAGTTAGGGCAGAAATAAATAACATTGAAAATAAGAAAGCCACACAAAAGATCAATGAAAGTCAATGTTGGTTCTAAAGAATGAACAAAATCGATGAACCTTTAGCCAGACTCACAAAAAAAAAAGGGAGAAGACCCAAATAAATCAGATCATAAATGAAAGAGGAAATATCACAACAGACACTGCAGAAATTAAACATATCAAGCGAAGCTTCTATGAACAACTATATGCCACCAAGCTAGAGAACCTGGAAGAAATGGACGATTTCCTACAAACTACCAAAATTAAGTAAAGAGGAACTAGATAACATGAACAGGCTTATCACAACTAATGAAATTGAAACAGTTATCAAAAATATTCCCAAAAATAAAAATCCTGGACCAGATGGTTTTACAAATGAATTCTACAAAACCTTAAAAGAACTAATACCTCTACTTTTATAAGATTCCAGAAGATTGAAGACACTGAAATACTCCCTTCCAGCTTCTATGAAGCCAACACCACTTTGATAGCAAAAGCAGACAGGGACACAACCAAAAAAGAAAACTACAGACCAGTATCTCTGATGAACATAGATGCTAAAATATTGAACAAAATTCTAGCTAACCGGATACAGCAGTATATTAAAAAGACTGTTCATCATGACCAAGTGGGGTTTATCCCAGGCATGCAAGGTTGGTTTAATATATGTAAATCAATCAACGTCAACCACCACATCAACAAAAGCAAGACCAAAAACCACACGGTCATATCAATAGATGCAGAGAAAGCCTTTGACAAAATACAACATTCCTTTAAAATCAAAACATTACAAAAAATGGGACTAGATGGAAAATTCCTCAAGATAGTGAAGTCTATATATAGAAAACCTACAGCCAACATCATACTCAATGGTGAAAAACTGGAAGCATTTCCCCTCAGATCAATTACTAGACAGGGCTGCCCACTATCACCATTATTATTCAATTCAACATAATGTTGAAAGTTCTTGCCATAGCAATCAGGCAGAATCAAAGAATTAAAGGGATACAGATTGGAAGAGAAGAAGTCAAAGTCTCCCTATTTGCAGATGACATGATAGTATATATAGAAAAACCTAAGGAATCCAGCAAGAAGCTTTTGGAAATCATCAGGAAATACAGTAAGGTGAAATTAACATTCAAAAGTCAGTGGCATTCCTCTATGCAAACACTAAGTTAGAATAGTTAGAAGAAGTTGAAATCCAGAAATCAGCTCCTTTTACTATAACAACAAAAACAATAAGATATCTAGGAATATACCTAACCAAAGAAGTGAAAGACTTGTATACTGAAAATTATGAGTCACTGCTCAAGGAAATTGAAAAAGACACAAAGAAGTAGAAAGATATTCCATGTTCATGGGTTGGAAGAATTAACATCATCAAAATAAATATACTGCCCAGAGTCATATACTAATTTAATGCTATCCCCATCAAGATCCCAACCACATTTCTTAGAAGAATAGAACAAATGATACAAATGTTTATCTGGAACCAGAAAAGACCTAGTATTGCCAAAACAATCTTAAGAAGAAAGAACAGAACTAGAGGCATCACTCTCCCAGGTCTCAGATTGTATTATAATCCATTGTCATCAAAACTGTTTGGTACTGGAACATGAATAGGCACACTGACTAGCGGAATAGAATTGAGAGCCCAGAAGTAAGCCTCCACATCTATGGACATCTAATCTTTGACAAAGGTGCTATAAAAGACTATAAAAAGGGAAAAGCAGAGTCTCTTTAGTAAATGGTGTTGGAAAAAATGGGTTGAAACATGCAGAAGAATGAAACTGAACCACTATATCTCACCAAATACAAAAGTAAATTCCAAGTGGATCAAGGACTTGGATGTTAGACCACAAACTATCAGATACTTAGAGGAAAATATTGGCAGAACTCTTTTCCGCATAAATTTTAAAGACATCTTCAATGAAATGAATCCAATTACAAAGAAGACTAAGGCAAATATAAACCTAAGGGACTACATCAAATTAAAAAGCTTCTGCACAGCATAAGAAACCACTACCCAAACCAAGAGACCCCTCACAGAATGGGAGAAGATCTTTACATGTCATACATTAGACAAGAGGCTAATAACCAAAATATACAAAGAGCTTGCCAAACTCAACAACAAGAAAACAAATAACCCCATCCAAAAATGGGGAGAGGACATGGACAGAATATTTAACACAGAAGAGATACAAAAGGCTGAGAAACACTTAATGCTCCAAGTCTTTGATTGTTAGAGAAATGCAAATAAAGACAACAATGAGATACCACTTCACTCCTGTAAGAATGTCATACATCAGAAAAGGTAACAGCAGCAAATGCTGGAGAGGTTGTGGGGTCAAATGAACCCTTCTGCCCTGTTGGTGGGAATGTAAATTGATCCAACCTCTGTGGAGAACAGTCTGGAGAACTCTCAGAAGGCTAGAAATGTACCTACTCTATGATCCTGCAATTCTTCTCCTAGGTATATAGCCTAAGGAACCCAACACACTCATCCAAAAATATCTGTGTACACATATGTTCTTAGCAGCACAATTTGTAATAGCCAAAACCTGGAAGCAACCCAGGTGCCCAACAACAGATGAGTGGCTGAGCAAGTTGTGGTTTATATATACAATGGAATACTATTCAGCTATAAAAAAATGGTGACTTCACTGTTTTCAGCTGATCTTGTGTGGACCTTGAAAAATTCATGTTAAGTGAAATAAGTCAGAAACATAAGGAGGAATATGAGAAGATCTCATTCTCATTTTTTAACTTTTAGAAGTTAAAAAACAAGATCAGAAGAGAAAACACAAGTAGAACCTGAAGAGGAATTGGCATATTATACCAAAGTAAAAGATCTGGGGTCAGTGTGGGGGAGAATAAAAAAAGATGACAGAGGACCTAGTGAGGGTTGTATTGTTACATGGAAAACTGAGAAATGTTGTGCGTGTACAAACTACTGTATTTACTGCTGAATGTAAAACATTAATTCCCGGGGCTGGGTAGTGGTGCACCTGGTTGAGCAACATGTTACAGTGCTAAAGGACCCAGGTTCAAGCCCCTGACCCTCACCTACAGGGGAAAGCTTTGCGAGTGCTGAAGCAGGGCTGCAGGTGTCTCTGTATCTCCTCCTTCCCTCTTAATTTCTGGCTGTTTCTATTCAATAAATAAAGATAATTAAAATATTTTTTAAAAACCATTAATTCCCCAATAAAGAAATTTAAAAAAAAAAGGAAAGAAGTAATAAGGAAGGAAGAAGGAAGGAAGGAAGGAAGGAAGGAAGGAAGGAAGGAAGGAAGGAAGGAAGGAGAGGGAAGAGAGCAAGCCAGTGGGAGGGGAAACATCACACACCACCAATAGGAAAAAAAAAATGTCAAAGGCAAGTATACTGAAAAAATAATCAAAAAGTAGAGAAGAAACCCTGGAATCTACCCAACCAAAAGGAACATTGTCCTCATTCAAACAACATTAAACCTGAGTAAATATCATCAGTAAGGGTATTCATCTTTGTGTTCCCACTTTCTTTTATGGTATCATTATTCTAGGCATGGATACTTCCTGTCTGGTTTCCACTGATCCCTCAGGCATCACTGACACATCAACACTAACTTGCTTAGGGAACTCCGCTGGCAGCAGAGCCCAGGGAAATTGTGTCATCCATTTAAGATGTCTCATATCCTAGACACACTGTTATCCCAAGCCATGGCTGGCTCCCCTGAAAGCAATAAGTGAACTATACAGAAAGGAGGCCAGAAATTCAATACTAGGCCTAATATGAGATTGTAGTCCCAATCTAATAAGAATAGACTTATTTTACTTTATCCCTATTTTGTCACCTTCTTTGTGGGGAAAGAAAAATATAATAAATTAGAACATATGGCCACCTCTGAGTACATACTGACTCAACATTCCCCGGATTTCTTTGCCAAACATGTAAAGTCATGTAAATTTGTAGAGACTGAGTTTCTTAGCTCTCCCCTCTTCCTATCATAGCATTATAGCCTTACTCTGGTAGTTAAGCTTACTCCTCAGATTGGTTAGCTTACAAGATTTGATAATTGAATGAATTGATCTGTGGTTAATTTAAATCCACAGATATATTTGATAGACATGTGGACACTCATCCATTCTATATTAAATAAAACCAAGACCATTCCAAGAAGTAATTGGAGCAGGTGCAATAATTAGCTTGCATAGTGACGGCCATGGAATCTGTAGCTTAACTAAAATAAATCATATTTGAGCAAAATTGTTCATGAAGCAAAAAGATACAATTATTAGTTAGATTTTGGATGTCTCTCTATGCCTAGCTAGCACCACTGTCTACTGGGTCTGTTTACTGTAGGTTTTTATGTAAGCCCTAGCAAGATTTTCCCATTAAGCCAACAACTACTATGATTAATTTACTATAGTACTAATTTTTAAGGATCAGAGGAAAAGCTTCTTTAGTCATGGGGAGGGGGAAGCATTAAGTCAGCATCTGCTAGAACTAAGATACTCACCCATTGGCCTATCATATTCCATATATTCCATAGATATCTTATACTTTATAACTCCATGATAGGCCAAGCAGACTAATTTACTGTTGAGATCTCTGAAAGTCATTTAGTGATGACCGTTAAGATCATCTCGAATCAGAGAACTAGAAGGTTATTTTCATTTGTGTAATCATCTTTAGCAGTTTACTATTTTACTAATGAGGAAGTGCAAGCCCAGAAAAATTAAGTGACCTATCTGTCCAATATATCTAAATGAGCATAAACTACATCTAAAAAATGTCCTTCTCTTGACTGCTTTCCTTTGCATATTATTTTAAAAACATTGCAGCTTCATTAATTAAACCATAGGCCAGGCTCTGTACCGAGTACTTTCAAACAGAACTCATTGAATGCTCACAGAAGCCTTGAGGTATAAGTATTGTCATTACCTTCATGTTTTTTTATGCCAAAAACAAAAGCTAAAAAAAGTTATATCACCACGGTGATTTAACTAACAGAAAGTGAAATTCAGGCTTTGTTTTTATTTTATCTTATTTGATTTTAATGTTTTGCCACATAGACTCCTGGGTCTTAATCTTGTGCTATATATTTTATTTTATTTTATTTTATTTTATTTTATTTTATTTTATTTTATTTTATTTTATTTTGCCTCCAGGGTCATTGCTGGGGCTTGGTGCTGCTACTGTGAGTCCACTGCTCCTTGAGGCCATTTTTTCTATTTTATTATTATTGTATAGGAGGGAGAGAAATTGAGAAAGGAAGGGGAGATAAAGAGGGAGATAGAAAGACAGACATCTGCAGGCCTGCTTCACTGCTTGTGAAGTGACACCCACACCCACCACAGGTAGGGGGGATCAGGTGTTTAAACCAAAATCTTTCAGTGGATCCTTGCACTTTGCCTATGTGCACTTAGCCTGATGCATCACCTCCCGGCCCCCTGCTATATCTCTAAGACTCTGCAGCTATCCAATTTTTACCTTATATTTTTAGACAGAGATGGAGGAAGAAGCACCAATGCATTGATCAGCCATCTGTGGCATATCATCCAGTTCCCTTTTTGGTTTTATCATCAGGTTCCAGGAATTGTATCTAAGGTCTGTTGGCTGAGTCATAATCTCAGCTTCTATATTTTAAACTAAAGTTTTTTATAACCCAAATGCTGCATTCCTACCCTTAACTATGTATCACATTGTTTAAAATAATGGCATTGCATTGCTTTCTCTTGTCATCTCCACTTCACTTAATTCTCATTTTGAGCGCAAATCCCAGCCTGAAAAACAATCTTTTGCCCACCTCTCATTCCATATGTCACTGTATTAGGGATTCAAACAGCAGGTGAACACTTTGGTTTATGATGGATGGCACTAACAAGAGGAAAGGTCACTTTTTTCCAGCTTCTTTGAACTCTGCATTTGATATAGATAGAGAAAAAATGAATTCCATGTAGTACTAAAGGTAGTAAAGGCAAACTAACATTCTGACAAAGTGTTATTGGTATGATTATAAAGCAATATAAAGACCACTGTGTGTCTTATCTTAATAAAAGGTAATTTTTCAGTGAGTTTACTTGGATTCCAGCAGCTTTACATGTCGTCAATTTTCACAACTCACTCTATTTTCACACATGATAGGACACAGTGGTTCAGAAGGATAAAAGATTAAATCTTGCTTAAATCCACAAAGCTAGAAAATAGTAGAAGTCAAGAACTGAGGCAATTCTAACCATAGAGATCATATTATACATTTGATTGCCCACAAGTTAGCAGAGGTGCTTTCCTTTTTATTTGTTTATAGGTGTGAATTTTAGATGTAGTTTTCATTGGCTGCTTCAGATTCTAATATGGCAAACCAATCTCTAGGAGAAAGATTTCTGATACATATCTACCAAGGGTTTCCACTGTAAGTGTAGACAGGTAGTGTCAGCAGGGAAGATTGTGTATTGCTTAGTCTTCCTGGACCATGGCAAAGATTAAGAAACCAAGTCAGCCTTCAAAGACTTTGAAAGGATGGTTGTCATTGATGTGAACTACTGAGAAGATTCTACCCTGAATTTCTTCACTATAGTGGGTTCAACACTGAGAATGTAGTTGTACTCCCTGATTTTTGTGTTGTATAATTTCTCAACTCCTGTTTCAGATGAGAAGAATGACAGTAGAATTGAAAAGCAACACAATGGAAAAGAAGGACTTACTACATGTCGTTCTTTTGATAATTCAAGTGTTTCTCTCAGTCCATTGGGAGGAAGCATTTCCATAAAGACTACCTCTGAATAGACTACCTACCTCAGAATATTTGTTTCATCTCATGCCAGGATGTGTCTTAGGTCACCATACCTGAGAAGCTAACTGTGTGGTGAGATTTGCCTTGAAGAGATTTATAAGGGACTATTCTTGGGAGCAGTACCTATAAGAGACTGAAGGAAACAAGCTGGAACAGAAGTTGAGCTATAATAATCTCTATTTATTTATTTATTTATTTTAAAAAAGGAGACATTAATAAAACAGTCCCTTAGGAGGGGTACAACTCCACACAATTCCCACCACCAAATCTCCATATCCCATCCTCTCCCCTAATAGCTTTCCCACTCTTTGTCCCTCTGGGAGTATGCTATAATAATTTCAACACATGTCCCAGACTGTCCTACAAAGGATTTTGGAGCTGAGACTGACTTTGAGTGTCAAGAATTCAAGTTGGAAATCAGGCCTTTGCACTGCCCTCTCCCCCACCTCCATGATCCTCTTAAATACTGGCTCTTTGCAGGAAGGGAACATAAACAAAAGGAGAGAGAAGGAAATTCTTGGAGAGTGACCCAGCTATGAGCCATTAACAGTCAATGTTCCCCTGCAGCCATTCTCTCTGGCAACCCTCTCTTCTTTTCCTTCAGATCTGGGGAAGGGATTTGTCTTCCCAGTGCTGCTAAACTTGAGAACTACTCCTCCATGTACAGCCTCCACCCTACCACCTCTATGTATACCATACACCCTACAACTTTTATGTAAATAAAACCCATATTAAACTCTACTTTATTATTGCTTTTCAAGACACCTTATGTTTTCTACTAGAATGGGATTCAGTTATCAACTCCTGGACAATACAGTTTCTTCTTTTTTTAATGATTTTTTAATGATGTTTATATAATGGTATAGAGACAGAGAAAAATTGAGAGGGAAAGGGGAAGAACGAGAGGGAGAGAGAAAGATACCTCCTTCACCATCTTGAAACTTTGCCTGCAGGTGGGGTCTGAAGGCTTAAACCCTGGTGCTTGCACATGGTAACATATGTGCTCAATCAAATGTGACACTACCATGCCCAACAATACAATCTCCATGGAGAAACAATTTCAGTGAATGCCAAGTGACTAGTGACAGCAACAGTTGCATTGTGGATTTTCTGATATTTTGAATATGACAAGCATATTTATAAGACCTAGATTTCTATCATATTTAACTCTTGTTATCAGAGAAAAGAATTCTGTCACTGGTAGAGGTAAATTTGTCACTCCTTTTTTTATCTCAAGTACTACCATTGAATTCTGTGACTCATGTGACAAGGATTATTCTATTATTTACAGTTGATTTGAGTATTTGGAAAGCCAACCATATAATGCCTTAAATGTACCCACTTGATTAAAGCATTTATTGTTTGCTATTTTATAAGCTGCTAATTTTCTTAATTTTGTATATTTCACAGGGGAGCTAAAACTCATAAAAAATGGGGACACTGTGGGGTTTCTTGAATTGCTTATAATTGTTGAGGTCACCCCTGTTCTTGGTAAGTCTAAAATGATGTCAGGAAAAGGAGAGGTTCTGTAGCTGTGCCTCTGTAGATCAGTCCTAGTATGGGACATGTAACTGGAATCTGATACTTGTTGAAAATCTTGTCAAAAATGAAAAAAAAAATCATTCAAAAATCTTTCAAACTGACAGATTTGGTTCAATTTTATAGACCTTTTGAGATAAAAGTAAGCTATATTATTACCATTGAGGAAACAGTGTTACCACTGAGGAAACAGTATTACAAGCTAGTTTAGCCATTAGTGTGCTTATCATAGTTTGTACATGTTCAACATTACTCTGAGAATGAGGAATAGAGCAGAGCATAAATTGATAGCCATAGCAAGCACTACTATTCAAATCACAACCTCAAGTGGGGTCTGGGAGTTGGTGCAGTAGATAAAGCACTGACTCTCAAGCATGAGGTCCAGAGTTCCATCCCTGGCAGCATAAGTACCAGAGTGGTGTCTGGTTCTTTCTCTCTCTCCTCCTATCTTTCTCATTAATAAATAAAGTTTTAAAAAAAGAAAAAACACAAGTTAGGACTGACTTACAGTTGCTTTGAGGTATTATTCTTTAGAATGGGAGTGGAGAACCTAAAATAATAAAGCAGAGAAGGAGGAAAAGTCAATCCAAGAGTGTGTTACTAAGCAATTTATGCAATATAGGGATGTGTCTGAACCCCTCTGTGTATCCTCTGAAGAGGACTGTGAAATGTACCTGAAAGTAGAAGAGGAGAGGTTTATAGACTCACTCCTGTATCCTGTCAATTGTTGCCTTGTATGCCATTGCTTCCTCTGTGCTTTCTGGATTATACCTATCTCAAGTGGATGAGGTACTTACTGCCTTTGCCCCAGAGATACTAAGATCAGCAAATGAGAACAACGGCTAGAGATAGCGTAGTGACTATGCAAAAAAATTTCGTGTCTGAGGTTCTAATGTTTTAAATGTAATCCTTCAGCCTTACCCTAAGTGCTCTTGTGAAGAAAGAAAGATAGAGGAAGATGAAAGAAAGAAAGGAAAGAAAGGAAGGAAGGAATAAAGAAAGAAAGGAAAGAAAGAAGGAAAGAAAGAAAGGAAGGAATAAAGAAAGAAGGAAAGAAAGAAAGAGGAGAGGAGATAATGAATAGGGGAAGAGAGGAAAATAATAAAAAAAATAAAATAAAATAAAATAAAATGAGAGAGCATTTAGGGTAGCAGTAGAGAAGCTATTCTTCAGGTTTTACCTGTGAGCAGCTGGTTGATGCTTTAAAAGCTGAAATTAAAAAGCAGTTAAGAGGATATTTGGTGCAGTATTAGGTGACTAATAGGAAAATCTTTATCCTCATAGAATGTACATTCTAATGAAAAGTGACACTATACCCTGAAAGAAAAAAAAAATCAAGTTATTTCTCATAGTGGTAAGTATGATGGAGGAAATGCAACTACTGGTTCAAACAGACTCATGGCCAAGTTCCCTTAGGTAATCAATCACAAGGTCAGGAAAGAGCTCACAGAGGAAAGAATCCAGTCCTTTAGTAAGTTATGGAGGAAGACTCCAAAGAAAATGCTAAATGCAAAGGTCCTGGGGTTAAAATGAACTTGGAACATTTGAGAAACAGCTGAAAGGAAAGAGGTTCAGGTTTGTGGTAAGGGTGGGAGGGAGTTGCAGGGTGGTGAGGAGAGGTTACCCTGTCATTCAGTGGTTTGGTGAGCCTTGGGGACTTCCTTTTAAGTACATGCATGCCCTGGAGGTATTCAAAAGAAGGAGCTCAGACAGTTACAAAGCTGACATTTGAGGTTTATATCTCTCACTATTAACTGTCAGGATCTTTGATACATTGTTCTGTGGACTTTAATATATATATATATATATATATATACTATTAGTGACTTAACATTGGTTTACAAAGTTGCAATGTTTCTTATAATGTATGTGAATAATTCATCATGCTAACTACCCCACAGTTCTTGTGCTTCCCTTTTATCTCTGATAACTGCTACAGTTCACACAAAGTGCAAGGCATACTTTGGTTAATATTTTGCTCCTGTAAATTTTGCTAGCTGCAGTTATCTATATTCCACATATAAGTAAAACATCCTGTAGTTGCTTTGTCTCTTTACTTATTTCACTTCTTCTTCTTAACATAATCACCTCCATTTCCATCCATTTGGTCCAGGATAATATGATGGCATTTTTTTTTTCAACTCCAGAATAGTGTTCTATTGAGTACATGTTTTATTACTTCAATATTATATAACTTCAGTGAAGTTGTTTCCTTATTATGTCAGTGTGATTAGTGCAGTTATCAACACAGAGGTACATAGTCACTTGAAATTAATGTGTTAATATGTTTTAGTGGTGGTATTCCTGGATCATGAATCATAAGATATTTCTTTTTTTAAATGGATTTAAGAATTCTTCATACTGTTTTGCATAGGAACTATACCAATTCATACTCTCACAAAGCTATTCCAGAATTCCTTTTTCCCCATATTCTCATCAACACATATACTTTTTAATAATTTTTATTTATTTTTAAATTTTTTAAATCTTTATTTATTAGATAAGGACAGCCAGGAATCAAGAGGGAAGAGAGTGATAGAGAGAGGGAGAGACAGAGAGACACCTGCAGCACTGCTTCACCACTCGCAAAGCTTTCCCCTTGCAGGTAGGGACCAGGGGCTCGAACCCACATCCTTGCGCATTGTAATACATGCACTCAACCAGATGTGTCACCACCCGGCCTCTTTAATAAATATTTTTGATGTAGCCTATTCTCATAGGTGTGAGTTATATCTCACTGTGGCTTTAATATATATTTTTTCTAGTACTAAACGATGTGGGGCACTTTTTTATATGTCCATAGGTCACTTTTATATTTTCTTTGAAGAAGTGTCTATTCAGATCTTTTGCCACTTTTTCCTTGGGTTTCCTGTTTTGTTGTTATTGTTGAACTGTATAATTTTTTGTGAGTATTTTCACTATCAATCCTTTATCAGATATGTAACCTGAACATGTCTTATCCTAGTTGCTAGGTTATCTTTTTATACTTGTACAATTTTCTTTCGATGTGTAAAAACTCTTTAATTTTGTCCCATTTATTTATTTTTTCATTTTTAAACTTTTTAGCGATTTATCTATTTATTTATTTATTATTGGATAGAGACTGAGAGAAATAGAGAAGTGGGAAATTGAGAGGGAGAGAGACACCTGTAGCACTGCTTCACCATTTGTGAAGATTTTCCCCTGCAGGTAGGGACTGGAGGCTTGAACCTGGGTTCTTGTGAATTGTAACTTTTATACTCAAGCAGGTGCACCACACCCCAGGCCCCCCCCCCCCCATCTATTTATTCTTGTTTTAGTTTCCTTTGCTCATTGGGTTGAGTTTCTAAATATATTTGATGTTAAAATCCTGAAGTGTGGAATCTTTTTTTTTTCATTCATTTTATAACTCCAAGTCTAATATACAAGTCTTTAATCCATTTTGAGTTAATTTTGATGTATGGCATTATGTGATGGTTTAAACTAATTTTTCTGTTCCTAGAAATTTCATGTCACAGGAGCACACAATTTTGATTATGCTGTGTGGCATATATCTGGGAATAAATCACTCTATAAGGAGTAAGGCTAGTTGGCAGTAGACTGTCTGAGTAAGCCTATTAGAATAAGTCACGTGTCAGCCTACTTATCCACTACTCATGGTCATGTAAGTAATATTTGTGATATGGTTACTCTTTCTCTTTCTGAGCAAAAAAAAAAATTTTTTTTGTTAAAGTGAAATCTTTGAGATCAGTATTTATGGTACACATAAGTCTTGACTAAAAAACCATCCAGTTCCTTCACTGGACATTAGATTCCTTTTTATGAAATAAAGGGTTGTTTCTTTTCTTTTTTTCATATTTTTTAAATATTTATTTATTTATTCCCTTTTGTTGCCCTTATTGTTGTTGTTATTGATGTTGTCGTTGTTGGATAGGACACAGAGAAATGGAGAGAGGAGGGGAAGACAGAGAGGGGGAGAGAAAGATAGACACCTGCAGACCTGCTTCGCAGCCTGTGAAACGACTCCCCTGCAGGTGGGGCACCTGGGGCTGGAACCAGGATCCTTATGCCATGTGCGCTTAACCTGCTACTACCGCCCAACTCCCTAAAGGGCTGTTTCTTTTATATTTCTGTGGCTCTATACTATGGTTAAATTGTAAAGCTAACACTGATAGTCCTAATTGCAGTTGACTCTGACTTTTTGAAAGTAATAAGGCATGATTTTGTCTTAAGGAAAAAGGCACTTTGAGAATCTTGATTAGGAAGACTCTCCATACACAGTGCTCCCATCATTCGTGACCATCTAGTTCTAGGAATGTGACTTTCCCAGCCAGGGGCTGGGTAATTAGAGCAGCTTCTCCATTCCACAGCTAGGTGTAAGTGTTGGGAAACAGGAGATCCTGTAAAGAGAAGTGAATTGTTTAGCCATGTAAATAAGACTAACAGTATCTTATCTGAGAAAATTCAAAAGGGGAAAAAAAACTTAATAAATGATAAACAAACAAAAAAGTAAAAATCAATTAAAATCTATGTTGAGTTACACAGTGCTTAACACTTGAGTGGGGTTAATTCAATACCTTTGATTAAATATAGTGCTTGGTTTCATTCTGAGTTAGTCAGAATTCCTCTAGGAAATTAAACTCAGAATCAAGAAAGTTAATAGACTAATAGACAAATGCTCAGAAAGAAATGCCTATATAAATCACTATTGTTTCCTGTGTGACATATAGGTGAAAGTTAGTAAAAGAGTTTAAAAAGAATAGGACTTTTCAGCTGTCTATTATCAAGATGTTGGAGGTAGTCTGTTTTAATTTGAAGAATGGTGAGTTTAAATTACTGAATATGTTAAACTATATACCTCTGTAGTGAAAGATAAAGCCCAGTCATGGGAAATGAAAACAAGAGAAAATAAATAGGAATACATGAAACTAAAAATCTTCTAAACATGGAAAGCAAACTATACATAGACAACTAGGCTATGCAGTAACTGGGAGAAAATATTTGCATATCACACGTCAGATAAGCTACTGATATAAAAAATTTGAGCAAAATTGGTACAGATCTACAAAAGAAGAAAAAATTAACCCAGTAAAATAATGGGTTAAAGAATTAAACAGTTTTCTGAAGGAGAGATACACGTGACCCACAGACACATAAAGAAATGCTCCACTTCATTTTAACATTAAGGAAATGCAAATTAAAACTACACTGAGATATCATCTCACACCTGCGAGAATGGCTTCAATCAACAAAACTGGAAATAACAGGTTGTTAGAGAGGTTGTGCCACAAAAGGAACTCTGCTACATTGCTGGTGGGAATGTAAACTGGTGTATCCCCTTTTGTGGACCCTATGGGCAGTCCTTAAACAAGTAACAATGGAATTACCTTATGATCCAGTGATACTGCTCTTAGGCATTCAAACTCTAATTAGAAGGGACATATGTACCCTTAGGCTTATAGTTGCATTATTCACAATAGCCAAAGAGTGGAAGCAGCCTAAATGCCCACTATCATCAGATGACCGGCCAAAGAAGTTATGGGGTTTACAGAAGCCAGACCTTCCACCTTCTGTACCCCATAATGACCCTGAGTCCATATTCCCAGAGAGATAAAGAATAGGAAAGCCATCAGGGGAGGGGATGGGATACAGAGTTCTGGTGGTGGGAATTATGTGGAGTTGTACTCCTCTTATCCTATGGTTTTTGTCAGTGTTTCCTTTTTACAAATAAAAATTTAAAAAAAAAAGAAGTTATGGGGTATATATTCCAAGGTATACTACTCTGCAAGCAAAAATATGATATTATGTCCTTTGGAACAAAAGGGATGGAACTGGAGGTGCTTATGCTTAGTGTATTAGGTGAAGATATGAAAGAGGACTACAACATGGTTTCACTCATATGTGGAATCTAGAACTCTGACTCACATGAACTTGCCAAAGGGAGGGAGGGAGGGAAGAGGGGGAACAGAAGCAAGCAAACTGTTTCTAAGACTTGTGAGAACTACAGTGGTTATTTCTGGAAGGAGGATGGAGATACAGAACTTTGGTGGTAGGTGCAGTGTGGAACTACACATTGTAATCTTACAATCTTATATTAATAACAAATAAAAAAATAAATAGAAAGATAAAGCCCAGTACAGTAAGTAGTATAAGATCTTTACAACATACTCTTTGAGCATGGACAAGTTTCTTTTACCTCTGAGGTCTCAGTTTCTTCCTCTGAAAATGAAGAGATCTAACTATATTAGTTAATTGGCACAGTTCTGTCTAGCTACAAAATTCGAAAGGGATTGATAGAAAAATAGACAACTGTTGTTTGCAAGCATGTTCATTCTGCTTATGACTCTTCTACAAAGGAGTCAAATCTTTAAGAAGTTGTACTTATTTTTCTGCAAGACGAATATACATTTTATTTTAATATTTATTTATTTATTTACTTGTTTTCCCTTTTGTTGCCCTTTTATTGTTTTTATTGTTGTCGTTGATGTCATCATTGTTGGACAGGACAGAAAGAAATGGATAGAGGAGGGGAAGACAGAGAGGAGGAGAGAAAGAAAGACACCTGCAGACCTGCTTCTAATTAATGATTTTTGTATACTTTTCCCATATTTGGGAGCTACTCTGCCCTGATTCGGCTTTCTAGTTCTATTCCCAACTCTGACACATCTTCACAGACAATACTCTTAGCCCACTTGCATGCTAGGTGTCAGGTACAGGCAAAAATTAGTAAAGTTATGGGCCCCTTGGAATATACCTAAAACAGACTTCCAGGCTTCTCCCAGCATGAAGACCCCAAATCTCATCTGCTGTAGTCTTACCTTTAAGTTCCTGGTTAGTAAACAGTTTGTTATGCTTTATATCTTAATACTTTTTCCGCCATCAAGTTTCAGATGACACCAAAATAACTTCTCTGGCGAAGAACCCTACCAATGTGTCCAACCCTACTAGAGAAAGATGGGAACAGGCTGGGGTATGGATCAACCTATCAATGCCTATGTCAAGCAGAGAAGCAATTACAGAAGCCTGGCTTCCTACCTTCTGCACCTCATAAAGGTCTCTGGTTCACACTCCCAGAGGGATAAAGAATAGGAAGCCTTCCAATGGAGGGAAAAGGATACAGAACTCTGGTGATGGGAATTGTATGGAATTGTATTCTCCTCTTATCACACAATCATGTCAATAACTATTAAATCACTAATTTAAAAAATGGTGGAAATGATGGTGACAGAATTCTATGCTGAAAGGGTCTCTCATGAGACCTTTTCCTGTGACCTTTGAAGGTTAATGCAATGTTTAAGAGACTAACATAGAAGAATAAAGTAAGTCTTCACAAAATCCAGGGAAGAGATTACAAAACTCTTCTTTGGATCCTGTCTGGGATCATTGTTTAAAGAAAAGAAAACACTCATGAAATTTATTCATTTATGTAAAATGTGCTTCTAACTCATAAAATATGAGTGAAAAATAAAAGGAGGTACTTGAGTCTATATATGCAGAGCCTCAACCTGTACCTTGATAGATCATCTATCATTTCCTATTCAGTGCCTAAAGAAATATAAAATTACTGGCAGGTCTCCTGACTCCCTTTTTCATCTTTTTAATATTCAATATATTTATGTCTATCTAATTCACTTTTCTAAAGTGCTACTTTATGTTATTCCTTTATTGAGAAGTCTATAACTCTCCCTGACATGAAAAAAAAAGCTTTTAATTTAGAATCAAAGACCTCCATAATTTATTTGGCACTTGGAGAGTTTTGTCTGCCCAGGGCCCCCCAGTAAAGCCACTGTTCCACCGTAACTGCTGACTCACTGAATTGACCCTGAACTACAGCACAAGTGTTGGCTTTTACTGATTTCTCTGCCTGCAGGGATGTACCAGATAGTTTCTACCAGACACATTTCTGTAACATTCAGCCAAGTTTATATGTCAGACTTCAGATGTTCCTAGATCTCTTGAGTGTTTCCCTTTTTAAAAGTTGGGTGCTACCTACTCATTCAGTTCTGTGCCTCATGTTGTTTGATTCTTCTGTTGTTCATAGAGGTTTCCTCCTGAGCAGTATAAGTGCCTAAACAGCAACAGATGTATCTTAAAAATCTTTTAAAACCATAGCTCTTCGCCAATCCAGGACTTTCAGTAAATAAATAGTTCTTGATTAACTGAAACATCAAGCATCATGCCTTCTGAGCATTTTGAAACAGAAATATGTAAAAGTACAACACTCCACATTTTCAGTTTGATTATATGCTAAGTTTAAAGACTAAAATTTGAATCAAATCACAAATATATGAATTGGAGAGAATCGTGTTAAGTGAAACAGCCAAAAGAAGGATCATTAATGAGAGAGAATCTCATTCATAGATGGAACTTAAGAAAGAAAGCAAGAGATAACGAAATGAAACCTTAATAATCTGTGGGTTTTTTGTTTGTTATTATTATTATTGTTATTATTATTATTATTATTATTATTATTATTTTCCCTCCAGGGTTATTGCTGGAGCTCAGTGTTTGCACCATGGATCCACTGCTCCTGAAGACTTTTTTTTTGCCCCTTTTTGTTGCCTTTGGTGTTTCTAACATTGTTGTTATTATTATTGTTGTTATTGGTGTCATTGTTGTTGGATAGGACAGAGAGAAATGGAGAGGACCCCCTGCAGGTGGGGAGCCAGGGCTTGAACCAGGATCCTTATGCCGATCCTTGCACTTCGCACCATGTGCGCTTAACCGGCTGCACTACCGCCCAACCCCCTGTTTTTGTTTCTTTTAATTTATTAAGAGGGGTTAATGGATAACAGTATAATTGTTGACAGATGGATGATACAAAGTCTCATCTCCCCATGATAGATGTCTGCAAAACACTCACCCTTAAGTTACATCCCTTTCTATCATGCCCCAGGACACCAAATCCCCGGCCCCCTGCCACAGCCCCCTTCACCATCCACCTTCCAGCCAAATCCCCTATTTTGTTGCAATATACCATACTCAAAGGGACTGTAATGTTTTTGTTTTTTGTTTGTTTGTTTTGTTTTGTTTTGTTTTTTGCCTCCAGGGTTATCGCTGGGGCTTGGTGTCTGCACTATGAATCTACTGCTCCTGGAGGCCATGTTTTTTCCCCCATTTTTGTTGCCCTTGTTGATATTACTGTAGGATAGAACAGAGAGAAATGGAGAGAGGAGGGGAAGACAGAAAGCGGGAGAGAAAGACAGACATCTTCAACATGCTTCACTGCTTGTGAAGCGACCACCCTGCAGGTGGGGAGCCAGGGGTTCCAACAGGGATTCTTATGCAGGTCTTTGCACTTCAGGCCATGTGCTCTTAACCCACTGCACTACCGCCCAGCCCCTGGACTGTGGTCTTTTTTAAAGAGACCTGGGAAGACTAGAGGTGTTGGGGCTGGAGGTGGGTGGGAATTGCCTAGTGGTATCAGAGGATGACAATGGAATGGAGGAGTAAATTATCTGACACCCATCTTAAGGAGACGTAGAAAGATGTGCCTCTGTGACAACACTATAGTTCAGCATTTCCTCCATAAAGTGATTTTTTTTAATTAGCAATATCTGAATTAACCTTTGTGAAAATAGAGAATATAAGATTATTCTTTGTTCAATTTACTATTTCTGAAAATGTTCTTTGTCATTGAGGGTGTTTAAAATGAAACATTTTAAAAGTATGTTTCAAATACACAGTCATGGTTTGGCTTTGGCTAAAATAATCTGGGTGCCCCTACTTCTTTTTGTAAGTAATTGAACTTAAATCTAAAGTTCAACAACTTTGGGGTTTCTTTTTGGGTGTCAAATTGACTGCCTCTGTTTTCCCGTTATACACAGCAGAATATCATCTAAGGTAGAAGAAATGTTGTGCAGTGAGGATTTGGTAAGCAGGGAGGATAACAGAAGAGACTGACATGACTTCCAAAGAAGAGTTATTTTTAAGTATATGGAATGCCTGCCCACATGCTGAAAGACCCCTTAGAAATCAGCACTAGGATTGAAAAGCACTGGAAGCAATTCCCATCACTGGGAGAACCTTGCTAGTCTGTGGCGTGTTGCTGCCACCTGCTGCACACAGATAGCCATGGAGGGACCGATGCCTGGGTCTCCAAGCTGGAAAACTCCAGGTGCATTCAATTAATATTCTGTGGCCATCTGACATTTTTCTTCTCTTAGAGTCTTGGTGATTCCAAAAAAAAAAAACTAGTCACATATGGTGATTCCAGGCCACAGAGATTTCTAAGGATAAGAATTACAAGTCAGACCCTGACTAACACCCAGGAGAGACAAGTTTGCCCAGCAGCCACAGAGCTGGCCATAGCTACAAGCAGGCAGGCATTCCATTAAAAGTGAGTCTGTAACTCTAAGTAATAAACGATTTATTTTTTTTCTTCTTGAACTTCAGGGGTTTTGTTTTTCAAGCTGCCTCAGTGAAGGAAAAAAGACATGGAAGATCTCTGGATACTTCAAGTGGGAGAGAGGTGAGGTGTTCATAGCAAAGGCAACATGTTCTTATTTCTGTTTACACTGAGATAATAGTACTCCTGATATGTTAAATAAAGGAACTAAATTATTTTCTCCAGACTTGTAGTGTTTTCCATTTACTAGGATGACAATAGGATGGAGGAGTAAATTATCAACATCAACCTTTCTATGTGGTTTACTAGACTTTCCAAAAAAAGAAAATGGTAAGGTCAGGGAGATATGAAAGTATAGAACACAACTTATGTGCAAGAAGTCTCAGGTTGGACCCCAAATACTACTGAGATGCAGAACCACAAGATGCTCTAGTCAAAAACAAACAAGCAAACAAAAGTCAAAGATGAAGGCCTCAAAAACAATGATATTTTGAGGTAGGAGAGAGGTTGCTCTGTGGCAGAGTGCCTGCCTTGCATGTGTGAAGCCTTGTATTCAAGCCCTAGCATCACATGGGAGCAGCAAAGATAGAACAAGTAGAATTTAATGAATGGTGCAGGGATCTCTGGATTCTCTCCCTCCGACAAAATCATAAATAAATGTGTGTATGTGTATATGTATACACACATGCCAGAGAGATGGCTCAGTAGTAGGATGCATGCACGTGATCCTGACTTTCATCTAAAGTACTGCATTAAAAAATTAGACTTATGGCAAGCCACCTCCCCAGAGCCCTACCCCACTAGAAAAATAGAAACAGGCTGAGAGTGTGATTCAAACTGCCAAGGCCCATGTCCAGCAGAGAAGGAATTATAGAAGCCAGACCTTCCACCTTCTGCACGCCATAATGATCCTGGGTCCATACTCTCAGGGGGATAAAGAATAGGAGAGCTTCCAAAGGAGGGGATGGGATATAGAACTCTGGTGTTGGGAATTGTGTGGAAGTAGACCCCCTCTTATCCTGCAGTCTTGTCTATCATTATTAAATCAGTGAAAAAAATTAGGTCAGTGTTAACTCCCCTGCCTTTTAGCCAAAGACTTTGGATTGTACTACTTTGAAAACATTCCAATCAACACCAACTGACCCAACACCTCTACTGAACTAAAGGTTAATAAGGTGGCTCAGAATGAGAGAATAAGAATAAAAGTTTAAAGATCTGATGATTCCCTGGACTAGAAAACAAGTGACCTCTTCTAGTCTTTGTAGGAAACATAATTGGTTGAATTAATAAGCAAGTATAACAAATTGCCATGGAAAATATTTTTGTAGTGTTATAGAGGGTACCTATATTCCTGAATATAGTAGCTCCTGTTTCATCATATGCAAATATTTTTTCTACCAATTCAAGTCTAATCTAATCTCCCAGTAGGTCAAGGCAGCACTTTTAATTTTAGCATCACCCAGTTTTCCCCATCCTCCAAGTCCTTGCAAAGGTCAGACCAGTAAATACATGATAGCATGAATAATATTGGACAGATGATGATAGCCTCACTAGAACTATCTTGCCTTAACCTCTAAAGAGTAACCACACCCATGAACACAATTCAGTCTTCTCCTTTGTCTTCAGGCTTGCTGGTTGATATCTATATGACAGTGGTAAAATTAGGATACAGAATATTTCACCAAACATTAATATGCTTGTCTATAGATACTTTATTTGCTCTTGTATTTTGTTCATTAAATTTACACTTAACCTAATTCTTGTTGTCTTTGGGTTTTAAGATGAACATGTTCCATTCTATTGTATTTCAACCTAGAATATCAGTATAGTTTCATTTGGCAGGGGGTAGTTATAATGTTCTTCCATGAATAAATAGATGTTTCCCTAAAACCTAGTCTGTATTTCCATTTGTAGATGGAAATAGCTATACAGATATCACAAACCTGGAAGTCTACCAAGATGGTAGGTCTTCTGACTTTTTAATTCTGATTGTTTCAGCATTGTTCTATATATATTTTGTCTGAGGCCCAGACAAACTGTATATATATCTGCAGCCAGCAAGATAAATGACTTCCTATGTAACTTTCATTCTATCTCAGACACAGGGTGGGGCAGGAGCCCTCACTTCACCACATCCAGGAAATGTGAGCTTTCCTGCAAGAGGGGAGACAGTAAAATTTAGTTTGATAGCTGTCCTTACCCTATGTTACTTTTTCAGATTTTATTAAAATTAAGTGTGTTAATTCTTTGTTCATTCAGCCTGGAGAAATTCTGGAAAGAAAACATATTTTTAAATTGAACAACAACAAAAAAAAACATTATGAAAGACACTAAGCTCACATTTGTTGAATGACTTTGTGCTCTTGAAAGGAAATGTATTATAAAAAGCACATTACAAACTGCTCTGCATGATTTCCTTTGTTTGGATTTTAGAAACAGCTTGACTGACAAGGATCCTGAAGGAGAGATTCTTTGGATCCTGAAAACCCTTTTAACAAAGGTGAGACATAAGATTTCAGAGAACAGTTTCAACTTTGTTCTGCTGAAGGTTATACTTAGCTCTGAACCACATTACTTTCCTGTCTTCGTTTCATTTCCTGGGGTCTTGCCAAGTGATAAACAGACCTAGGCGTGTGGTAGATTTGGGTGTTTTTGGTTTTTTTTTTTTTTTTTTTTCTTAGTCCAAATAAGCTGGTGGCCTCAGTTTGCTTAAGGCATCAATTGACTTCTGTGATAACTATGGAAATGCTGCTGTAAAAGCTTCAGGAAACAATGGAGAAGAAATGGGCATATCGTGCTGTCTACTCCATCATCCAGATACATTTTGTCAGGGGTAAGATTTTCTGTTGTCCTTTCCTGTCAAATCATCTGCTTTAGAGTTGAAGAGGGCCGCTGCTCATTTAAAATGCCTTGTGACTTTTTGCCAAAATAGATCACCAAAGGCGTAAGTTCCTAAGGTTTTCAGTTTTGTATTTAAGCGGCAGTTATCTGAGAAATGTGAGAGCCTGGAAATGATTTCTTTTTTTTTTAATTTAATTTAATTTAATTTATATATTCCCTTTTGTTGCCCTTGTTTTTTTTTATTGTTGTAGTTATTATTGTTGTTGTCATTGTTGGATAGGACAGAGAGAAATGGAGAGAGGAGGGGAAGACAAAGAGGAGGAGAGAAAGATAGACACCTGCAGACCTGCTTCACTGCCTGTGAAGCAACTCCCCTGCAGGTGGGTCCTGGAAATTATTTCTAAAGAACATTAAAAACAAGAAGAGAATCAGTGGTTTGTGCCACTGTTCTGACACATTTTCATGTATTTCCTTCTTAAAAGAATCTCTGGAGTAATTGGGAAATTATGCTTTCAGAAAAGGAAATGCTCTCCAAATGTTAGAACAATTCTTCGAACACACACACACCAAAATCATCCATACTCTGATATCCTTGCCCAACTTTCTTAAGTATCCCTTTACCTTTGTTTATTTTCATCTTTTCTCTTGCAATACTAGTATCTTTGGGAGCTGAGCCTATGTTGAATTTTAACGAAGTAGATATGGACCATGAGAGACAATATATATATATATATATATATATATATATATATATATATATATATATCAAGGAAAAAAGATTAGTTCTGTAACATGAGGATATTATAGTAAACTTGGGTATCTCAAGAATTAACTATGTTTTTCAGATATAACTACAGAGACTTTAAGGGAAATATCTAAATCAAAGGAGATTTTGAAATATAATGCTGTGGATTGGATCAGAGGCAGATTGTCAAAGACAAGCTCACATGGAAAGACATTAAACTGGACTAACCTCTGCCCACTCGAACTTTTGCATCCATGAAAGTGTAATAATTCCCATTTGTCAAGTATCTTTAAGAGCTGCAATTCTTCTCAGTTGTCATATTTTTTTTAAAAAATCCTTTTTAACTTGTGAGCTTCATAGGTATTTTCCACTATAATGTATCTTTTCTGTGACAGAATTTTATGTTACTTCTAAAATTGAGGCCTGCCTTGGTAAAGGCATGTTAAGACTCAATTTTTGTATAAGTGTCCTGTCCCCTTGGGTTAGAGAAATGATAACAGGGAAACTGTTGTCTACTATTTTAAAAATTGATTTATAGGAAATGCTGACCAAAGGTTTATCTTTAAAAAATATCAGCTTGAACTATTTTTAAGGTTTTTCTGTTTGTTTTTTGGTATTTTTATTTATTTATTGGCTAAAGATAGCCAGAAACAGAGAAGGAAAGGGGTTATAGAGAGTGAGAACACCAGCAACACTACTTCACCACTTGTGAAGTTTTCCCCCTATGGGTAGGGGCTGGGGCCTTGAACTTGGGTCCTTGTGCATTGTAACATGTGCACTCAATGAAATGTGCCACCAACCGGCCCCTTAACCTGAACTATTTCTACCCTTACTCCCTCACAAGTCTTAACTACATAGATAGAAAGCCCTTCCTTATATACTGACTTTCAAATGTCTTAGTCTTCTGAGCTAATTTGGGTAGTTACAAACTTTATGGAAAGAGCACAGACTTTAGGTGAGCAAATTCAAGTTCTTTACTGGATGGAGGTAAAGCACTGATCACTTCTTTAATCTCTCTCTGTAGTTTTTTTTTTTTTTCCACAAAGTGTTGCTCTCTTTAAACAAAGTAACACATGTTAAAGTCTCTTGTAAACATATACTTTAAAACCACTATGCACGGTGACCTTTTGCATTTCAGCAAATGTTATTCATGTGTTATATGCAGTCTCTGAATCAAATCTTCCCCTCAAGTTAGTTATATTAAATACAAGAATATTTGTCATAGTAGTTTGTATGCTTTGACTTTTAAATATGCTTTATTTTATTGGATTGTCAGAAAAGTCATGACACATTTTTGCATAGAAAAACATGTCATGGGGCTAGGTGGTAGCACACCTGGTTAAGCACACATGTTATAATGTACAAAAGGACAAGTGTTCAGATCCCCGGTCCCCACCTGCAGGGGGAAAGCTTCACAAGTGGTGAAGCAGTGCTTCATGTGTCTATCTCCCTCTCTATCTGCACTCTCCTCTCGATTTCTAGCTGTCTCTATGCAATAAATAAAGAAAATAATAATAAAGTCATTCCTTTTCTGACAACCCATATTCACAGCTATTCGGAGATATTAAGTCACTTTTTGCCAGGATAACAAAGAAAGTGATAGATATTCATCAGTGAGTACACTACTGCCCTTTAGAAAATGTTGTCTTCCTCTCTTATAAATCCCTCTGATGTTTCTCTAGCTCTGGCATATATGAGCTCAGACCTATCTCTAAGCAACAGGGAGAAATTCTCTCAATTACTTCCTATCTCACCAATGTGGCCAGTGACCAGTGGTTTTGATTACTTGTTTGCTTTATTGCCATCTGGGTGATCATTAGGGCTCATTGCCTACACAGTGAACCCACTACTCTTAGAGGAAAATATTTTCCTTACTTTTTTTGATAGAGACAGAGAGAAAAAGAGTAGGGAGTGGGCATAGAGAGAGAGGGGGAGATAACTGCAGCACTTTTCCACCATTCATGAAGCTTCCGCCCTGCAGATGAGGACCAGGGGCTTACACCCAGGTCCTTGTACATGAAGACAGTGCACTCTACCAAGTACACCACCACTTGGCCCTGTATCCAGTGTTTTACACAATGAATTGCTTCACATGAGTCAAACAAACTGATAACTCATGTTGTTCCTTTCACAGGTTTATGGGAAGACATATACAATGCAAGAGAAGACATTTATGCTTTACCTGGCTCTGATGTCAACTTAACCTGCCAAACACAGAAGAAAGGCTTTCTGGTACAGATGCAATGGTCCAAGATCACTGATAAGGAGGACTTGATAGCCCTTTACCATCCTCAACATGGCTTCTACTGTGCCAGGGGGAGTCCTTGTGGATCTTTAGTGGACTTCAAAGAAATGCCTGGGAATGTGTCAAAATGGATTCTGTACTTAAGGAACATGTCTTCCTCACTCAGTGGGAAGTATGAGTGTACCTTTACTTTGTATCCAGAGGGCATCTGGACTAAAACCTACACTGTTCTTATGCAAACAACTGGTAAGTAGAGAGAAGGAAGCATGTGCTTTCATTCACTCTAATTCATTCAGCATATTTTATGAGTCATTCACAAGCTAGGCCTAATGCTAAGGTAAACAAATATTGAACCTAGTAAGAGAGATGTGTATTGGTAAAAAATAAAATAAAATCATCATTATCATCATCATCATCCCAGGAAAACAATGTCAAAATCAGTAGGTGATAAGAACTTCAATTGTCTTATGAGGAAACATATAACAGAGTTAGGGACATTGGCTTGAGAAATCAACACCAGAGCTGAGATCTGAAGAGTGAATAGTTATTCACACTGGTTAGTTTGTGAGTAATCCAAACAGAGAGCATTCTGGTTGGTGTAAAGATCTTTGTGATGTCTGGGGAAATGGGAAAATGCCTGAGGGAATACAGTCCAGAGATTAAGAAAGGAGGTGGGTGATATAGTGAGAACTAGAACATATAATCCATATTTGATGTTTTGATTTTTACCTGAAAGCCATGGCCATGGGAATACATTAAAATATTTTCAATAAAGACTAGCATGGCGATTATTGCTTGGTTGTGATTGTGTTATAAAAAGATCGTGCTGGTTTCAGTGTGAGAACAGTTATAGTGGATAAGAAGGAAAAAGATGGAGGTGAGTTAAAGACAATCTCAATGGCTCAAAAGGAGTGCAAGAGGGGTAGTTTAAGAAGATATAGACAGAAAATGACAGGTTTAATGGTTCAGCTTAAAAAAGACATGATTTGGTAAGAGTGTATTCATATAACAGTAGTGTGAGTTGAAGAGAAAAGTGAGGGTGACATTCTGGTGTTGCTTACAAACTCAAGTGGTTGTACCTTTCACTGAAATGGGAGACAGAGCAGGTTTGTGTGTGATTTTGTGTGTGTGTGTGTGTATGGAGCAGTGTGTGTAATGAATGACTTTAGATATACTTAGTGTAGGACAGGTAAAGGTGCCAGTGAGACATGCAGCATTCACATACATACTTGCTTTAGAAGCCGGCACTTGGAGAAAGGAATCCTAGGTTTCAGATATAACTTTTCTATATAGAAATGAATTTTGCCTGATCATTGTAAATTCTCTATACCCATCTGGAAAATGATGATTATACTTCAAACCCTAAATAACTTGGTCCTAACTTAACCATTTCACATTTCTGCTAACAGAAATGAATAAAAATGGAAACCAACAAATGGAAAATGTACTGGAAAATGAATGTTTTCTTAACTCGGGGGCAAAGTGCCCCGGTAATGTTAGTAAAAGTAACCAAAGTTAACTCATAAAAAGCTATGGGAGAGTCATGGAACTGCCCAGATAAGGTATAGGCAAGGATTCATGACATGTTCTCCATTTCTTATCAACAGATGAAACCATGGTATTTGCAGTTCATGTGTAGGCCAGTTTTTCACCTCTACCATATTTCTATTCCCATTGTCATTTTCCAGGAAACACAAATATTTGTTCAGTTGAGAATGGGGAGTAATGGGGCTGAACTGAGTGAAGAGAAATAAAGACTTGTATAGAACAATGTTATGTTAGAAATAATTTGAAGTCAGGTAATCTAAATTTGAATGTCCTGTCCATTATTTACTATATACCAAATTATTTACTTAATTATTTCAAGTAACTCCGTTTTTTTTTCTTTGTTTGCTTATTTGCTTGTTTGCTTGCTTGTTTTGTATTGTCATCACTGGGGCTTCACCACTCCTACATGACTTTTTCCACATAGAAACAGAGATAAAGAGGCAGAGAGAGACCACACACTGGATTACTTTAATGTGGTGAGAGCTGGTCTCAAACCTGGGTCACTCACATGGAGAAGCATTGCATTATCCAAGTGAACTACTTTGCCTACCTTTATATTATTTTCTTATAGTATCAGAAACATGTAAATATAGTAATTCCTTCATATGTACTTATAATTTGATAATCTAGTGTGATCATCTGTGTAAAGCACCTAACATATGTCCTTCTAAAGCATGAGTTAAATAAATGACAACTTTTATTAAGAATTATAATAAGGGGTAATGAATAACTCCCTTGAATAGTTTGCTACTTGGCCATGTGCACTACTCAGGTTCAAGCTCAGTGCTCACTGCATTAAAGGTAGCTTCTTTGCTATGGTCTCTTTCAGTCTCTCTGATAGAAAAGAGGGGGGGGGGAGAAAGGAAGGGATGGAAGAAGGAAGGAAGGAAGGAAGGATGGAAGGAAAGAAGGAAGGAAGAAGGGAGGGGGGAGAGAGGATGGAAGTTATAATAAGGGACAAGGGAGATTTTACGTAACAATGGTTACGTAAAATGACGTTCATGTCTGATACTCCAGGGTTCCAGATCCAATCTTTGACACTATGACACTATGATAATTCAGAACTAAGTAGTGCTCTGATAAGAAGAGGGGGAGGGAGTGGAGAAAAATAGGGGGGAAAGCCATATATTAATGAATTAATTATTGCATTTCTCTGTTTTATATGAAGAATAAGTCCCTTTCCATCCTCTCCCCCCTCCCACTTTATGTCTGCCTAATTTGAAATCCAGTGGGATATTCACAAACAATAAGACAAGTTCACACAACCTGAGCTTTGTGCCTTCTGCCTAAATCTAAAGCTATACTATTACATAGTTTAAGGCTAAGTGTTTACTTCATGGGTGATGAGAGTATGAAATGATACATTCTATAGGAAGTAAGACATGGAATAACCTAAAACAGAGTGACTGCTATGGAGAAAAAGTAGCATATGCTCCAGAATGGATGGTGTCATTACTTATAAGAAAAAATATTTTTCTTCTTTTTTAAATTTTACTTTTTATTTGTGATTAACAGTGAGTTACAAGGTAGTAATATTGCAGGGCATAGTTCCACATCATACCTACCACCAAAGTTCTGTGTATCTACTCTGCTCATTGGGTTGAGTCTCCAAATACATCTTCAATGTGAAGATCCTGCAAAGTTTCCCCAATACTTTCTTCTATAAATTTTACAGTTTCTGGTTCTTTGCTTTGTTGCAATATACAACATCCAATCCAAGTTTTGCTTTGCATTTTTCCTCTTTGTCCTTAAGTTTCACCTATAAGTGAGATCATTTGGCATTTGTCCTTCTCTCTTTACCTTAACTCACTTGACATGACACCTTCAAGTTTGATATAAGATAAAAAGATAACTTCATCATTTCTTTTATATATATATATTTATTTTATTTATTCCCTTTTGTTGCCCTTGTTGTTTTATTGTTATAGTTATTATTGTTGTTGTTGTTGTTGGATAGGACAGAGAGAAATGGAGAGAGGAGGGGAAGACAGAGAGGAGGAGAGAAAGATAAACACCTGCAGATCTGCTTCACCGCCTGTGAAGCGACTCCCCTGCAGGTGGGGAGCCGGGGTTGGAACCGGGATCCTTATGCCGGTCCTTGTGCTTTGCGCCACCTGCGCTTAACCCGCTGCGCTACAGCCCGACTCCCAGACTTCATCATTTCTAACACTTAAGTTGTGTGTGTGTGTGTGTGTGTATAGATTTCGTCTGTCAGGAATTTTCATTTCATTTGGGTAAATCCTCAGGAAAGAATTACTGTGTCATAAGGTTGGTCCATTTCTACTATTCTGAGAAATCTCCAGGCTGTTTTCCATATGAATTGGACAAATTTACATTCCCACCAGTAGAGCAGATGGGATTCCTTCCCCATCTCCCACCTTCATTACATCCTCTCCAGCATTTGTTGTTTCTGCCTAGTGTATGGCATCCTCACAGGTGTAAAGTGGTATCTTCTTGTTTACCTTTATTTGCATTTCTCTGATATCAGTGACTATCAGCACTTTCTTATGTGTCTGTTGGCCTTTTGGATCTCTTCCTTAATAAAGTATTTGTCCATGATCTTGCCTTAGAAATATGTTTCTCAAAATAATGGGGAACCTGGGAGCTAAATTATAGCTGCTAGTAGTTGCAAATCACTGAAAAGGCAGAAGTTCTAGCTACATGATTTGTGGTTAAATATTTCCCAGCCTGGTGCTCTGTGGTGGTATAGCCATTTGAGCACACATGCTACAATGCATGAGGACCTGGGTTCAAGCCCCTGAACCCTACTTGCAGGATGGAAACTTCTCTTTTCTCCATCTCTAACTACTTTTACCTCTTAACTCTTCTATCTCTACCCAATAAATAAATACATTAAAGTGAATTAAGTTACCTTTTTTAAGAAATGAAATTTCTCAGTCTCCTGATTGTCACTTTGCAGTTGGCCAGTTGGACCATATTAGACAAAAGTAAAAAAAAAGAAAAAAGAAAAAAGAATGGTGTCAGTGTCAGATAGAGAAATAGTTCTAGACTTGTCTATTGGGTAAGAAATGCAGTGAAATGTAAGGGGAAAGAGAAGAATGAGAGAAAAGAAGAGATGAAGAAAGGAAAGCATGAGGAAAAGAAAGAAAGAAAGAAAGAAAGAAAGAAAGAAAGAAAGAAAGAAAGAAAGAAAGAATAATGGTTATGTAAACAGACTCTCATGCCTGAAGCTCCGGAAGTTCCAGGTTCAATCCCCCGCACCACTATAAACCAGAGCTGAGCAGTGCTCTGGTCTCGGTCTCTCTCTCTCTCTCTGTCTGTCTCTCTGTCTGTCTCTCTGTCTCTTTCTCTGTCTCTATGTCTCTCTCTCTCTCTCTCCCTCCCTCCCTCCCTCCCTCCCTCCATCTCCCTCAAAAATAAAATTAAAAAAAGAAGACCCTGAGTTCCATCCCCAGCATCGCATGTGTCAAAGTGATGCTCTGCTTTAAAAAAAAGAAAAAAAAGTAGGAAAGAAGGAAGAAGCCAAAATGTGAGTTTCCTATAGCACTGAGGTATAGATATTTCATTCAGAGGATGCAATTGTTATTTATAAAAAAAAAACCCATCAAGTAGACACTTTTTTTCTCCACTATTCATTTGATCTTCATATGTTCTTTCCTTATATCATTTTAATATAAGTCAGTTCCCTATTTCAACCCTGTGAGAACGTCAAGTTTACATGCTAATCAGGATAAGCAATGCATATATGAAGTACAAGTATTTGTGCAATGTTGAAACAAATGAAAACTGAAGTAATATATACAGTTCTAAATATGAAGATGCTGAGAGACCACAGTATCTTCCTGTTTCCTTTCTATTGTTCTCTGATTGCTTCATCTGCTCACAAAACAGTGTGTAGTTAAATCTTAGCCCCCATGTCCCCTGAGGGCCTAGCAGAGAGGAGACTTTGTTCTTTCACAAAATGTTTTATTCTTTTTGTGTGTCTTTGTGTGCTGTGCCTGTGGATGAAGTTGGAAATACAATAGTTTGACATGTTTCTTTTTTGATTTTCAGTTAAAAGTGTTTCTTCTTAGGTTAGGAGTTTTCTAGTTATTTAGAAAAAGATGCTGTTCTCCAGATTAAATGCTGAACTATCATAGTCGCAATTTCTTTACATCCGACTGGATTCCACAGTGTTTCAGATTGTAAGATTTTGATATAATTTCAAATCTGTTCATATTTGAATCTGTTCCAAAAATACAATGGAATTTTATTTTCCCAAACTATAAGGAAAACCTCAGGGGGATATTAATGAGGCTGTAAGCAGATATTTATCCCATTATCACTTTAAAAATGAAAATAATTAACAATGCTATCTCAGCATGTCCTGATATCTTTTCCTATGATTCTTTTTTTGAAGAAATGTTTATAAATTCTGAAAAGATAATAAGGTAGAAAGACAGTGAACTACTTAGCAGGAAGAATGGATGAATGGATGATCACAAAGGATTTATGCTATTGTAGTGGTAGATATATGTTATTCTACATTTGTTCAAGCTCATAAATGTGCAACACCAAGAGTAAACCCTATTGTAGATAAACTTAGAGTGATGTTGTACATTTATTGATTGTTAAAATTGTCACACTGTGGCAAAATATGTTACTTGTGGTTAGGTACATTAATTGTGGAAAATTTGTCCTTGCTAGGAGGCAAGAAATTAATGGAAATTCACTCAATTTGCTAGAACCTAACACTTCTCTAAAACAATTATCTATAAAATATTTGAAAAAGTGATTATAGGTTCATTAGGAAGTTTTACCTTTTAATTTTTTTAACTTTTTATTTTATTATATTTACTTTTCCCTTTTGTTGTCCTTTTTTTATTGTTGCTGTTGTTATTGATGTCGTTGTTGGATAGGACAGAGAGAAATGGAGAGAGGAGAGGAAGACAGAGAGGGGGAGAGAAAGACAGACACCTGCAGACCTGCTTCACCGCCTGTGAAGTAACTCCCCTGAAGGTGGGGAGCTAGGGGCTCGAACCGGGATCCTTAAGCCAGTCCTTGCACTTTGCACCACCTGCACTTAACCCGCTGCACTACGTCCCGACTCCCTATAAAGCTATATTCTATCTGATCAAGAAAATACTATCTTAAGACAATAGCAACATTCAGAGTTAAAATAGAAACAAACAAACAAAAAAACTCAAAAAGTAATTGTATTATGTCAGGGTATTTTCCCTGTCATTTTTTAGGATAAGCAGCCTCTTCTGCTTCTCCGCTTCTTCCTAGCCTTGTTTTGGAACTTATACAATGAATACTATCATAGAATTTGACTTCTTGACTTCAAAGATGCAGTGGATAGATGAATCTCAATCAGGGCTTAGCAGAAGGGAAAAGAAGTGGGAGAAGCAAATGAAATTAGAACAGAGGGATCATGTGTTGATTTTCTATGATGGACACTTGGAACACAGAGAATGTTGTGATGTTGCTGTATTTTTGCTGAGTTTTTATTTAAAAGCATATTTATTTTAATGAGAAATAAAGAAAGAGACCACTGCTCAGTCTTGACTTTTTGTGTGGTGGGAATTGAGTCTAAGATTTTAAGGTCTCAGTCAAGTTTGGTGTGTTACCAATGCTCTTTCTCTCGGGTTTGAGTCATTGTTACTTTAAATGAAACTATTTCTAATTTCTATGATTAAAAAAAATACTTTATAAACCAATTATACAACCACACGTTTTCCACCTTTTGTTTTGTTTCAGTTACACAGGATGAATGGAGCAGCAACCACACAATAGAAAGTGAGATAAATAGCACTCTGGAAATACCATGCTTTCAAAACATGTCCTCAGACATTTCATCTGAGTTCACCTTTGCATGGTCGGTGGTAAGTGTTGCCCTTTTCAGTGAATAGCAGCGATGATCTTTAAATATTAATGAAGTAAAAAAATGAATAACAAGTAATAATAGGGAAGGAACCATAGTGGATGAGAGGCAGGTGTGTGGAAGGTTAGGGAATGGTCAAGGGGAGGATGGGAGTCCACTACAAATTTTTCTAATTCAGCAAAACCCCATATATGAAAGTCATCATTTAAAACTTGGTCCTATGGTTTTGTTGATGTCTCCTTTTGAAAATAAATTTAAAAAATTAAAAATTAGAAAATTGTTTCTGAATGTTGGTTTCTATTTCAAGCTATATACCAAACTATGATTACAGAGAGAAATAAAAGAGTGATGGTGCCCTGCAGAGGCAACATCACCAGTAGAAGTCCCTCCTCATAAGTATTTGCTTTACCAACAACCTAGGCAGAGGGATAGATTTTTCTCCCAGAATTCTTGCTATTGCATCCTGGGAAATATAGAACATTGCTTTAGAAAAAGGAACACAAATGCTCAGATTCATAAAATAAGGACAGAAAATGTACAAGTAGGGTGGGGGAGACAACCTAATGATTATGACATAGACCTTCATGCCTAAGGCTCTGTGGGCCCAGGTTTAGTCCCCAGCACCACTCACTCATAAGCCAAAGTTGAGCAGTGCTCTTTTCACCCTCTCTTTGTATCTTTATTTCTATGTCTCTCTCACTAAAATAAAATAAATTTTTAAAATTAACAAAGAAAATGTATGTGAAACAGAAGTTTAAGAAACTGTCACTTCTCAGTACTATTATGACCACATGGATGGTTTCATATCCCATATTTCTGAGCAGGCTGACTTACAAAAAAAAAGAGAAAAAATATTAGAAAACTATATATTTTTATATTTGTTTATTTATTTTCCCTTTTGTTTCCCTTGTTGTTTTTTATTGTTGTAGTTATTATTGTTTTTGTTATTAATGTCATCGTTGTTGGATAGGACAGAGAGAAATGGAGAGAGGAAGGGAAGACAAAGATGGGGAAAGAAAGATAGATACCTCCAGACCTTCTTCACCGCCTGTGAAGCTACTCCCCTGCTGGTGGGGAGCCAGGGGCTTGAACCAGGATCCTTACACCAGTCCTTGCACTTCGAGCCACGTGCGCTTAACTTACTGTGCTGTAGCTAGACTACTGAAAACCATCATTTTTATGAGTTTTTTTTTCCCAGTGCAAACTAACCAAGCAGTGAGTAGCTGCTAATAATGTATATAGTTGGTCTCTAATGCTATTAAGTCAGATAACAAAAAGAACCTAATATAATTGTAAATATAGTCATAAACCCAATTTTAAGATCATATAGAATGTTTATTTAGATTATTGCAGTTAAAATTACACTTCTTTTTATCATCATCAACACAAAAATACAAGGTCTAAAAATTTTGATAAATTACAATGAATGTAGCAGCTGACATATTTGGAAAAATACTATATTATATATGCAAAAAAAACACCCTTTAATGCCTGAGGCACTAAAGGCCTAGGTTCATATAAGCCAGAACTGAGCAGTCATGTGGTAAAAATGAAAAATTAGTAACAATAATCTAAATTAAAAATAAATAAAATTAATTTGAAAACAGGAGCTGTTTCTCTTATCTGAGAAGAGGATAAAAGGAAGAATGCTAAGAAGTAATAATAGATGTAAGGGACTTAGAAAGGAAGTGAAGTCAGGACCATAAGGAAAAAATAGGCAAAGATAGATAGATAGATAGATAGATAGATAGTGCTAGATATAAAATCAACCAATATTTGTGACCTTGGGAGAACTATTTCAGTTCACTAGAGGGAAACAGGGGAACAAAATGCTGGTGGTGGGAACAGTATGGAATTAGAACCTTATTATATAATTTTTGAATCAATAGTAAATCAAAATCACAATCAGTATTTAATAAAAATAAAGTTAAAATGCTGTATTACATAATTGGGTATTTATATTTCTAGTTACCTAGATAATTGTGTGCTTTCCTTAAAAGCCAGATGCTTCACAAAAAACTCTCTAAGAAGGTGACACATTGAAAGTAATTGACTTGAAAGTAGGTCATAAAACATAACAAACTGATAAGTTTTCACTGTCTGGATAATTTTTATAGTGAAAGGAAAAGAAAAAAACATTTTTTTCAAGCTGTTATAAATTTCAGTCTCTCCTTGTCATCTGTCAGAAAATATTTTACTTCCCTTACTATGTTTGGTTTCCAAAATGTGAAGTTTCTGAGGCATTATGCCAATCATTAGTCCTTCATAAATGTGATGTCCTTCATAAATGTGATGCAGGGCAGAGGGTAGATTGCATAATGGTCATGCAAACAGATTCTCATGGCTGAGGCTCCAAAATGTCAGGTTCAATCCCCTGCACCACCATAGGCTAGAGCTGAACAGTGCTCTAGTAATAAAAAAATAAAAATAAATGTGATGCACTGTGATTCTTAGAAAAAGGCTAAGGGCAAGGATGAGGGTAGATAGCATAATGGTTATGTAAAAAAAATCTCATGCCTGAGGCTCCAAAGTCCCACACCACCATAAGCTAGAGCTGAGCAGTGATCTGGTAAAGATAAAAATAAATAAATAAATAACATGTTTTAAAAAAGAGAGAGTTCAAAACTTTAAAAAGAAAAAAGTTAAAAACTGAAGATAATATCAGGAGTCAAACAGCTATGTTTATTATAACAGTGATAGAAATGTACTATCTATACCTTGGTATGTTAATATTTTTCAACAGTCAGAAAAAACTCATCATAATGAACACAAAATCATTACTAGTAGGGATAAATTATAATATTAAATAATAAATTTCAACAAAACTTTATTGTAGAAATATTTGCTGACAAGTAAGATGACCTTTAATGTTCTTATTTTATCCAAGGTTATGAAATTTGTCTTTCGAACACATGTAATGCCTTTAGTCAGCCTGTATCTTTTGAGAGAATTTGAGCTTTTCCAGGGCAAAAACCAGCATCACTCACTGCTGAAATCCCAAGCACATAGGACAGGGCCTATGACATATAGCAACTCAATAAATGCGTAAGACATCAGTGAATGGATGTTTCACTGATGAGGAAAAAGGGAGGGACATTAGGATGTAGTAATAATGTCCTGGCTTGGAGGGGAAGAGAGGACTGAACCAGGAAGAAAAAAGGGGCAAACATGTACAAATGTAGACAAATAGTTGTAGAGATGACAGTTAATGCATATCAGCAACCTTGGGAGAACAGTGATGGTTTGCAATGGAGGGACTTGGGATTCAGAGCTCTGGTTGTGGGAACAGTGTGGAGCTATACCCCTGTTGACATGTAATTCTGTAAATCAATATCAAATCACTAATAATTTTTTAATATCTGATGATACATATAACTGGAGGAATATTTCCAGAAGAAACTTCTCTCCAAAGGGAACACTGTACTGGGAAATGTGCTGATTAAATTCCTACTGTGCATTCTCTTTTTAAATGTCAAACGTTATTTGTTCCTCTGACTTACATTTGCTTTCCACAGTTAGTGACTGTGGGATTCAGCAAACCTGACAGGAAATCATCTAAAATCATTTTGTTATATCATAAACTGCAGCTTTTCTACAGCTTGACTTGTAATGGTTCTGAAGAGGACATTAGTATCCTCTCCAACCCATATTTTAGCACTTTATAGTTATATAGTTAAACTAGTCATTATAATGATAATGTAAACCACTTGTTTTTATAAAGATAATACACTGTGACTTTTTTTAAAAAAGAAAGAAAGAAAGAAAGAAAGAAAGAAAGAAAGAAAGAAAGAAAGAAAGAAAAAGGTTTCAAAGTAGAGATGACAGAGATGAGCTAAGGAAAGCAAAATCCATTATACTGAATTCCATAATCCTGAGGAGTTATATGCTGTCTCCACTTCAAATGTTCCCTTAAATTCTTAGAAACAATTTTATAAACTTAAGTTATCTTAGGAAGCTGGGAGAGACCTTACCCTACAGAGTGTCTACTTTACTATGCTTGAGGTCTGGGTTTGAGCCTCTGACCACCACATGAAAGCACCACTTAATGAGGAAACTTCATGGAACAGTACTGTGGTAGCTCTCTCTCTCTAGTTCTCACTCTCGCTAAGGAAAAAAAAAAAGTTTAGATGGAGCAGTGGAGTCATACAAGCAAAGTTCCAGTAAAAATCCTGGAAGAAAAAGCAAAAAATTAAGAGCATAAATAAAATAATTTCCATCTAAGTCACTAAAACCAAAAGTTATGCCTTCCTATATGTGAACTTTTATAAAACTTAGTTGGTTCCTTTGTGACATCTCATGAGGAAGGTTTTATTCTTTGTTTTGGACTCTCAGTTCTCATAAAATAATGTTAGCTATGTGTGTTTGATCCCATGCTGAGACCATGCTAAATCTGTTCTTGGAGCAGATACGTTGAATTTGGTGCTGTCATATTCTCGGATTGTGCCTGCACTTGATCAGTACTAACTGACCAAGTGCAAAAAGACAGTGTATTTTATACAGTGACCTAACTTATGAGGTAACTAAGTACAAACAAAGGGTTAGTTAGCCCTTCAGTAGACAGACAGTAGTGGGGTGATACATAAAAACAGACATAGATTGTGTGGGTTTAAATAGAATGCAGCTGGTAAATAAAGAACAAGTGATATTTTTTCCTTTTTATATCTAGAGGTACAAACATACAACCATCAGGGATTCTGTAGGTTTAATCTGAGAGCCTTTAAATATACTTTAGTATTCTACCTTTATTTCCAAACTATCACCCTGATTTCCCACAGTATAAGTTCCAGTTGAATCTAATAAAAATTTACAAACCTATTTTGAGTCCTAGACCCAGCAGGGATACACAATTACTTAGACCATATTTCCTGTCATGGAATATAACTTTAATAAAAATGTAAAAATATAATACAGCATAGAGATAAAATAGTTTAGGTCTGACTAGGTGGACCTGGAGAAGTTTCTTAGGTTATGCTTGAACTAGATATAAAAGATCAGTTGACCAGTGAACTACAGACATGTCTTTCACCAAGACTCTAGGGTCTGTGAGAACAAGTTGGTCATAGGGGTGTGGGGTATGAGGAGCCCATACATTTTTCTCTTTATAATTATGAAAAGGAGGGAGAAAATACTGGCTTCAAATAATTAACTGAAGCGTGAATTCTAGATACCTGTATTTCTTTACATTTTTTTATTATTAGTGATTTAACAAAGATTAATAATAAAATCACAAAATTTCAGGTGTGTGTGTGTGTGTGTGTGTGTGTGTGTGTGTGTGTGTGTGTAAGTCACTCAATCTACCACCAAAGATTGGCACCTCCCTAACCCACCCCATAACCATTATAGTTCTTACAATGTCTAAGAGACAAATTAATTAATGGGAAGGGGGGGCAAGTTCATTTACTTTTGTTTAAATACTTATATTTCTTTATATTTTTATTTGTAAATATATCCAATACACTCTTAATATTTGTAATGTTTTAAATTAAAGCAAGAGTTAAGTAGTTCTGTAAGTGATGTTGGTTTCCTTCCAATGCCTATGGGAGGTCTTGATATTCAGAAACCAAAGCTAACCTAAATGACGGCAGTTGTCCCTAAATTGGCTTCACAATAATCAAATTTAAAGTGCTAGTGAGCCTACAGAGTGTTGACAATTGGGATTCTGTTGCTATACAAGTGGATGAGGGGAGTTTTGCAGGCAGTCTGCTCTGACAGCACTGACTAGAGGGAGAATAAATGGAGGTAACACAAGGATAGGAAGCTGTTTGGAGAGAAAGAAGCAGCAATAAATACAGTGAACAGAATTTATTGAATGGGCTCTATATTCTCAATACCTGACTTTTCAGTAGTCAATACTCCCAGGTCTGCTGTGGGACTTGGGTCAGCTCAGAGATGTGATAGCATCACTACATCAAATAACACTAACGTCCCTTTTCCAGTTTGAGAATTCTGATTCCAGTACAAAAACGGGAGACTCTTAGCATATTATATTAGGACTTTTGAGGGACATAAGAATGCATTTTCCTGGATTCAGTATGACCTTACCCTGCCCCCATTATGCTGTTCTGTCCCACTCCTATGCAAACTTTAATTATGTTTACATTTCTCTTCTATGAATTCTGAGTTTGTATTCATTTTTTGTTATGAATTTGTCCATTTATTCAAAGAGACTTTAACCAGAGAAGTTAAGGGTTGTTTATTTTACTAATTTTGTGATGATATATATATATACAGGAAGACATTAACAACATGTCTTTTGAAGGAAAAATGCTATTTTTGAGACCTGGCTCTATTTACTGCTTAAGTAAAAGAATAAGATTAACATGAGTAAGACCCTCAGTACTCCAGATACATATTTTAATTGCAAAATTTGAAGTTGAAACTTATGGAAAATCCAGAGTGAAAAAAATAACAAAATTTTAACAAAGGCAGACACATATCGCATATTTTGAGGCCCGGCTACATTGTTCAAGAAATACAGCATATTCTTTCTTTTTAAAATAATAATGACTTTTTTGTGGCAACCATTGTTATTTAACTTAAAAGGGTTTAGTGGGGCTGCTGCAGCGCATAAAAGGATTCACAGCGGGAGATGGGAACTGGTTTAAACAATACAAGGTTTAGAAGGGTGAAACAGGTAAAAGGCAAATAAGCACTTATCATCAAGGGTTAAGAGTATACTAGTTCTATAAAGTCTGAATATAGTTATCAAAAGTTTAGTCCCATAAGATAAACAATTATCAGCTCTGGTAAAGGTTGCTCATGGCTGTAGAGTTGTCTAAAAGTTTACCGGCTAGCAGAGTCGCATGTGTCCAGTTTCCAGAAGTAGCCATGGCGGAATCTGGCACATGTCTGCCAAGATGCTTCTGACCAGGAGAAGCAGCAACAGTCAAAAAGCTCGAGTTCTGGCTGGCTGTACTTATTTTTTATACACCAGCACAGACTGGATCTGCCCATTATCCCCCATGTGCCTGCACAGACCACTACATACTCTGTCACCAAGGCTGATGTCAGCACTGTGTTGGGACTTCCATCCATGGTTGCTGGTATACTGTGTCACCACAATTCCCCACTTTTGATTATAGACATGGACAATTTATACACTCCATATGAGCATAGGAGAAATAAGCAAATCTTCAGTGATTCTAGGGTTACCCCTTCAAGCTCTGCCTTCACCCCCAGAGTGCGGGTGCAATAACTGGTTAGATAAGGCTCTGAAGACCTGTGGTCTGGTATCTGTCTAACCCCAGAGGCAATCCACCACTCAGGGAAGCTCCGAACAGAGACTTACAGAGGCATCCCCAAGTTCAAGTAGCTCACGGGAGGCAATTTGTTGCTATTTAATTTAAAAGGGTTTGGTTGTGGGCTGGTGGCTACTGGAAATTAGCTTTGCAGTCTCTTTGGATATGACCTCATTGTTGCACTTAAAGCAAACCGGCATAGCCTGTACTGAGCCAGCAACAAATGTGGCATGATTTACTGCCGCCATGACCTGTGCTTTATGGGTTTGCGTCCCAATTGCACTACATGCCTTTATCATTTGAGCAATATTTAAATTTTGACCCTTAAGTGGTCCAAGGATGCCCTTACAGTCTGCGTCACCACAAACCATGGTTTGTAAGACTATAAATGGTAGAAAACAAATTCACACCTCTTCAAAATGTGTTACCACACCCACCTACTAATATTCCTCAGCCAAAGTCCTCTCTACTCTTACAGCCCACTCTCATCCCAGGCCCCAACCCACTTTGGTAACCATTTGACTTTACTTGTTCCTTGCTTTGCTTATTACTCCCATCTGAGTGCAATAATTCAGCATTTCCCTTTTATATAAATCTTATCTGTCTTTCTTATAGTACTGGTTTAGTGGTACTAAGTTCCTTCAACTGTGGTTTGTCTGAAAAGTGGGATTTCTGTTCAGCTTGCCTGCTGATCTCCAGATATTGTTAGTTGTGGCACAGAGGGCTGGCTACTTTACTTGGGGGAGGGCGTCTCTCTGTGTCCCTGCTGCTTGTGTCTAAGGTTTAATATCTTGCTCCAGAAACTTGTTTGAGATTCAAGTCTCTTTCAATATAGGTTTTTCCCTGTATTGTGCCTTTGCTGTTGTTGTGGAAAAATAATACAGTTCTTTTCTAATCCAACCATCTTTGAAAAACAAAAACAAAACAGTTATTTTTAATTTTCTTGTGGTTTCTGGGTTTTCACAGGAGCATGCATGAGGATAGACAGAGAATAGACTGAGCAACACACAGTTTTATTTGGTCATTGAAAACATTTTAAATTTAGTTTTATTAACTTTCACACTTGGCCAAAATAGGAATAGTTTTATAAGTGTATATAGACTCATACATTTTTTTCTTTTGCCTCAGAATTTGGTATGACCTAGGATAAATTGTCCAACCAAAGCCTTAGCTCCCTCCATTGTGAAATAGTAGAACTCTAGTACTAAGCTACTAGATGTTGTTGTGAAATATAAACAAGGTAGCTAACAAAATAATTTAGCATGATATATATATATATACATATATAGTTATACATATCTGTATTTATATCATATGACTGGTATGATATCTTTGTATCAGATATTTCACTATATGCTGTATAAGAAGTAAATATATAGGGAGTCGGGTGGTAGCGCAGCACGTTAAGCGCATGTGGTGGAAAGCGCAAGGACCTGCAGAAGGATCCTGGTTCAAGCCCCCGGCTCCCCACCTGCAGGGGAGTCACTTCACAGGCTGTGAAGCAGGTCTGCAGGTGTCTATCTTTCTCTCCCCCTCTCTGTCTTCCCCTTCTCTCTCCATTTCTCTCTGTCCTAGCCAACAACGATGACATCAATAACCACAACAAGGGCAACAAAAGGGAAAATAAATAAATATTAAAAAAATTTAAAAAAAGAAGTAAATATATAAAATAATACATACAGTAGTATATATATATTATAGTATATATTTCAGTATATATTAAAAACTAATCTCTGTCTACAGAGGTAACTCAAAATGTTAGAGCATAGGATTTGTATTCTTTTTTTTGAATATTTATTTATTTATTCATTCCCGTTTGTTGTCCTTGTTGTTTTATTGTTGTAGTTATTATTGATGTCATTGTTGTTGGATAGGACAGAGAGAAATGGAGACAGGAGGGGAAGACAGAGATGGAGAGGGAGAGATAGATACACACTTGCAGACCTTCTTCACCATCTGTGAAGCGACTCCCCTGCAGATGGGAAGCCAGGGGCTCGAACCGGGATCCTTAAGCTGGTCCTTGCGCCTTGCGCCATGTGCGCTTAACCCGCTGCGCTACCGCCCAACTCCCTAGGATTTGTATTCTTAAGGCCCTAGAAGCACAGGTTCAATCCCCAGCACCACCATAAGGCAGAATTGAGCAGTGCTTTGGTAAAAGAAACAAATCTTTTAAAAAAATTATGCTCTTTTTTTTTAAGTTGATTTTTAAAAGATTTGCTTTATAACTCTCCATAATTCTTTAAGTTAGCTAAGCAGATAGTGAATTCTCATAAAGTAGGAGGCTGATCATTGGCAAAGTTAGAGGACAGTGAGTTTGTTTACATAACTGAATCTGTTGTGTGTGGGTCTAGAGGATGCAGGTTATATGCATTAGCTAATTCAACCTGCATTCCTCACTAAATAGTAAGGATCAACCATGTTGAAGTTTCAGCAATATTTATTAATATTTAACAAAGTTATCAATATTTTTTCTTTGAAGAACAAGAAAAGTAGACAAGTACAAAGGCTTTGTATAAAACCTCCTACCAGTCTGTTTCATGCAAACCAGGGTGTCTAAGATCATTATTGTCAAGTAGCAATTGAAGTATACTTTCAGTCCTCTATCATCAGGTGGATTAATATATCAAAAAAGACATTCCTTTTCCAGTCAGCAAAATTTTCCACACTTCTATAGTTTACAATTTATATAAGGACTTCTATCTTGCTGAAGTTCTTTTAGAATTTTTCTTTTCAAATATTCTTGAAGTTTTTATTCTTTGCTTTGTGAGAGCTCATGTTTTATTACTACATTCTGTCCCTAAACCTGATTTATTTTTTAGTCTGAGTATCCCTAGCTTTGTGATGTTGACCTAAGTACCTTCTTATTTTGTGGATTTTGGTCAACTTACTTAAACTCAGCTTTATCCAGGGTTGTTGTAAGGAGCATGTAAGTTAAGACTTGAAAGAACAATGCACAGTAACTAAAGATAATAGGTACCAAGTAAATTTAAGCAATGAGTACTAAGAATATAGATATCTTCTACTGTTGTTGATCCAAGTTGAGGGCAAGGTCCTATAGGGGGCCCACAAAGGGTTCTATTTTGTTGTTCCTGATAGAGATGACCAGTAACAATGGAGAGAGGGATTTATTTGAGGTCTACGCCCATCATGTTTGCTTGGGAATCTCAGGACTCCCCAAATTGGGCCCCAGCTGATGGGATGGTCTGATAGTGAATAAAGAGTCATCATTAAAGCATGCCAGTCTCTTTCCCTTATTCAGCTTTTGCAGTCCTTGCTTTGCTAAGGTTAGCTTTGGAGTGAGTGAGAGAACTGTAATAGGAAGTAGGTGAGGAGGGTATCTAAGTCTAATTAGATACTCTTTCATTAGGAACATTATATTGACAATATGTACACCCTTTCCCATATTAGGAAACTACTCTCTTCCCTGATCCAGCTTTTTGTTCCTTCTCCAGCCATGACATCATCTCCCCAGACAATAAATTGTATCCACCTGCATATCAGATTTCAGGCTCTGGGGGAAAAAAAAAACTAGTATACTTTCCACAGGCCCTTTGGAATATAACTAAAATATGCTTACCAGCTATCTACAAAATGGAGGACCCCCAACTCTTCATCTGCACTATTCCAGCCTCTAGGTTCATGACTGTTCAATAATTTTTTTGGCTTTGTATGTTAACTCTCTTTACAGCCACCAGGTTCCAGATGTTAACATGATGCCAACCAGACTTCCTTGGACAGACAACCCCACCAATATGTCCTGGAACTCTGCTTCCCCAGAACCCCACTCTACTAGGGAAAGAGAGAAGCAGGCTGGGAGTATGGATAGCCCTGTCAATGCCCATGTTCAGCAGGGAAGCAATTACAGAAGCCAGACCTTCCACCTTCTGCATCCCACAATGACCTTGGGTCCATACTCCCAGAGGGTTAAAGATTAGGAAAGCTTTCAGGGGAGGGGATGGGATACGGAGTTCCGGTGGTGGGAATTGTGTGGAGTTGTACCCCTTTTATCCTATGGTTTTGTAAAATGCTTTCTTTTTATAAATAAAAAAATTAAAATTAAAAAAGATAAAAAAGGATAGATATCATATTGTGGTCAAAGTATAGTGCTGGTATTTATTTATTTATTTATTTACTTACTTATTTATTGCCTCTCCTCTAGTGTACCACTCTGGCCTTTCACATCCCTCTATACACTAAAGGAAAAGGCAGTCTCCAAACTCAGCCTCTGACTGCCCTTCTTCCAGTAATAGATAGACTGATGGGAAAGTTCCAAAGAGCAAGTCATTACTAAATGACCAAGGAGGATCTTGGACTCTAAAGCCCTCACACACACACACAAAAAAAGTCCCTAGACATGCAGCAACTGTTCTAAGACTTAGCTGCTTGTGCAAAGGGAGCCATTTCCTTAAGTATGAGCCTTCAGATCTCTGTAAAATGCCTCCTTTCTTCTGTCACCACCCAATATTTAGGGTTCTTTGGAAACCACTGTTTCCAGAATATACACTCTATTCTTCTAATTATCTGTGCCCTTCTACATAAGGGAGACAGCAGCATAGAATCATGAGTTATTTTTTATGTGGGTGTAAAGGTATGAACATTGCTTCAGGAACAAGTTTTAAGTAGGTAATCATTTTTTCGCAGATGGTTTCATCTGTGTGTCGGTAGGTAAAGCTGATAGAAATTCTAGGCATATTCACCTAAAGAATTGATCTTTCATGAGAGCTTTTACTATGTATATTCTACAGTTATCTCTATAAACTTTTTCATTTATTTATTTATTTAATAATGATTGGCAAGACCGCAGGATAAGATAAAATTCCCACCACCAGAGTTCCATAACCCATTCCCTCTATTGGAAGTTTGCCTATTCTGTATCCTTCTGGGTGTATGGATTCAGGGTCATTATGAGATGCAGAAGGTGGAAGGTTTGGCTTCTGTAATTGCTTCCCTGCTGAACGTGGGTGTTGACAGGTCGATCCATACTCCCAGCCTATTTCTCTCTTTCCCTAGTAGGGAAAGGTTCTGGGGAAGCGGAGTTCCAGGACACATTTGTGGGGTTGTCTGTCCAGGGAAGTCTGGTTGGCATCATGCTAGCATCTGGAACCTCATACACAGCAAGATCTATACCAACATAATGTATGATGCCTAGTAAACTGGGAATATAACCTTTGTAAAGAGCTCCCGCACTTTCATGTTTCAAAATCTTCTTGACACAATCAAATACTTGAGTATTGTCCAGTTTTGCCGACAGTCAGCCTTGTTTTCATAACCTACATAGGGTAAATAAAAGTCTGCAGTTGCTCCAGCCAGGGACCCAGAGATAAATCTTTCAAAGGTTCCTACTTTCTTACCTTCATCAGTAAGAAACCTCTTGTACAAATGCAACTGTGAGTCTCCATTGCTACTGTCCTCAGAAGCTGGAGCAGCAGGGAGGAGGCCCTGTGCTGACATCTGGGAACAGAGAACTGAGCAGGAAACTCAGGAGAAGAGCTACACCTGGGTGGCCTAGCAGTGGGGCTGTATAGTGGGAGCCTTTCTACGTTGTTCTCCTCATGAGAACATGGTGAATAATTGCCTCAGAACCTACAGACTATAAAGGAGTTTAGAAACTCACAGGGCCCAGTAGTGCTGCCCAGCTTGGCCTAAAAATATCTTTATTTCAATATTTAATGCATTGCCTTGGTTTTTATGAGCTGTAAATGAATTAATGCACGTGGAGCACCCTGCTCAGAGCTTACACAATTGAGTGCTTAATATATAAATGGTAACTTTTTCTCAATAGGAGGATAATGGAACTCGGGAGATGCTTATCACAGGAGAACATCCCATCTGCAACTCTACTTTATTTAAAGGCAGAGTCAAACTGGGAACAAACTATAGCCTCCACCTCTCTTCCATCCAAATCTATGATGATGATCAGAATTTCTCTTGTCACATAAAAACCAGACATGGCAAAATCTTGAGGAGCTCCACCACTGTCAAGGTCTTTGGTAAGAACTTTTGTTCTCTGGACTTCCTGCCAGCCTCTTACTTCTGTCTCCTATCTTGCCCCTCAAACAGAGGAAGTCCTCTGTGCATTGGCAGCAGCTGTGCAAAGAGAGTTATTCTGCAATTCTATTTGCCTTGACACTTGCTACTCATGCTGGGGTTGGAGACAGGACTAGGAAGTTAACGTATGATGAGTCAGTGAATCGAATAAAATTACCCTGACAGTCATAAATCAATCAATTGTCTGGTGACCACACCCTAATTTGCAACTTTTGTGTTGCCTAAGAATATTGGAAGTCTCTCTAATTATAACTGCCCCAAATCTTGTTGCTTAGCTGTCTTATTGTCTTAGTTGCCTGTTAGAGCAAAGCAGAATGAGGTTTATTTGAAAAGAAATGAAAAATATAGCTTAAAAAACGTTTACAGTTTCTCTTTCCCCACCAAGTAGAGTGAGAGCAGTCTAGTTTCTGTAGCCAAGGAACCTATAAGAATAGTCCACTCTGACCTGCATTTTCAGGCATGTGGAATTGAGCCAAAATATCTGCTGTGACTTCTCAAACTGCAGGGTGCAAACTGGAAGGAGAATGTGAAAATTTTATTTTGTTCAGTGATGCAAGGAAATCTAAATAAACAGAAGACCTTGGCTTTAGGTATTTTTCTTTATAATCTTTGTGACCAAGATTCATTTTTAAATGAAGGCAAAGAGAAAAAGCAGTGATGTGTACAAACAATTAATTGCTTTTGAAAATGAGGTAAACAAAAAGGAAATGATTTCACAGAACCTAAGGGTATGGGATGCTGGATTTTTTTTTTTCTCAATTCTCTGAGTCACAGGAAAAGTAAAATGTATCCTTCCAGGGCCTTGCACATGTGTAATTCCACTGTTCCTGAGACCAAAAAAAAATGTTTCCCTTTATATGTTTTATTTATTTATTTTTATAATTTTAATTTATAAAATAGAAACACTGACAAGATCATAGGATAAGAGGGCTACAATTTTCACCACCAGAACTCCATATCCCATCTCCTCCCCAGTAGCTTTCCTATTCTTTAACCCCCTGGGAGTATAGACCCGGGGTCATTATGGAGTGCAAAAAGTGGAAGGTCTGGCTTCTGTAGTTGCTGCTTCCCCGATGAACATGGGCACTGAAAGGCCAATCCATACTCCCAACTTTCCTCTCTCTTTCCCTAGTGGGACAGAGCTCTGGGGAAGCGGGACTCCAGGACACATTGGTAGGGTCATCGGCCAGGGAAGTCCAGTTGGCATCATGGTAGCATCTGGAACCTGATGGCTGAAAAAGGAGTTAACATATAAAGCCAGACAAATTGTTGACTAAACATGAACCTAAAGGCTGGAATATTTCAGATGAATATGGGGGGGGGGGTTCTTCTCTTTGGAAATAGCTGTATGTCTATTTTAGGCATATTTTAAAGAGAACAGCACTAGAACTTCCATTTTGTTTCTGGGGTTCAAGCATAAACGCTGTAGACCCTGTACATGGGGCCAGGCATGCACCATATTAAGTGAGCTATCTCTCAGTCCCCAAGCCCCCTCCCACCCCCCCCCCAAAAAAAAAATTCACAAGTTTTTTATTGATTTACCAATCAATAAATTTGGGCGGTAGCACAACTTAAGCGCACGTGGCTCAAAGCTCAAGGACCAGCTCAAGGATACAGGTTCAAGCCCCTGGCTCCCCACCTGCAAAGGAATGGCTTCACAGATGGTGAAGCGGGTCTGCAGGTGTCTGTCTTTCTCTCCCCCTCTCTGTCTTTCCCTCCTCTCTCCGTTAGTCTCTGTCCTATCCAACAACGACGACAACAACAATAACTATAAAAAAGGCAACAAAAGGGAAAATAAATAATAATTTAAAAATTAAAAAAATATATATATACAGATATTTGTCATCAATGACGTTTCACTCCTCTAGGATGATTTTTTAAAAGAAGAGCAGGGAGTCGCGGTAGCACAGAGGCTTAAGCGTACGTGGCGCGAAGCTCAAGGACTGGGGGTTCCAGCCCCGGCTCCCCACCTGCAGGGGACGTTTCACAGGTGGTGAAGCAGGTCTGCAGGTGTCTATCTTTCTCTCCCCCTCTCTGTCTCCCCCTCCTCTGTCCATTTCTCTCTGTTCTACCCAACAACAACATCAATAACAACAACAGCAATAACTACAACAATAAAAACAAGGGCAACAAAAGGGAACAAATAAGTAAATAATTTTTTTTTTTAAAAAAAGAGCTAGAGAGAGAGAGATAGCATAGAATAGAACTTCCTCCAATGTTGTGTGTGTGTCCAGACTCAAGCCTGGGTCATACACATGGCAAAGGAGAACACTACCCAAGTGAGCTCTTTCTCCAGCCCTTTATTTAAAATCTTACTGCATTATTATTAGTCACACAACTAACTGTTTTTGAAGGAAATCATAGTGTTATAGTTAACAAGACAGGATTGACTATAGTCAAGATTTATTTACTTTGGAGTTTCTTGCTTAAAACTTTTCTTTGTCTCTCTCTCTCTCTAGATCTCAGTCTTCCTCTTGCTGCCTCTTTCCATCTCTCTTCAGGAGTAGGTTATGAAATCAACCAATTTCTCCTTGTGATTAGGCTCCTTCTGTAGCCTGAACAGTGTCCTATGCTGAGTTGGAAAACACTGTTCATCTCTTTTATTGATACCACAATTCACCAGCTTACCAGTGTGTGACTATCAGTAGAAACATAAAACTGACTCATCTGTCCTGACTATTGGTAAATCAATAAAAGCATCCTTGAAAGATGTGAAAAATAAATATTAATTTTAAATTAGACCTAAATCATATTTGATCAAAGTTATTGCTCCATAACTTGATGTAATTGCCTTGTCAGCATTTAAGGCATATCTTCTATTTGTTGCAGTAAAATACCACCAGTTAGATCCTGAATTCTTTCATTTCTTCAGTTGTAAAGAAATCTAATCACTTGGGGGTCGGGCAGTGGCACAGTGGGTTAAGCACATGTGGCGCTGAGTGCAGGCTTAAGGATCCCCGTTCCAGCCCCCAGATCCCCACCTGCAGGGGAGTCACTTCACAAGCAGTGAAGCAGGTCTGCAGGTGTCTGTCTTTCTCTCCCCCTCTCTCTCTTCCCCTCCTCTCTCCATTTCTCTCTGTCCTGTGTAACAATGACAACAATAATAACTACAACAATGAAAAACAACAAGGGCAACAAAAGGAAACTTTTTTTTAAAAAACACTTGAAAAAAAAAACCAGACTGTATCCTGCTTTGAGTTCCTCTGAGCAAAGACATAAAGATGAAAAATTGACTTAAATTGATTGATTTGAATAGTAATCCTGGAAAATATTAGAAGGATTGGTAAGAAAATGAGTTTAGAAAGAGGAAGGACAGCACAGTGGTGCATCAGGTAGAATGCACATGTTATAAAGAAGAGAAGGAGAGATCATAAGGTACCCATAATCAAAAATTACTATTATGGGTTTCTCAAGGGAGTTTCTCAAGTTTCTCAAGGGAGAAACTTGCTAGAACACACATCAGTTCTCCAAAGTGAAGGCACAGAAACTGGCACTGTTCACCAAGCCTGATCTGTGATTCCCGTTGATTTTCTGTGCCTTCCACTTTGTCCTATTTGTGAACTAAGCATTTTCATAACTCCAGTCAAAACTTAGGAGACTGAGTCACAGAAATTCCCTGCCAGAGATCTTCACTTTGTATAGACATATGCAAAATAGATATAGCAGAGAACCTTGATAAGTGATCCTAATATTTTATCCACTAGTTTATAGATAACTTTATCTAATTTCTCTATAGCCATTTCAGTTCAACAGAATGTGCATGCTAAATATCCATTTTGTACTGGGCATTGTTTAGGGCAAAGATGGAAAAATGAAAAAGAACAGTCTGGCATTAGGTACTTACAATCTAATAAGACAACAAAATCACAAAAATGGTCAACGATGTCTTTTACTAAGCAATTAAACAATGATATCAAGTGTTTTTTTTTATCTCTGTTTCTTTCAGGAATTTGTGTTGATTTTTTTACATGTCATTAGAATAGAACAGTTATCTCTTCCTTTGTTTGGACTCCCCATTATACCTTTAATTTCCTAGTAATCATTATTCAAGAATCGATTAGATACCACATATTCTAACAGTCTTTTATCCCCTGGGGTTCAGTTAAAACTTCTCTTAAAAATTCAAGGGACTGGGTGGTGGTCTACCTGGTAAAGTGCACATATTACCATACATGGGCACCTGATTTCAAGCCCCCCTGCCCCACCACACACACCCACGTAAGCTGCATAAGTGATAGTGCTGCAGACAACTCTCCTTCTCTCTGCCTCTCTCCTCCATTTCTTTCTGTTTCTTGCCCTCTGTTGAAATATAAAGAAATAAATAATCTTTCATCAAATCCTTCATAGCCTCATTATTAATCGCAGTATATTCTAACTTATTTATGTATCTGTATTTTTCCATAAAAATGAGATTTCTTGAGGACAGGAAAAGATACTCTCCCTCATTTGTTTCCTAAGTATATAGAATAGTGCCAGGCACATAATGTATGTTTAATATAAATATTTGGTGAATAGGAATCTTACACACACACATACACACCATATCATATATGATAGATAGAATGACATTCAATGCCACTAATTGCATCTTATTTGCCTTTAAGCAAAGCCAGAAGTTCCCTTAATTGTGGAAAATGACACCCTGGATGTCATGGGGAAGGTGAGTTACACTGAAATATTTGAAAATCTATAACATGGTGTATACTATCCAAAAATAATAATTAAAAAAATGTCCACAGGAGCAGTAGGTTCATAGTACCAGCACTGAGCCCCAGTGACAACCTTGGAGGTAAAAAAGAAGGAGTGGATGTCTTATAATTTCTTGATATCATTGTTTATAAGTAATATTTATTCAATCCAGTTATGCCTTAAGACTAGACCTCAGAATTCCCATTTTAAAATAAAAGGATTTGTCTAACATGCCATCAGATTTCCTATTTTGTATCCATACTTGCCCAAGTGCTGACAAGGAAAAAAAGAGAACTTTCCTTGTGGGGAAATTAGTGGATAATCACTCATCAATTACAGGGCATAGCTCACTGTGGATCACCTAAGTTTCTGTCAGTCATTCGTTATTTTTCATGATGACATTCCTTTAACCCCATCGTGTTTTTAATAATTTATTAATTCTTCCAAGTCCTTTCACATGTTGTTATTGTGTGATGCTTTCCCAAAGCCTCTGAAGTAAGTCAGACATATTTAATTAAGCAGGTGAAAAATTGGGGTCTGAAGAGTTCGCACAGCTAACTGAGTAACTTATAGAGGACTGAGCTGGGATGAGAAGTTAGCATCCTCACATCTAGGCAGGATGGTATAATTTGAAAGGAGATGACGCTTCAGGGAAAGATAGAGCTAATGTCAGATCCTAATAGATCACTTACTAGCTACAGGTCTTCATCAAGTAGTTAGCTTGCAGTGATTTTATCTCTAAAACTTGGGTCACAATAAATATCTCACCAAGTTCTTAGATGAATTAGATGTATGCACAGTAATGGAATACAAGGCGTGCGTAATAGATGTATCAGGAATAACTTTTCTCTCTCCGCTATTTATCATCCGCCCAGTCTGGTTCACCTATTGTTTCCTCTGCATGCGCATTCATAAATCTACTCTGTGATTGATTCTAGTGAGGGATAATGAAAAAAAATAATAAAGAAAAGAAAAGAACATACGCTGTGAAATCTGATAGACCTGGGCCTAAATTATCTTCTACCACTTATTAGCTTTGTCCCCTGAGACATCAGTTCCTTAGCATTCCTGTCAGAAAACAACCCACAGTCTCAACTTCATAAAGGATCAAAAAGGAAAACCTCTCCAAAGTATCTACCAACAGGCAGTTGGTGACTGTTCAGTAATGGTAGCTTCTCAGTCCTTCCTGCATTCCTTGGTGGTTCATTAGGTCCACGCACACTTGTTGGATGCCTGCTGCATGCTACATAGTCACTACACCAATAGTCCCAGTGGTAGGATAACAGGAATCTGGTTATCTGTGAGCTCTGCCTTCAGTGTTCCTAAAGTTACAAAGTTCATGGTTAATTCAATTTTGAAATAATATTGAAAGGCCTCCAAATTATTTCAGTCAAGATGCACCTCAGGTGTAACCAAGTCAGGACGTCCAAGGAGAGTGTGACACTTGTGACGTCATGTTCTGTATGCCCCTAGGACAAACCCTCAGCTGGACTACTACAGACAGAAAGTCTCTGTTGCTCCTTGTAGCTGAGATGGAGAGGTGCAGTCCTTATTATTATTATTATTTTTCTTTTCTTCATTTTACTGGAGGGTTAATGGTTTGAGTACAGCAGTTGACACACAGGTACAGTTTTGCTTCTCCCTGTGGCAAGAGTCTGGACAATAACCCCCAACTTATGTCCTTTTCTAACATTATACAACAAGACCCTAAGGCCAGAAGGGCAGTCTAGGCTCAATTTCCGTGTAGCAGATTTTAGCATTAGAGCCAAGGATGCAAGGTCTGACCTTATACCACACAGTGATGATGCAGCAAAAGAAGGCACAAAACAAAAAGAAACGCATGGCAATTCCAAAGTTACTGAGGAGCTCAGGGTTTTCAAAAGCTACATATGTTTTTGTCTCATGCTCCTGGCTTGTGCCTAAATTTTATCATTTTGGGTCCTGTCCTTGTCACTCTCTATTTTTATCATACTTGACAGATGTTGGAATAACCTAAAAATAGCTAGCCAATGTGAAACATAAAAAACAATAGCAATGGGGGGTTAAAATATCTAAAGAAGAGAAGCTAACATAATAACTATGTAAAACAGAAATCATAATCTAGAAAAATACATATACCAGAGTTTAAGTAGTTAACTCTCTCTAGTAACTTTTTTGCATTTATTCAATGTTGCTTTGCAAAACATGAAGCCTTATGAATTACCTTCTTAAGTTTTGTTTCAAATGTTTATATGCATTTAAAATGATGTGTTACATCCACCCTAGAATCCTTTACAGCCTAAGAAGGCTCTGAATCTAAAAATCCAACTATAAAAATAAATAAAATAAAATAAAAATCCAACTATGTGAGTCCCAGCCACCATCATAACTTGGGTGGTGAGTCCTTAAGCTTTCAACACAGAGGAATAGATCCCTAAAGGTATACCTGCAGGAAGGGTTGAGGGAGAAAGATTACATAGAAACTGAAAATCAAGCAGATTTCTAGAAAATAGAGGAGAATTGGGCTATTGTAATAGCGTACTTGAATAGTGTGCTGCTTTGCCATGTGATGAACTCAGGTTTGAGTTCAGGTTCCCAATTCACAGAAGGAGGCTTTGGCGCTGTAGTCTTTCAGTTTCTTATTCTGCTTCTATCTAAAAAAAAAAAAAGAAGGAAAAAGAAATTACAAGACTACATTTTAAAATTATAAAATAGAACTATGAAACAGCAATATTTTTAATTTTTTCTCACAAGCCTGGCATTTGTACTTTCTCTCTGTCTCTCCCTTAGTAGACACAGGGAGGGGGCTGAGCAGTGGCACTTCTGATATAGTGCACACATTATACTGTGCAAGAACCCAAGTTCAAACTCCTGATACCCACCTACTGGGGGGCCAGTTTCATAAGGGGTGAGACAGTGCTGCAGGTATCTCTCATTCTCTCTTCCTCTCTATCTCCCCTTTGCTTCTCCATTTCTCTTTGTTTCTATCCAAAATAAATAAAAAACAAAGTATAATATATAGAGAGTTTTTTTTAAAAAGAAAATAAAGAAGGAGAGAAAAACCACAGAACTCAAGCTTCCTTCAGTGCAGCGGGAGCCAGGCTTGAACCTGAGCTGTGCATGTAGCAAAGCAGCACACTATCCAAGTGAGCTATTTCATTGGCCCTGCACTTGTAATTGTTTCATGAACAGTTCACAGAGAAGATACATCTGACTGTTAGAACAGTTTGATGCTCTAAGTACAAGATGCAGTAAGCGGGAGCAACATGGTAAAGGCAATTTGGAGCAGAGATATCCTTACTAAACTGGTATCTTGTTTACTTTCAGGGAGGTACTGGGGCTATCTACAAGATAATGAGACACTGCCTTTGTCTTCTTTGATTTTCTGGTTCTTATTGGCCCCCTCTCTCCTGTGTTACAAAAAAAGGGGGGGGGGGTCGGGCGGTGGTGCAGTGGGTTAAGTGCAAGTGGTGCAAAGCGCAGGGACGGGTAAGGATCCCGGTTTGAGCCCCCGGCTCCCCACCTACAGGGGAGTCGCTTCACAGGCGGTGAAGCAGGTCTGCAGGTCTCTATCTTTCTCTCTCCCCTCTGTCTTTTCCTCTCCATTTCTCTCTGTCCTATCCAACAACGAACAACATCAACGATGGCAATAATAATAACCACAACGAGGCTACAACAACAAGGGCAACAAGAAGGGGGGAAAATGGCCTCCAGGAGCGGTGGATTCATGGTGCCTGCACGGAGCCCAGTAATAATCCTGGAGGGAAAAAAAAAAAAAAAACAGTCCTAGAGGAAGCATACAAAAGTTATTTCCAGTGCAAAAGCCAGAGAGGTTTCCAGTTTGACTTATTTCTATTCCTGAGCTAACATTTGAGGCACAGTCTCATAGCTCAGGGGATTTTTCTTACCCCTGTGGACTATTACACTCTCTTTTTCAAAGCATCTCTGAATTTTTAAAGGTGAACCTTTCAAAATAATCAGAGAACACTGGATTGACATGCAGCTAGCATTTCAAAGGCAGGAATCAATTTCAAAGTCTACTATTCACATGAATGCATGGTTTGTGGGCACAAAACAAAAGAAACTTATTAAACTTGACCTCAGGATCTATGAAAGTGTGCTCTGCCCTTCACTCTCCCAGCCAGTCCTGGTCTCTTATCTTTCCATTATGAATATCTCCTTGGGAGCAGTTGCTCTTCTCCTACCCTCAAATTTCTTCTCTGTATCTTTTTCTTCTCTTTTTCTTTTATCTTTCTCTTTATTTTTGTGGCTTTATTTTTTTTCTTATCCACACTATCTCTTCATATTTTTCTTTTCCTTCCTGAATTTCTTTCATTCTATCTCACTAGTCCCCTTTCCTTCAACAACCCTGAATATAAAATTAGATTACATTTTTAGTTTGTTTATAAATACATTTTGTGAACTTATTTTTATCTATTTTTAAAAATATTTACTATCTTTATTGGATGAAGAAAGCCAGAAATCGAGAGGGCAGAGGAAGACAGAGAGGGAGAGAGAAAGGGAGACACCTGCAGCCCTGCTTCGCCACTCGCAAAGCTTGCCCCCTGCGAGTGAGAATGCTTAAAGATACTGACATTACTGCAAATTTTTATTAAATTTTAATTATCTCATTTCCTATCACTCTTACACCTGTTTTTGAACCTACTTGGATAATAAAAAAATGGCCTTTTAATGTATTACATACTTACTTTTCTTAACAGGAGTATGTTTTAATGGGCTTGCTGTACTTTTGATCTTTTAGCACAGAAAATGGCATGGTTTCATGAACCTACACCCTTGAGACATACATATATTCCCACTTCCAGGTGTTGAACAAGATAATGGAATTACAATATTTGCCACCTGACATCTTAAATCCAATAAAAATCTCTTTCCAAAGTATCACTGTTCCCTAGCTATTTTTGTAGTGATATACTGAGAGATGTTAGACTATGTCTCAATAGGCTATCAAGAACAAAGTTATTTATTTTTTATTTTATTGTTTAAAATGTTTTATTTATAAAAAGGGAACATTGACTAAACCATAGGATAAGAGGGGTGTACAACTCCACACAATTCCGACCACCAGAACTCTGTATCCCATCCCGTCCCCTGATAGCTTTGCTATTCTTTAACCCTCTGGGAGTATGGACCCAAGGTCATTGTGGGATGCAATACAAAGTTATTTTATATCTCTTAATTTTATTTCACCTCTATATATTCAGACTCATTGAAAACAGCTAGTCTGTGGGAAAATAAGATGCCAAAGTACATCACATGCAGGTAGAAGATCCTTATGAGCTAATCAGTTGTAGATAATATTTGACCTAAGAGTTAGAGGTCAGTCATATGTAAAATACATTGATTTCTAGATTAGAAAACAAATAAAAGCAAATGGCACTATAATTTTCCAATACCTCAGATAAAAGAATAGGGAGACAATAAGTATTATTCAATATTTTCACCAAGCTGTCAAAAAAAACCTCTCACAAAGAACAGTCTATTAATGAAACATAGCCAGTATTATTTTTAAACTTTCTGGCTTTGTGGTGTAGGCTACATTTTCTTCTGTTTCTTACTTCAATGCAGTCTTATACTAGAAAATATCTAGGATGTGGGTTAAGGTTAACATAGCTTCTAATTGTGCTTCAACTACTCCCCACTCCTTTAAACCACTCTGTCTCGGTCAGTCAAATAGTAATAATAAGGGACATCCTACTTATCTTATAGGACTAATCAGCAAAATGAACAAAATAATTGGGAAAACTTTTTTCAAGTCAAAAATTAGGTACTTATTTTAAATGGCTTCTGTGTTTATTTCTACAAATAGCCACTTTACATTATTTGGGGAATAAAACCAATTAAAATGTAGCACTCTTTTAGATTTTAATCTACAAGAATATTCTTTTCTGACCACTGCTTAAAATAGTTTCTTTTCTCTATTTTTTAATTACAATTTAGGATCATTTTATTCTGCCTCTATATAGTTGGGATTTCCTTTCTCTATCATGCAGTTTAAGCTTACAACATTACTTTAGGACTAGATTCTTCTTAAGGTCTTCTAAGATTCTAGCCATTAATTTGACTAATTTATTGTTCACATTTTAACATAATCTCTTAAAGGTAGATGCTATCATGTCAAAAGGAAAGAAAAACATTTTGTATCACTTTGACTCATGACAACTGGTGGAGAGGGAAAAGACATCTGTCTCTTCTGAATTCATAAATAATCTGTTCTGTGGTCTGTCTTTATCCACAGAGGACATTTATCTGCATGCTGAAGAAGGTGTTTCCTACAGCAACTCTCAGGTGGTTTATAGATGGAAGCTCTCCTCAAGATAAACAAGGTAAAGAAATCATTCATTTTAAATAGGTTGACAAAGAAAGAAGACAAAACAAAACAATCCATTTCCTTATTACATTTTAGCATTTAAAAATCGTCTTTATTGCAAGAGCCTCATTTCTAGATTATATAGAATACTTTTTTTTTTTTTTTTACCAGAGCACTGCCCTGCTCAGCACCTCTCCTTTATGGTGGTGTGAGGGATTAAACCTAGCTCATTAGTGTCAGGAATGAAATTCCTTTGCATAACCACTGTGCTATCTCCTCAGCCCTAGGGATGAGTGCTATGATAAGGAACTAGACCCCTATAATCTTACAGTCTTATAAACCATTACTAAATTCCTAAAAAAGAAAAAAAAAAAAAGAAAGAAAGAGCATCATCTTACCTACTAGATGCCATCCTCTGAAACTTTATCTGGCTCATCCAAGGGGCTAAGAAGTGAAATTCCTCACCATGTCAGAAATACCATTGACCTGTCAACTTAAATATAGCTAAACACTAATGTTTTATTTATTAACTGTTAACAAAACAGATATTTTCTATAATAGTAAAAACAGTAATTCAACATACATTTCATAAATACTTCACTGGGCTGAATGAATCTAGCATCACTGCTTTAATTAAATCATCAATAATATCCATTTTTTCTTATAAGGATCTGGGTTGGGTATGGATGGAATGGGTTACAGGTCATGTATATAAAGTATATTACTTCATGACAAAGAATTTGTTCCCAAGAGGATAACAAGTAGTTTCTGAAGCAGGAATGCACTTTGAAACCAACTCAGTTGATAACACACAAAGCCACATCACTTACAGGCAGTAAATACGACAATCTCAGCCAAAACAATCCCAGCTGTCTCCTGAGACAACAGATCCTTTCTCCCGAATCATATTTCCTCCCAGCTCAATATATATTCAATAGTAATTGTGTCATATAACTCCTCCTGTACCACTATTTTAATTGATAAAATTAAAAGTTTGGTGAATAACTGTAATGGTTAGGATGTATTTTGAAACTATTGTCACTTTTGCTGTTACTTCATTTCCAAAACAGTTTATTTATATTGGAAGGACACAATCCTGAAAACATCTACTCAATGTCATTATAAATTTATTCTCTTTATAAATAAACCCTGGTTTGTGTACCCACCTCCCAACCTCCACCCAACTGTAAAGCCAGACAGCGTGATCAGAATTTCACTAGCTTACAACAGCACTTAGTTTTTCCCTAGGCAAGTAATAACTTCAGAACTAGTATTTAAAAACCTTTAATAAAAAGAAGATGTGAGAGTTCAGAAATTTCTGGCCTGTGATGATAAATGGTTTTACATTAATTTCCTGCTGTTATGTATGCGACTTGGAGGTTGTGCTAACAATGACAAACAGGTTTCTTTTTCTAAAGAAGACTCACAGGACCTAGAATGACAATGGTGATACATCTACAGCTAATTTCAGAGAAAAGACCCATTATAGCAATGCCAGTAAGGTGGAACAGGCATTACATGTAGATATTTATAGCAAGGGGTCTTAAGAGGTCAGGCAATGGCCCTTTAACTACCTCTGTAAGAAGAAATTACCTGTATGTTACAAAATCCTCAGAAATGGAATTTTTGGCTGAGGATGTGTTAAATTTACTAGTCACTGAACCATAATCCTGCTATGTGAGCAGGTGCTCACCCTGACCAGGTGCAAACAATAAATCTCACCATTATCAATAAGCAGTGCTGATAAGCTAGCTGGAACAATTTTCTACCTAAACTTCTAGGAGCTATGCTCACAAACAAAGCAAAACTATTAATCAGTACATTTCCTGCTTTGACCAGAGATCCATGCTAGGAAGGAGCTTAGTGGAATCATTCAGGTTAATGGCAGGCCTGTTGGAATAAACCCTCACAGCACAAAAACTTTGGTTTGAACACTTTTGAATTCTGTATTTACCAGAAAGTCAGACCACTTTCAGCTGTATCTTGGCATCATTGTATAGATTATACAGAAAACATTGGTGATTTACATTGTCTTCATTTGTCTTGTAGAAGTAAACATTACTAATGAAAACAGAAAAAACAAAGGTGGATTTTTGGAAGTGAAATCTGTTTTGACAAGGATGTATGGGAATAAGCCTGGCCAATCAAATAACCTGACTATATGGTGTATGGCTCTGTCTCCAGCACCTGGAAATAAAGTGTGGAACATCTCATCTGAAAAGATCACTTTTTCCTTGGGTGAGTTGTCTGTTTAACAGGGTCCACAAGGGCTGGTCAACACTGCCATAAGGAAAAGACAGAATATTCATTAATCAATTCTATGACACTTTCATATCAGAAAATTGCCTCTACACAATTCCAAATCATTAAATATCAAACTGGCAAACATTTTTTGACAAGTGGGAGCCTACTAAAAGGATTTCATCAAATAATAATCATATGTCTCCTGTTTCTAAGAATTTCTAGTGAATACAGCAAATTTTTGTTCAAATTCTATTGACAATTCTGAAGTAGCTGATATTTTGTGAATTTACTACATAATGAAGATTAATACTTATTGCTGATGATAAAGAGAGATTTTAAAGATCCTTAAGTTCCTTCCGTATCACTGTATGAGGATAAGTGTTTCCTTTTATTCCATAACTATACTCTGCATTTTGGGTCCTGCTCAGCTCTGTGACAAATGCAGGAAAATTATGACTATAATGTTTGTCTAGAGAAGGCTTTGTGGTATAAATTCATCCCCACCACCCAGAAGTGGAATTCATTCTGCTACTGAGTTGGTGGCACCCATCTCTGGAACTGTGTGTGCATATGTGTATGTACTTACACTTTATCCTCTGAACACTGGGGTTAATCATTCAGAAAATTGTGGATTCACAATAAAATATGTATATTCAACTTTTCCTAATTCCTTGAAAAATAAGTGCATCTTCTTTCTAGAAGGGCATGGTCAGGGCTGCAGTCTTATGACAGAAAAAGATACCTTATTCTCACTAAGTGATTGACACTTTCTCCAAAAAGCATTTTTTTGCCTCCCAATTCTTTCCTTTTTTTTTTTTTTTGCTTTTTTTAAAATTTATTTATAAAATGGAAATATTGACAAGACCATAGGATAACAGGGATACAATTCCACAAAATTCCTACCACCAGAACATCTTATCCCATCCCTTCCCTTGAAAGCTTTCCTATTCTTTATCCCTTTGGAAGTATGGACCCAAGATCAATATGGGGTGCAGAAGGTGGAAGGTCTGGCTTCTTTAATTGCTTCCCTGAGCTGGAAGGTCAATCCATACTCCCTGCCTGTCTCTCTTCCTAGTGGGGCCGGGTTCTGGGGTAAGCAGGGCTCCAGGACACATTGGTGGGGTTGTCTGCCCAGGGAAATCAAGTTGGCAATCATGGTAGAATCTGGAACCTGGTGGCTGAAAATAATTAATATATAAAGCAGAAAAAGTGTTAAATAATCAGGAAACCAAAGGCAAGAATATTACAGATAAGATTTGGGGTCTCCATTTTGGAAAAATATAGTAGGTCTATTTTAGGTATACTCCAAGGGGCCCATGACTTTACTAGTTTTGCCGGAGTCTGACAACAAATATGAAGGTGGACCCTGGGTATGTGGTGTTATAGTTGGAAAAAGGACTAGAAAGCTGAGTCAGGGAAGAGAGTAGCTCCCAAATATGGGAAAAGTTTATAAGTATTGTTAACTGTAAACTCTATCGATTTGATCTGGGGACCATATTCATTGCAATAGCCTGTGTCACCTCTGCATCGATGTAGGTCTGAGCTCACATTCTGTGGTCATGGCTAGGAACATTCCAGGCTGCACTAATTTCAGGACCCATCTTCCTTGAGTGGAGAGTATGTTGCCCAACCTCCCTTTTGGAGAATGGGACATTTCCTACCATTGTTGATCTACATTGAGGGGAAGATCCTATAGGGGGGCCCACAAAGAGGTCCATTTTGTTGTTCCTGATGGAGATGACCAATGACAGTGGTGAGAGGAATCTGTTAGAGGTCTAGGCCCATCATGTCTGTGTGGAAATCCCAGGACTGCCTGATTAGGGCCCCAGGTGATGGGGTAAGCCTGGTAGTGACCAAAGAGCCATCATTAAAGTGAATTGGTCTCTTGCCCTTATCCAGTTTTTGTAGTCCTTACTTTATGTGACAAGTTAGCCTTAGAGTAATTGAGGGAAGTGAAATAGGTAATATATGAAGAGAGTAGTTAGGTCTAAATAGAAACTATTTGATTAGGTACTTTATGTTGTCTTTTTTAGGTCTTTCTACTTGCTTGCCACAATTATTGACTCACTGCAAACTATTGTGCACTTTTGCTTTAAGATATATATTTTTCCCCAACTTATGTGTACATGTGTACTTATTTCCTATCTTATAGTCCCTGGTCTACTATCTAGGTTCTGTGGCTTTGTTAAGAAGCGCACCACCCAAAATGGAATTAAAGAGTCCTGTGAGCTAGGAAAGGTCTCACCAGAGTAATGAACCTGGAGGGCTGACATTCCACATCTGCCGTCTTTGGACACAGTTCAAAGTGAAACATGCTGAGGTGGTACAGGTTGCATTGATTAGGTTGAGATCAGCAGATGCAGTATCAACTGGTATGAATTGAGAGAAGCATAGAGGAAAGCGAGCCCCACCCCAGAGATTCCAGGACTACTAGTGACTTTCTCTGTATTTTTATGACACTTGTACTTATTGTCGCAGCACTCAACACTGTGCCTGTGACCTATTTTCTAGGCTGTGTGCTCTTTAAATACCACCCCATATTTTTGTCACTCACTGCTATTTATCCCACTACCTTGTAGATATAACAGAACCTCAATCACGATGAGTTCACTGCATTGACATAGAGTTGCTTTTGATTTTTTCAGAAATTAAGTCAATACTTTATCTTTTTATTATAATATTTTGTTCATTGTAAATGTTTGTTTCATCCTTTTAGGCTCAGTGAATCTTCCAACAGATCCTCCACTCAAGGTTATAGAATCTACCCTTGGCACCCAACCATCTCCAGCCAAAAGCACATCTTCTACTAGTAAGAATATTTTCATCTTGTTTTGTTTCCCATGCACTTGTGCATTAACCAAGCAGACTGATAAAAAAGGTTTTTTAGAAAATTTGGTTTGCATGTTCCAGGTCCTTATTTTTTCCCCCATATTTTATTTATCTTAGTGAGAGAGATTGAGAAAGAGAAGGAGTTAGGGGTGGAGAGACCAGAACTAGGTTCAGCTCTGACTTGTGGTGGTGCTGGGCAATGAACCTGGGACCTCAGAGCCTCAGACATGAAAGTATTTTGAATAACCATTATGCTGTTTCCCTAGCCCTCAAGCCCTTTTCTTATCCAGGATATTTTAGATGAATATGTTAAGACATCTTCACTGAGTCTCAAATAGTTAAAGACCTTTCACTTGAGGCCATGGGAAAAATTAATGGCAATAGATATTCAGTGAGAGACTTAAACTTTATATTTATTGTTAAATAGGTTAATTAATTAGTAGTCCTCCTGCTATGTTCTCAGTGGGGTATTTAATAAATTGGTTGTAAATGGGGCTTGTATGGACTAGAAGTAGGTAGAAAGCCTTAGATTTAAATTTATTCTGGTTTAAATTAGTTTTGACAAAGTAGACAGGGGCGAGTTCTGAACTGGGCCTCCCAGTGGCATTTTTAATAATGGAGGTCAGACTGGGTCAGTGTCACTATAGCAAAAAAGAGGCAATGACTTTCAGAAGTTGGCACTGATGTAAACAAATAATAAATTCCCATGTCTGTGGCTTTCATGTTTAACAAAGAACCATGATGACTTTAATACCAAAAAAAAAAGTATGTTCTAGATAGATCAGAAGTGTGGTGTTCATTTCTTATTTAATTAAAATTGTTTATTCTCACTGAATGTGGAATAAAACAAAAGTCATAAGTAAGAAAGAGCAACTCCTGTAGCCTGTAGCCTGTAGCCTCCAACATGCAGCCTACAGTCATAGTCACAAATTGATATTTCTCAGATAATGAAGCATGTGGCAGTGTAAGAAACATCTTTGGATCACCTGTGAGATTCTATTACTATCTCATTTTTTCATAGTCTCTGATGTTACACAACTTTTTTTTTCTTTTCCTTTTTTTTCCCCCTTTTTTCCAACCAGTGTTATTGCTGGGACTCTATGCCTACAATATAAATCTAGCACTTTTGGTGACCAGTTTTTCTTTCCTTCTTTTTTTTTTCTTTTTTTATTTCATGGGACATATAGAAATTGAGAGGAGAGGGGGACAGAGAGAAAAAGAAAGAATAAGAGACACCTGCAGACTTGCTTCACTGCTCTTAAAGCTTCTCCCCTGCAGATGAGGACCAGGGTTTTTTTTTTTTTTTTGGGGGGGGGACACCAGTGTTCTTTTTCCCAATATTTAAAAAGTTCAACATACATTATCAAAACAAAGAATTGAGGAGAGAGCATGATTTTCAGGAATTTTAAACTTTATTTGGGAAAATTGAGAACATTCAGATGTTAGGACATGAGAGAGAGAGTAAAAAGTCGAGTTATCATTTACATGATAGTCCAGACAGAGAGAGGGAGGGAGACAGAGAGAAAGAGAGAGAGAGAGAGAGTAAAAAAGCTGGGTTGCCATTTACATGATGGTTTGGACAGAGAGAGCAAGAAATTCACAGATCGAGTTTTTAAAACCCAAGCCCTGCCTCCACCTATCCAAGCCACACCTGTCACCACTCCTATTTTCTGGGCGGTACCCTCCAGTACCTCCCCTCCAGTACCTCCTGTCCATCAACAGACTCAAACCTGGTTCCTGTTGCATGGTAATGTGTGTGTTCAACCAGGTGTGCCACTGTCCAGCCCCCAGAACTTTCATTTTTATTTTTCTCATACCTTTAACTAATGGCTTAGCAATAAGGCTTAATAGATTTTTATAGTTTCTGTGTAACAAATAATATTCAAAAATATTGCCTTAAATTTCTTTAGTACCTTGCATAATCACATATATTATCATATATATAGCAAATTATTCCCAAATTTTGCACCATATTAAACCAATATCTGTCCCCTATGGCTTCTACTGGTCAGAGATCCAGGAATAGCTTAGCTTGGTGGTATCATCAAGATTCTTTTATGATGTTGAGTGATTTGGATCCATTCCCTAATGGCACAGGGAACTAACCAGAATTATACAGTATGTTTCTGTCTCCTCATTTCAACTTAAAACTAACTAAGCTGCTTTTTCATTTTAATGAACTTTCTAGTGACAATATAAATCAGCCCTGTACAAAGTTGAAATATTAATAGAAATGGGCAAGAAGGTTTTCAAAACTTCACATCTAACCTCAGGGTAATTTATGAATTAATATAAACAAAGATATTGTGGATAAAGTTTTGCTTTCTTCTACACTCATTATTTCCTGGGAATGAGTCATTCTGATGCACTTCTGCATACTTGCAAGATTTAATGAAAGTAAACATTTGCTCAGAAGAAGAAATAACCAGTAACAAAGCAGTCATCTTTCTGTCTGAGTTTTGGGATTTCACTGGCCTACATAAAGGGTCATGACATAAAGCCAACAATTCAATGTTGTAGAGGGCTTAGTTAGTGGTGAAGTTGAAACCTTGATACAGGCAACAGAAAACATGTTTGTTTTGTTGTTGTTGTTGTTGTTAGTTTTTTTTTTAAGTTTTTTAAAATTATATTTATTTATTTCATAGAAACAGCCAGAAATCAAGAGGGGGAGGGTTAGAGACCTGCAATCTTGCTTTACCACTCATGAAGCTTTTCCCCTTCATGTGGTGACCAGGGTTCGAGCCATTGTAACATGTCCACTCAACCAGATGTGCCATTACCCAGCCCCAAGGAAATTGACAACCTCACCAATGTGTTCTGAAAACTCACTTCTCCAGAGGCACTACCCCACTAGGGAAAGATGCAAACAGGCTGGGGGTATGGACTGACTTATGATATCTAGCAGAGAAGCAATTACAGAAGCCAGACTTTCCATCTTTTGCACCCAGTAAACAATGTTGGCTCATATTCCCAAAGATAAAGAATAGGGAAGTTTCCAATGGAGGGGATGGGACATAGAACTCTGGTGGTGGGAACTGTATAGAATTATACTTCTATTATCTTGCAATCTGTTATCATTATTAAATCCCTAATAAAATATTCTTTAAAAAGGAAAAAAAAACTTACATGCTTACTCACATGCTGAGCTCATCTTACTCACATGCTGAGCTCTATATTCAAAATTAATCTTTTAGAGATTCTAGTAAGAAAAATATAAAGTTATTTTACAGCATTAGTTTTGCACCTGGGGATATCCTCTGTTGCCATGCACACAGCCCAGGCTCAAGTCTGGCCCCCACTGCACTAGGGAAAAACCTTCTGTGCTGTGTTGTTTTCTCTCTCTCTCTCTTTATCTCACAATTTTGAATTCTTTTTTCAATTTTATTTAAAGCATTTTATTTATTTATTTAAATGAGAGATACAGAGAGAAATATGAAAGAGAGAGACCAGAGCAGTGCTCAGCTCTGGCTTATGATGATTCATGGGGATGAACCTGGAACCTCAGAGCCTCAGGCATAAAAGTGTTTTGTATAACCATTCTGATGCCTCCCCTGTCCCCATCTCTCTGTCTGAAATAAAAATGATACAGAACAATGAAGCAAACTGTTGTCAAACCAATAAAAGATAATCAAATGTTCCACTTGGTATTATGTCCTCTAATAGCTACAGAATGTCTATGTACGTTTTTAAGACAGAATTATTAAAAAAAAAAAAAGAATCTGAGGGACAACTCACTTTGTCATAGGTATGGCCCTGGTTCAAACCCTGGCACTATCTGAGAGTAACACAGCACCAGGGGAAGCACTCATACTATGAGGTTATTGAGGGGGAAGGGGTGGGGAGCAGTTAACTGGGAACATTCCCCAGTAGGTCCCTCCCTTGGAGTTCTAAACTGACTTCTACATGAAAGAAGCTCAAAGAGAGCCAGTCATGTTTCAGGGAGAAAATGAGCATTTATTGGGAGAAACTAAAGACAGAAAAGGAGAAGAAAGTACAAGCCAAGTAGGCATGTAGACAAGAGAAGACAGGCTGAGAGAGAGAGAGAGAGAGACTCTGAGAGAGAGAGAGAGAGGAAGAGAGGCTCTGAGTTTCCTGATCTTTTAAGTTTTATAGTCCTTTCAGAGGAAAGAAATGCACTTCAGCCTTTGCTCTTCAGGTGCTTACATCTGCCTGTATCTGCATTTTATGGCTTTTTGCAGGCAGGTCAAAGGGAATGCTGATTCAGGATATGCAGACACCCCAGCCTCCAGTCCCGTCTCCTGGCTTCCAGCAGGGGGAGTATGGGGGAGGGGTGCTGTTTTTCCTAAACTGTCCGCCAACAGTCTCTCCGGCTTTCTCCAGCTGAACTAAAAAGAATGAGGGGAGGAACGAACAAACAGACAAACCTTGAGAAACAATGCTACTGCCACTAGTGTGGCCCAGTCTACCACTGTCCAGCCTTTACTGAGACTCAGGCTAAGGCCGAGACTGTGCACTGTGACAGGTAATGCTCCGCAGGCTCACAGCAGTCCACCCCATCGTGCAGAACCTAGGCATTTGCCAAGGTGCAGGCTGGCATTGGGCAAATGTGGCAGGTGCTGTTACTAAGTAGGTCCCAGCAGGTGAGAACACTTGTGAAGATTTGCATTGGCTGAATCCTCTTCCTGAGAGCTCCCGGGACACTGTGTCCTCCTATATTCTCCTTGAGAAAACGTCCAAAGAGGTCTTTGTTCTTTCATGAGTTCTCAATTTTGTTGTTGTGGTGGTCAACACAATTTGGATTATCTTTTTTGATTTTTAATATATATATATATATTTACTGGATAGAGACAAAGATATCGAGAGGGAAGAGCGAGACAGCTACAGCACTGCTTCACCACTTGTGAACATTGCCCCCTCCGTTTGGGACCGGGGGTGGGGGTAGAGGGCCTTCAACCTGGGTCCTTGCATATTGTAACAGGTGCTCTCAACTCAATCAGGTGTACCACTGCCAGCTCCCTGGATTTGTAAGATGAAGATAGAGCAGCTAACTGGGGCCATTTCCCAGTTCCCTCCTGTGGGGTTCTACACTGACTTCTACACAGTAGAATCACAAAAGAGCCAGTCATGTTTCAGGAAGATGAGCATTTATTGGGAAAATGTAAGGACAGAAAAGGAGAAGAAAGGACAAACCATGTAGGCATGTAGATCCCCCCCAAAAGAGAGACACAGACAGCTAGGGTTCCTGGTCTTTCCAGCTTTATAGTCCCTTCAGAGGAAGGACAGGACATAGTACCAGGAGTAAGGACACAGGTTCAAGCCCCCACTCCCTACCTGCAGAGGGGACACTTCACGGGCAGTAAACCAGGTCTGCAAGTGTCTTCCTTCTCATCCTCTTTAGCCCCCTTCCCCTTTTTATTTCTCTCTGTCCTATCAAATTATAGAAAAAGATTTTAAAATGCACAACACTAAGTTTTATCTTATTATGTAACTGAAGGAATTGATGTAGAAAGGGACAAAGCTAAAGTCATCTCAACAAGAGCAATAAAATTCAAATTTAGGGCCTGAGGAAGAATGTGTGTGTTGCCGTGCAGGTGACCCGGGTTCTAGTCCCAAGACCATATAACAGGTGCTATGCCAACAGAGGATAGATACTTCAGTGCTGTAGTGTCTTTCTCTTTCTCTGTTTTTCTATTTGAATGAAAAAGTATCCTGGATGGGGTGAAACTGTGAGACTCCAGTTCCACCAAGTTAAAAAAAAAATATATAGGAAATTTTGAATGTATGCTAATCAGCAGGTTCAAAAATTATAATGAACCTGTTGACCAGTGATTGTTGCTTTTGCTGCAGAGACTGGTCTGTCCACTAGAGGGCGCAGTGGAGAAAAAACCTTAACATTCTCACAGTAGGTGAATTTTGATCTCTCCCCCAGACCAGATCTGAGAGGGAGCCAAAGGAAAAATGGCTGTACTCAGTGCTGTGAAGCACAGTTCTACAGTGATCAGAAACACCTTCCAATCCTCAGCACAAGGCTATCTCAGCTTAATCTGTAAATGTTTTATGTTAGGTAGTCTCTTCTTGCAGTTTTGTTTGTTTTTCTCCTACGTGTATCTCTGATGATTGGTGGGAAGAGTGAACCAGAAGTTACAAATACAGCCCAAAAATCTGAACTATTGAAGGCTTGGTGAAGTGATAGCAGAATTTTAGGTGACTGCGGTAGTAATTACTATCCAGCAGTCAAGTTAGTGTCACAGCAAGCAGCCATTCTCTCTTCACCTCTAACAATTAGCTCTTTTCTGAGGCAGGCGTCTAGAATGTATGTAGTGCCTGACTTGTGGTAGCCTGAGAAGGAGGAGATGGTTTTCTGGCCTCAGCCTTCATCTAAAAAGACCAAGGGAATTGGAGGCAATGGCAAAACTCAAAAGGAGATTTATTTCTCCTTCTCCTGGGGTATACTTGCCTTTCAACACCTGAACTAAACTGCAGATGACCTATTTTACAGCTTCTAAGATTACTTTTTAGCACTTAACTCATGACAGGAGCTCTCAAGTACTTTATATGTATGACCCTCAGTCTTTGTAATCACCCTACTAGAAAGATACTCCTATTTTACAAGTGGGGAATTGCAAGAGAGAAAGGTCAATATGGGGCCGGATGGTAGCACACCTGGTTGAGCACACATGACCCAGGTTTGAGGCCCCAGTCCCCACCTGCAGGGGGAAAGCTTTCAGAGTGGTGAAGCAGTGTTGCAGGTGTCCCTCTCCCTGTCACTCCCTTCCCTCTTGATTTCTGGCAGTCTCTACCCAATAAATGAGTAAAGATAATAAAAAAATAATAAAGATTACTTTAAAAAGAAGGTCAGTAGTACTTTTTAAGATCATATACCTAACTTAGAACTAAGCCAATATTTACCCAGGGAGTCTGGCTCTGGAATTCCTGCTTCCTATTACACTGTTTTTGCAATAGTACTAAGAAGCGCATTCTGAATACTACTTTCATGCAGTCACAACATTAAAAAAATATTTATTTTATGAGATAAAGATAGGGAGAGAGGCCAGAGTAGTACATTGGCATAAGAGGTGCCAGAGATTGAATCTGCAACCACATGCCTGTAAATTCTGAGCTCTACCAATATGTCTCTTCCCAAATCACTCAACATATATTTTCCTTTTTTAAATGTTTGTTTATTTATTTATATTTTAATATTTATTTATTTCATAACTGAATCATTATTTATCGGGTAAAGACAGAGAGAAATTGAGAGGGGCAGGAGAGATAGAGGAGAGAGATAGAGAGATGCCTGCAGCCCTTCTTCACCACACATGAAGCTTTGCCCCTGCAGGTGGGGATCAGGGGGGATTGAACCTTGTGCACTGTAATGTGAGTGCTTAACCAGGTGTGCTACCACCTGGCCCCTTATTTATTATTACTTTTTTTTTCCCTCCATGGTTACTGCTTGGGCTCAGTGCCTGTACTACTAATCCACTGCTCCTGGAGGCTATTTTTCCCTTTTTTTGCCTTGTTGTTTATCGTTGTTGTTATTATTATTGTTGCTGTTGCTCTAATTATTTTTTTAAATTATTTTGATTTCATTAGTGATTTAAAATTGATCTACAAAATTATAAGCTGTGCTCGCTTCGGCAGCACATATACAAAATTATAAGATAACAGGGCCATAATTCCACACCATTCTCACTACCAGAGTTCTGTATCCACATTCCCTCTATGGGAATACAGCAGTCCCAGATGATGGGGTGGTCTGGTCTAATTATTTTTTCTATATACTTATTTTTCTTTTCTAGCCATATATTTTAACTTTTTACATGTATATTGAAATAGATCACCTTAAATGTGTTTTGGACCAACAGTGAAGTACACATGTATAAAATATATTAAAAGTTTGTTTTCAGGAGTCGGGCGGCAGCACAGCGGGTTAAGCACAGGTGACACGAAGCACAAGGACTGAAATAAGGATCCCGGTTTGAGCCCCTGGCTCCCTACCTGCAGGGGGGTCGCTTCACAGGCGGTGAAGCAGGTCTGCAGGTTGTCTATCTTTCTCTCCCCCTCTCTGTCTTCCCCTCCCCTCTCCATTTCTCTCTGTCCTATCTAACAACAACAACATCAATAACAACAATAATAACTACAACAACAACAAAAATTTTTTTGTTTTCAAAGGAGATATAAACTTCTCTTCAAGGTGGTAAGGTCTGGGCATTTTTCTCTATCAAATTACCTTGCTCAACTGATAAGCATATCAGTTTAGATATGTAAGCATATCTAAATGCTTAGCTAGCTTAACAATAACAAAACAAATAAGGCATCTAAAAAGTGGGCAAAAGATCTAAATAGTTTTCTAAAGAAGATAGGCATATGGTCTCCACCTATCTATGAAAAAGTGTTCCACTTTACTTATCATCAGAGAAATAGAAATTAAAACAACACTGAGATTCTAACTCACACCTGTGAAAATGGCCTACTTCAACAAAATGGAAAATGACTAATGTTGGCTGGAATGTAAAGAAAAAGGAACTTTTTTATACTGTTTTGGGGAATGCACGTAGTTGGTGCAGCCTGGATGGAAAGGGATATGGAGAATCCAGAACCATAAGAAGATGCAAATGCCTTATAATCTATCAATACCACTCCTAGTCATATATTCAAAGGACATGAAAATACTAATTCAAAGGGCTCATTATGTCCATAGCTCCATTATTCACAATAGCCAAGTAGTGGAAACAACCTAAATTCCCATCAACAGGGGTCTAAAAAAAATTCTGGAACTTATACTCAGTGGAAAACTAATCTGTAACTTAAAAAAATGATATTGTATCCTTTGGGACAAAATAAAACTGGAAATGATTTGAATTGTGAAGTAAGTAATGAGGTTAACAGGTAACAGCTGGATGATTTTATTTCTATATGAAATTCAGAGAGCTAAAACATATGAACTTTGAAAACAAAGGTAAATAAACTCTGTCTAAGACTGTGAGAACTATGGTGGTTATCATTAGGGATGTGGGATGAGAGCACAGAGTTTTGGTGGTTGGTGTGATGTGGGATTGACTGTATCACTGTAATCTTATAAAATGCGTTTAGGTCACTAATTAAACTGTATTATGTTTTAAAAAACAAGCTATTTTACTTCATCAAAGATGTTTTCAAATTAACATGAACTTTTTTTCAATTTGGGGAAATGAAGAATGGTAAATGAGGGCTATAAAGATAGGAAATGCCCTGTAATTTAAGGATTAAAGTAAGAAACCATATTTAGTATGTGAGAAAATGTTATATACAACCAATAACTTCACTGAAAAATAATGAGATTAAGAAACCTGTTGCATGTGGAATAGGATCTGGCTTACAGTAGACACTGAAAAATACAGTTTAAAAGTGTGAATGTGCCATACTTGGAATTAAGAGAACTAGGTTAACATCAAATAAACAATGTTGAACATTGGGTATGTAACCACAAGTGTATACTTTTTAAATTTAGCTACATAATTGATAAAATCAGGTCACCAGACAATGTATTCACAAAGAGTCTTTCTAATTCGAATAGTCCATGTTCTACCTGTCATCCCTTCTGAATAGTGTGGCAGTTAAGCATATGAATATAAATGTATATTAAAATGTATGAATTTTGTTTTCACTATAGGATATTCAGTTACAGCTTCATTAAACTTTACAGACGTGACTGTGTCAACGCCAAATACCCGCCCTCAAAGTAAGTATAGTAAACCATTATTCTTATGCCTCAAAAGAGACTGCATTCAAGTTGTACGGTAGCTACAATGATGTGAGGTTTTGTGTATATATAGTGTGTTTTTTTCATTTCATGTTCATATTTTGCCTTTGAATTTCTCTTTGATAATTCATAATCCAATGACTATACATTGGTATGACAATCACTGTGCTTTTGAGAATTCTACTACTGAACCACTTGTGTGACAGTCACTGTGCTTTTGAAAACAAAGAATGGTGATTTGTGATTACACTTTACCTTTCATTGTCATGGGTTTTTAAAGTAATAGTGACAATATTCCCAGTGATGTTAGTTTGTGACAGAAAAAGAAAACAAATCAATGACAAGTTGTCATTAAAGATAAACTATAGAACTTTTATTTAGTATGCCAATGAGTTTTCCTGTGTAGAAAGTCATATTTTTTGGTTTATATTTCCCCAAAGTCACATAGACTAAACATTCAGAAACATCAAAGTAAAGTCAAATTACAAATTTTATAAAAATGTTGGGTTCTGAACAACTGGTCTTTCAGTCAGCAATTCTAATGTGACTACCCAAAGTTTCAACAATGCCTGGAGTACCAGCGGGAATGAAAATCAAAACTGTAAGTGTATCTCAACTCCTTGGAGTAATACTGGCTTTCTTCATATATTAAGCACCTACTGTGTGCTTTGTTCATGGCTATATTAGCAACTATTTATAAAGTGTCTATGGTGTTTAAAACATTGTTGTGGAAATTGGAGACCCATCAATGAATAAACAAATCTAAGTTACAGATTCTGGTGGAAGAGGCACAGGCAGATAGTGATGAGTAACAATGGAAAAAATGAAGTAGTGAGGAGTGAGAGTGAGAATCAAAGCCAAGAATTGGTTGTCATTTTAAGTTAGTGGTCTTAAGGGACCTTACTGAGAAAAACAAGGTCTGAGGAAAGATGTAATTAATGAAAGAATAGTAATTAATGAAGGAGGAAAAAATGAGCTATGAGTATGTCTGGTAAAAGACCAAATTAGCCTGTAAATATGTATTACTAATAAAAATGAAAAGGGAGACCAGTGTGAGATCCAGACATGGTGTGTTACTTTTAGTCTGGTCAGCAAGTATATCCACTATTCTAACTGGTATTAACAGAGTCTAAAGAAGAAATATATTGCCTTTTTATGGTCTAAGACAAATGATGGGAGAATGGTAAGAAATGCAGTACAAGTAAAGAGATGACAAGAATTTAGCTGCCACAAGTACAAAATTCTGAATTTAAATCCCAGAACTTTTGCCACAAAGAACGAATGCATCGCTTTTGGAAAACATTCAGCTTATACATTTAAAGCCTATCAAAGTCTTCTAAATTACTGACTTAGTCATCTCACTACCAGGAACTTGTTCTTAGGAAATAAATCATAAACAGAAAAGGGACATGTGTAACATTGTTCTGTATTGCATTATTTATTTTGTTTTGTAGACCTTGGGTTTCCAGACATGGATTTTATTCATAACACACTTTCATTAGACTGTGCATAATCTTCCATAATTTAAGTAGCATACTTCTTTTGGAAGATATGTTAATAATATAATAGTCATCCTTGAACTCACTGAGTTTCATTCTGCCTTTAGAGTAGGGAGAGGGTTTTTGTGTGTGTGTGTGTGTGTGTGTGTGTGTCTTTGTTTTTAAGATATAAACTCCTAATCATAACAAGTTATTGAAAAATATAGGATCTAGTAAAATTAAGACAATTTGTTTTATTTGAACTTCAACTCCTAATTATTCTATTACGACGTGTAAACTTTTCCATATTTTAATTTTCAGCACAATACTTGGTATCTGTGTTTTGCGTTGCTTATTTCATCTATATGCTTATTTGTAGAATTGATAATAGGTTGCAGATACTCAAAAATAGGAATGTAAAACATTTCTGATGTGTTCACTGTAGTGAATGTAACAGTGGCACATATACAGTTGGTGTTCAACAGATATGTGAATAGAAATGATAGTGAAAAGAAATGGCCTACTTAATTAGAATTCTTGAAATTTTGATACATCTGCAGCACAGTTAAGTGCTAGTAAAGCTACCCTCTGCAGGTGGAGATCTGATCTGGAGCTTGAGCAGGGTTCCTTGCTCATGGTAAGGTATGTGTTCTGCTAAGTCCACCACCAGCAAACCCCTATTACTGTCTTTGAAATAAAATTGCTATTGAGATGAATTATTATACCCTTCATGGTTTTTAGAATTGCCACCAGGATTACTGCTGGGGTTCAGTGCCTGCACAAAGAATCCACTGCTCCTGGCAGCCATATCTTTTCCTCTTGTTGTTCTGCTTTATTTGACAGAACTTGAGAGAGATGAGGAAGAGATAGAAAGAGAGAGAAAGAGAGAGAGAGAGATACATCCCGCAGGTGGGGAGCAGGAGCTTGAGTCCTGGTCTTTGTGCGTGATAACATGTGCACCTAGCAACGTATGCCAACACCCTGCACGTCCCCTCTACGTATTTTCTTTTCTTTTCACTTTTGTTACCCTAGTTGTTTTTCTATTATTACTGTAATTATTATTGTTGTTGTGGTTGATGTCGTTATTGTTGGATAGGACAGAGAGAAATGGAGAGGGGAGGGGAAGACAAAGGGGAAGAGAAAGATAGACACCTGCAGACCTGTTTCACTGCTTGTGAAGCGACCCCCCCCCATGTGTGCTCATGAATGCATTTTGTTTTTTGGTTTAATATATTTTTAAGAATCTTTATTTACTTGATAGAAACAGCCAGAAATAGAGAGCGAAGGGGGAGATCAAGAGGGAGAGAGAGACAGAGAGTCGCCTGCAGCACTGCCTCACCACTTGCAAAGCTTTCCCCCTGCAGGTGGGGACCAGGACTCCAATGTGGGCCCTTGCTCATTCTAACATGTGCATTCAACTAGATGCACCACCACCCGACCCCCATGAATGCATTTGTATAGCTCACATGTATTTGAATGTCTAATAAATTCATAAGAATATGTTTTAACATATTTCTTTGTTGTTATTTTGTTCATCAGTTTGAAGAGGTCTTGCCTAGAATTTAAGAATATAGGAATCTAATCCTTTTTCAGGTTTTGTGTTATTTTTTCTAATTTTTAAATAACCAGAGTACTGCTCAGCTCTGGTTTATGATGTCGCTGGAGGGGTGGGGCGGGGGATTGAACTTGGGACTTCAGATCCTCAGGCATGAGAGTCTCTTTGCACAGCCATTATGCTATCTACCCCCACCCGTCAAGTTTTGATTTCTCTTTTTTAAAAAGATTTTATTTATTTATGAGAAAGATAGGAGGAGAGAGAGAACCAGACATCACTCTGGCAAATGTGCTGCCAGGGATCGAACTTGGGACCTCATACTTCAAAGTCCAAAGCTTTATCACTGCGCCACCTCCTGGACCACTGTTTTCTCTTAATGTGGAACAGAAGTGCCTATTAGACTTAATCACCTATAAAATAAGAATACCAAATCTGACCATCTAAATGCCTAGTATGATAAAGATAAACAACATTCGGGGCATGCGTTCATCTTGACATTGAGGTGATCAGAACATGAGGCAGAAAATTGAAGCTTAATTATTTTTGTCTTTCTGGTTTCTCTGCCGTTCATCTGGTCCAGTGGAGCTTATTTGAGTTAAACAAACAGAAAACCTGTATGAATCCCCATGGGTCTCTATCCTCCATTTTGCCACATTATCAAAAACAACAAGTTCAGGGGCCAGGTGGTGGCGCACCTGATCAAGAGCAGGTGTGCAAGGACTTGGGTTCAAGCCTCCAGCCCCCACTTTCAGGGGGAAAGCTTCACCAGCAGTGAAGCAGGCCTGCAGGTGTCTTTCTTCCTCTCTTCCTTTCTCCCTCCCCTCCCCTCTCAATTTCCCTCTGTCGTATCCATTTTATAAAATGAATAACTAAATAAATAAAAAATACAGTTCACTGCCATCACACACACACACACACACACACACACCCCTCTCAGAGTACCTCTTTTTGACTTCACTGAGTGTTTTCATTCTGCTCATTTCCTCTCCATTCCATGTTCTTCAAAAATTAATGTTTTTCTTAAATCTTAAAAATCTATTACTTACACTTCCTGACCCTGATGGCTTCATCTCATGTACTTTCCAGCTCTGTCTAAACATCTAAAAGCACACTCATCCCCTCTTTGTCGGGGAAGAGACTAACAAGGAAACTATAGCTGAAGTACTAAGGACCCATGTCAGCAATTAGCAATGCTGGGATTTACAGCAGTGCTGGGTTTGCTCCAGTCTCAGACTAGAGGGTAATCCCCACAGTATATCTGTTCCCTGTGGGCTGGAATGCTGAGCCTCTAAACTCACCATTTTTGTCTAAAATCTTACATGTCTTAAATCATATCTCATTCCATTCCTGTCTTCTCTGTATTACTGCTATTCCATTCCATTACCTAGTTCCAGATCAAACCAGTCTCAAATTTAAGATATAAAATGCCTTTGATTTAAAGTTCTTGCTTCCATTAAAAAAAAATCTGAAGTGTGTTTCCAATATTCATTAAATATTTTCTTTTAAAAAATATTTGATATTATCCTTATTTATTTATTGGGTGGAGACAGTCAGAAATCGAGAGGGAAGAAGGTGAAAAGGAGGAAGACAGACAGATACCTGCAACACTGCTTCACCACTTGCAAAGCTTTCCCAACAGGGACTGGAGGATTAAACCCAGGTCCCTGCACGTTGTAACATGTGCTCTCAACCAGATGCACCACCACCCAGCCCCTAAATATCTTCTCATGTCCGTGAAAAGCATGAGAGCTCCCTGCTTGATTGTGTGGTTATGCAAAAATGAACATAGCTGCTAGAGTCAGCATGTCAGCATATTCAGGTTGAAGAGACAGGGCCTCCCCATTCACTATGAAGAGAAATATGGGGCAAAAGACCACAATTTCTGTGATACCTATATCCAACTCCTGTATCTATGAATATTGCTTTCCATCTATTCTGCTATTCTAGGACAGAAATCAACAGAAAAAAAAAATGACTCCAGAGTTTCTTTAAGGAAGATTAGATAACAAAAAAGGGAAAAAAAAAAAAAAGAGGAGGGGACAAAGAAAAATTCTGCTCATGTAATATAATGCTAGAATTTAAGCTTGAATCAAGAAGCACACAAGAATAGTAGGAATTATTTGTGGTTTTATCAAAAGAGCTGCCAAGTTTCAGATAGTCTAGGACTTTGATATGACAGATAGTAAATAGATTTTCTTACAAAAGGAAAATATGCCGAACATGTCATAATATTATTGACAACTGTGAACTGGTTACAGATTAGTGTTAAAAAAACTTTTTGCAACTAAAGGGAAAATACTATGCTATTAAAATTAATTCTGTTTTATATATAAAAAAGAAGTGGTCTTTTATGCTGTTACATGATTTCCTTGTTGGACAGACTTTACTAAAAATTAAATTTAAAAAGATTTTGGGGGAATTTGATGTTCTGACCAAGGATGAATATAAAAACTGATTTGAGAAAGAAAAATACACATCCATGCTTATATTTGTAGTTGATATGGTATTGTATTAGATATGTGTATCTTTTAAGCTGATATTTATTATCCAAATATCCAAAGTAATGTTTATGCATACATTTTGATCAAATGAGTCCTCAAAGGACGTTAAGGAGAACTAACTGGTATATTTAATATGCATTATGTTGCCTTGTAAAAAAATCACAGAATATTGAAATCAATGAATGGCAGTGACAGCATAATTCTGGTTAGAATCTCTAAAGGAGGAGAAGCTGCAAGGACAGTGGACCATGCCGCAGATGTGTCTCTCCTCTGTTTCTCTTTCTCTCTCTCTCACTTATATTTTACATCGCACACTTTCTATCGGAAAGGAGGAAAAAACGTTTCACCAGAAATGTTGGATGAAAGAAAGAAAAACAAAACAAAAAATTTTGTAATAACGGGAAGCATATTGAAAGAGATGAAGAAAAAATTACTTCTGGTTTGGAAATGTTGAAATAGTGTAAAAGACAAACTTAAGTAGCAAGTTTATTACAAGTAAGAGCTTTTCAATAAAAAAAAAAAAAAAGATGAGCAGTTGTTGTATCATTCAACCCCACAAGAGGGTATCCTGTCTGAAGAATATTTTTTTAATCCTGGTTATAGAATTGTCAGTAAGGTAGAGTTGGCTAACTCCCATGTCTCATACTAAATACAATACCTTCCTAAAAGCATATAAACTCTATAATTTACATGTTCACATTTCATAATGTGATGCATGGAGATCTTTTTAATGTTGGCCAATTTAACTGTCCACATATTTTCCCAAATAGATTTTATAGTTTGAATTTATAACATTTCTTGCAGGAGTTTTATATTTAAAATATTTTTAGAAGAATAAAAACTACAGTACCTGGGAAGTGACAAAGTAGATAAAGCACTGGACTCTCAAGTATGAGGTACTAGGTTAGATTCCTGACATCACATGTAGCATAGTGATGCTCTGGTAACCTATTATTTATCTATCTGTCTGTCTATCTATCTATCTATCTATCTATGCATCATCTGTCTGTCTATCTCTTTCTCACTAATAAATAAATGAATATGAAATAAATACAACTCTTTTTAAAGGAAATGTTATTAAATGGTAAAAGAATTTGCATGGTTTTTAAGTATTGCCATTTCTGCAATTTGGATGACCCATGCTGATATTATCAACAGTTCCTACAGTTGTTATATTTGGTTGTTTTAATTGGAGGAAATAAAAATTGGAAACAAAATGAACAGTTTTGGGTGAAAAAAAATGTTGGTGTTTATATGTAAATGATTATTTTAAAATGTCATGTACTGATTTGCTGATAATAAACATGAAGTGAGAACTCTAAAAATAAATGCCCACTTCCTCCAAAGAGGTAACATTTGTTCAACCAGTTAGTTGTGTTATATTAATTCACCACATCCTTTTGTATAATAGATATTGAAGAAATAAAAGCATGAGGCTAGAGAGATAGTTTAATGGTTATGTAAAAAGACTTTCTTGCCGGAGGTTCTTAAGTCCTAGGTTCAATCCCCAACACCACCATAAGCTAGAACTGAGTAGTGCTCTGGTAAAAAATAGTAATAAAAATAAATTAAAAAGTAAGTATGGGAGTTGAGTGGTAGCACAGGTGGCGCGAAGCACAAAGACCTGCATAAGGATCTCGGCTCTTGCAAAGCACAAGGACCTGAGTATGGATCCCGGTTCCAGTCCCTGGGTCCCCACCTGCAGGGGAGTCGCTTCACAGGCAGTGAAGCTGGTCTGCAGGTGTCTATCATTCTCTTCCCCTCTCTGTCTTCCCCTCCTCTCTTCATTTCTCTCTGTACTGTCCAACAACGACGACATCAGTAAAAACAGCAATAATAACTACAATAAAAGACAGCAAGGGCAACAAAAGGGAATAAGTAAATAAATATTTTTAAAAGTAAGTAAATAAATGAAATCCCTAAAAGTTGTAAGATAATGAATACTGTATTGTACATAAGTAAACTAGCCAATAAACAAAAACCCTGTTGTCCAGTGTTTTTCATAACTTTACCTAAATACAGGACTTCTCTCAATTTCTTTTCATTAGTTGTTAGTTTTTTTTTTTACTATGAAATTCTTGGTTTAATGATTTAACCATTAAAAATTAGGATTAAAAACCTGTAGCTCATTATCATCTCTAGTCCTTTGTACTCTAGAGTGGGGGGGGGTCAATCAGTTGTTTAGATAAAATTATATTCAATGGAATAGCCTCTCCCTGATCTAGTGAGACTCAAAATATCTATGTATAAGTCTATCTTCACTCAAGCAATGGCCCCAGGATAAAACAGTTATAACAGTTTCCTGAGAGCAGTCATTAGAAAGCCTTGACATAGAACTATTTTTGAAGGGCCTGATATTATAATTTTGTCTACAGTTGCAACTACCATCATCTAGGAAATCAGCAACAAAGGCAAAGGCTGGAGATTTTTAAAATTTCTTTATTGGGGAATTAATATTTTATATTCAACAGTAAATACAATAGTTTGTACATGCATAACACTTCCCAGTTTTCTATATAACAATACAACCCCCACTAGGTCCTCTGTCATCCTTTTTGGACTTGTGCTTTCCCCCCTTACTTACCCCAGAGTCTTTTACTTTGGTGCAGTACATCAACTCCAGTTCAGGTTCTACTTGTGTTTTCTCTTCTGATCTTGTTTTTCAACTTCTGCCTGAGAGTGAGATCATCCCATATTCATCCTTCTGTTTCTGACTTATTTCACTTAACATGAATTTTTCAAGGTCCGTCTAAGATCGGCTGAAAATGGTGAAGTCACCATATTTTATAGCTGAGTAGTATTCCATTGTGTATATATACTACAACTTGCTCAGCCACTCATCTGTTGTTGGACACCTGGGTTGCTTCCAGGTTTTAGCTATTACAAATTGTGCTGCTAAGAACATATGTGTACACAGATCTTTTGGGATGGGTGTGTTAGGTTCCTTAGGATATATCCCCAGGAGAGGAATTGCAGGATCATAGGGTAGATCTATTTCTAGCCTTCTGAGAGTTCTCCAAACTGTTTGCCACAGATGTTGGACCAAAGGCTGGAGATCTTTTTAATGTTGGTACAAAAAAATAAAACAAATTTTATTTTGGTTTTGCTTATTTGGCTTTAACACACAAGAAAGTGTTTAACTAGGAAAATCATATCCTCTAGTGTTTTATATAAATGAGCATGATGTCTTTATACTGATTACAACCGTGTATGGCTATAGTTATTTTACTTTACAGTCTAACATAAGGTTGTTATCAAATATAGATATGTAGAAACTTCCAAGAAGTGAATCTTTCTTGCCAGAGATGGAACACTAAAGAAAATGAGCTACTAGAGTTATTGCAAAAACCATATATGCTATCTGAGTTTGCTACCATTAGTTGAGGGGGGGGTCTGGCCTGTGAACACATAAAAGTATTCACTCAGGAGCTAACAAGGCCTATGACCAAAAATATTTGAAAACTCAGTGTTGACACAATTCAGTGTCAGTTCAGTTTTTACAGTCTCCCACAAGTTCAAATTCTTTTGCTCCCTAGTGCATGTTCAGAGAAAATCTTCAAGTTCTATTTAGTGCCTTTTCTTGACTAGAGGCCACCAGAATACACATGGGCTTTCATCCTCTCGAATTTTATCTCACTTATGGATATACTTGAGAACTATCACACCTCAATTTCTCTGACTGGAGGAAACCTCTCCCACTTCTTTGTTTCAATTTGTTCTTCCTGGTCATAAGTGACCATGGTCAAATGCTTCCCTATTGGGAGGTTCAAACTAGAAGCATTTCTTCAACTCTCATTTTATTTTGGACATTCTAATGTGTTTTGCAGAATGGTTTGATTATCTTGCTTTAAGTATTCATTAACATTCTTTTTTCAAAATTAATTAGAACAAATTTAAATGAATTAATGACAAAATACTTAGTTTTGTAAAGCCTCATTCTTCTAATATCTCCTTCTTTTAGCAATATCATCATGGATGTCAAGTGAAACTTACAGACCATTCCCCTCAGATGCAGGGTCAACACCTATTGGTGAGTATTTGAGGAAGACATGGGGTCTACCTGCTTTATCTTGGCAGATCTGGAAGGATCTCATTAGAAGCCAGTCTCAGACAGGTATCTACAAGGGTACCTTGATGATGAAAATAACAGTGATGATGAAAACATGAATCTAGGAGTATTATCAATTTCTGTAGCACATTCCTTTCAGTTTCATGAATTTCTATTATTGATATATTGTTCTGTTAAAAATAATAACTTTAGGGGGCAGGTGGTGGCACACTGGGTTAAGTGCACATAATATAAAGCGCAAGGACCCACACAGAGATTCCGATTTTAACTATTCCCCACCTGCAGGGGGGTCACTTCACAAGAGGTGAAGCAGGTCTGCAGGTGTCATTCTCTTTCCCTATCTTCCTCTCCCCTCTCAATTTTTCTCTGTACTATCCAATAAAATGAAAAATTGGCTATCAGTAGCAGTGGATTTGTAGTGCAGGCACAAGTCCCAGAAATAACCCTGGAGTAATAAATAAATAAATAAATAAAACCTTAAGTTTTTGTTTAAGTTTGATAACTTTAAAATTAGAAAATATCAATGAATCAAACAGAAATTCTTCCTGGTCACTCAGAGAAGACAAGGAGGGACCAATTTTAGATTTTTTTCTACATCTTATTTCAAAATGAAATCTGTACAGAATTATTACTGATTACATCCATAAAATGTATTTCAGTATCTAATTTTAATCAGAAAATTAAATGATTAATCAACAGATATCTGTCTACCTAACACTGCAAAAAATATCTTATTAAACTTACAGAGTACAGAAGCATGAAAATCACCAGTGACTTGGTCAAATGAGCCTCTGATACCCTGGGAAAGTGCGACTAGTCTTTCCACTAGATGAACTTAAAGCACTTTCCTGTATCCACTTAAATATCACATGGGGATCATTCAACTAATATTGTGTTAGTTTTGTATGCTAGATAGCTTACTTTTTTCCTCTTCAAATTAATAGGAAACTTCATTCACTTTGTAGTTGTCATACAGATTCCAGGCACCTAGCCTTCCTATGAATTGTCTTCAGTAAACTATACATGTAATATACTTGGAGCATGTAGGCCATTCAATCTGAGCTCTTGAAAATAACAAGTGAGTGGCATATGGGTATAATTCTTACTTAGAATAATAATAAGTGAAATCCAATCATAAGTTCTTTTTAAAAATTTGTATCATCTTTATTTATTTGATAGAGACAATCAGAAACCAAGAGGAAAGGGGAGATAGAGAAGTGAGATAGAGAGACACCTGCAGCACTGCTTCACCACTCACAAAGCTTACCACTGCAGGTGGGGACTGAGGGCTTGAAGCTGGGTCCTTGTGCATTGTAACAGGTGCTTTCAACCAGGTGTGCTACCACACAGCCCCCAGTCATATGTTCTTCATATTAGCATGACTATTAGAATTCTTTCTGGTATCCCTTTGATATTTCTAGGTGATAACTTCATCAGTTCTACTGGAATGGTATCAGAAGTTCCTACAACTATCAATGGATCTCATAAAAATAATCTCACCCATATCCCAGGTGAGTTATTTACTTATTTTATGTTATGTTTTGTTTGAGTATATTTGAGTACCTACCATTTGCCAAGTGCAAACCATTGTGTGTACAATGGAAATACTGGGCTTTGGCAGGTCAACTCATACTCCCAGCTCATCTCCGTCTTTACCTAATGGGGTAGGGCTCTAGAGAGGTGGGGTTCCAGGACACATTTGGTGAGGTTGTCTGCCCAAGGAAGTTAGGGTGGTGTCATGGCAGCACCTGCAACCCGGTAGCTGAAAAACCATTAAGCTATAAAGCAGAACAATTTGTTTAATAATCATGGACCTAGGTTATGTGGCTTTATTAGAAAGTGTGCCACCTGAAATGAAATTAAGGAGTCCTGTGAACTAGGAAAGCTCTCACCAGAGTAATGGAGCTGAAGGGTTGACATCCTATGCCTGGCTTCTCTGGACACCATCTAAGGTGAAACTTGTTGAAGTGGTACTGGTTGCATTGATTTGGTTGAGATCAGCAGATTCAGTATCAAATAGTATCAAGAGAAGCATGAAGGATCAAGAGAATCATGAAGGAAAATGAGCCAAGCCTCAGAGGTTCTGGGACTGTGAGAAATATGGGCTTTACAGAGAATGAGGAAGGTTCCTCCTATCTTAGAGTTTAAAAAGGCAATAGATAGTTATTTTTATAACCAAGTCATTTGGGAATTTGTTTTACTTTGAAAATCCCATGGTTAGGATTTACTGTACCATACAAGACTTTACCACTATTTATTCAATGCTATTAACAAATAACTATATCGTCTGGTCTCCCTGGTCTAAGATTATAGGTAATCTGATGTTTAAAAATAAATAGATAAATGCATTAACAATTTATGCCCAGTGTTAAAATTCAATTTTGATTGTTGTAATTTAACTTAAAAAGTGTTTAGGTTGGGGGCTGCTGCAGCGCATAAAAGGATTCACATCAGGGAGCTGGGAACTGGTTTAAACAATACAAGGCTTATTAGGGTGAAACAGGTAAAAGGCAAAATAAGCACTTATCACCAAGGGTTAAGAGTATACTAGGTCCATAAAGTCTGAGTATAGTTATCAAAAGTTTAGTCCCATAAGATAAACAATTATCAGCTCTGGTAAAGCTTCCTCATGGCTGTAGAGGGGTCTAGAAGTTCACTGGCTAGCAAAGTCACATGTGTTCAGTTCCCAGGAGAAGTAGCCATGGCGCACCTCCACTGAGATGCTTCTGACCAGGAGAAGCAACAGCTAAAAAGAGCGCATGACTTCTGGTTGACTGTACTTTTAAGTCTATCCAGCCCACCTACAATGCTTTGCACACTAGCACAGACTGGATGCACCTACAGTCCACCATGCGCCTGCGCAGAGCACTGCGTACTCTTGTCGCCAAGGCTGACTTCAGCACTATGCTGGGACTTTCATCCATGGTCGCTGGTATATTGCATCACCACAATTCCCCACTTTTGATTACAGACATGGACAAGATGTACAGTCTGTATGAGCATAGGAGAAATAAGCAAATCTTCAGTGATTCTAGGGTTACCCCTGCAAGCTCTGCCTTCATCCCCCCCAGAGTGTGGGCACAATAACTGGGTATCAGATAAGGTCCTGTTAGCCTGTGATCTGGTATCTGTGTAACCCAGAGATGGTCCATCACTCAGGGAAGCTCAGAACAGAAACTTACAGAGGTGTTCCTGAGTTCAAGTGTCCCCTGGGCGGCAATCGTGGCATATGCAGGGTGTTGGACTGCTGCAATCCATGCTTCAGCTCGTGTTCTTGTGAGGAGTTCACAGATGAGAGGGGCTTATCTGCTCAGCATGGGTCCAAGCAGGACCTGTGAATGAGAAACTAGAACAAACATACCCCATGCCTTAAATTAGTAATCCTATTTCAGTCACAAAGACTAGACAAATCACGAGGCATCTGCTAGAGAAGGAATAGCTCTGTGGAGAAAAGTAACACTTAGCAGCTATATGACTAGAATTATGCTGTACAAAATTTAAAATATATAAAGCTCCTTGTGTTTTGTTCATGTCTGAGAAATAGCCCTTTAAGGGTACATATGGCGTTCCACAATTACTCACCTAGCAGGGTAGTAAGGCATGTGAAATGCATGTTTAGAAGAAATAAGCCTTAATCTAGAAACATATTTAGGGTCATAGTCAGTGTAATAAGGAATACATCAGCAGCAAAGGCAGAGAAAATGTTCACAAACATAGGTTGCTTTCTGTGTGACAGGTAGCATATATAAGGCCTGAAACAGTATCCACAGAGATAGGAATATTATAGGTAATCTGATATTAAAAAAAAGAAATGTATTAACAATTTATGCCCAGTGTTAAAATTCAATTTTGATTACTAATTTGAAACCTTAAGTGCTTAGATTGAAGGAATATATGCTCAGAACCGAGGTCTATGCATTAAACAGTTTCAGACATTCAATATAATTTTCCCCTCTCATATTGATTAGTGATCTATAAAACTGTAAGTTAGTAGGAATGTATATTAACACCATGTTATTCTTACATCTTGTTTTTGCATTTCTCTATAAGTTTAAGAATATCCCACCATATTATTTGTATAAATGCTAACTAAATTTTGACTTGTGTAAGATAAATTTTGTTCAGTCCTGAGTTCACTTATTTGTTTTTAGACAGAGATAGAGAAGAGAGAGAGACAGAGAGAGAGAACGAGAACACCACACCAAAGCTTTCTTCAACACGGTGGAGGTAGGTCTTGAACTTGGGTTGTGCACATGGCAAAATGAGCTATTTTAACAGTCTATTCAGTCCTAGTTTATCAATGTACATGGCTATTTCTTTCATAATAATATTATATTTATTAAAACTCATGTGAGGTAGTGGTCTAAGCCATTTCAGGAATTAGTCTATTTTCTCAAATTTATTTTATGTATATGGGATTGATAAACTGTGTTAAAATTTTGTTTTACTCCTGATAATATTTACTGGCCTATTTCTTTCTTCCTCCTTTTATTTTGTAAAAAAAAAAAAAATCATGTGAACTGTCTAGTTACCCATACATGCAATGTATGGCATGTTCTGTGCTTTGGAACTAGGTGAGCTTCTAGGATCTTCTTATTGTCTGCTTTGATAGAGATGAGGTAAAGGTAAACCTCAAATCCCTGAATGTGTGTGTTTAAAAAAAAAACAGTGACAGCATAACAGAGTTCTATGACTGCAGCAAATATGCAACATAAAAGAAATAACAACTAATATTTTAAATGCAAGGTTTTTTTTTGTTGTTGTTGTTTGTTTGTCTTTTGGTCTGCGTTTTCAAGACCTTGTTAATTGAAACTTTTTGAGACTTTACAATGAAAGCAATACAATAAATTTGCGGCAACAAATCAAAGATCTCATCTCCAGCTATAAGCCGTTCACAATCTAGTTTGAAGCAATGAAAGAATAAATCAGTCTAGATAACTCTCATCCATAACTGCATTTCCCCCAAATATCCTGTGTAATTTGAAAAACTAATGATCTATCTGTAGTATATCTGGAACTTCATTGAAGTATTGTTAGGAAAGAACAGCACTAGAAGTAATCATCAAATCATCAAAATCTAAGAAACCAATTAATTACATTTTGGTACAGGAACTCTCCAGTCATTTGAGAAGACTGGGTACATCTCACTTATTCCTAGATATGCACACAGAAAAAATTCTTGTGGAATATATAGTTAGCTATTAGAAATTATTACCTCTAGTGTGGATGAGGAAATAGAGGCATCTTTTTTTCATTGTAGCTTTATATTTTTTTGCTGCTTGCCTTTAGCTCGGTAGGCAGCAATATCCTTTTCGTATTTTTCCTTCAGCTTAGCAGCCTTCTTTTCATAAGGCTGCTTGTCATCTGCAGCAGTGTTATTCCACATCTCTACCAGTTTCTTTGCAACGTCACCAATGGATAGGCCAGGGTGTTCTTTGATTTTGGGGCGATACTCAGAACAAAACAAGAAAAAGGCTGACGGAGGCCTCTTAGGTGCATTGGGGTCCTTGAATTTCTTTTTTGTTTCCCCTTTAGGGGGGATATAAGTTTTCATTTATCTTTCATAACGGGCCTTGTCAGCCTTTGCCATGTCTTCAAATTTTCCTTTCTCTTTAGCAGACATGGTCTTCCACCTCTCTGAGCACTGCTTAGAAAATTCTGAAAAGTTGACTGAAGCATCCAGATGCTTCTTCTTGTGCTCCTTGCGGCAAGTTTGCACAAAGAATTCATATGATGACATTTTGCCTCTTGGCTTCTTAAGGATCTTCTTTGCCCATGTTTAATTACTTTTCCTCTGCGAGGCACAGAGTTGCCCAGTGCCCTTCCGGCTCGCACTTGCCCTGGTGCTGTCTCTATGGAGCTCAATGTACTGCAATCTATTTCTATATTTTTGCCCAGTTTTGTACTATGGTCCTGCGTTTTCTCCCTTTCTAAATAATCACACCTACACCTGTTATTATTTCTGAATGTCCTAATGTCCTTCTTTTTTTTTTTTTCCCCTCTTCTCTTTTATGGTCTTGGTGGCATTAGAGTTCAGAACCATCAGGTCATCTTCCCCTAACATTTACCCCCTTCTGGGAGTATGGATCAAAATTATTTATAAGATGCAGAAAGTAGAAGTTGTGGCTTCTGAAATTGCTTCTTTGCTGGGCATGGACATTGGCAGGTCAATACATATCCCCAGTCTGTGTCTGTCTTTCTCTAGAGGGATAGGGCACTGGAGAAGTGAAGTTCCAGGGCACATCGGTGAATTCATCTGTCCAGGAAGGTCAGGAAGGAATCATAGTAGCATCTGCAACTTGGTGGCTGAAAGGTAGTGAGATATAAAACAAAACAAAATGTTTAATAAACAGGAACCATGAAGCTGGAATAGAGCAGATGAGAATAAGGATCTTAGGATGAATGGAAGCTAGGAAGTCTATTTTACATATGCTCCTAGGGGCCATAACTTTAGTAATTTTTGCTTGATCTTCATAACTAACAGGCAGGTGACCTAAAAATATTGTCTGGAAAGGTAGTGTCAGAATTGAGAATAAGGTTAGAAAGCTCAACTAGAGCAAAGAGTAGCTCCCAAACTTGAAGAAAATATATAGATACAATTAACTGTTTAACGCATATATCTGACCCAGGGTCCAAATATTTCAGTTTTTAATATTATAATAAAATAATCTTTTAAAAGGAAAAAATAAAGTAATTATGCAATTGTAAATGTTCCTATATAATTCTGCCAGATCAACCTTGACAATTTCATTTCCTAAGAAGGTTTGGTTGTTTGTTTGTTTTTTAATTTTGCTTTAGTGATGAAAGAAAGAACAAGACATTCCAGCATATGCAATTTACATTGACTTGGTCTGAACTTAATGATATTTGGAAAGTTGTTTGTTTTATTTATACAATTCATTCAAATGCTGAAATTATAGTGAATGTGGTATGTTTGGGTGGGATCAGCATGGGCAAGAAAATACATTCACAAATATAATTTTACTACATATATTTAGTTTTTGGATAGAGACAGAGAGAAATTGAGAGGGAATGAGGAGATAAAGGGGTAGAGGAAGAGAGATACCTGTAGCACTGCCTCACCGCTCAAAGAAGCTTTCCCCTTGCAGGGGGGAACTGGGGGCTTGAACCCAGGTTCTTGCATACTACAATGTGTGCACTTCACTATGTTCATGACCACCTAGCCTCACACAAATATAATTTTTATTATTTTTTTAAATTTATATCTTTATTTTTGTGAAAGAATCAGAGTACTGCTCAGCTCTGGGATAAGATTGTAGTTAATGATGTTTCCTGGTCCTTGAAGAAAACACATTTTGGGTAAAAAGAATTATTCAATTTCTCTATTTTCCCACTGCCAAAGCTTAGTGTTAAATTCCATCATTCTCTATGCCCTTTTCAGTTCATATTGTTAAGAAGTCCAAAGATGAAATGTCCTGGCCGGTTATTGTAGCAGCTTTACTCTTTTCTTGCTTGATGATATTTGCCCTTGGAGTGAGAAAATGGTGTCAGTACCAAAAAGAAATGTGAGTATAATTTACTTCCTTTCTTATCACTCTTAGTTTAATCACCTCAATTTCCATTCATTGTCTCCCAGAAAGTAATCATTTTTAATATGTTTAGTTCCATAGATTCTTTATCTGGCCATTTCATCTTTTGGTGTGTATTTGGGTTAAATCCATATTTTGGCTATTTAAGTAGTACCGTTATGAACTTAGGGATGCATATGTCCTTCCAATTAAGTACTTTAGATAGTAATGCTCTGTGAAGTTTCTCTCATATTTCACTGGAACAAAAGAGGCTCCTAGTAGCTCAGAGAAGCTTTCTAGCTTTACTAGACCTAGTAGCTCAGAGAAGCTTTCTAGCTTTACCAGACCTAGTAGCTCAGAGAAGCTTTCTAGCTTTCCCAGACCATATAGTTGGGATTAGATGCACAACTTTTCAGGTGGTATCCCCTCTGCCAGTTTAGGTTATAGCACACATCACATGCAACAAGTCAGTAGGCATGAAATGACAGTTAAACCTCAATTCACCTCAAAACTAAACATATTTGTCTCCTAATCTTCATTATATTTTCATTTTCATGCGTCTCTGAACTGCTTTGGCCCAGCTTGGCCTAGATGCTCAAGTGTGAAATTGAGTGAAAAGGGTAATTTTTTTCCCCTGCCCCTCAAAGGTAATTTTAAGAAATTCCCAGCAGCTTTTCAGTAGAATGTGTTTTTCCCCTCCACCCCTTCCCTCTCTCCCCATGGAGAAAAGAAAATAAACAGAGCCCTGACCCTTTCCTATTTAATTAAACTGTTTTCCAAAATTCTTCTCCCATTCACTCAGCAACCTGAAGTGGCATGTAAGGTTAAGCTTCACTTTCTTGAATTTTATCAGTCTGGATGAGACTATCTTTAGAAGATATCCCATAGTACACCCAGCTGATTTATCATATGTTTCACTATTGTTCTCTGAAATAACATTGTGCATCATTTTCTCTTCTGCTTTTCTTAGAGTATCCCAGAAGGTTTTATATCTATAGACAGGCAGGATTTTGTGGCAAATAAAACACTAACCCAGTAGCTTAAAATTCTGGGTTTTTGTTAAAGGATTACACTTTGATTACTGTATGACCTTGATGTAACTATAATTTCCCTAAAAATGAAAAGTCAAATGTCATAAAACTGTGTCCACCTTTTAAACTAAGCTTAACTTAAAACAAAGTGTCCAATGAAGTTGTTGTACATACATCAGAAATATTTCGCTATCTACCTATTTCTATGTCATCTTAGAGAAAATAAGATGTGATAAATTGACTAAAAGGCATTGGTGATATTCGAAATGCATTCCTGTTTTCTGCTGTCAACAAAGCTTGAACATTTATACAGCTAAACCCCATGCTGTTCAAAGAGAAAAGTTGTGCTAAAATAGACAGTAAGTGTCACAAAGATTATGTTAGGAAGTCATCTGGTTAAAATAGAGTATTTCTCCAACAGAGACTAAAGCATCATCTGTCAAGTACCAACCAACTCAGGGACTTATCACCTCCATACGGCTAAGATAGGAGGTGATATTGACAAAAGAACTATTTAAAAAAACTTCAGTTTTTAGGCTTATTTTATAATTTTTTATTTATAACTAGTAGTAGTTTACAACGTCAAAAGATTACAGTATATAGTTGTGTACCACACCTACCACCAAAGTTCTGTATCCCCACCCCTAACCTCCCAAATGTAACCACTGGACTTCTCACAAGTTTTAGAAACAGTTTGCTTGCTTCTGATTTTTTTTTTCACAAGTTAATGTGTATCAGTTTTCTATATTCCACATATGAGTTAAAGCATCTAATGGTTGTCTTTCATCTCTTTATTTATTACAGTAAGCATAATCACCTCCAGTTTCTACCCATTTTGTCCCACAGGACACACTATCATCTTTCTGAATTGCAGAGTAGTTTTTCATGTAATATATAACTTCTTTAGCTAGTCATAACTTCTTTAGCTAGTCATTTGCTGATGGGTATTTAGGTTGCTCCCACTCTTTAGCTATTGTGAATAATGCAGCTGTAGACATAGAGGTGGATATGTCCCTTTGAATTAATGTTTGAGTGTCCATTGGATAAATGGCTAAGAGTGGTATCACTAGAACATAAGGTAATTCTATTTTTGTTTAAGGACTGTCAATAGAGTTTTCCAAAGGGGCATCACCAGTTTACATTCCCACCAGCAGTGTAGCAGAATTCCTTTTTCTGTACAACCTCTCCAACACCTGTCATTCCTGATTTGTTGTTGTTGGAAGCCATTCTCTCAGGTGTGAAATGATATCTCAGTGTAGTTTTAATTTGCAGTTCTCTCCTGATAAGTAGAGTACAACATTTTTTCATGTGTCTATGGGTTTAGGCCCAAATGTTTATAATTTTGTCTGCAGGAATGTTGTATCCCACATAAGAGAAGCACTTTCTGTGGAGACCATAGGTTCTAATTAAGAGTTAAATCTAGACTCTGTTGGCTCACCTGGTAGAGTTCACATGTGCCATGCACAAGGATCTGGGTTCAAAGCCCTGGTCTTCAGGGGGCTGGGGGGCTTCATAGAGCAGTGCTCCTGGTATTTATCTCCCTCTCTGTCTCTTATTCTCTATAAAAAAAATGGAGAGAAAAAAGTCTTAAACTATTCTTTTACAACAAAGACTTGAGTCTGGTTCTCCGGCAAGAATGAAAATCCCTTCACCTTTGTTTCATCTGTAGAGTGATAGCAATAATATCCAACTTCTATATAAAAATAATGTTATGACAAGAATTCCATATAAATATAAATTAATGGTATTGTCATGATGTTCAAAGGAAATATAAAATTGATGAGCAGTAGATTAAGAAAACATTCTGAGAGATCTACTGCGGGTATTCTCCTGTTTTTTAGTTTTTGGTTTTTTTCCCTAAGCACATGACTACTTTTTAGAAAACATTTTGTAGTCACTGCTTTATTGTCTTAACATTGAAAGAGCTATGTTTTGTTCCTAGCCTGGAAAGACCCCCACCTTTCAAGCCACCTCCACCTCCCATCAAGTACACTTGCATTCAAGAGTCCATTGGAAGTGATCTGCCTTGCCATGAGATGGAAACACTGTAGACCTTAGAAACTTTGTCACACAACAAAGCTCTACTCACACCCATCCCAGAAGACTGATCCTATGCTCCACTAGTAGACAGACCTCCACTGCAGCTGAAATGGATGTCAAAAGCAACTCCCAGCAACTCAAACTCTTTCATCTGCATATGCTTGGAATTTTAAAAAGTGTGAGAGAATATGTCACGTTCACACCCAGTATGATCTGTAGGGATTTTCTTGCTGATGTACAAATTGCAAAATAGGTTGCTGCTGTCATTAACTAAGTACTTGTAGTGTTTTTATTTTTCATTTTAATTCTCTGGTTGAGGTAGCAATCAGGGTTTGAAGCATTTTCTTTTTGTACTGGATCTTCTCTTTGGACATCTGCCAACATTGTAAATCTTTGACAAAATTATAATATCTGAGGTTTGTTGTATTCCTTAAAAATAAAGGACAATTGCAATTCTTGTTAGGAAACACGAATTCCAAATAATGGGAAACTGTAATTAGTCTTTGTATTAACATTCTGTTGTTTATTTCCAGTAGAAGACAAGAAGATACTTTATATAAGAACCCCAGTTACACTTCTTTCCTACCTCAGGCTCCTACCCCATAAGATAAGGAAGACTCAAAAGGGTTAAGTGCTCAACAATAACCTAATGGATATAGCATTTGGCCTAAAAAGACGTGACCTAAAAATCAGTCTCATTTTCACTTTCCCCTGTAACTGAATGATAAAGAAAAAGTTAGATAGGTGGTCAAACACCAGTCCAACTGATTTCATTCCCATTACTCTATTTTTCAACCAGGGCTTTATTCATTCAGTCTGCTTACCTATTTTGACCTGTTTTGCAACAAATTAAAGCCTCAAATGAGACCATTATAACTGAATTAATCCTGGCTCTATCAATATTTTTTCTCCTACCAATCTTCTACTAAGAAGTAGAAGATTGAAGTATCAGTTGATCGTATTCTTCCTTCTTTGTACTCAGCAACCATTAATGTATGAGTAAATTACTGTTGTCCTTTACACACTAAATTTCCAGCCACAACCCTGACCCAATTTTTTTTTCTTTTGCGGGGAGACAGTGCATAGGGCCTCATGCATATGTAATTTCACAGTTTCAAGGATCACTTTCTCAAGAGCTTCCCAGGTCCCACGGCATTTCCATAAGGTGTCAGGGTTTAAACTCTGGCCCCCACACATGACAAAATTTGCAACCTAGTGAGCATGCTATTTTCTGGTCCCCAAATGCTTTTTCATTCAGTACTGGAAAATGAATCTAGAGCCTAGCACATGTATGATACCACTGTTGAGTGACTTTCCCAAGTCTATTTTTTTATTCTTTATTTTTCAGGGAGAAAGAAAGAAAACAAAGAGGTGAGAAACCACAGTGCCACTCAACCATCTTTGGATCTCTGGTGTCACCCATGATGATATGTGATGCCAGGGTAAAATCCAGGGCTCTGGATATGGTCAGGAATATGCTTTGCCAGATGAGTTTATTTGGGGCCCTAGATGTTGTTTATAGATATAACAAGCAAATTTTGTATGGACTAAGGACATCCTTTAGCTCATTTGTAGTTCTTTATACATTTGATTGCACCAGAGAATAAATTGTGGATAATTTGTTTTAAAAACCATGATTCTTCCACTATATATCAAATTTCTGTGGAGTAAGGCCCAGGTATCAGTAATTCTAGATGACTGAAATCCTCAAACTTAAAAACTGTTGAACCAGTGAAAGTCCTTTCTCATTTATTGGAATCCCACTAAGTGGATGCTTGAATCTTGTGATGATCAGCTTTCAAGATGTCTCACTGATCGTTTTCCTCTTGCTATTCAAACTTTTACATTTCCCTCTCTAACACTGAGTACAGATTACTCGAGCAGTTGGCATGAATGATGCTAAGGTAAGGCAAAGAGAAGTGCTGGAGTACAAAATTTAGGGTGGTGTTCACTCCCAAATGCTAGAAGAAGAAGAGTCATGTACCTCCACAATCTTGAAAGTGATTGTCAGTATAGTTCTGGTACAAATAATAAATTACTGAGAAATGACCTGTGTGATCTCTAAGGCTAGATCATAAAATGCAGAATTGCTTCTTTCTTAATTTCTCTTTGACCAGTTGCACTGGGGAAAGCCATTAGTCACTCAAGCAGCTCTATTGAGAGATTCACTTGTGGAGAAACCAAGATCTCAAGCTATCAGCACATGTCAATTCAACAGACAAGGAAGTGAACTCCAGTCCCCAGTCACATCTTCAGGTAACTGTAATCTCACCTTACCTTTTGATGGGGGCTTAATGAGAACTCCCTAAGCTAAGTCAACTATGAAGCTAACCTTTTCAAACTTCCTAACAAAAACTTTGTGTGAGATTATACATTCTTGTTTAACACCATTAGGTTTGGGTACACGTTATTACACAATAATAGATAATTAGTACAGCCCAAAAGATTTAAATAATTTATTATTTAAATATTAAGTTAATATTTCCCAGCCTTAGCAACCCTCAATTCCTTATAATTTCTCAACAATAAAAAGAAAGATTCTCAAAAAGAAGGTAATATATATATATATATATATATATATATATATCCTCACACAGGTGAATATTTGAAGGCATATATATTTGAAGATTAATTATATATATAATGATTGTTGTTTCATGTGTCTTTATTTTTATTCAATACAACTTAAAATTCAGTTATTTTGTAAAATTCATTATGGCTTTCTTTTCTATTTCATTAGAAACATTAATCTGAGTAGAGATATTAAGGTAAAAAGGGAAAGAACTGGAGAATGTTTAGATTATTTTAGTAAAGAGAAAAGACAGTTTTACTGTGTAACATTTGTCATATAAGTTTCCACTTATTTACTTTACCATTTGACTGGTGCCTGACAGTGTTTTTTCTCTTTCTTTCCTCCTTTCTTTCTTTTTTTTTTTTTTTACATCTGAAGTTCTCTTTTAGTTTTATAAATTATAAGTTGGAATCAGCATTTACAAATGCATCTCCAACAAGGTGAAGAGTTGTTTATCCCTGGAAGGAAGATCAGTCAGTATTTCAGAGTTTTTCACAAACTTCAAACACAGAGGGGATTTTAGTTGCTTTTTCACCTTGACTGTGATTTTCCTCACTTGATTAAAATGAGTGGTCCAGCTATACCTTAAAGTTGTGTGAAAATAAGTTTACAGAGCCTGACTGAAGTCAGCAGTTCGTCCTCTAGAAGTAGAGTTTGTTCTACTTAACAGTAGCAACACTAGGCCCAATTTCTTAAGGTTTCTGCATGTCTTTATCACTGCCTTCATTTTCACTGAGAAGTCACACATAAGTATTTTCATCACTCATTTCCACAGAAAGTGTTACAGATGACATTGTTGTTCAGGAATATTCATTCCCTTACCCACCTGCATGATGAACACACCTTGACTCAAGGTGTGGCCATCTGGTTGCTTTAGGCATTGGACTTCCATGGCATGATTTGCTTTAGATATTAGACTGTTGTGGGCATGGTTGAAAGATACTTATATAATTAGACTATCTCTCTTGTCTGCCATTCCCATCACAATATTTTTTTTTTTTTAGGTAAGTCTGCTAGTTATGAGAAGAAAATGAGAGACTATTGGTGTGGAGCTGAACCAACCAAGTCTATTTTGATCAATTAAGCTCCTACCTACCTCAAGGCACCCTGATTTCCATAGTTTTTAAGTGTATCCCTGAAGTATGCTTATCATTAACAATGGAGGAACAAACAATACATAGTAGAGAAATTAGACATCAGCTTACCAGTGAGGGATAGATGGACGTAATGATTTTCAGGATCTGACACCCTACAAAGGATGCAATATCACCTTTGCAATATTGAGGCAAAAAATGAATGAACTGACTCCAATCATGAATTAATGTCAAATAAACATAAAATAAGAACTGTCTAAAGATAATGAAAGACTTTAAGAATAATCCAGATTGAAGTAAGTTAAAATGAAACGAAAAGTAATTGTAATGTTTTAACTCAACTTTTTTCTTCACTGGAGGGAAACATGCCAAAAGGAAATTTGACATTTGTCAAATAAGCTGACAAAATTAGACTATGGGCAAGACTACTAAAGGTATTGTGTTGGTAACTAACTCTTCTATGCTTGGAAAATAGTTCAAGTAGTAGAGCACAAGGCTTACTTACATAACTGAGGATCCTGGTTTGATTTCTGGCACTGCATGTATCAAGAGTGGTGGCTTTTTCTTTCTCTTTCATGTGCAACTCCCTCTCTCTATTGCATATGAAATCAATAATTAAAAAAATCTTTTCTGTAGTTATTTAAGAGAAAATACATGTTAGGAAACAGACAATGACATATCTAGGACTATAACTTACACATAGTTATGCACATGTACATATAATATACACATTCTCATACATGCATGTATGCATACTTGTATGCACATACACACAGAAAGCAGATAAAAGAGAAACAAGAGATGGTGTTTGTTTCTTTTCATTGTTTTTATCTTTGCAAACTTTTTTGAAGTTTGAAATGATTTCTATATACAAAGTATACAAAAGATCAGAAGATCAAGTTGACACAAAACCAATTTTCCAAACATTGTAACCAAGAGACAGTATGATCAGTATGATAAGATGCAAAGATCTCTGTAGTTGGGGGAGTTTTTTTTTTTCCTCTGTTCTGTAGATATTATTTAATTTGAAAGTTCAGAAGAAAGTAAATGAGAATTCATTCTGCAAGTTCACAGTTTCTGTTTCATTTTAGGGTGTTATTCTGCCTTAGGTGCTGGCTGAGAGCCACCAGAGCTTCAATCAATTTTTCTTTCTTAAGGAAATGAATAGAACTCTTTGATTTTGCCAGAACTCCAGGGCAAACTTTCTTTTTCTCCACCAAACCATTTCACATCAAAGGATAGGAGGCTTTGTCTCTCTAGACTTCACCAAAGAGAGGCTTTCTAGTTCCTCCTCCAACCATTTGGCAGGACTCTTTGCTGGCATCTTAGTGGAAGTCATGGAGATAGTTTATGGTTTACAGCACAGCCCTGTAGGCAGAGCCCACACACAAGCCTGTAATGGGTGTAGGCTCCCAGCTGGAAGGTCTCCAACCACAGAACCTGGGCTGAGGGCTTAGTACTTTCCCTTCTCTTAAGAGAAATTCATCCACCACACGAAGGTTTTGGTATACAAGTTGACCAATATGTATTTGTTCAAGAAACACTGTGAAGGCATTTTCCATTTTACTGAAACCAAACTTTTTCATCAGCTCCTCTTGCTTAGGTGCAATGTTCAAATCAATGTTACTTCCAGTTAAGGAACAATGCTACTTGCAATGCTACTTCCAGTTAAGGAAACTCAGATCCTGTATTTGTCTATGGAATACAAATGCATTAGAAAGTGTAAGGTTGCTTTTCAAATGAATAGACATGGATACCTCCTTATTATATGTGTATGCATCTGAATTAATCTTTAAAAACAAATAAACCATGAAACTTCACAAAAATACAATGATCAGCTATTATGGGGTCCCCCAGAAATGCATATTTATTTAGATTTATTTATTTTATTTACACCAGGGTTATAACTGAAATCTCAGTGCCTGCACAACAAATCCATTGCTCTTAACTACCATTTTTCTTATCTTTCTTTCTATTCTGTTTTTTATATAGTGAGAAATTGAGAAGGAAGGGGTGAGAAAATAGAGAGGGAGAGAGAAAGAGACACACCAAGCTCCCCTTCAGTTGGGGGTGTGGGCTTGAATCTGGGACCTCGCTCATGGTAATGTGCACACTAACCATTGTGCCACACCCTAGCAATGAGCATTTATTCTTCTCCATAGTTAAAGCACTGAAAATTACTGCTTTTCAGGCTATGCATCCTCCTTACTCTTAGAACTTCACTGAGTATTTTTTGAGGCTATCTTACTAATGTCGGAGCTTTTCACCCAGAACATCAAATGAGGGGAGAGAGAAAAATTTGAAGTGTTGTCCCAGATGCTAGAGAGTGTGACTGAAACAAAGGTCTTATTAGAAAACTGCTCCCTTAACCACAATCTCAAGTTTCTCCCAAAGCAGTAAATTATTATTATTATCATTATTATACCTATATTTATTTGTAAATTGTCATAGCTATGCCAGTGTTGGGGAAAGAAGTCAAAGATTTCAGTGAGTCTGGGTAGGTTATAAAGATGAGAGGAATGAAAGACTTAACTGTGTGGAGTCAGAATGTATTAATGACTACAAGAAAGAAAAATCACAACAGGATTAGAGAGACCATAGTAATCATATAATTTAATATTACATCAAATGTTTCATTCCCCTATGGAACATTAAGGCTTCATTGCTGCCAAATTAGGTTTGAGTGTTTCCAGCTGCGGACCCTCATCTCTTCCCTAACTTTCTTTTTTATTTTTTTTGTACATAAACACCATTCCCACCACCAAAAGACTGTGTCCCATCCCTTCCCCTCCCCGCCCACCCCCTGTCCCCATGAAGCTGAACATTCACCCTCACCCTCCAACCAAGTTTTTTTCTTTGGTGCCCTACTTCAAATTCAGTCAACTCCTGCTTTGAATTACCCTTTCTGTTCTTCTTTCTCAACTTCTGTTGAGGACTGGGATCATCCCATACTCATCTTTATCTTTCTGACTTAGCTCACTTAACATAATTTCTTCTAGCTCCATCCATGATGGGTCAGAGAAGGTGGGTTCACTGTTCTTAATAGCTGTGTAGTATTCCATTGTGTATATACACCACAGCTTTCTCAGCCACTCATCTGTTGTTGGGCACCTGGGTTGCTTCCAGGTTTTAGCTATTACAAATTGTGCTGCTATGAACATAGGTGTGCATGTATCTTTTTGGTTGGGTGTTAGGGAGTCCTTGGGGTATATCCCCAGGAGAGGAATTGCTGGGTCATATGGAAGGTCCATGTCTAGCCTTGTGAGAGTTCTCCAGACTGCTCTGCACAGAGGCTGGACCAATTTACATTCCCACCAGCAGTGCAGAAGGGTTCCTCTGTCCCTACAGCCTCTCCAGCATTTGTTGCTGCTGTCCTTTTTGATGTATGCCATTCTCACAGGAGTGAGGTGGTATCTCAATGTTGTCTTCATTTGCATTTCTCTGACAATCAGCGACCTGGAGCAGTTTCATATGTTTGTTTCCCTTTCTTTCTTATGTTGCTTAACACTGACTTCTTGAATATTCTTTATATTTGGTTGACACACAAAGATGTGTGGGAAGAACTATATTTTCTCTATTGCTGCCAAATAGAAATGGAAGCTGTGGTCACAAAAAGATTAAGACCGACTAGGGGAGTCGGGCGGTAGCACAGCGGATTAAGTGCAGGTGGCACTAAGCACAAGGACCCGGTTCCAGCCCCAGCTCCCCAACTGCAGGGGTGTAGCTTCAAAAGTGGTGAAGCAGGTCTGCAGGTTTCTGTCTTTCTCTCCCCCTCTCTGTCTTCCCTTCCTCTCTCCATTTCTCTCTGTCCTATCCAACAACAACATCAATAATAACTACAACAATAAAACAATAAGGGCAACAAAAGGAAATAAATAAAGAAAAAAGAAAAAAAAGATTAAGACCAACTATAATTTCCTCCATGACCAGTTCCAGTGTTTTGGAAAGGTGGAGCAAGACATGTGTCTAAGTTATGGGGAAACTTAAGTAGATTGAATTCCCTAAGAACCAAATCAAAAATCCATCCTCACATTCGGAGAGTTAAGAAAGGGGAAAAATTAGTAATATTTCATTATTTTTATATATACTGCAAATTATTTGCTTTCTTTAAAAAGAGAATTTTTTGGCTAAGGTTGTTTGTGTGAATTTGCAACTCTAATAATAAAATTGGAGAGAATGATGGCATTTGCTCTGTGATTCTTAATTCTTCTTGGATGATGTGGCATTATGCTATTTCTAATTATTAAAAAGAACAATTTCCTTTGAAAGGTTAAATTTGCTAGGTCATAACAAATACAGAATGGTTATTCTAATTATGATAGAAGTTCAAGCGATTAATATTATACACACTGGCACATATACCTTCTCCTAATAACTGATTTTATCCCAGTAATTCAGAAACCTTGTAGTGGGATACACAGGGGTAGAGAGGTAGAATTTTTCAGACTGAGATGAATTATTTCTGCCAATATTTTTTCTAATTGCATAAATTTATAAACAACATGGAGAAGAATTGCTTGCTTTGTCACTCTGTGTAGTCTAACTAGTGAGGGGGAGGCAATTAAGGAGGGAGAGGAAGAAGAGAAAACTAGGCTGACACTTCCAAGTCCTGATCTAAAGCATTTGGGATATAAAAAATCCCTCAGGGAACTTATTTAAAAAGTAGAAAAAGGGATGCTACCCACAGGTGATCTGGTTTAATGGGTTAGAGTCTGAGCCAGAAGTCTGTATTTTTAAGCTCCCCCGTTGTTCATTTTGGTGCTGAGGATGTGCAGACATTTTTTAGGGTAATTGAAAGCAGAGAGGAAATTTACTGTGTGTGAAATATACTATGCCTACCAGAAGGTGGCCCCATAACATATTGAATCAAGCACATTGCAGCTAACTGGGGCCCTCATTTTTTGCATTTACCATTCTTGACAGTAAGGGTGGGGGCAAGAAGTAGCTAGAGAGTGTGAAGATGGTGTGGTAGAAAGAATAAATAGATACTAAACTAATTTTAAGTTGTAGCTTGTTACAGAAACATGGCACTATTACAGGAAATTTTCCAAGTGTTCCAGGAAAAAAAAAAAAGTGGTACTGGAGATGGTGCAGTAGATAAAGCATCAGACTTTCAAGCATGATGTCCTGAGTTCAATCCACAGCAGCACATGTACCAGAGTGATGTCTGGCTCTTTCTCTCTCCTCCTATGTTTCTAATAAGTAAATAAATACATATTTAAAAAAAAAAAAAGATGTCCAATAAATACAAAAACATCTTCCTGGATACCAAGCCTTCAAGTGTGGTACATACAATATATATTTTTAAAGAGTTATTTATTGAGAGGTTGCACTGTGTTGCAAATGGTTGAGAGTACATGTTACCATGAGCAAGGTTCAAATCCATGGTCCCCACCTGTGTGGGGTGGAATTTCAGAAACAATGCTGCAGGTCTCTCTCCTCCTCCTCCTCCCCTCCCTCTTCCTTCTTTTCTAGCTTCCCTTCTCAATATCTGTTTTCTATAAAATAAAATAATAAGTTTAAAAAAAGATGATGTAAAAGACTTATTGAGAAAAGAGAGAACAGGAACATCATTCTGACACATAGGATACCAGGGTTTGACTCAGGCCTTCATTCTTGACAGCCCAATACTTAATCTAATTTACTGCCTCCCAGGCCCTACAGTATTTTAAAAACATATTTATTTATTTATAAGAGAAAGGGAAGAAAATCAGAGCATGTCTCTAGTACATAAAATGCGGGGGATCCAATTTGGGACCTCATGTTTGAAAGTCCCAAACTGCTTTAGCACATAAGCCACTACTTGGGGGGGGGGGGGCAGGGGGGGCGGGGAAGAAGTTGTGAGTGGATACAATCTTATAGCTGGCTAAGGCAATGATTCAGTCTCATCTCATTACAGAGCCCCAGTTGTTGGCCATGCACTGGCACCACACATCATGGAATTCTGTTCAACCTACTGCTGTTATAAGTTTCTCAAAGACACTCATTAAGATATGAAAATATGGATAGCAATACCATGATCTGTGATGCTACTCATAATCAATGAAATAACTACTCCAGCTCTTGCCTCAAACTTCTGACGCCCAGGAATACCTGAGGTGAAGTGTATGTTCACAAGGCAGTGTGCTTCCTTACCTCCCTTCCTTGGAGGCTTCTGACTGTTCAGTTGCTGGGATGATGTCACTCTTCCTAGAGAAAATTGCTGCTGCTATCATCACATCCTCAGTACCACCCATGTGTCAGAAGGCCTTCATTTAATACTGATTAGTATCCAAAGTCTTCAGGCTTGTCCTGGGGCAATGAGGCTGCTAAGCAGGGATAAACTCTGCTGATATGAGTCACACAGCAAAGCAGTCTTGTACTCTACCTCATCTTTCATTTATCTGACTCCTCACTTCATCCTCCCTCCCCCCCCCACACACTTGCGCAAGGGAAGAAAAAAATACATAAACAACTGTGACTAAACATCACTGTGAAACTCAAAGCACTATAAAAACTTCACTTATCTCCCAGAAATATCCCTGGACTGGCCCTTTACCTGGGTTCTAGTTATCCATGAGATTCATTCCTTTCCCATCTAGCACAGACACCAGGAGAAAGGGAGCACAGTTAAAGAAAAAAAAATGCAAAATGACTGCAAAATGTGTGGATGGGTTCATATAAACAGATTTGATTGTGTATGACAAAGATGAAGGAACAATTTTATAAGAATTTCAAGTGATGAAAATAATTATAAGTACTTTTCTCAAAAACACGCAATGGACCTTTTTAATACAGATTTTAAAGAGTCTAAGATATTTAATACACTTTGCTTATAAGCAGTAATTTCCAGGCTTGCAGTAATAATTCTAGCAAATGGTAAGAAACACCAGCACTTTTTGATTGAAAGACTTAGACTCACAGTTGTTACTAACTAGATATGAGGTGTTAGGCAGGGTTTCATATCTAAGCTTCAGTGTTCTTTGTAAAATGTGAATAGTTGGGCCACTTAAGTTTCTAAGTTACCATGTGCAAGGACCTCTGTTCAAACACCTGGCCCTCAGTTTCCAACCTGCAGGGGAAAAGCTTCACAAGCAGTGGAACAGTGCTGTTGGTCTCTTTCTCTCTCTCTCTCTTTCCCTCTATATCTTCTTCCTTTCTCAATTTCTCTTTATCCTATGAAATAAAGTTTAAAGCTACTTCTAAAAATATAAAATATATGTTTATTCATTAAAAATAAACAGATAAATAAAATGAGAATACTAAGAGTCCTAACTCACTGGACTCAAAGAGAGTGAATTCTATTTCCCACTTACTGCAAATACTATCACTCTAGTGTGTGTTCTGATTGTCACGTCTTTCATCCATTGCCATAATTTACCTTCATTTTCTCAGTTTCACATCCCTTTATCACACCAAAACTTTTCACATATTCCTACTTGCAGAAACTTTTGTCAGAATTTCAGACCTGACCTGAATAACACCTGCTCTAAAAAAAAAAAAGTTTTTGTTTTGTTTTTTGGTAATTCACATATTCAAGTCTATTCTTCCTGAATTATATATGATCTGATGTACACCAGGTATCAACTTTAAAGTTACATTGCTTTTTTTTTTCCTTCACCAGAGCAATACTCAGCTCTGGCTGATAGTAGTACAGGGGATTGAACCTGGGACGTTGAAGGCTCAAGTATGAGAGTCTCCTTGTGTAACCACTATGCTATCTACCTTCACAGGTATTAGCTTTCATTAAAAAACTCTTTTGCATTATCTTTATTTATTTATTGGGTAGAGACAGCCAGAAATCAAGAGGGAAGGGAGTGATAGAGAGGGAAGGAGACAGAGACACCTGCAGCACTGCTTCACCATTTATGAAGCTTTCCGCTGCAGGTGGGGACTGGGGCTTGAACCTGGGTCCATGAGCACTGTAACATGTGCACTCAGCCAGGTGTGCTACCACCCTGTCCCAGTATTAGCTGTCATTTAGTATCATTTCTTCCAGGAGGATTGTGAATTATAAGTAACCAGTTGGCTGTACATTTTTTTTCTTTCATAACCAGGATTACACTACTCCAGGCCAACCTTTTTTAAATTTTTTTTATTTATAAAAAGGAAACATTGACAAAACCATAGGATAAGAGGGGTACAGCTTCGCACAATTCCCATCAGCAGAACTCCGTATACTAACCCCTCCCCTGATAGCTTTCCTACTCTTTAATCCTCTGGGAGTATGGACCCAAGGTCATTGTGGGATGCAGAAGGTTGAAGGTCTGGTTTTTGTAATTGCTTCCCCGCTGAACATGGGCGTTGACAGGTGGATCCATACTCCCATCCCGTCTCTCTCTTTCCCTAGTGGGGAAGGGCTCTGGGGTAGCGGAGCTCCAAGGCAGATTAGTGGGGTTGTCTGTCCAGGGAAGTCTGGTCTAATCTGTTAGCATCTGGAACCTGGTGGCTGAAAAGAGAGTTAACATACAAAACCAAACGAGTTGTTGGACAATCATGGACCTAAAGGCTGGAATAGTGCAGGTGAAGCGTTGGGGGGGGGGGGGGGGTCCTCCATTTTGTAGATAGTTAGTAGGCATATTTTAGTTATATTTCAAAGGTAGCCAACCTTTTAAGATAAAAGGGAAAAGACAGAGACCGACAATGGTAGAGAGGGAAAGATACCACACTACTATCCCCAGTTAGAAGTGTGGGCGCCAGGCGCCAACCTGAGTCAAAGGCATGAAAAGGCTTTTTTTTCCTTCTTTTTTTTTTCATAGCCTTGTCAGGGTTACTGAAGGTCTTCCTGGTTTGAAGTCCTCCAGTGCTCCTCTCATAAGATCAGAATACTTTTCTTGATTTACTTATTAGCTAAGATGTTTATATGAATAGTGATGTAAAATGTTCTCATATCATTAGAGACGCTGTAGTTACCACTATTGAAAGAATAGAGGACATTGCAGGAAGTAGGGATTTGTATCCATGTGCTTACAGGCCTCCTGAATTGAGGGTCTTGCTTCAAAAATATACCATCCAAACAGTGGCATCACATAAACTGTACCCTAAATACCTGCAGATTTGCACACTATCTCTGAAAATGCACCACGGTAGCAATCGTCCCTGCTTAAGGATTTTTTCCCCCCCGAAGAATAGGGCAAGGAATTTAGCAGCAAGACTCAAATGTAAAAATACTATTTCTTCCTCTGTAGAATGGGAGTAGTAACATGGAACTACTGAGAAGCGGTGTGGAGGTGGATTTTGATTATGTAATCTTTGGAACACAAACCAACCTTCCTGCTTGTCATTCATACAAAAGATACAGGAGCTTTTCTGGCCTAGTTACGGTGTAAATTCTGCCTTCTCTGTGGTTTGAAAAGGCAAGACTATCTGTGCTGTGTGCTCATATGTGTGCGCACGCTTCTCCAGCTCCTTGAAAAGCAAGAAGGGGAGAAAGAAGCATTTGCAGTCACGGTCACATTGAACATCTGAAAGGCTAAAGGAAAGAAGGGCTGAGACTTGACTGACTGCCTGTTCCCCTGATGCATTTGGAGCCTAGGCTCCAGACTAGCAAATGGGAGGCAGAAAGTATGGACGGAAGGAGGGAGAACCCGCAGTAGAGGGGTGGGAGCCACTCCGCGGGGCAGCCCCGCAAGGGCGCCGGCCAATGGGAGCTCGCTCCGCCAGCGGCCAATCACCGACCGCCTCACCCTGCAAATCTGCCCGGCAGTGCGGGGCGGGGCTGCGGAGAGGCTGGGTGCTGCCGGTTACATTTCTGGGCGCCTCAAGGAAGCCACGGGGCAAAGGGATTTCTGTGGTGAGAAGCCAGGGGAGGGCTTGAAGGCAGGCCAGAAACTAGGTGCCAGCCCAGTGACACACACAGAAGCGGAGATCGATCAAGTCGACGTGGGTGCTTACGGCGCTCACGTGTGCACAGACCCGCCGCCTGCTCTACATGTTGTCTGGGCACCTGTCGTGTGAGTGGCTCCGGGCGTGGCTGTTCCTCGGGACACTCAGTTTCTCTAAGATTCATCACTAGAGGTTTACCTTCCCCGGCTCCAGAGAGGGGCACGTAAGAAGTTTAAGAGCCGGAACTGAGCTGATTAAAAGAATGGAACCTAGACTGGGCCAGAGAAGGTGGGGGTAAAGGTGTTGGGGGCTAAGGAACCAGTTAGTTATCCACCCCCCCCCCCACACACACACCCTTATAGAAAGGCCTTTTGCCAAAGACTGGAGTGACAGATGTGGCCCTGAAATGTCTAGAGAGCTGGGACAGTGATGAGCACTGAGTAAGAGACACTGGGCTGATACCTGGGCAGTTTGTTTACTGACAGAGAGGGATGCTGGCAGTCAGGACGGTAAGGAGGAAACTCAGGATGGGAACCATCTGCTCCCCCAACCCCAGCGGGACAAAGACATCCGCGGAGGTCTGCAATGCTGACTGGATGGCTTCACTCTCCCCTCACCTTCACAACGTCCCCCTTTCCAATCTGGCAATCCCAGGTATTCTTCGATTCCTACTTGTTCCCACTGTGTTGAAATCTGCCATGTTACTGTTGCTCATGGTTTGTGTTGCTTTTCTATTGTGTTGAGAAAAATAATTGCCCGTGACCTTAGCTTAAACGTTTTTCTGTTTCTGAACCAAAAACTTAACACCTGAACAACTGCTGTAAAGGAATTTAAACACCTTGGGTCACTGGCAGAAGAGAATCAGGAAGGGAAACACAGTTTGTGTCTTATTGTTTATGTCTTGGTTTTTTTTTTTTTTTTTTTTACTCATGCCTACATTCTAAGACTATTACATTCTTCAGGATGGGGAAGGGGATGTCATTAGCTTATTTTATTTTAGCTCTGAATCAAAATTTAGAGGAAAATGTTTTCTTTCTCATGTATCTGACCTTGCATATGATGAGATAAACAAAAGGGCAGATTAGCATTAGAAATAGGTTCAGAACTAGGACAGAGTACACAGACATATATGTGTCTGTAATTGTAATAGCCAGAAATAAAAACTTAAAGCTTTCCTCACAGGCAGTATAATGGTGCTATGAGGTGGAGGTGTTTGAAGCTTTATCTATACATGAACTAAGTCTGCCAGGATGATCTAGAACCTTACTTCTACTCCGGCTACTGTCTCTTCTGGGAGCTTTATCACCAGTGAGTGATGACTGAGTGTTGCCACTCGGTCAGTTTGTTAGGCGTACCCCTTCCTTCCATTCAAAAACTGATTAAAGTGCAGTTTCTAGAGAAGAGCATCTGAACTTCTGTGATCTTGGCCCAGTGTACTGGGCAGAATCCTCCATGCTGGTCTTTGAAAAGCACTTCTAGGAGCAGGGATGGACTACTGCCAATCCTTTCTCTCACCTTGAGACATAGTGATTGATGTTCACTCCCATAGTGCCAGACAAACTCTCAAGCCTTCCAGGGTACAGTCTGCCTTTTTTGATGGCTGAAAAGATGACCTCATGCAACCCCATATCTTTGCTTTCTATGCACTACTGGCTGCAGATGGCAGTCTTTTCTTTATTGGCTATCCCTATTGGAATCTTTCAGGTTCGTTGTTCTTGTAGGGTCTTGTTTTTGAGTAAGAAGAGGGCTACTGAATCCCTTTATGGCTGTGATCATTTGTGTTTTACCAACCATCGACTGCAGCTTCCTGGGAAATGCCAGATGGTCATGCCTCAGAACAGGTCTTTTCCATGTTTAATTGATGCCTGTGGAGTCATCACCTAAGTGATATAGAGGCCTCTTTTAACATGAATCATTTGTCTTCAGGCTTTCCTCAGGAATTGCTTTGTCCTGTAGTGCAGCAGGCAGTATGTATTTGTAAACAGAATGGCATTCTAGGCAGGCTTCAGATGACTGTCATTCAAGGTATGTGCAGGATAGCCTGAGGCTTCCTCCATCCTGGTGTACTGAGCATGTCTGAAACCAAAGCAGCATCTCTTCCCCAGCTTGGCTGTATGGTCTAACTCTCTGACTTCAGGAAGGAGCTGGGCTTTTCCTCTGTAATTCATAAGGTATCTCACAGCTACTAGAAGTGTCAGTGGGAGCAAACTGTCTAGCCTGTTTCTGTAATTGGAAATTTTGTGATCAAGCCCCATAAGGAAGATGGGGCTTTGCTCATTCTGCTTATAAAGTCCAGTCCTTCCGAAGAAACAGAATAGTCTTGCTTCCTCTAACAATGTTGGAAGTATTTCTGTAAATGCTTTTTTCTCATAGTATTAGGGACATGAATATGTGTAAACATATGCTCAAGACAGAAATTCATATGCTAAATGGTGCCTCTTCATGGAACCACCCTCCTCAGCCCTAGTCCACAACTCCTGTCCCACCACTAGTCCTTATTCCTCTAGCTCAGTGTCTCACTCTCTCATAGTCAAGTTCCGCCATGCTTTGTAGAGGAATTCTAAAATAGGGGCCAGGTGGTAGTGCATCTGTTTAAGTGCACACATTACAGTGTGCAAGGGCCCAGGCCTAAGCTCCCAGTCCCAGGCCCATCCCCATCTGCAAGGGGAAAGCTTCACAAGTGGTGAAGCAGGGTTATAGCTGTCTCTCTGTCTCTTTCTCTCCCTATCAACCCCTCCCTTCTCAATTATTCTCTATCTCTATCCAATAATAAGTAAATGAAAATATTTTAAAGAGGGAGACTCTAAAATACAAAATACATCCAGGAAGTAGAGGCCACCATCTTCCTCCTCCTTTTTTTCTTTTGTCCCTTTCCCTGTCACTGTCACCTTCATCACAACCACTGTTTCTGAAGTGTCACCAAGTAGCACCCACTGACATACATTACCTCAGATCCTTATGCCTTCAAGAGAGCTATTAGCATCCTTATTATAGAGATCAAGAAATTATTTTCCAGAGACATTAAATAATTTTCTCGGTACCTCGCAAATACTAAAGTATAGAACTGATGTTTGAGCCTCTGTGTAGCTAATTCCAAATTCCATGCACTGTCCCTGTGTCTCTAAGGGGGTCATGAGAAGTAGAGGTGGGGATGGGGGTAGTGTGGAAGTAGTCTACTTTTGAAAACTCATTTTACAGATCTTCCTCTGCAGAAGGGAGTGAAAGTTTTTTTTTTCTTTTGTTCTTTTTTATTTTTATTGGGGGGCATTGATGGCTCACAATTGACAGTAAAATACAGTAGGTGGTACATGTGTAACATTTCTCAGTTTTCCACATAACAATCTAACCTCTTAAAGGTTTCCCTCTGCTGTCATGTTCCAGGACCTTAACCCTCTCTCCCCACCCCAGAGTCTTTTGCTTTGGTGCAATACACCATCTCCAATCCAAGTTCTGCTTGGTGTTTTCCCTTTTGTTCTTATTTTTCAACTTCTGTCTTTGAGTGGGATCATCCCATATTCATCCTTCTCTTTCTGCCTGATCATTTAACATGATTCTTTCAGGCTCCATGCAACATGAGGTGAAGAAGTTGAATTCACCATTTTTAATAGCTATGTGATATTCCATTGTGTATATGTACCACTACTTTCTTAGCCGCTTGTCTGTTGTTGTTGGACACCTAGGTTGCTTCCAGGTTTTGGTTATTACAAATTGTGCTGCTATGAACACAGGCATACACAAATCTTTTTATTTATTTATTTACCAGAGCACTGATCAGCTCTGGCTTATGGTGGTATGGGGGATTGAAACTGGGACTTCAGAGCCTCAGGCATGACAGTCTGTTTGCACAACCATTATGCTATCTACCCCGACCTGAAATACACAAATCTTTTTGGATGGGTGTGTTTGGTTCCTTAGGATATATCCCCAGGAGAGGAATTGCAGAGTCGAAAGGTAGGTCCACTTCTAGCTTTCAGAGAGTTCTCTAGACTGCTCTGCACAGGGGTTGAACCAATTTACATTCCCACCTGAAGTGCAGGAGAGTTTTAAGTTAGATGCTATTTATCTGAAAATTAAATGATAGAATAATATACATTTATGTATATATATACATATATATTAGATAAATATACCCCCTTTGGTTATATATTAGTAGTATATAATCCTTCCTTAGAATGGAAGCCCATTAAGTTTTAAATTCAAGTTTAGTGCTGTTACCTAGTGTGTGTGTGTGTGTGTTTACATTTTCCAATCTAGAGTTTATGCAAGGTTGTGTTATATCTATAAGGATTTGGTGGGATAGCAATGATACAGGAAAATACAAGGGTACTGGTAATAATATCATAACTAGTGTAGAATACAGTAGTTAGAATTAAGTACATTGGGACTAGGTGGTGGCACACCTGGTTGAGTGCACACACTATAGTGCTCAAGGACCCAGGTTCAAGCCCCTCCAGCTTCAAGAAAAGTGACATAGTACTACAGGCCTCTCTCTCTCTCTCTCTCTCTCTCTCTCTCTCTCTCTCTCCATATATATATATCCCCCTCAGTTTCTCTATGCCTCTATCCTAAATAAATGAATATATATATAAATAATTAAATTTGTTTCATTGCCTAAATATTATGGAAGAGGACATATGTGAATGTATACCTCTCAACAAAGAACACTTGCTAATGGCCAGTGTCACTAAGATACACTGAGATATCTTGGAGAAGATCTCAGAACAAGTTTTTCAATATATTTATTATAGGAGAGGAGAAAGGAGAAGAGGACAAAAGCACTGCTCAGCTCTGGCATAAGATGGTGCTTGGAATCACCTGCAGGTTGAGCTATTTTCCTGGTTCCTTAGAATAATCAATCTCATTACCAATTAAATACCAAATAAAAATTTATTTATTTATAAAAAGGAAACACGGGAGTTGGGCAGTAGTGCAGCGGGTTAAGCGCACGTAGCACAAAGCGCAAGGACTAGCAGGTGAAACAGGTCTCCTGGTTTCTATCTTTCTCTTCCCCTCTCTATCTTCCCTTCCTCTCTCGAGTGCTCTCTGTCCTAACAACAACGACATCAATAATAACAACAATAATAACTACTACAACAATAAAAAAGAGCAACAAAAGGGAAAATAAAATAATAATAATAAAAAGGAAAACACTGACAAAAACCATAGGATAAGAGGGGTACAACTCCACACAATTCCCACCACCAGAACTCCGTATCCCATCCCTTCCCCTGGTAGCTTTCCTATTTTTATCCCTCTGGGAGTATGAACCCAGGACCATTATGGGGTGCAGAAGGTGGAAGGTCTGGCTTCTGTAATTGCTTCCCCATGGGCTTTGGCAGGTCGATCCATACTCCCAGCCTCTCTCTCTTTCTGTAGTGGGAAAGTGGGACTCTAGGACACACTGATGGGGTCGGGTCGTCTGCCCAGGAAAGTCTGGTTGGCATCATATTAGCATCTGGAACCTAGTGCCTGAAAAAAGAGTTAACATATAGAGCCAATTTATTGATTAATCATGAACCTAAAGGTTGAAATAGTTCAGATGAAGAGTTGGGGGGCCTCCATTTTGTAGATAGTAATCCTATTTTAGTTATATTCCAAAGGGCCCATGACTATACCACAAGGACTCCCTAACACCCAGCCAAAAAGATATGTGCACACCTATGTTCATAGCAGCACAATTCGTTAATAGCTAAAACCTGGACGCAACCCAGGTGCCCAGCAACAGAAAGAATGGCTTTCTGTTGAATAGCTGAGAAAGCTGTGGTATATATACACAATGGAATACTATGCAGCTATTAAGAACAATGAACCCACCTTCTCTGACCCATCTTGGATGGAGCTGGAAGGAATTATGCTAAGTGAGCTAAGTCAGAAAGACAAACACGAGTATGGGGTGATCCCACTCATAAACAGAAGTTGAGAAAGAACAGAAAGGGAAACTCAAAGCAGGATTTGACTGAGTTTGGAGTACGGCACCAAAGTTAAAATCTCTGGGGTGAGGGGGAGGGTGGATGTTTGGCTTCACGGGCAGGGGAGAGGGTGGGATGGGACACAGCCTTTTGGTGGTGGGAATGGTATTTATGTACACTCCTATTAACTTGTAGTCATATAAATCACTATTTAATTTATATGAGAGGGGAAAAATTGATTAAATGTCTCAGACTTTTTAATGCACAGACCATAGGCTGAATCTTTGAAATGTTGACTCTCTTAATAGCTTAGACCAGGGAGAACAGAATCAACTAGTGGCATTACTCTATAAGATACAGCTATATACAAATAATGTCAAAGGACATAAATTATGGTGATGTGTATGATACAGAAAATCCTAACAAAGGGATTTTCAAAGTTAATCCAATTGCCAAATAATTTGATTGCAGCAATAACAATCTATTACCTTCTTAAAACCTAAGACAGCAGGAACCTCCCGCTTCCTCTATAGAACCTATATTTCCCCCAGTCCTGGAACCTCTAGGGTGGGGCTCACTTTCTTGCATGCTTCTTTCAGTTCATACCAAATGATATTGTATCTGCTGATCCTAACATAATCAACACAACAACTACCACCTCAGCATGCTTCTGTACCATTTCTAACCATGCTCTTTTCCTTTTATCAAGAATAAATTATTCGGTCTGTTGGAAAAGCCATTGGATTTAAGAACTAAGAATTTTTTATTCTTCCTATGAGATATTAAAGAAGCATCTAAATTTCTTAAGGCATAGTTTCAATATTGGTAATTAAGATATTAATATAAATGAAATAGACTCATTACAACTTCTTGGATTAATTTGATATTTTGTTATTAACTAATATTATTTACTTTTTCTATTAATTTGAGACTTTATGTTTTTACCTATTCTTTGTCCAAATATATAAAAGATAGGAGGAGTGACAGAGACATGTCATGTCTAAAGGTAATTTCTTTTATAACTCTTCAGAGCAATATTTAACATTTGCCATGTGCATACAAGGGCTCACCCTTGCCAAGATAAAGCAGATCCCCTTAGGGTTCTGAAAGGAAATGCAGATTGGTTATTATAAATGAAGAAACAGTGAGCATATCTTAAGAAACCTTCCCACTAGGGAAAGAGAGAGGCAGTCTGGGAGAATGGATCAACCTGTCAACACCCATGTTCAGCAGGGAAGCAATTACAGAAGCCAGACCTTCCACCTTCTGCATCCTACAATGACCTTGGGTCCATACTCCCAGAGGGTTAAAGATTAGGAAAGCTATCAGGGGAGGGGAAGGGATACGGAGGTCTGGTGGTGGGAATTGTGTGGAGTTGTACCCCTCTTATCCTATGGTTTTGTCAGTGTTTCCTTTTAGAAATAAATAGAAAAAAAAAAGAAAAGAAAGATAAAGAAAAGAAACCTCCATTCTCAGACCTGATGTGGGGGCTCAATAGGAGGGTGTGTGTGTGTGTGTGTGTGTGTGTGTGTGTGTGTGTAACTTCATCATGCACATTAAAATAAAAAGTACATAGGGTGGAAAGATTAATTCTCCACTTTTAAGACTAAAAACCACATTGTGGAAAAAAAAAAAACTGACCTGAGATTTTAAATAATGATCAGAATTTCAAGGATTGTGATTTAGGACTCAAGGTGGGGAAAGGAGATTTTCAGGTGAAATAAACCAATTGAGTTAAAAAATGGGAGCCCATTTGAGAAACAGCAGGAGGACTCCCTCTCTTGTCCTTCAGAAATGCTTTCATACCTTCACTATAACACTTTTCAACAAATCATGATTTTCAGGTATTTGCCCCATGATTGATGAACATTTTTTCAGATAGGGAATATGACTTATTTCCCTTTAGAATTTAGGAAGCAATTCTATCATTCATGATTGTTGTGTGAGTAATTCAATGCATGGAAGTGAAGTAAAAAAAATAATGCAAATATGGCTTGATGTCACTATTGTTTTCAGTGATGATCAGAACTAAACTGAGTAGATTAGCTAGGGTTACTTTTGTAAATAGCCATACATACAGAGTAATTAGAACATTTTCAGATTCATTGCTATTTTTACACAATATTCCTATAGCTCTAGATAAAGCACAGCACTGACTTACATGTGAAATGGAAATCATGAGGCAGAGTAAAATAGAAAAGCTCTAGAATAATATCCATCTTAAGAATAATTCTTTCACTGTATATCATTTCTGCCTTTGTTCTTCCCTTGTCAGAGCTGAGCTTATATATCCTGTCTGACTATAGCCTCAGCCTCATCTTATTTCATCTTTCCCTGTTCACCTTCCTTCCTTCCACCTGGCCTACATCCAGCCCCTTCCTTCCCAGTGTCATCCCTGCTTCTCTGCTCTCCAATTCCCAGATCATTCTCCATTCCAATCTTGCTTATAATCATTCCTTTCTCTTCTGTTCTTGCCTTTCTGGAATCCTATCCTTCTGTGTAATTCTACCATTCACTACTTGGTGATTTATTGAGTTCTTCTCCTTTGGACTCCTTATCTCTCCCCACATGTATGACAGGAAGATACAATCACTGCAGGGGCAGGATGAGGGATCATGACTCAAGTATTATTTCTAGGTATAAGGTCATTTCTGGTACATCTCAAAGAAATATGGGGAGAGCACCCACAAAACAGTGTATGGCATGAACCATGAGTTAGCCCTAGAACAAATCCCTATTCCTATAGGATTTGACACTGTGGAAAACCAATGACCAAATCAAATCTACCAAGCAAGGAAACAAAATCAGAGCCAGAATAATCTTTCAAATGAGAAAATGTTTTTGCCTTGCTTTTGCTTTTCTCCCTTCCTTCCTTCCTTCCTTTCTTTCTTTTTTTTTTCTTTCCCATATGGATGTGTTCTAAAACCAACTAATGGTTCGTGCCATCCTCAAAGTAAAACAACCTATTTGTATTTCAACAGGTATTTACACTATTTTAGGGTAGTCTTCCATGACAGAGAATAAAAAGAGGCTATGACTTTGGTATTTCCACAATAGGTTTCTCTACTATGAAGGCATATCAATTTCCTAGGACCCCAACCCCAGGGCTGGAACTCAGAAATTGCACATCTATAAAAAACAGAATCATGGAATGGCTAAAAATATTAGTGTTATAGCCATAGAGTCTGGACTTCAACCCCCGATTCTGCATCTCAAGATTCTTTGACCTGGGACAAGTTACTTTAGCCTCTTTGTACCTTAGTGTCTGTCCTCTATAAAGCAGTGATGGTAATGGTATTACCTTACTTGATCAGTGTGAGAAATAAAGTAGTTCATGTAGCATACAACATTTTCTCTCACAGAATTACCATTACATAATGATAGTTTTTATTAATATATGTGTCTTTTTTACATTAATCAAAACATTCTTTTATTGAAGACTTATTCTTGAAATGTGAAATGCAAAAGAGCTTTGAGGTACAGTCCATACTCTCAGGTAATTTGTAGAGGAGCTGACCTTATAATTAAACCTTGTGGTTCAGTGTTCTCTCTCTGACCAGCTCAGGATAACTTGAATGACCATCCCTTAAGGGAGCAATAGAGTCAAAGAAGGGATATTTGGAGACTTGCCCAGGATATAAGTGCCAAGGGAGTCTTAAATAATATGTGAGGGCAGCAGATCAAGAAAACCAGCTAATCCTCTTTAATCTCTTACTCTGCCTTCCCAAATCAAGTTCACTTCTCTAATATTGTCATGCTCACACATCCAAAGTCTCTGGGGAAAAAAATTAACATTCTGAAAAAGACCTTATTGTTAATTTTGCTACTATTCTCCTCATTTCCTCATTTAATGTTCTCCTAACCCACTTATATTTTTTTGTCCTAGATCAAGAGTAGAAATATTGCAAAATGTTTTCCTTTGAACAACTATTGGTGTATATTTTACAATGCCGTTAGTCCATTTCCTCCCTCCCCCCCCATATATATCCCCACAAAACATGTGCATACCAGCTAACCTTCAATTTACATTCAGAGACACAAACATACACTGACCTTAGCCTAATCCTAAAAAAAAAAAAAAAAAAAATCTAATTATCTGGTACAGTTTACCCTTTATGAAGATTCTGTGAAACATGCCCCCTGATATTTCAGCTCCTAGAGCCTACAGCTTTTACCAGCACGGTGCTGTTTCTGAAGTGCTTCTTTATCTAAGAACTTATTATCACTATTATTTTAAATACCTGGTGTGACCTAGCCTCCACCCTTTGTGACAGGGTGGTCCCACATCTTTTACAGCCTTTAAGAGTGTCTAAGTGCAGGCAGTATAAGTAATAGTAATGAAACAAATGCCTTTTTGCCCTGGGACTTTGCCTTTGGGAAAGCACAAACCACTTTGCAAATGCTCACTAGCCCTAATTAGAGTTTTAAGGCAGGTCTCCAGATGAGAGATTATTTATAGGCATTGTAATAGGAGGGTGTATTTGTGTGTGAAAAGATTTTGAATACATATCAGGAACCAAATTTAGGTGGAAGAGAACTGTGACTAAATCTATTTGCATTACTCATATGCATGGTTAAACAGGGGTCCTTCCACTTTCTCACATCATTTGGATTAAATAGCTAACCACCCATAAGGATAAAAAAATACCTGTGGGGATTATAATGATTGATCTCTAAGGAGTTCCAAGACAAAGTGGAGTTGGCCAAAGAACCAGAGGTCTGCACTGCTCTGAAAAGGCATGTTTAGGCTATGTTATCTAAGAAAAATAGGCATCTTTAATGGATTCATTGTTGAGCAGCTGAAAATTTTAATAGAGTAACAAGATTTTTTTTAATTCTACTTATTTTACAACTATTGATGCCAGGCATTATTCTTTAAAGAGAACATTCTATTTATTTATTTAAAAAAGGAGACATTAACAAAACCATAGGACAAAAGGGGTACAACTACACACAATTCACACCACCAGATCTCCGTATCCCATCCCCTCCCCTGATAGCTTTCTTATTCTTTAACCCTCTGGGAGTATGGATCCAAGGTCACTGGGGGATGCAGAAGGTGGAAAGTCTGGCTTCTGTAATTGCTGCTTCTCCGCTGAACATGGGTGGTGACTGGTTGATCCATATTCCCAGCCTGCTAAAGAGAATATTCTATTGCTTTTTTTTTTCTTGCTGACCTGATTATATCAAAACAAAGGAAAGGAAATAGGAAGTATTTTTACCTTCTGATGCAAATGTCTTAGGGTATAAGAGCAGTTTGCAACAGTGGCAGAAATGAAAAATTCCTAGACTTGTCAGACTGAAATGAATATTTTATGAACAGGAATGATTTGAAGGTTTATACATGGAAAGCTATGTTCTTAATGTATAGTTGACACCAAATAAAAAAAAAAACAGAAAAAGGTGAAGACACCTCATCATCCTAACAAAAGTAATCTATGAAATTTAAATATGCCTGTATGTGCCAGAAAAAAAAAATTGAGAGAAGAGGTGAAGACAGAGAGAGGGAGAGAAAGGTTGACAGATACCTGCAGACCTGCTTCACCTCTTGTGAAGCAACCCCCCCCCCCACACACACACACAGGTAGGGAGCCAGGGGCTCGAACCAAGATTCTTACGATGATCCTTATCCTTTTTATGTGCAGATGTCTGTCTATCTTTCTCTCTCTCTCTTTGTCTTCCCTTCCTCTCTAAATTTCTCTCTGTCCAGTCCAGCAACAACAATAATAATAACAGCAACAATAACAACAATGGGGAAAAATATGGCTCTGAGCCCCATGGATATCCCTGACAACAAAAAAGAAAAAAAGAAATGAATATGAATGAAAACCTCAAAGAGACAAAATGGCTCATTTAACAAATTAGAAGTTGTCCATTGTAGTACAACCAGAGATTTCAAGGAGGACAAGAACAAAGACTAAAGTGACAAGATTCTGGGAGACCTAAATAACCAAATTACAGTGTTTTAGCTTTACCTTAATAGAACAGGAAAGGTCTGAAGCAGGTAAATGCCAGTCAGCTTTTTATTTTGTTCACAGTTCACAAAATGTATTGGATTGGAAGTAAAATAGCCAGGAGACCACTTAATTTCTGATTAGGTCATCCAGGTAGGAAGTCTTGCTGACCTAACAGGAGTGACAGTGCAAATGAAGGAAAAGAGAGAGACCCAGGAGATAACTATGAGGAAGTATCAACAGGACTTGGCAGTTAATTGGAGGGTGAAAGAGAGGGCACATCTGGCCTCTGGTGAGAGCATTCCCAAAAACAGCATATAGGACTAGGAGCAGAGGAAGGCACTGAGGGATGTGAGTAGGTTTAGTTTGGGCTGTACTGGGTTTGAAGAGCCCATGAGATATTTCAAAACTGAGAGAAAGCCCTCTAGATAGTGCAGCCAAATAAGAAACCACTGTCTAATGCCACAAAATGCCAAATGATGCTTTGCATGAAGATAAAAATGATTTTATTGCTGTTAAACCTATAATCATATGCTGGAGTATGTGATCTCAAATCAGTGTCCAGCCTTCCAAGGAGTGTCAGCCATTTATACAGGTAAAAGTGTGGGAGGGTTTAAAAAAAAAAAAATCCAGGAGCTGGATTTTGGTACTTTCAAAAGAGATATTGAAGAGGCCTCAAAATCATTTCCCATCTGAACCCAAGGCTCCTTAGACTTCTTTCTAGAACAGTCTCCTAATGGGTCTTAGCAATTCTTTATTGCTTCAAGATGATAAGAATGGCAGAATACCTGAGATTATCCCTTTGTCTCCAGATTGAGCTTTATGAGAATTCTCCACCCTCACCCCTCACCCCTAAACCCCACCTACACACCACACACAGTATTATCAGACAGCCCAGTACTTTTTGGACTTGATTTTTAGCAGCATCCAGTGGAAATAATTTCAGAGCCAATTATTAAATTTCACAATTCAGCTAGTTCCCTACCCTTACTCACAGCTGCTATTACTTCTCATGTAAGATAATTTGATTTTGAAATTCACATCCTTATATATGTCTTATATTTATTATAGATTCCAACTAAGATTTTAATTTCATTCAGAAAATCTATTCTGAACTTCTAATCCCAAACTAGTGATGTTCCCAAGCTAGTTGTAGTGTTCGGCTAGTTCTCCATGAATATTGTCAATTTTTGTTGACTGTTTCTCCCAACCTGCATTCATTAGTTATGTATACTACACCACAACCAGCTGCTAGAAGTGAAAACATTTAATCACTTGACCATATCATCAAATATACTTTATTTCACACACAAGAAAACTTAGAGGGGAAAGAGAAAGTTTTGTTTCTCTCATTGTAACTTTTTTCCCACTCTAGTCTTTTTCCAGTTTCTCTCTAAATCATATTATTATTTCATTTGTGCCAAAAGCTAGAAGAATGTTAACAAAAATATGACTACTGAGAAAGCTCATTAGGTCATAACTAAATGCCCTTGATGTCAAAGTGATAATTAGTAAAGGAAGGAGTTCTAGTTAAAAAAAAAAAAAAAACCTATTGGGGCCAGGTGGTGGCACACATTACAGTGCACAAGGACACAAGTTCAAGCTCCTGGTCCCCACCTGCAGGAGGAAATCTTCATAAGTGGTGAAGCAGGGTTGCAGGTGTCTCTCTACGTCTTTCCCTTTCTATCTCCCTACTCAATTTTTCTCTGACTCTATTTAATAATAATAGTTTAAAAAAATACCTACTGCAGTATCTTATTTTCAGACAGGTATTGGGTCTATTGGGCACCTGTGGAAGAAAAAGAAAAGAAAAAAGTCTTTGAAAAGAAAACTGATATCTATTCATATGTACAGAATTTAAACTGCCTGCAAACATGAAATTAAAAGCTTTTGACCCACATAAAGCTGAGGAGGTTAGGGCTGATATGGAGAATATCTAGGGCAATAGAATTCCATGATGTCCTGCAGAGTGGAGGCATGGCATCTCATTGGTAGGCCCTGGGTACTTCAAAGCCAGGACAGGGACTGTCAGGGCAGAGAATCTCTACTTGTATTTATTTTTACATATAAATACTCCATTTGCCAGTACTCCAGATGTGAATCATTCCCTAAAAACCTCTGGTTTTCTCCAACTCTCCTCTGTTTCCTAGTATAGTATAGGTAGACCAGAGAATCTCTCAATTCTCAAGCTGATTTCTGTCCTCAGATAGTGGGAAACCCCTTGGTTTCTCAGAACATTAAGTAAGAATCAATATCCTCTGCTTCAACATCTTCTGTTCCATTTAGTTGTTTTGCTGTATTGTAACTAATTATGAATTCAGTGAACACCTGCTTAAAAGTTAAATTGACCACATCTCCCTCTTAGGTTTTCTGGCAGTTTGGTAGTTATTATTAACACTCTTAAATGCCTACTAGAAAATAACCCAGCCTCATAGCTAAGTTTATTACTTTGGGTCAGTAAGATTTAAGGACATTTTTTTCATGAGAAATTGCTTAGTGATTCTCTAATACTGAATTGTGAACTCCTTGGATTATCTTGTTTGTTCTTAAGATATCTCAGCCTTTCTTCACTTGAAAAAAAATTGGGTCAAGTTCTTTATAAATGTTGCATTTTCCCTAAAGAAAGATCTAAGGTATGTAAGATGGAATATCACAAGGAAATGTTATTAGGTGATCTGCATAATCATAAAGGGCAGGCAATCCACTATCTTTGACTTTGTCTTTCAAATTGTTCATTGTGATCTTTTATTGTAGTTGTTCCTTTAATCATCCTTTCTGGTTTATTTTTGTCCTCTGCATTTCTGACACATTTCATTTTCACTGACACAGATAACACAAGCTAGCAGGGGTATAACTGATTCTGGGGGTGATAAGGTACAGAGAGTGAATTTAGTCTGTTTGATCATGATGAATGGACTAAGAAAAAGTTTGGGAAAGGATCTAGAAACATAGACTAGGCCACCTCCACCTCACCCCCCCCCCCCAACCAGGTAACTCTAAATTGGTTCAAAACATTATGCTTTGGACTTCAGGCATTGTGTGTGTGTGTGTGTGTGTGTGTGTGTGTGTGTGTGTGTGTGTGTGTGTGTGTGTGTGTAAATATTTTTTATTAGTAATTTAATAGTGATTAACAAGATTGCAGGATAAGAGGGGTACAATTACATACAATTCCCACCACCAGAGTTCCATATCCATTCCCTCCACTGGAAGCTTCCCTATTCTTTATGCCCTTGGATGTTTGGACCAAAAGTCTTTATGGGGTGCAGAAGATGGAAGGTCTGGCTTCTGTAATTGCTTCTCTGATGAACTTGGATATTGGCAGGTCAATCCATACCCCTAACATGTTTCTATCTTGCCCTAGTGAGATAGGACTCTGGGGAGGTGAGGTTCCAGGACACATTGGTGAGGTCATCTGCCCAGGGAACTCAAAATGCCATCATGGTAGCATCTGTAACTTCATGTCTGAAAGTGGTAAGATATAAAGCAGGACAAATTATTTAATAATCAGGAACTCAAAGATAAGAATAAAGCAGATGGGACTAAGGATCTTTGTGTGGGAAGAAGTTAGGAAGTCTATTTTAGGTATATTCCAAGGGGGCCATGACTTTACTAATTTTTGCTTGAGCCTGACAGCTAACATGCAGGTGGGCTAAAGGTATTGTATAGGAAGATGTTGTCAGAGTTGAGAACTAGACTGGAAAGCTAGATCAGGACAGAGAGTAGCTCCCAAATATATAATTCAGACATTTTAATACATATTTGCATTCTACATACATGTATTCAGTACACATTAAATGCCAACACATACTAAGTATGAATATTATATATGGATTAGACATGATCTTACCCTTAAAACCTCTGTCAGGTGTCATTGGCATATGGAAATAATTACCATTTGTGTCTCAAGTTCAAGTATGATCAAAATGCTATGTATGCACAGAACAAAGAGTGATTAATTTCCTTAGTGAAGTCAGGTGAACTTACAAGTAATGACTTCACAGGAATGCCTATGACCAGAGTCATACAAGTATTTAAAATGGAAAAGTAGGGGGCGGAGCCAAAATGACGACTTGGAGGCAGCTGCTGGCTTGTGACCTAGGATTTGCTGCATAGTGTAGGATACTGGGTCATCAGCAGGAGGGTGAATAAGGGGTCCTACATGTGACACCAAGCAGAGGTCCACTCTTGGGTTAGAAAATGGAGGAAAAAGAAAGGAAATCTTTTGATTTTTTTTTTCTGAAGCTCACCCCTCCCCCCCACCTCAGAACCAGACCCTAGGGGCTGGAGAGCTGCTCCTAGCAGGCTTCCGCTGAGCTATTTTCTTTACCAAGATTCCTGGCTCACTAGGGGTGTCATTCCAATCCTTTTCTTTTTTGATTTCCTTCTCTCTTTTTTTTCTTTTTTCTCTAAGTAGCTGGAGCTCTATTTGAGTGACAAAATATCTGAGAAAGACTACCTGGAGGTTTTTTTGTTTGTTTGTTTGTTTTTGGATACTTCTTACAATTGGCTGTCTTTGCTCAGGCTGCCTGAGCCATCCGGAGCTGTCCAAGCTGCAGACTGACTGCTAGGGTTTTTTACTCTATTCTGTTTTATTGTTACTATTATATATGTGTGTGTCCCTTTCCCCCCCTTCCTTCTTCAGGTTGACCAAAATTAACATTGTTTTTTCCATTGCTAGGTGACTGGGTGTCCTATCCATTGTGAGAGGAACTTGCTTCTACCTCTTCCCTCCACTCTCCTCTCCTTTTTCCCTCCTCCTAGCTAATTCAAAAAAAAAAACCTCTTTCCTTTCACTGCTCTTCTTTTTTTTCTTGTTCTTGTCTTCTTTTCTTCCTTCTCCCTTCTTTTGCTTTCTGAATTCACTGATACACGTTTACGAATTATTCTGGGGAAGAAATCTGACTCAGAGTGGACTCTGTGTGTGTCTCTCTTCTCTACTTCCCTTTCACCTCTTGCTATCCCTAGAATATTCAGTAGACAGTAGATTTGCATAATTGTCTATTCTTGCTTTCTCTTTCTCCTTTCTCTTTCTTTTTCTTTTGGATTTGGTTGCTATTTTTTCTTGGACTGGAGGTGTTGTTTGGCTAACTGGTATTGGTTAAACTGCATCAATCCTTGCTTCAGTTACTATTGTTGTAATTTCTGAGGTTGGTGACTGCATTTGTCATAAAGGTATTTAGTAAAATGGAAAAGTAAAGGATAATGAGAGTGTTTCCAAGGGTTATAAAGTTTTTTTAAAGCAAATCTTTTGCTATATTCAGTAGCCACAAGATACACTTTTTATACACTGCTTTGCAAGTGATTAAGATGTTAACTCAGAGCACAGAAATATATTTTTTATTATTTTTATTTATTGGATAGAGACAACCAGAAATAGAGAAGGTGAGGGAGATAGAGAGGAGAGACACCTGCAGCAAGGCTTCACTTGCAAAGCTTTACCTCAGCAAGTGGGGACTGGGGGCTCAAACCCTGGTCCTTGAACACTGTAACATATGTGCTCAATCAGGTGCACCACCACCCAGTCCCCCACAGAAATGTTTTGAATGATGGAATTACAGTCTCTTTATAACAAATTTATTGCAATATTCAAAGTCATGATATGTGACTTGTAATATGAGATTTTTAAAAATTTTTTTATATTTATTTATTTATTTATTTTCCCTTTTGTTGCCCTTGTTTTTTATTGTTGTTGTAGTTATTATTGTTATCACTGATGTTGTCATTGTTAGGACAGAGAGAAATGGAGAGAGGAGGGGAAGACAGAGAGGGGGAGAGAGAGACAGACACCTGCAGACCTGCTTCACCACCTGTCAAGGGACTCCCCTGCAGGTGGAGAGCTGGGGGCTCAAACCAGGATCCTTATGCTGGTCCTTGTGCTTCGTGCCAGGTGCGCTTAGCCCACTGTGCTACCACCTGACTCCTAAGATATTTTATAAAGACCTCCTTTGAACATCTTCAGAGACATACGCTTATTTTTATGCTTGTAGTTTTTTTAATGCTTAATTATTCTTTTATTTTAATTTTTTATTGGGAGTTTAATGGTTTGCAGTATGGTTGTTGGCACATGGGTACAATTTCTCATCTCTGTAATACACTCTCAATCCATCAGCTTGTACAAGGACCAAAAAGTCTCAACCCCCCATACTTGTCCTCCTGCAGAGTCCTTTGCTTTGGTGAAATACACCAAACCAGCCCAAGTTTTACTTTATGTCTCCCCTTTCTGTTCTTGTTTCTTAAGTTCTTCCCATGAGTGTGACCATCCCATATTTATTTTTCTTTTTCTGACTTATGTCACTTAACATATTCTTTTAAGTTTCATCCAAATGGGGTAAGGAAGGAGACTTCATCGCTCTCATAGTTGAGTTGTATTCCATTGTGTATATACACCACAACTTTCTTAGATACTCCACCTGTTGCTAGACACCTAGGTTGCTCCAAAGTTTGTGCTATTACAAATTGTGCTGCTATGAACATAGGGTTACACAGATCTCTTTGGATGAGTGTGTTTGTTTCCTTAGGATATATCCCTAGGAGTTGAATTGCACAATTATAGGGTAAGTCCATTTTTAGCCTTCTGAGAATTCTCCAGACTGCTCTCCACAGGGGTTGGACCAATTTACATTTCCATCAGCAGTACACAAGGGTTCCTTTAACCCTCAACCTCTCTAACATTTGTTGTTACTGTTCTTTCTGATCTATGCATTCTTAGAGGAGCAAGGTGGTATTTCATTATTGTCTTTATTTACATATGTCTGATAATCAGTGACTCTGGGCATCTTTTCATGTGTGTTGGCTCTTTGGATCTCTTCTTAGGTGAATATTCAGCTCATTTCTCTTCACAGTTTTGGATTTTTTTTCTTCAATTTTTCTGAGTTTGGTGAGCTCTTTCTATATTTTGTTGTTAACCTTTTGTCTGATATGTGGCATACAGAGATCTTCTCCCATTCCATAAGGAATCTATTTTCATGGTGGCTTTGTGTATGCAGTTCATAGAATGGGTTTTGTTTTAGCATATCTAGGCTAATAACTGTTTACATGGCCTTGATCAAAAAGTTTAAACTCTCTTCTCATTTTCCTCATTCATAAAATGGATGTCATTACAGCATACGCTTCATAAGTACAAAGTTATAAAAAGTATAAGATTGTCCTCACTCTGATACTAAGTGTATGCTTTGAAATTCTCAAGATCATCTTTGGGTTCAGTAATGTGCCAGAGTGAGGTATAGAACTAGCTGATAGCTATTATACTCAGAGTCACTGTTTATTGCAGCAGACAGTTACAGATTAAAAGAAATCAAGTGAAGAAGTACATAGGGTAGAGTTCTGGAACATTCCAAGTGTGTAGCTTCCAGCTGACTTCTCCCACTGAAGTCATGGACAGTGCTACTTTCTTGGATTTGATATGTGACAGTACAGTCTAGTACAATTATTCAATGAAACCCAACTAGGCTTCCCTGTCCAGAGTTTTACCCAGACTATGCATGGCAGAATTCATTATTCAGCTCCTCCCAAGGTCAAACCTGTACCCACATGACTAAATGCTTTCAGCATAAATCTCAACTTTAGACTTTATAATGTGGTCCAAAGTTCCCAGATAAACACATACTTTAACATACAGGATATGCCTGGGACTTAAGAAAAGACTTTCCAGAAGCCATGACAATAGACAATCATTTTCTTAGGAAGTTAAACTCCTTTTTAAAAAATATTTTACTTATTTATTTTTTAATGAGAGCTACAGAGAGAGGGAGAAAGACCAGAACAGTGCTCAGTTCTTGCTTATGGTGGTGCTGGGAATTGAATCTGGGACTTTGAAGACTCAGGCATGAAAATCTCTTTGCATAACCATTGTGCTGTTTCCCAAGCCCAGAAATTAAATTCTTTACTACTCAACAAAGTTAGTTAGGCATTAAATAATATGATACATGCTGTGTGCTTAGAATATTACCTAGCACAAAACAAGTATAAAATTTTGGATATATTATTATTAATAATAATAGTTCCATTTGATTAATGAGTATGTACCCAGACATCTTACCTGATATAGAAGCTATTTAAAGAATTAGCAAAATGTAGTTTGTAGTCTTATAGGAGATACACTAACATCCAATAAAGCCCATAAGAGCAGAAAAAGGAAGTGCCATCATCATCATCATCATCATCATCATCATCAAAATAATAATGCAGGCAAACTGCTCAGGATCCTTCTAGACTGCTGGTGGGAATACAAATTGGTTCAATCTATATGGAGAGATTTCTGGAGAATTCTTAGAATGCTATTTCAAAATTGACCTACTCTTTGACCTGGCAATTCCTCTCCTGGGGATATATCCAAAGGTAACAATGAATGAAAGGTTCCATATACTCAGATAACAGGGAAGAAATAGTTGCCTGAGGAAGGGCTCCTGAAAGCTGGATTGTGAGGGTTGGATGAAATGTTAATTGGAGAGGAAGGACTTTTCAGACAGAGGAAACCAAATAAAGAGCAATTTGAGATGGGGAATCGAGGCCACCTTCAGGAATCAAAAAGGGCTGCCATGAAGTAGAAGTCACTATAAAAGTAGTAGGAGAAAGAATGTGAAAGGGAGTTGGGATGACAGATTTAAACCAGATTGAGAGAGATTTTCAACATGGCATGCAGGGTTTTTTTGTTTTTGTGTTTTGTTTTGTTTTCTCACTATCTCATAGACTATATGGAACCACTAACAGTGATGTGGGGGCCAGTGATGACTCTGAAAGAGAATTTGTTGCTTTATTTTATGACTAATTTTTGAGTACACTTTTCTCTATATCCTAGTGCTTTTTCTCCCAGAATCCCATACTTTTCTTGCAAGAAACAGCTCAGAATCTACCCTTGGAACTGCTTAGCTTTCTTTGCCCTATATGCAGCTATGTAGTTGAGAAGCTGTTTCTCAAAAATGTTTCTCTTTCATTCATTTCTTCCTTCCACCTTTCCATTAGAAAAAAGAACCAGTGCCTACTGGTTTTATATGGCATTATATGATGCTGGGAATCAAACTCTGTACTTCATGCCTCCAAGTCCAGGGCTTGGTGAAGATTCTGGGCCACCACAACACTTTTAACTGAGACAGGGGGTGGTAGTGATTTACAGCTATTGACACATGAGTAGTTTCTCTCTTTCATCAGCCACTATGAAACATTCCCACCCTCAACTAAAGTCATTTTCCTCCATCATGTGCCAGGATACCAAGAATCTCTTAACCCCCCCCCCCCACCCTGAGATCTTTGCTTTAGTGCAATACACCACACCTAGACCAGTTTCACCCTTTAATTTCTTGTTTTTTGTTTTTTTTTTTAATTCTTTTCTGGCCTCCAGGGTTACTGCTGGGGCTCAATGCCTGTACTACAAATCACTGCTCCTGGTAGACTTTTTTTTCTCTCTCCATTGGATAGAACAGAAAGAAATTGATAGGGGAGCAAGAAAGATAAACACCTACAGACCTGCTTTGCCGCTGCTTATGAAGTGACCCCCCTGCAGGTGGGGAGCTGGTGCTGGAACAAGTATCCTCATATGTGTCCTTGTGCATCATACTATGTACACCTAACCCCATGCACCTATACATGAGATCTTCTGGTATTTGTCTTTCTCCTTTATGAACTAGCAACTCCTCTCCTGGGTATATATGCAAAGGAAGCAGCAACTATGTTTTTTATCTGTTTGCTCAGTGTTTGGTTCAGATAAATAAGTACCCTGTGTTTTAGTGTACACCAAAGTGAGGGACAGTGGTGGGGGGGGTTGCTTTCAGGTCCTGGTGCACAGTGGTGGAGGACCTAGGCAGGGGGTGATAGTGTTCTGCATAAAACTGAGAAAATTTCCACATGTATCAAAACGTGGAAATTTATTTATTGAATAAAATTTATTTATTGAATAAAATTGAATCCTTTCAATTAAAATATTTTAAGTATTCTGTGGGAATAAAGGAGTATGCCAAAGACAAAGAGAAATATAATCTTAAACTACCCCAAAGGATTTTAAACATAAAGAACCAGTATTTTTAGTAACCGTAACAAGAAATGGAGACACAGAAAATGACAATAAATAGGGCAGTTAAAAAAAATCTCTTTTTGAAAAAGGATCTTATTTAATTATTTATTTATGCATTTATTTATTTATGAAGGAAAGGAGATGGAATCAGAGCATTACTCTGGCATATTCAATGCCAGGGATCAAATTTGGGGACTTTAAGTCCAAAACTCCATCTGCTTGTTGTACAGCCTTCTGAACCACAGAACAAACTCTTATAAATGCACTACAGAATTTCCTCAAAGTGTACCAATACTTCAATGATAAGAAGAATAGTGCAGGGAGTCGGGCTGTAGCGCAGCGGGTTAAGCGCAGATGGCGCAAAGCACAAGGACCGGCATAAGGATCCCGGTTTGAACCCCGGCTCCCCACCTGCAGGGGAGTCGCTTCACAGGCGGTGAAGCAGGTCTGCAAGTGTCTATCTTTCTCTCCTCCTCTCTGTCTTCCCCTCCTCTCTCCATTTCTCTCTGTCCTATCCAACAACGACAACAACAATAATAACTACAACAATAAAACAACAAGGGCAACAAAAGGGAATAAATAAATAAAATAAATATTAAAAAAAAAAGAATAGCGCAAAGCACAAGAACCAGCATAAGGATCCCTATTTAAGCTGCCGGCTCCCCACCTGCAGTAGAGTCGCTTCACAAGTGGTGAAGCATGTCTGCAGGTGTCTCTATCTTTCTCTCCCCCTCTCTGTCTTCCCCTCCTCTCTCCATTTCTCTCTGTCCTATCCAACAACGATGATATCAATATCTACAACAATAAAAACAACAAGGGCAACAAAAGGGAATAAATAAATATTTTAAAAAAGAATAATAGGCAGGAGAACAGTTTATTTATACAGCACCAATAAAGTGCTGACTTAAATGCTTGATATTGCTCTGCTTGATTTATCTAAACCCATTTAATTCTGACAACTCAGTGATTTTTTGTATATATATATATATATATATATATATATATATATATATATATATACATCTGTATTACAAATGAAAGCGGGGTACAGAATAGTTAAGCTAATTGCAAATATATATATATGTGTGTGTGTGTGTGTATGTGTGTGTGTGTGTATTGATACTAGTACTAGAATTGTAAACAATATGACTTGTCACCTTCATTTAAATTGAACAAAAGACATGTATAGGGAGTCTGGCGGTAGCACAGTGGTTAAACGCATGAGGTGCAAAGTGCAAGTGCAAGGACCGGCCTAATGATCCCGGTTCAAGCCCCCAGCTCCCCACTTGCAGGAGCGTCACTTCACAGGCGGTGAAGCAGGTGTTCAGGTGTCTTTCTCTCCCCCTCTCTGCCTTCCCCTCGTCTCTCCATTTCTCTCTGTCTTATCCAACAACGACGACATCAATAACTACAACAAGAAAACAATAAAGACAACAAAAGGGAATAAATAAATAAATTTTTTAAAAAGACATGTATAAAGTTGGAGATTGACCCACTGTTGAATTTCTTTTGCTCGTTGTAGTAAAGAGTTTCTTTTCATTGGAGGCATTTGCTTACAGGACTCTGATGTTGACCATGATGAGAATAGTTGTGTTTCAGGGACTGCCTACTAATTTTATCCAGCTGAACAAATCACTATTCTTTTTCAAAACCAGACACCTAGGAGGATTTTTTATTGACTCAGAATAATGTAGCAACCCAGTGGTTTAAGTAGTCTAGGTAGTAATCACCCAGCAAGACTCCAACAGAGAAAAAAAAAAATTCTTTCTGCCTCAACACAGAAGGATTATCAGAGACTTTTAACAAATGTGTAAGCTTGTCAGAACACTTGCCTTCCAGGGTGGAGTGTGTTTTCATTCACTTTCCCCACTGTGGATAATCTGCAGATGTCCTGTAAACCCATCATTTCCTGTAAAGTAGACTGGTACTTCTTGGGTGTCTTCTTCCTCCTTTACTTCATTTCTCTGTTGGAGCACCTGACTTAGCCCTTTATACCCAAGAGAGAAAAAAAAGCAAAGAAAATCTTTCTTGTTCCTTAGGGGATCTGATAAAATTTCCCAGCTCGTCTGCAGTTTATCAAATGAATCTTAAAATAGCCCCTCTCCCACCTCATGAAAAATTTCAAACCAGCTAAGTCACTATGAAAATGTTTGCAATGTTCTCACAATAAATGTCCTAAACACATCTGGAGTCAAGGAAGTAGTCCATAAACTCTAAGCAAGAAGTGAACCACTCACCAGACTATACATTCGCTCAGTATGCTACCCAGCGGCACGATGGTCCTTGCAAGTGTTTTGTCACTTTCACATGAGGAAAGAACTTTTCCTGAATTTGGCAATATTTTTTAATGAGCAGAAAAAAAATACCACACTCAGGCTTGTGAACGATTTACTTTTTATACATATGAGTTACACCTTTTTTTTCTGTTTAAATATACTATTTAAGAAACACATCTTATTTCTTTAAACCAATTAATAATTGTTGTTAAAATATGGGCATTAATTCCTAAATGGTTTCTGAAATTGTTTTAACTTTAAAATAAAAGTATTACTGTGATGGAGGCAGAGAGAAAGAGGGTGAGAGAAAGGGAAAGGGAAGCAGTCTGCTTCATCATTTGTGAAGTTTTCTTCCTGCAGGTGGGACTAGGGACTTAAAACTGGGTCTTTGTCCATGGTAACTTGTGCAGTTTACTGGTTGTGCCACCATCATAAATTAGCTGTTAATAAGTTGTAATCACCTGATTCTTAAGGTAAAAGAGGACCCAGGCAAAGAGACTCTCTTACCTGAGGCTCTGAAGTCCTAGGTTCAATCCCTCATACCAATGTAAACCAGAGCTGATCAGTGCTCTGGTAAAATTAATTAATTAGCTAACTAATTAATTAATTAAAAGCAAGATAAAAGACCTTAAGACCCTTTAACCTATATTTTGAAATTTGAAAATGTGTAATAAGCTGAAGTTCACGCAAATAATCAAAGCAAAACCTCTAAGTGGATTCAAGACTGAAGTTTGAAACTGGTCAAGAAAACATTTCAGTTGAAAGATTGGAGTGCCCTCATGTGTCCCAAATAGAAATCATCTTTCTTCTTCTTTGTCTTTTTTTTTTTTAACAAAACTTACCACTTTAATGTTTCCACTGGCTTTCTGACATCAGGATGAAATACCAGACATTTATTTGTGAAATCAAACCATATGATCCCTATGTTATCAAAGTCAATGTGCAATGCATATGACTGGCTCATAAGGTTATAAAAGTAGTAATACTCTCCTATCACATGTGAGTTTTGGTCTGACAGAGCAGGGTTCTGTCTCAGGCAGCCATTAACCCTGAACTAGTTACAAAACCACTCTGATCCCCAGTTTCCTTCCCTCTGAAATGCAGGCAATCACTGCTTTGAAAGATGGTGGCAGCTATCAAATGAGACCCTGTGAGTTAATTGTCTACCCTGTCACTGGGCACATAATAAAAACTAAAGTTTTTATTAGTTATTTTCAGACTTGAGCCCCCCTCTCACCCTCTGGGCATTAGTAAGTAATTCATCATGATAGTTGAGGTGCAGAGACTAAGGAAGTAAACAATGTATTTGGGATTCTTTCAGCCCATAGGTAAGGTTTTTATAAACTCTGGGACAGAGAGGGAAGTGAGGTAAATTTTAAAGTAATATCTACTGAATACACAATTGCTTCCAAACAAATTCTCCCTTCAAAGAGAGAAAATAAGATAAAACTATTAACAGAAGAAATAGTATTTTTACAGGTGGGGGGACTTTTTCAGAAATAACACCTGTTCTCTGGCACTATGGGTTCAACATTCAAGGAAAAAAACAATAAGGAACATGTTCTCAAGTCAGATTTTATCAATATATGTGGCATTATGCCAGTTCTTTTAGAAGTCCTTATTTATTGATGAGGTAACCATATTAAAATCAATAAAGAACAGGGGTAAAAGACAGTCACTGGATGAATGCATCTATTGAGTTTCTTTTTAGCTATTTTTATTATACAAAGGTGTTCTCAGCTAAGATCTTCAGCAGACTTGCAAGAAATCAAGCCCTTTTGCCTTAGTGGACTCCTTCTTCCCCCCAGTAATTCTCCCAGCCATCCTTTACATAGTTTGTAGGAGGGAGATATTATTATGTGCAAAACAAGGAGAGTTGACCTTTAAATGTCAGTGGAAGTGTAGAGTTTGGTAATTCTGTGTCCTCTACTGGCTTACTGGAGAGCTGATGAAAGTAATGCAAAGGAATGGATGTGGACAAAGAGGACTGCCAGGAGCACATTACTAAGGCCCTATCCATTTGATTTTACATAACTAGAAAATCTGGGACTGGATTCTTTTTATCTAAATACTTTATTCTAGAACTGCAATCAATAGGAAGGTTTTATTATAGCTCTCAGAAATAGCTAAAAAGACTCATTTTTTTTTTCCTAGCCTCACCCCTGGCTAGACCATCACAGGTATCTCATGCTTTTCAGCAATCAGTTGCTTTTGAATAAAGAAAAGGCAGTTCCTGGTGACAGGAAATGTTGTGTGTATGGAAGGTTCAGCATCACTGGGTTCGTCTGTGATTATGGAAGAACAAAGTTGAACCTTTGAGCCCCAGCGGGGATCCAGCATGCTCAGCAGCTATCTAGCTAGTTGGAAAGCACCTGCTCCAAGTGATATCCCTGCATTCCCCACCATTAGAGTGCTCCTGTTGTCACTGCCAACCTTGGCCTGGACTTTTGTGATCATAAAAATTGTGAAGATGGGGCTAGGAATGTGCAATATCGATTTATTTAGAAAAGGTACCCACTGAAGGTAAAGTGTGGACTTGACCTCAGGAAATGAGAAAAAAGCTGGACTCCAAACTTCAGAAAGGGTAGAAGATATTTTTCATTAAGGTAAATAACAAGATAAAGAATAAGAGCATGAGTATAAGACTTACACATAGTGCAGCCTCAAAAAAGAAATGGTTGGCAGGAAATAAATCTGCTGATCATAAAATTTGTTATTGAGGTATAATTGACATGTAATATTATATGAGTTTCAGGTGATTTCGTATTTGTATATATTGTGAAATGACTACCATGGTGTGTTTTAGTAACCCTTGTCACTATGTACTTATAATATTTTTCATGTGATGAGAAATTTTAAGATCTGCTTTCTTAGAAACTTACAGATATTCAACATAGTAATATCTGAATTAATTTTAATTTTAATTTTTTTTTTTTTTTACCCAGAGCACTGCTTAGCTCTGGCTTTTGGTGGTGCAGAGGATTGAACATGGGACTTTGGAGCTAATTTAGCAGGCAGGAGAGTCTCTTTGCATAACCATTATGTTATCTACCCCTGCCCATGACTTACTTCTTTTACAACTGCCAAGTTTGTACCTTTTACTTCTATTCATCCATTTTATCTACCCACACCTGCCTTTTACCTCTGGAAACCATCAAACTGTTCTCTGCATCTATGCTTTTGTTTATGTTTTGTTGTCAAATTCCATAAGATCTTTGAGTATTAATTTTTCTTCACTTAGACTAATTTCTTCAGGTTTCATTCATGTTATTACAAATGACAGGATTTTCCTCTTTTTTGTGGATGAATGATAGTGCATTGCATTTTGGAATATTTTCTGTAGTCATTAATGTATCAGTGGACATTTAGTTTGTTTCCATGTTTGGGCTATTGTAAATAATGCTTCAGTGGACAAGGAGGTACAGGGAATAAATCCCACATGATCATGATATATGCTTTTAGTGAAATATATCCTTTTAATGCTTTATTGAATTTGGTTTGCCTAGACTCAGTTTACTTCAGTTATGCTTAAGACTAGTTGAATCTATGTTCAGCAAGGATATACGGACCTGTAAGTTTCTTTCCTTGTGCTGTTCTTGTCTAGCTTTAGAATTTGAGAAGGAAAGGTACTGTTTATCCTTTGAATATTTGATAACATTCACCAGTAGGCCATATGATCCTGACTTTTGTTTGTTGGGACTTTTTTTCTATAACTCATTTAATAGTCTTATTAGTTAGTCGTCAGTCTGGGTTTTATTTCCTCATGCCTCTGTCTTGAAAGGTTGTATATTTCTAGAAATTTATCTAATTTGTCTTGGTTGTCCATTATATTAGCATATAGTTATTCATAATAGTCTTTTATGATCCCCTGTGTGTGTGATATCAGTTGTTATATTGCCCTCCTATTTCTGACTTTATTTGAGTTATCTCATTTTTTAGATGAATATATCTAAATATTTTTCTCTCTCTTTTTTTTTTTTACTTTTTTGAAATAGCCAATTCTTAATTTAATCGATCTTTTCTGTGTCTTTTTAGTCTTTATTTCACTTGCTTCAATTCAGGTTTTTGATATTTCTGTACTTCTGGTATTCACTAGTCCTTTCTCCAGTTCTTTGAAGTATAAACTTAATTTATTTATTTGAATTTTTCTTATTTCTTTTTTAATATGCTTTAAGAACATTTATTTATTTCATGAAGGATGAGAAGAACACAGTTCAGCATACCTGGTGCTAGAGATCAAACCTGAGGCATTGTGCATACAAGCCCTATCTGTACTTTTCCAATATGCCAATTCCCTAGCAATTTTCGTATTTATTGATGTAGCATTATCTCTGTAGTTCCCTCAGAACTGCTTTGCTCTATCTCATAATTTTTAGTATGTTTCATTTCCTTATTTATTTGTCTACAACTGTTTTTAAAATTTCTCTTTTGATTTCTTCATTGACTTCTCAGTTGTTCAAGCACGTTGTTTAATCGCCACATTTTTATGATGTATCTAGTTTTCTGCTTATAATTGGCTCTAGTTTTCATGCCATTGTAGTCAGAAAGGAGTCTTCATATGATTTCAAATTCTTAAATGTATTAAAATTTGCTTTTTAATTTAACATAAATTTATCCTGGAGAATATTCCATGAATCTTTGAGAAGAATATGTATTCTATTGCTTTAGAATGAAATATTTTGCAAGTTATCTAAGTCCATATGCTATAACTTATCGCTTAAGGCTTATGTTTCTGTACTGATTTTTTTGGTCTCATCTATGCACTGATCTAAATAGGGATGTTAAGATAGAAAAGGAGTATGGATTATAAAGATGTGATTCCAGTGGGCAGGGTGGTGGCACACCCAGTTAAGCACACATAGTACTAAGTGCAAGGACCCATGCAACGATTAGGGTTTGAGCTCCCGGCTCCCCACCTGCAGGAGAGATGCTTCACAAGAGACTAAGCAGATGTGCAAGTGTCTCTCTCTCCCTCTCTACCTCCCCCTCCTCTCTCTTAATTTCTCTCTAGAGACCCTGGTCTAGGCACTGCACCAGAGGAAGGAAGGAGCGATGGTCCAGCAGAGTGAAGTCCCAGTACTATGGGACCTTACAACTGAGTTGTCAGAGACATGTGGGGAGACTAGTATCATGGAGCCTCTTCAAACTGTTGTTTTAATTAAAATTTAATTTTAAAATATTTATCAGCATTTAGAGAGAAGTGTGGGATAAAATTGGACATCTCTGAAAAAAAACTTCATTATGTTTCTCTTCTCTTGTTTCTCTCTCAGGTGGGGCTAGATACAGTATGGTTATGCAAAGAGACTCTCATGCTGCTGGAGGTTCCAAAGTCCCAGATTCAGCTGGCTAAAAATAAAACAAAACAAACAAACCAAAAAAAAAAGTGCAGTAGAGGTGTCTCTTTGATATATTACTCAAACGCCACTTATGTTAAGCTGAATGGTTCAGTGGTGTTTAGTGACTGTCAACTAGATATGACCTTCTTCTCTCATCACATGTTCATATTCAAAACATTTTGAGAGACAGAAAGCAGAGAGAGAAAGAGAAACTAAAACACCCAAGCTTCCTTCAGTGCATTGTGTATTGGGCTCAAACCTGGGTTGTATGTATGGCAAAACACTGCTCTATCCAAATGAGCTATTTTGTTGGCCCAAGAAGGAGTTTTAAGAAAACAATCGTGTGGAACTGGGTGGTGGCTTACCCAACAGAACACACGTTGCATGTACCCCAGGTCCCTGCTTATAGGGGAAAACTTCATGAGCAGTGGAGAAGAGTTGCAGGTATCTTTCTCTGTCTTTCTCTTTCTTGCCCTCTAACAAAAAAGTGGGGAAGGAAGGAAGGAAGGAAGGAAGGAAGGAAGGAAGGAAGGAAGGAAGGAAGGAAGGAAGGAAGGGAGGGAGGGAGGGAGGGAGGAGAGGAGAGGAAGAAAGGAAGGAAGAGGTGCAGGGGGGGAGAGAGAATGATTACTGTCAGAAGCAACGGTGGCACAGAGCCTCAGCTATAACCTTTGTGACAGAAAAGAAAGAAAGGAAGGAAGGAAGAAGGAAAGAAAGAAAGAGAGAGAGAGAGAGAGAAAAAAAAGTGAGGAAGGAAGAAAGGAAAAAGGGAGAATGATTACTGCCAGAAGCAGTGGTGGCACAGAGCCTCAGCAATAACCTTTGTGACAGAAAGGAAGAAAGAAAGAAAGAAAGAAAGAAAGAAAGAAAGAAAGAAAGAAAGAAAGAAAGAGAGAGAGAGAGAGGGAGGGAGGGAGGGAGGGAGGGAGGGAGGGAGGGAGGGAGGGAGGGAGGGAAAGAAAGAAAGAAAGAAAGAGAGGAAGGAAGAAAGGAAAAAGGGAGAATGATTACTGCCAGAAGCAGCGGTGGCACAGAGCCTCAGCAATAACCTTTGTGACAGAAAGAAAGAAAGAAAGAAAGAAAGAAAGAAAGAAAGAAAGAAAGAAAGAAAGAAAGAAAGAAGAAAGAGAGAGAGAGAGAGAGAGAGAGAGAGAGGGAGGGAGGGAGGGAGGAAGGAAGGAAGGAAGGAAGAGAAAAAGAAAGGGAGAGAGAGAAGTTACTGGTGAAAACTTGCATGAACTGGCATTAGACTTGCATTAAGGCTTTTTTTTTAATTATCTTTATTTGTTGGATAGAAACACTCAGAAATTGAGGGGGGAGGATAGAGAGACACCTGCAGCACTGCTTCACCACTCGCAAAGCTTTCCCCCTGCAGGTGGGGACTAGGGGCTCGAACCTGGGTCCTTGTGTGTTGTAATATGTGCACTCTGGCAGGTGCACCACTACCTGGCCCTGGCCCTGGCCCTGGCCCTGGCCCTGGCCCTGGCCCTGGCCCTGGCCCTGGCCCCACTAGACTTGCATTTTTGCCCAGCTATGATTTAACATCCCTTGTAGACTGGTCCCTTTAACCTCTGCTATGCTGGCATGTCCTCAATATGGCTGTACCTGGAAGCCCATAGTACTGGTACTGCTTGCTGCCATAAGTCAGTGTAACCCTGGAGTAGGAGCTGAGCTGCTGATGGCCTCCACAGAAGGCAGAGTCAAGAAGACAGGGCTCTGGAGTCCCAGTGGACCTATTTCTCCGAAGAGCCAGAAAGGTGTTTCCACTCCACCACTGAGTCTGGGAGCCTAACTCATGCTGAAGGAGTAAACAATCTCTAAATGGTTTTTCTTCCAGAAACTTGGATTTTCAGATAAAATTTGTATCCATATTGAGATGTATCATTTTAGAGACACCTTTTTTAAAGGCTTTCTTTATTTTAATTATTTTTGTTTATTTATTATTAGACAGAGATAAATTGAGAGGGAAAGGAGAGATGGAGAAGAAAAAAAGTAGAGACACGGTTTCACCACTCAAGAAGCTTTCTTCCTGCAGGTGGAGACCAGGAGCTTGAATCTGAGTCCTTGTGCACTGTAATATGTGTGCTTACTAACCAGGTATGCCACCACCGGGCCCCTCATTTTAGACATGTCTAGTACTAAGGAGTGTTCTCTCTTAGGAAGATAAACAGTTGTTCAGTTGTTTAACTGGATTACTTTGATTAGGTTTTTTGTTTTGTTGGTTTTCTTTTGTAGGACCAGTGTTTTGCACATATGTGGTTTCACTACTCTTGAGCCAAAGTTTTTACCTTTTTTTTTTTTTTTTCGGACTGAGGGAAAGCAAGAAACAGAGCTAGAATGAGAGACATCATAGCATTAGAGCACCCCCACAGTGCCATGGCATCACCATATAGTGCCAGGGCTCTAACCCAAGCCATGTGCTTAGCAAGGAATGCACATTGGGTGAGCTATCTTCCGGCACCCCCCTTTCAGAAATATTTAGTTTTAATATATCTAACTAAATAAAATATTTTAATATATCTAATATATATCAAATTAATATAATATATTAATATAATATATGATTTGAATATATAGCTAATATATAATAGCTTTAATATATCTAACTAAATAAAATATTTAGTTTTAATATATATACTTTTAATATTTATTTTTAATAAACCTTAGTTTTAATATATCTGAAGAAAATAAATTTCTTAAAAATCACAGGTCCATTAAAATGCAAACATGTTTAGTGATATGAAAACCTAGATCTAATTTTTAGTTCATATACTAAGAAATATTTTTGAAAGATTTCCTAACAGAAATTCTAAGAAGTCTCCTAGGCTCTAAGGAAATCAAAACATATATACAGTCCTTTTCCCCCTCCTCCCAAGAAGGGGGTGGGGAAAGCATTTCTTTATAATAATGAGTCATCAGGTTATCTCTGAAACTCTCAAAGATGGATAGACAGTGTGTCAGCAGGACCTATTGTTGGGCTGGGCACTCAATTTTTTAATCCAATTCCATTTGGGATCTAGGAGCCCTTTTCTTCCTTAGGATATTAAAGAAAATTATTCCTTCTTTGGCTTGAATGCCTCTATCATTTTTCCATGTCTTTTTAAGGCACAATATGTGTGCTTTACTCTCTATAAAGTATAGTATTCTCTTGTATATACTGACAGTCATTTCATGTAGTTGAGCCATTTTTCCTGCCCAGACATCAAGTAGCTAGCGTCATAGGAGTGGCCTACGTTTATTAAGTTATGGTGTAAGCAAGGCTACGGCCTTTTGTTTTTGAGCACCTTTCATTTCCAGGTATTATTAATCTTTGGATGGGAAAATGTCTTTGCACATAAGACCTTATTAATTTTTCCCAGGACATTTTTGATATGTGCATATTGCATTAATTTGAACAAGTTAATTTGACATTCCTCGCCATTTATACAACTTCACCTCCACTGGGTAACTGGCAAGATAGTGTCCTATGCCTGTTTCTTTACAAGCTGTTTGCATTAGTGCTGAGTGAGGCAGGGTTTAGGCTAATAAGTAGGAAAATATATGTACATTAAAAAAATCACATGACCTAAATTTCAAACTGAGAATGCAGACAAGCCTTATTTGAAGACTGTAAAATTCAATAGATAGCATAATGGTTATGCAAAGAGTCTCTCTTGCCTTGAGACTCCAGTGTCCCAGGTTCAGTCCCCTACACCACCATAAGCCAGAGCTGAGCATTGCTCTAGTTAAGAAAAAGAAAAATCTATTCCCTTTAGTATATGTTCTAAAATCAAGTTTGTAATGGACAGGGCCATCTTTGTTTCAGTAGAAATGATATAATGCATTCCTAATAAAAAAATTGCAGTTATTCATGAAATTTAGATGAATCAAAGTTGAGCTGAAAATAACGTAGTCTTTAAAATAATTTTTGTAGAGTGATTATAGCTGTTAGAATTATTCTATTGACATTAGTGAAAATACATCCATGAAATGGTAGATATTAAAACATTATGTTGGCAAACATCTCCAAATAAATACAGAAATTTTTTTCCTTATGTATAAGAATTTTAAGGGTGGGGGAGATAGCATAATGGTTATGCAAACAGACTCTCATACCTGAGGCCCCAAGGTCTCAGGTTTAATCTCCAGCACCACCATCAGCCCAAGCTGAGCAGTACACTCGTGTAAAAAAGAATATATGGGGAGTTGGGCGGTAGTGCAGCAGGTTAAGCGCATGTGGCGAGTAAAATCTTGGTTCAAGCCCCCGGCTCCCCACCTGCATGGGAATCACTTCACAAGCGGTGAAGCAGGTCTGTAGGTGTCTATCTTTCTCTCCCCCTCTCTGGCTTCCCCTTCTCTTCCCATTTCTCTCTGTCCTACCCAACAACAACGACACCAGTAACAATAACAATAATAACTACAACAATAAAACAATAAGGGCAACAAAAGGGAATAAATAAATATTAAAAAAAGAATATATGGATTTCATTTCAGATAATTGTGTTTTAGTGTCCAGATATATACATTTATAGCCCTGCACATGCATACTGTGTTAGCAGAAAGAATACTGATTCCAAATACCTTGATTTCAATTATACAATCATAGTATCTAAACATTTTTATGATATATATTTTTATTTACTTTTACTATTGGATAGAGACAGAGAGAAGTTGAGAGTGGAGGGGCAGTAGAGAGGGAGAAAGACAGAGAGACACTTACAGCACTGCTACACCATTCCTAAAACTTTCCCTCTGCAGGTAGCAATCAACTTGAAGCTGGGTCCTTACACACTGTAATGTGTGCACTTAACTAGGTGTGCCACTGCCTGACCCTAACATTCTTCAACAGTATTTTACAAGATTTGCTTTTCCTAGAATTTACTACTTAAACCAAATATTTCACTATAATGTGTTTAAATGTGTGTGCTAGCAAAGGCATTTAAGCTGAGGGTACAGGCAGGCGGTAAGATGGAAAATGCATTCATTGAATTTACAGTTCAGCTCCTTTCCCAGTAGGCTCGAGTTGTGCATTAGTGCTCTCAGCTTACCAGATTATTGAGTGAAAATGTCTTCTAAAAAAAAGTGAAAAAGCCTGTGAGTAAAATAAGTGGACCCAGGAGACTCAAAAAGCCCACGGGCAAAGAGAAATAGGAAGCAATCTAGCAAGTCAAGAGTGGCAACCAAACATAAACACATGCTCATGTCCCTAAGAGCTACGCATTAATAATTTCAATGTTAGCAAATACAGAAATGTTTCTAAAAGTATTGTTGGTTCCGGTGTTTGGAGATTCTTTGTGGATATAGGTGTTTGAGTGTCTTGTTGGTTTTGTGAAGGTTTGAGGGTTTTATGAAGGGTTGTGAAAGCATTGTTGTTTTTTCCATTTCAAATAATGGGTTATAGGCTCCACTCTCCAAGAATTTGCTGTCTAACATGTTCTTAGGAATATTTTTTTTCTTTATCTTTGTGTTTCTCCAGAGGTCACTTGGTAACATCTAATTCTATAATATAAAAAACAGAAGTTTAGAAACCTCTTTGAAACTTTTGAGTACTTTCAGATTGCATAGTCACTGCATTTGTTCATACGTTATGAGGCAGTCTAACCCAGATATCAGGTCTGAGATAATTTAGTTCTAGTATCAACTTATATAAACTGTATAATACTATGATGTGAAATATTGTATGTTAATTCTGTTGTAACCTTAAATAACTTAAATTGAAAATTTCATCTTCCTCAACTGTAAATGCTAACTTCCTCAGCCACCTCCTAAATGTAAATATTAAATGAGGCTTTGCAATTATTTGAGAACCAGGATTATGGGGTCAGGTATTGGCACACCTGGTTGAGTACATATGTTACAATTCACAAAGACCCTAGCCTCCACCTGCAGGGGAAAAACTTGACTAGTGGTGAATCAGTGCTTCAGTCTCTCTGTCTCTCTCTTTCTCTCTCTCTCTCTCTCTCTGTGTGTGTCTCTCTCTCTCCCTCCCTCACTCCCCTCTCTATTTCGCTCTCAACCCAGTAAATAAATATTTGTTAAAGTCATCTGTGGCTTCTGATTCTCTTAAAAAAACAGATGTGATTTAATTTGGTGTTATACAAGTAGATGATGACACAGATGCCTTAATTATGAAATACTGCTAATGAAAATTATAATAGCAATAAGAATAGTGTATCTGAGCTCATTTTGTTTAGTAGGGACTATTCATTTGTTCTTTACCACAAACCATTGATGTTTGGTTAGTTGCCATGTTCATTTTACATTTGTTGTTATTGTTATTATTTATTTATTTATTTATTCCCTTTAGTTGCCATTGTTGTTGTTATTGACGTCGTCATTGTTGGATAGGACAGAGAGAAGGGGAAGACAAAGATAGACTCCTGCAGACCTGCTTCACCACCTGTGAAGTGACTTCCCTGCAGGTGGGGAGCCAGGGGCTCAAACAGGGATCCTTACACCGGTCCTTGCGCTTTGCAGCCACGTGCACTTAACCCGCTGTGCTACCACCGACTCCCTATTATTATTATTTTAACAGAGCACTGCTCAGCTCTGGCTTATGGTGGTGCCAGGGATTCAATATGGGAATCTCAGATCCTCAGGCATGAAAGTTGTTTGCATAGCCATTATGGTATCTCCTCAGCCCCTAAAATGAGGAAATTGTAGTACAAGATTTCAGTCACAGCTAGTAAATAAGCAAGAGAACCAGGATTATAAAGTTGGGTAAATGGACATCAAACCCCATGATTTTTTTTTAACCAGTGTACTGCACAGCTCTGGCTTATGGTAGTACAGGGGGGCTGAATCTGGGACTTTAGACCCAGTCTTTATCATAACCACTATGCTATCTCCCCGACTCTTAATCCACTATAGGAACTCTCCATTGAGCTTGTTCAGAAGTATAATGATTTACTTAATTTATCACTAGTAGTAAATTTACTATTAGTGGTTTATTAAATACCCAATACCCACCACTAGTTCATTAAATTTATTATAACTACTAACAAGTAGTAAATTTCTTCTTGTTAAACTGGCATCTTATAAATTGAAAATATTGATCCATTGTGACTGCTTTGCCAGATAAATTACTTACACCTAGAGATACTTTGTGGTAATATTTAAAGATAACTGAAAAAGAAAGAATTGAGTTCTTTGAGGCAGGGCATTGCAATAGAACTCTCTTCCTTTCTTCCTTCTTTTCTCTCTTTCTTCCTTTCTTTCCTTTCCTTCCTTTGTCTCCCAGGTTATTGCTGGGGCTCGGTGCCAGCACTATGAATCCACAGCTCCTGGCAGCCATTTTTCCCCCATTTTATTAGATAGCACAGAGAGACTGAGAGAGGAGAGGGAAATAAACAGACACCTGCAGATCTGCTTCGCCATTTGTGAAGCATCACCCTTGCAGGTGGGGAGCCAGGGGCCCAAACCCCAATTCCTGAGCTGGCCTTTGCACTTTGTACTGTGTTTGCTTAGTCAGGTGCTCCACTAGTTCCAATACTAGTTCACCTAATAGATGAGGTCATTGAAAAGTAATTGTTAGAAGCATTGTGAGACATACCTAATAAAGAAAACTCCATAGTCAGAATTCCAGCCCAGACAAGTTATATGTACATTTGATTTCCAGGGGCCTCCGTCTAAAACAATATTGCTCAAACTTTTGTTCTATAGCACCTCATTAAGAGGTCTCATTTTTAGGCATTTCTTGTCATGTTCACCCTACCAACTCAAAATGAAGTTATAATACTACAGATGGACTGTCTATCTATTTAGACACAATACATATGCCTTATATATAAAAACTATGCCCATGTTCAGCGGGGAAGCAATTATAGAAGCCAGACCTTCCACCCTCTGCAACTCACAACGACCCTGGATCCATACTCCCAGAGAGATAGAGAATGGGAAGGCTATCAGGGGAGGGGATGGGATATGGAGATCAGGTTATGGGAATTGTGCGGAATTGTACCCCTCTTATTCTATGTTTTTGTTAATGTCTCCTTTCTTAAATAAAATTTTAAAAACTATATAATAAAAATGTATCCCCCAATAACCCATTTTTTCTGTCCTTGTGACTCACTCTTATTTTAAATCTTTTATTTTTTTGTTTCCCTTGTTGTTTATAATTGTTGTTGTTGTTATTATTGTTGGATAGGACAGAGAGAAATCAAGAGGGGAAGAGAGAGAGGGAGAGAGAAAGATAGACACCTGCAGACCTGCTTCACACTTGTGAAGCGACTCCCCTGTAGGTGGGGAGCCAGGGGCTTGAACCAGGATTCTTCTACCAGTCCTTGCGCTTAGTGATGTGTGCTGTACACCTGCCCCGCCCCCAACCTATTCCACTCTATTGAGACTGCATAGCCTACAAATACTTATGTAAAGAAAGTTATGAGTCAGTGCAGGGTGTGGAGGTTTCCATGAACTGAAATGGTTAGGAGGACTCCCACATACAGAGAGGAGACCTAATGAGGTAGTCTTAGGTATGTGTCATCAAGAACTCTTTGTCCTATCACTAGCTCCATTAGATGCTACACAGAGGTGTGACCATGGAGTTTGCCTCTCCTTTTTAATGTTCTTCACTCCATTTTTGCCTTATTCTTCTTTCCCTGACTATAGTATAATCAGCATATAATTTGAAATGCCACCGTACTGTTGGGGAAGTCAAGAGGTTAACTGTGGGTTCCTCATGGGACCTCCTGAAAGAATGACAAGATGACCCATGGTATGCAGATTCCAATCTTCTTTTGTTCAGTTATAAGGTAGATATAATGTAGAAACGAAAGTGGAGAGAAAGTTGGAGGTGGGCAGGGGAGGGACCCTGAGGGCCTGGGAAGATTTCCCAAAATGGACTCTATGTGTGAATATCGCCTCTTCTTAAACCTTATATACATCACACCTGGGCCAGCTTCCTATTGGCCTGCTAGAAACGCCAGGTGTGGTTACCTTACCAAAATTCCCCCAACAATATGCATCTTTTTCCCCCCTTTTGTTGGCCTTGTTTATCGTTGTTATTGTTGCTGTCATTGTTGTTGGATAGGACACAGAGAAATGGAGGGGGGAGAGAAAGAGAGGGGGAGAGGAAGAGAGACACCTGCAGACCTGCTTCACCGCCTATGAAGCGACTCCTCTGCAGGTGGGGAGCGGTGGGGGGGGGGGTTTAAACCCGGATACTTATGCTGGTTCTTACGCTTTGAACCAAGTGCGCTATGCCCAACTCCCAATATGCAGCTTTTGTGCTCGAGTTCCCACTTCCCATTTTCTGCATTCTTCTTGTACTCAATCCCCTTGTCCCATGTATGCAAACTCTGTGGTGCAGTGTCTTTGCCCTCCAGGCTCTCCCTATCCATTCCCTGACCTCAACAGTATTGTAGCAGGATACAAAATGTGTTGTTTCAAAGCATGGGCTTGACTTCTTTTTGTTTTATTTATAAACTAGGTTCTTAAGAAGCTTGCTCTAATTTCTTGTTAACTGGGTTAAGAAAAAAAAAAAAGTGGTTGCAACTCTAATTTGTAAGCAGTGGTTAATGAAAGTGTTTTAACTAAAAACTGCTGTGTGTTCTTTCAAGATTCCCTAATCCCCAAATAATAAGCCTCAGAAAGAATCAAGGACCAGTTGGTATTTTAGATTAAGAACAAACTACTGGTTCTCCCTGCTCCTCATAAGGCCAACTCATTTTCTCATGCCTAGTCTCTTAGAATATTTTATAGTTTATTGCTGTATAGGAGGAAATAGCTATTAAATTGAACAGACGTCTTGCTAATCTTTTCCCACTCATATTTTTTCTCTCTCACACTTCTGCAACCTCAGTGATTTTATTCAGAACTCAATAAACCAGCTCATACTTCAGGCCCTAATTGACACTAAATGTCCTCACCAAATGACTTAGAAGGCATGATAAGGAAAGCAAGACTTCCTCATATTTTTCTTCTCCATAGTTAAGCTATATTTTATTCAACTGGCCAAGAAGCAGGAGACATTCCTGGAAAAAAAAAAAAGTTATGTTGATGAAAGATCCTACCAAGATATGTGAAAAGCAGCCACTAGATTATTATAAATCCTAAAAGACATTCTAGCTTCAATTTGATAAGTTACTCCCAGAAGTCAGAGAACTTGTATAGAAAAAAAAAAATCATAGTAACATGTATAGCTTGGATGCCCAATAGATTGCCTGGGAGGCGTTGCAAATGTTCCATTTTCAACTCCCACCTTGGAAAGAAACTGATGTGGGTTTAGAGTGGGATCATGGGCTCTGGCATTTCCTAAAAGTTCCCTCAGGGCTTTCTGATGTGCATCCAAGGTTGTGAATCACCACTTCCAATTACAAAGTGCTTTTATGTACATTATCCAGGGTGCTGTGTACATAATAAAAGGAAAAAGAAACATTTGTAATATTTGCTGATTGTATAAGGAAATAGAAAGAGGCAAGGTCAGTAGTTGTGAAATGATTGTAGAGACAAAAGGGTTGTAGAAAAATAAGTTTCTGGAACTGAAGAGAGGAAAAATAGCCTCACTTTTGTAGGGCTAAAATTAGGGATGGTATCAGTTCACTGAGTGCCAAATATTAAGGTGGCTTTTTCATTTGTTTTTCTGCTTTAATTGGTCTAGCTTTGAAATGACAACAAAACTTCTTATGCAGAAATTTCCTAATATACCATTGAGTCCATTCTATAAACATATTGGCTAAGAGAAGAAAAACATTTGTTCTTGTCCAAAAGTTATGTTAGAAAATATCGTGTGGGGGTCAAGCCCCCAGCTTCCCCCCCCCCTGCAGGGGGTCGCTTTACAAGTGTTGAAGCAGGTCTGCAGGTGTCTATCATTCTCTCCTCTCTGTCTTCCCCTCCTCTCTCGATTTTTCTGTCCTATGCAACAACAATGACAACAATAATAATAACAACAACGATAAACAACAAGGGCAACAAAAGAAAGAAAAATAGCCTCCAGGAGTAGTGGATTCATAGTGCGGGTACCAAACCCCAGTGGTAACCCTGAGACAAAGAAAGAAAGAAAGAAAGAAAGAAAGAAAGAAAGAAAGAAAGGAAGGAAGGAAGGAAGGAAGGAAGGAAGGAAGGAAGGAAGAAAGAAAGAAAGAAAGAAAGAAAGAAAGAAAGAAAGAAAGAAAGAAAGAAAGAAAGAAAGAAAGAGAGAGAGAAAATATGTTAGCTGTGGTGACACATCCAATAGGACACATCACTCACCATGCTCAAGGGCCAGAATTCATGCATGAGTAATGGAACAGTGCTGCCGGTATTTCCTCTCTCCCTCCCCCCCTCTCCTTTTTCCCCTTCACCAAGTCTTTCACCCTCTGTAAGAAAAGAACATGGTAGTGGTGAAGTCATGCTGGCACCAAACCCCAGCAATAACCCAGGTGACCAAAAAAGTCCCATATTCTATTTGCATTCATTATGCAGGTGATCTGCATACGTACAGAGACCGTGATCTTCAAAGTACTTAAATAGTTATAATTATTAATTCCTCAGGTGAAGTAGCATTTAACAACCTTATTATAGCTGATAGATGAGGTAGAACCAACTCTGGGCTATCACATTAGGAGGAAATAGAAGTCAAGTTAACAAAGAGACAGAAGAAAGGTGTAAGAAGTGATCAGAAAGTAGAATATTGAACTTTTAAGATTTTCACAAATTGGTGAAGTTAAAGTTGAATCTGTAATCAAAATAGCAAGTAGTAAGCCAAGTAAAGCTGTCACCTACGTGTTACCCTACAGGATGGAGAAAGGTAGAGAAAAAAAAAAAAGAAAAGAAAAATGCAAGGACTAGCATAAGGATCCCAGTTCGATTCCCCCCCCCAACTCCCCACCTGCAGGGGAGTCGCTTCTAAGGCAGTGAAGCAGGTCTGCAGGTGTCTATCTTTCTCTCCCTCTCTCTGTCTTCCCCTCCTCTCTCCATTTCTCTCTGTCCTATCCAACAACGATGACATCAAGAACAACAATAATAACTACAACAATAAAACAACAAGGGCAACAAAAGGCAAAATAAATAAATATTTTTAAAAATTTTTTAAAAAAGAAAATATTCTAGACTGCACATATGATATGTAAGATAGGGAGCTTTAGTTAAAACTCCTTTTCATCCTTTCTCCTTTTAGTATATTTTTATTATTTTTTTAAAAAAATTAACTATATTTCTTTAATGCGATACAATAGAGAAAAGTTGAGAAGGGAGAGAGGGTGGGAGAGACAAAGAGACAGCTACAGCACTGTTTCACCACTTGTGAAGCTTTCTCCCAGCAGGTGGGGACTGGGGGGTTTGAACCTAGGTCCTGGTGCATGGTAACATGTGTACTTATTAGGACTACCGCAACCCTGCCCCCGGCCCTCTAGTCTATACCTCACGAGTGACTGATAATATCAATACTAATCACTCCCTTAACTATGTATAAACATTCTTCCCAGCACTTTGCATACATTCCAATATTTCAAAGGATTTTTCTTAACAATAGGCACTATTGTACCCATTTTATAGATAGATAAGTTGAGATATATGGCAAGCAATATGGGTTATACATGTTTGGGAGAATAGACAGAATTGGGGTGGCGAATATTCTGCTGAAGGTGTCAGCAAAAGGAAGTGAATAGAGTCTAAGAGGAGACCTGCCAATCAAAGCATAGGTCATGCCAACAGAAACTAAACTAAACTACTGTAGGGGCTGAGTATGAGATGGGTCTGGAATATTGTACTGCGGCCACATTGAAGAGGGTCCTAAACACCAGTGTTCAGAGTGTGAGCTGATTTGGGGACCCCTGTGGAAAGAAGGGCATCATATAGTCAGCACTATCTCTTGAGACAATTAACTTTTGAATATGAACACACTAGGAAGAGACTGGAGTGAAAGGAACAGGTTCACTTGTCTTGACTGTATGACACATAATGGTAGGTGAGTGAAAGGGGTGACAGTAAAACAGGTTAGAGGAAGAGACTCATTTGATATGTGTTGCCAAAGCCAGATGCAAAGTTTGGGTAACTAGCTACATGAAGAGGGTTAGGGAGAAAAACAAAAAAGAATTTAAATAAAATCCAACATCCTGATCTGTGTGACTGAGTGACCTGTTGGCAGTAAGTCAGGCAAAGTCCTTTGTGAGGGTGAGAAGAGTAACTTGAATATGAGCTGTGAAAATCTAAATTTGTGTGAGCAGGTCATCAGGTGGAAGACAACCCGAAGAAGGTGGGAACACAGAAGAATCTGGGCCAGAAATGAAACTTTCAGTGTTATCTGCATCAGAGTGTAATGGTACACATGGACACAGTAATTCTCTTGGGGTATAGGGCATTGATCAACTTAGGGATTTTTTCCTTCTCTTCTGGGGAAAGGCATGAATTTAACCCACACATTCCAGAGGAAAGGACATGTGAGGGAGAGTAACTTATTAGAGACTGTCTACATTTATAGATATTTAATTAGAATACTGTACACCTGAAAGCCTCATAACATTATAAGCCAGTGTTATTTTAGATTTAAAAAAAGAAATATCAATTAACCTCTTTCTGGTATAAAGAGAAGAGGAAAGTTTGATAATGAATTTGAGGTATAAAGCATCTGGATCTTCTTTTTTCATGTAAGTACTGTTTGCAGATTGCATAACTGATACATAGTCTGTGTACAGAAAAAGGGAGAGTGTTTCTGTATTTTTTAAAAGAATTGGTTAAATGTATTTAAGTGCTTGAATGTTATTTTGCTCACTCTGAATTGGAAAATCCCTAGAGAAAGTAAGTAGAGAGGCAAAAATATTAATGGTAGTTAGTGAATGATGATGGACTATTACTACTGTAGGCCGAGTAGGACATGTTATAAATATTCAGCACACAGTCCCACAATTTGTCTGTTCTTTCTTGTCAAGGGGAAATAAGGGTGGGTGGGGAACATGGTACTAGGCACAGGCTGTTAGAAAGGAAAGAGGAAGATGGAAAGAGAGTGAAGAGATCAAAAGAAAGTGTTCCCAGGAAATGTACATTCTATCCCTCTTTTGTGGGGTGGACTGAGCACCATCCATTTGTGCCCCTGTGTATTGAGTAATGATCCCTGGGGCCCTGTTGTTGTCATATTGCTGCATAATTCTTAGATAGGGAGAAAAGCATTGGAAGTTATTAGCACATTCTCTCTAGAGATAAAACTGGGCTCAGCACCAGCAAGCGAATGCAGAGGGGATTTGTCTTTCCCCCAGGCTTGGTTAATGGCTATTCCCTGATACCCAGGGAAAAATTAAGTTCAATACGTGCCTCTCACTATATTACACACTCAATCCTGAACAGCTGGACTGCTAACACAGTTTAAAAGAGAGAAATAACTGAATGTTCAGTGTCTGTGTAGTATACATAATAAATCTCTCAGTGAGGAGGTATAAAGAGTTTCTGTTTCTTCAAAGCTCAAAGCTGTGCATTAGGGAAGGATCCAGTAGGCCTCATTAACAAGGCAACCCAGGAAAATCCGGGGAAACTTGCTCCAGATTTCTATAAGTAACTGCAATTATTTGTACCTGAAAAATACTAGTCATTTTCTCACTTGCAAAATTCACTTTGCCTGAGGATTAATAAATATGCTTTTTCATAATGAGTACTGAATAGCCTCCATGTCCTAGAAATTACATAAAAATAAAGCAGCGTTTGTCATCTCTCTCCAAATCTCTCTCCCTCCCTCCCTCCCTCCCTCTCTCCCTTTCTCTCTCTATCTATCATCTATCTATCTATCTATCTATCTCTCTCTCTCTCTCTCTTTCTCTCTCTCTCTCTCTCTCTCCTCCAGGGTTATCTCTGGGGCTTGGTGCCAGCACTACGGATCGGCCACTCCTAGTGGCAAAAAAAAAATTAAAGTGGATAGGACAGAGAGAAATTGAGAGAGGAGGGGATACTGAGAGGGAGAGAGAAAGACACCTGCAGACTCCACTTGTGAGGCGACCCCCCCCCCCCGCAGGTGGGAACCGGAGGCTCAGAGGGGGACTAGAACTTTGTCCTTGCACTTAACTTAGTGTGCCACCATCCACCCCCCACTTTGTTTCTCTTTTTCAGACTTTATTTCTGATAAGACAGAATAGTAAGACCATTCCAGCGTAATTTACTCTCTCCCCAAAAAATACGCTAACCTGAAACAATATAAAATCCTCTATTACATATGAAATGCCTATTCTAAGATTTAATAAAGAGAATTGATAGTACCAACAAGTTGTATAAATATAAGAATTTTAATCTGAATATGGCTAGCAGTTGTGGTTAAGAATAGGACTAGTGGTCAGGGCATGGTGTTTTCCTACTAGATTTTGTTTGCAAAGTGCAGCTGTTTATACAGAGCCAAAGGCCTCAATCACACACTGGGATAACCAAAGAATAAAGGCAAAAATTACACAGAAAGCAATGAAAAAATGGAACATACATGTTAAACATAATTTTAATTTTAGGTTACTAATGAAATACTTTCTTACTACTGTACAAAATATGTCTGTGGTGGTCATTTGTAACAGAAGACCATCTCCATGCCTGGGAGGGGAACTATCTTCTTGTATTTTGAGGCAAAGGAACAAAACATTTATTTTATCATTTAGTGGAACATTCGGTTCATTAAGACATAAAGATGACCAAAACCGACCTATATTGAGTTCTTCAGAATTTTTATTTGATTTGTCAAGAAATGTTCACTATTCACTTAGATTTTATTACACTTGTAAAATAGTTTGAAAGCAAACTTTTGCATAGAATATTAAAAGCCATAAAAACATAATGAGAAATTTTATTTTTGGAGACAGGGTAGATAGCATAATGGTTATGCAAAGAGACTCTCATGCCTGAAGCTCTGAAGTTCCAGGTTCAATCCCCCACACAACCATAAACTATTGTTGAGCAGTGCTCTGGATTAAAAAAAGAATAAGAAGAAAAAGAAAACTGAAAGAAATTTTATTTTATTTTTTTTTAATATTTTATTTATTCCCTTTTGTTGCCCTTGTTGTTTTATTGTTGTAGTTATTATTGTTGTGTCGTCATTGTTGGATAGGACAGAGAGAAACGGAGAGAGGAGGGGAAGACAGAGAGGGGGAGAGAGAGACAGACACCTGCAGACCTGCTTCACCACCTGTGAAGCGACTCCCCTGTAGGTGGGGAGCCGGGGTTCGAACCGGGATCCTTATGCCGGTCCTTGTGCTTTGCACCACCTGCGCTTAACCCGCTGCGCTACAGCCCGACTCCCAGAAATTTTATTTTTTAAAAAGATTTATTTGATAATAAGAAAGTGAGAGAGAACCAGAATATCACTTGGCACATGGAATGCCCGACCTTGAACTCTGGGCCTAAGGATTGAGAGTCCAACACTTTATCAACTACATCACCTCTTGGGCTCCATTTTCTCAGAATTTAAATATCTACTGTATCTTGGAGGTATACAGGTTTTTATATCTTTTGTGTCAATGACTTCATGAATAAAGTAGTTATTCTGCCATCAAGCATTCTCCTGGGAAGGACACTTAGGCAAGCTCCAGTTCATCTCTGTTATGAATATTCTTTTGCTAATAGCTTTGCATGTTCGAATATTCAAATTTATTTCCTCAGTATAGCATTCCTGAAATGAAATTACTAGATCAAGTGGTATGAATATTTTATAGCTTCTCTTTCCAAACATTGCTGATGTAGTTTCCCAAAAGGATGTTTATTAATTTACTTTATATTAGCAGCATATGAGAAATATATATATATATATGTCTGGCTTAACTAGCTGCTAACAAGGCCCTCCTGTAATCTGTGTTTATCTCATTCCTGGCAAACTTGAAAAATCTTTGCTTATAACTTTCTGTGTGTACGCAGTTCTTAATTTTGTTTCATTTTCTTTATTTTTATTATTTTAACATATTAGTTTATTTTCATTTGATAGAACAGAGAGAGATTGAGATGGGAGGGTAGACAGTAAGAGAGACATCTATAGCCCTGCTTCTCTGCTCATGAAGCCCCCCCCCCATGAATGAAGATTTGAGGTTTGAACCCTAGTCCTTGCACATGGTAATATGTCAGCTGAACTACATATACTATCACCAAGTCCCCTGTTTTATTTTCTTATCAGTTAATATATTTTTTCCAGCACCAATCTCAACTGACCTTTATTCTTTTGCGTAGGCTCCCATGATTCATTTAGTTACTGGGTAGATGAAAAGTCCCCAGTGGGGCCTGACCAAACACCAGCAATCAAACGCCTGGCCAGGATCTCCTTGGTGAAGAAGCTGATGAAGAAGTGGTCTGTGACTCAGAACCTGACATTCCGGGAACAACTGGAAGCTGGAATCCGCTACTTTGACCTGCGTGTGTCTTCCAAACCAGGGGATACCGACCAGGAAATCTATTTTATTCATGGGCTTTTTGGCATCAAGGTTTGGGATGGACTGATGGAGATTGACTCGTTTCTTACACAGCACCCCCAAGAGATTATCTTTCTGGATTTCAACCACTTCTATGCCATGGATGAGGCCCATCACAAACGCCTGATCCTCCAGATTCAGGAAGCCTTTGGGAACAAGCTGTGTTCAGCCTGCAGTGTGGAGAGTATGACGCTGCAGACCCTGTGGGAGAAGAAGTGGCAGGTAGGAGGAAAGAGACGTGAGCTTCCCAGAGCAAGACCTTTTCTGATTACTTGTGAATTTTCTGCTGTGAGGCAACTTATTCCTGGGCAGTTAGTTGAGAAGGCACAGCTTGTTTGGAATATTAAACATGGTTCCCAGTCTCTAGGAGAGCTTCAAAAGAGCTCCCTGGGAACCAATCAGCGATTGAACTGGTTTGCCATCTGCCACCTTGTTTGGCATCTAAATTAACTTTAAATAGTTTAGTCAGAGTCATGCCCAGGCAAAGCTATAAAAGTGGATTAGTTGTCCATGAGTGGTGGGAGCCACAGTTGAAGCAAGCATGGGCCCTACAGAGTTCCCAGTTTCTGCTGCTCTCCCAGTGACGTACACACACTGCACTTTTTACAGCTCATGTCTTAAAGTATTCTAGGAAAACACTTCCACTTTATTCTTAATATTCCTGTACTCAGAGGAAATCAAAGGACCGGCAGAATGGGAAGAATAGCCAGAGCTAAGAGACCATGTGAACATTGTCACTTAGGTGGAGTAAAACTTGAGTACAGCTAAGTTTATAAACAGACTGCTATAATTACAATTTTATATATCTTTGTACACAAATTGTATTCTGAATAATTTCTCATATTTCTTAGCAAATTGTTTGGAAATGTGCTGAGTAATAGCTCTCTTTAGAAATAACTATATTGTGTGGTTTTTCTCACTGCGCAGTGATGACCTATCACAATGATTAAGTATGGGTTAACCTTGTGCCACCTACTAGAAATACTCCTGAAGTTGTGTGGAAATTGCGATGCCTTATCAGAGTAAGGGAATGTGTCTATTTTAATTCTGTGACCTTCCTATTTTCATTTCTTCTTCAGTGTTGTCTTGCTAAATCTGTTCTTAACAGCTAGACAAAGAGATTGCAGAGTCATCAGTCTCCCCTCTTTATGGGACAGTCAGTGCCTTACTGATGATTTATCTTTAAATATCCATATGTAATGAGCACCCTTGCATGTGACTCCCTGCGTATTTTATCGCCACGATTCAATAGCAAGAAGCATATAGCCATTTAGTCAAATTTCATTTATTTAACCTGAAGTTATATCACCGCTTACAGGTCTATTCTTGCATATTAGTGGCTGTAAGTTTTAAAATGTTTGATCTATAGATTGACAGTATTTAGAATCCTTTTTAAAAAGTTTTTTTAAATTTATTATTGAATAGAGACAGAAATTGAGAGGGGAGGAGGAGGGAGAGAGGGAAAGAGACAGAGAGACACCTGCAACCCTGCTTCACCACTTGTGAAGCTTACTCCCTGCAAGTAAGGGCCAGGGGCTTGAACCTGGATCCTTGTGCGTTGTAATGTGTGCATTAAATCAGGTGCACCACCATCTAGCCCCCAGTATTTAGACTCTTTAATGAGACTTCATAACACTACTGAAAATGCAAAGCAAACAATATACAATTGCAAGACAAGACTCCTTCAGATAGATTAGATGAATAAAGGAAGGCTACTGTCCAGCAAATGAAAAATAATATATGGTTTAAATCTACATCTACATCCTAAAGACCTCTAATAAAGGACCAGTCAGATTAGGAGGAGGTCCACTAAAGAATACATCTTAAAGGAGATGGACTTTTAAATCTGAGCCCCTAGAGAAAAGCTGATCAATGAATGTAGTAGAAGGTATCACAGAGAGACATACAGCAGAGCAGGTTAGGGAAGGAAACTGAAGCAAAAAGCAGGTCCTGGGTAACACCCTGAATTCTATAGAGTAAGGGTTGGTTTGCAAGGCCAACTTCCTACCGTACACAGAAATGTCCTATGTCAGGTTGCTCAAGGAGACTCTTGAGGAAAGGCTTTAGCCTTCTGTGTGTGCTTTGTACATTTTTCAGGTCTTCCAAGGCACAGCAGCACTCTGTCCAGGAGCCAGAAGCAGACATCATAGAAACTAGCCTGCCAGGCCTTGTGAATGGACTTCCCTGCCCACAGTGCATTCCCCAGACCAGTTTTCCTCACTCAACTCCCAAGTATTCCAAACTGGACAACTATACCCCCACCAGGAAAATCCTTCCCAATCTCCCAGGCAATCTGCTTACTATGAGCCTGTGATTAACCTCATTATCACACATGTTTACCACTAGCAGTTAGTCAGACATTATTCAAAACCATTAAAAAACAAGAAAAACCAAAGATTAGCCCAGCCAGTGCAGCAAACTCACGTTCCCTGGCTCAACATTCAGGAGCACTTAACCAGGCATCATGAGCTCAGTGTGCTTGGGAAACCAGATACTCACTGAGGGCCCTCCTTCTTAGGTGTCTAGAGGATTATGCTCTGGGGCCAGCTATCTGAAGACTGCAGCCCCAGGAGTGTAAACACACACACACACACACACACACACACACACACACACACACACACACACACACGACATTCCTTGAGGAGTAGAACAACAGTACCCGGGAGGGGAAAATGCAGAGTACTTTTAGAAATCTTGACAGCAGAGCTCTGAATTGGAATAATCAAAATAGTGATCCCCTTTCCCTCAGCTGCCTTTCACAAACTAATTAATGTTGTGAGTATAGCTTGCTAATTATTTTCAAAATCACTATCATCCTGAGAGGTCCTGTAGGAGACCCATCACTCCCTTAGTGTCTTCCCTGCCCTGAGTAATACACTCCCTCCCTCTCCTGGGAAAAACAGTTTCATTCAGAATCAGCATGTGCAGCTGAATATCTACCTACTTCTAAATTAGTTTAGTGTGTTGAGCTCAAATCTGAGAACTAAATGTCAGTCTCCTGAGCATAGGAGTCATAAGGTCTGGACACCACTATCCAAGTGGATCTCTGTCTGGGGAAGAGAGAGAGAGAGAGAGAGAGAGAGAGAGAGAGAGAGACCGAGACCAGAGCACTGCTCAGCTCTGGCTTATGGTGGTGCCAGGGATCAAACCTAAGACTTCTGAAACCTCAGGCATGAAAGTCTGGTATATATTACCATAGTTAAGTCTCCCCAGTCTACCACACCTCCCTTATATAATTATTTGTCCTTAGCCCTTATATTAAATGAATTTTAGTATACTCGTGGATTAAAAGTACCTGCAGAGACCCCCCCCAACAATATTACCCTGCCTGTGAATTTGTCACCATAGAAATCACAGCTATTTCCATATCACATATCAGTTATTATAGATAACTTTAAATATTTATGTTAGTCAAAGTTATAGACTGATTAGACTTAACAAAATATTCTTATTTAATATATTCACTAGGAGGTGCATATAGGATTTCTCCCTCTTACTTCCAGGGGATATATTCCAAGGTGTGTGGTGGATACCTGAAGCTCTGATAGTTACAGACACCTCCACATGTTATGCTTTTCCCTGTAAATGCATAGCTTTGATGAAATTTAAAACATTAGTGAAGCACAGTCAAAATTAACAGCAACTAATGACATAATAATTATAACAATATGTGATAATAAAAACTGTGACTATGATCTCTTTCAAAATATCTTCTTACACATAGTATTTTCAGATCCCAGTTATGAAGGAGAGAGAGATGCAAATAATTACAACCACTGAAAACAAAACCATGCCTTTCCTTTGTTATCTTTGAGCAAGAAGGGGTTCAGGATTTGTCCACATTTCCACAGATGCCCAGAACAACAAAAATAACAACAACAACGAAAAGCTAATATGACTGTCAGCCTCGTTGTTATTGCTTTAGTCAGAAATTACCTATTGATTTGCAAATATATCAGGTAGAGTACAGGACTTGCAGGCATGAAGTTCTGAATTAGATCCCTGGCATCACATATACTATAGTAATGCTCTAGTGCACACACCATGTCTGTCTATCTGTCTGTCTCTCTTTCTCCATAAATTTAAATATATCTAAGAAATCATGAATTTTATGTGTGTTTTATATTTACCTTTCCACCCAGCAGTCAGTGTAAAACTAAGACATTAACATTCCCACTCCCTCACAAATTGTTCTCTTTGTCCTGTTTTAAATACTTTAGGTTCTGATTTTCTACCACTGTCCCTTCTATAAGCAATACCCCTTCTTGTGGCCTGGGAAGAAGATTCCTGCACCCTGGGCAAATACCACAAGTGTGCGCAAGCTGATCCTCTTCCTGGAGACCACCCTGAGTGAGCGTGCCCCCCAAGGCTCTTTCCATGTCTCTCAAGCAATTCTTACTCCCCAAGCGAAGACTATCGCCCGAGGTCTGGTTGGTGGACTCAAGAATACCCTAGTTCATAGGTAGGAATTTGCTTCTATCTCATAAGCAATTTTTAAAACTGTTTGTCTTAGTTTGTTTCTAAATAAATAGCAGCAAGACTATGTAGTCTAAAGATTGAAAATAACAATAAAAATGCCTCTGTGTATAAAAAGCTAGGAACTGGAAGTGTATTGTATTAACTATGACCATAAATTTCAAAACATTTTATTAGATGTTTGTAGAGTACTCACAGGCAAAGAACTTTAAGTCAATACCAATCTTTTCTCTTCTGGAAGTGGGCCATACTGAGTCCTTGCTCCTGCCCTCACCTATGGCTTGAGTACTCAATTTTAAGAAATATTGACTAGATCTGCTTGCTGGGACTATTGATTCAGAGATCCTTTTAAAGATTTGAGGTGCCCTGCTCCCTTCTAAATGACAGTGAGTCCTAAGGAGTGGTAAAGGATACCACGATCACAGCACAGCTGAAACTTTCTCAGAGTAAAACCAAGCCTGGTTGAACAATTATACAAGTGAAACTTCAGAATTTTTGTTTTATGATGTTCTTTATCCTGGATACAGATTAATGATAATTAACAAGTAATATACTGGCATATTACCATGCACAAAATCCTGGGTTCAAGTCCCTGGTCCCCACCTGCAAGGAGGAAGCTTTACAAGTGGTGAAGCAGTGCTGCAGGTGCCTCTCTATCTCCCCCCCTCCTTTTCTCCTCTCAATTTCTCTCAGTCCTATCAAATAAAAGAAAGGAAAAAAATGGCTTCCAGGAGTGGTAGATTCATTGTGCAGCCCCCAAGCTCCAGAATAACCCCAGTGGTAATAATAATAATAATAATAATAATAATAATAATAAAGTACTGGCCTACACATGCACATCAATATGTTATGTCTGTGTGTTTATGTAAAGAAAATGGTACATGGCTCTGTGGTAAAATGTGCACGGTTTTTATCTGTGTCTGATAGCCACGTCTGCCTGTGCTTTGCATTCAGATCTTGTCATCCACACAAACACCATGCAGCCGAAGAGTAAGTTATGGTCATAGTACTGGCTTCATGCTGGCTGGTTGGACATATTCACCACAGGCCAGCCTCCAAATCCTCATACATAGACCATTGAGGAAAGAAAGAGAGAGAGAGAGAGAGATAAAGGAGAAGGAAGGAAGGAAGGAAGGAAGGAAGGAAGGAAGGAAGGGAGGGAGGGAATGGTACAAATATAATTGAATGACAAAGCATACCTTGCAGTCCCTGAAGTGGTGAATACCAGCATTCCGGTAATAAAAAACATGTCTCTTTCTGTCTTGTTCTTTTTTTTTTTTAGGTCGACTGTAAATTTTTTAATTTTTTTATTTATTTAAAAAAAAGAGACGTTAACAAAACCATAGGATAAGAGGGGTACAACTCCACACAATTCCCACCACCAGATCTCCGTATCCCCTCCCCTTCCCTGATTGCTTTCTTTCTGTCTGGTTCTGAGTTTCCATAGTATGGCTGCAGATGGCAGCGGTTCTCTTGGTGGGAGTCTGGGTAGCAAGGAGCATCTGAGCTTTTTCTTTCATTGTGAAAGCACCTGATGACTTTGGCCATGAATAAAGCCAGAAACCCTTTTCTGTGTACCTGTACAACACTGTGACTGAACTACTTGTATGAAATTGAAAGAAAAATAATTTAAGTGAGAAAAAATAATAAACCTATGATATAAATCTGAAAGATCTAGAATCCTGGGGACCGGACAGTGTCACACCTGTTTGAGTGCACAGGTCACAATGTACAAGGACTTAGGTTCAAGCCATAATCTCCACTTGCGGGGGGAGGGGGGGTTGAGGAGGGAGCATCATAAATGGTGAAGCCGGGCTGTAAATCCCTCCCCCCCACCCCGTCTTCCCCTTCCCTCTTGTTTGCTCTCTAACTCTAATAAGTAAATGATAAAATCAAATCAAATGAAATCACTATGTTTTTTATCTTTTTATGCCAGAACCTCATACTTACATGATTTCACTGTTCCTTGGCTGACTTTTTCATTCATATATAGAAAAGAGGCACACACACAGAGAGACAGACAGATACTCTAATACCAGAACTTCCCTTCATGCATGGTACTACCATGTTGTCCTGGGAGCTCATACCTTGACTGTGCATGACAAGGCTCATGCCCTATAAGATAAGCTATCTTTCAGCACCCTTAACATTTTTGGGAAAATATATATATATTTTTTTCATGGGTCTATACTATTTTTCTCATGTCTTCGATAAATTCAAAGACCAATATTATTACTTATATATTCATTCACTGAGTACCAAGGAAGAGCTAGGTCAGTGATACAAGATAAAGAATTTAGTCTCTGCTTTCATGGAACTTACAGCAGAAAAATATATATATATGTAAATTTCTATAAAGCACTGTGAAAATTACTATCATAAAAGCCTGTGCAGACACTTTGGCTGATAAGGAGTAGAATTTTTTTAAAAAGTGGAATTTTTTAAAAGGCTAGGTTTATCAGTATGCTGTGTTCTGAATATAAAGTACCTCTTTACTGATCATTTCCTTCTCTAAGGGCACAGTATTTTCCCCACTTTAGAAAGAGTTCAGTGTGGTTCAGTGACTCAGACACGCAAAGCTAGTAAGACTCAATAATATGTCTGAATTCTGGCCTTTTGATTATTGGACTGTTGATCTCTTCAGTGTCCATAGTGACTTGGCCATAGTATTTGGGAGTGCCCTGTTCCTTTCTGCTCCACTGGTATGCAATTGTCATATTAGTGTCTAACTATGGTAATATTATTTATTAGAACTACAATATTACAATACTTTTTATACATGTAAATTCCTAAAACTTTAATCTGGTTGCAAATTAAGCGCTACTGATAACCTTCTGTGGTAGCAGCAGGAACATGGGCCCAACACTGAGACATCATAGCATCCCAGAGCCCTAACCTACTGGTAACAAGCAGGCATCTCCAATACTGGAAAGATCCTTGGGGACCAGGCTATGGTGCACCTGGTTAAGCACACACATTACAGTGTGCAAGTATTGGGCCTTAAGCCAGCCCCCCCCCCACTCTGCTCCATCCTCCATTGCTGATACTATGGTCTATTTACATAATCATTGTTTTGCCTGAAAGATCCCCGCCTTTGATCTATCTTCTTTCTACCTCGAGACCCGCCCTGCCTGCAGGGTATTAATTAATTCCACCAGTTAAAACCTTTGCAACAGTTGCTATGGAAGCTTTTTACCTTCCTGCTCTTTCATTTTCTCCATCTCCTTTCCTAGCCATTTCCTTTTCTGACTTGCCACTTCCGGTTCTAAATATATAAAAGCGTTGTCTCTGATCAATAAAGACACATTGCGTTCCCGCTCCACCACGAGTTCCTGGTCTCTCCCAAGTCCCCGCGTCCCTGAGTAATAATCAGCCCAGGTTGGCTCCAGTCGAGTTCTCTCCAACCCGGAGAGCACGTGCCTAGGAAGAAACACCCTCACGCTAGCCCGGCATGCAAGGACTCGGGTTCAAGGCCTTGGTCCTCACCTGTAGAAGGAAAGACTTCATGAGTGTTAAAGCAGGGCTACAAGTGTCTCTCTGTCCCTCTCTCCTCCTGACTTGGCTTCTCTCTGTCTCTATCCAATAATAAATTATATATATGAAAGATCCTTGAGTTTTTCAACCCATGTTCAACGAATACATGCAGGAATGCATTCCTAGACCTTCGTGTTAACTGAGGAAAGAAATTCAGCTTGGGGACAGCAGTGGTGTACCTGGTTAAGTGCACATATTACCAAGCACAAGGACCTTGGTTCAAGCCTCCCCCACACTCTCCACTTACAGGAGTCCACTTCACAAGCAGTGTAGCAGTTCTGTAGGTGTCTGTCTTTCTCTCCTTCCTTCTATCTCCCCCATCCTCTCTCAGTTTCTCTCTGTCCTATCTAGTAAATTGGAAAGAAAAAGGGAAAAATGGCCACCAGGAGCCATGGATTTGTAGAGCCGGCATGGAGCCCCAGGGAGTGGAGGCAAAAAAGAAATTCAGCTTTGGTCAAGAGTTTGTTCCCAAACACCAGTGCAACCACTGACTGTCATTTCCTCCAGGATATGGAGCAAACATAGGGCAGAAGCAGTACTTGCAAATCTTTCCCCTGAACTACAACAGTAGAAGGTATATTCTGATTATAGGATGCAAAGGGATACAGGTATGCTAGTCCTGGGTGCTTGTTATAGCTCACTCAAGAGAAACAAGACAATTATATGTTCTACAAGTGTAGAAGTGGTCTTTTCAGCAGAGTTAATTCCCACCCCACAACTTTGTACCGGAAATTGTGTTCACCTCAATTCACCACATTACAAGGAAGCCATGAAAAAAAATATATATAGTTATTCTGGCTGAATTTTTGAGGTAGTTTCAGCATAGTCTTATAAAGCTTGCATTCTCACAGAAACCAGATGAATGCAAGTTGTACTTGAGTCTGAAGACAGAGAAGAGCCCTCAGTACCTCAAATGTGACTGTGCTTAGAGATTAAGAGATAGGTCCACTGTAAAGCTAAGTAAGTTAAAATGTACCTTTAGGTTGGGTCCTAATTCAATCACTGGTCTTCTTATAAGAAGAAGAAAATAGGCTAGGGAGGCATCAAAAAATGATCTTGTGAGGAAAAAATCCTGTGTGGATCATGCAACAAAAAAGTGATCATCGATAAGCTAAGGAGAGAAGCCACAGAAGAAATTAAACCTGCCAATACCTTGGTCACTTCCAGCCCCTAGAACTGTGAGGAAATGAATTATTCTTGTTTAATCTACCTAGTTTGTGGGATTTTGTCATATCAGCCCTAGCAAAGTGATGCAGTCCCTCAAAAATAGGGTAACGATAGCCAGGCAGTAGCACACCTGGTAGAGCTCTCACATTACCATCTATGAGGACCCAGGTTCAAGCCCTCAGTCCCCACCTGCAGCGGAGAAGCTTCATACACAGTGGAAAAGTGTCACTGGGAATGGTGGGTAGGGAGGGTCACTGTTTAGGCACTGAGTCCCAGTAATAACCCTGGTAGGAGAAAACAAAACAAAACTGTGTAACCCTGGATGAGTTTTCTGTGGTCTGTGACCTTTGCTTTTGAGGGGTTTTGTAAATGGATTTAATAGGGCCAAGGATATCATCATAAATAATGTACTTGGGTGCCTGAGGCCCAGGAGATCCCAGGTTCAATCTCTTAGCACCACCATAGGAATCCCTAATACAACCATAGACCAGAACTGAGCAGTCCTTAGATCCCCGTCATAAGTCCTCTTTAGTGGGGTTAATATATAATCCAGTTGTATAATTTTAACATCAAAAGACTGGTCTACTGTAAGCCTGGCATACAGAGTAGTATGTCATTCCTATATAAAGAAACCTGAAGCGTGATGGGCAAACATGTCTAACATACTGCTTTTCACCTATGCCAGAGGTCCTAGGAGATTTGGCCTCATGGGCCTCAGCATTATCTGAGCCTTAGCCTTACAGATGGACGCTTATATTGGTAGATGTCAGGAATTAAGAAAATCAAGTGACTCCTCTTTACACTTCCCTTTCTTCATAATGGTTCTCTTCTTCTCCTTGGTCTTTGCCTTGGGGAAGGTTACCATTTGCTACTCTAAAGTGAAACAGCTTTTTTTTTCACCTGAGACCACAGGTATGCCTTTCCTTCCTCTCTCTGGTCAGGCTACAGGAATCCCTAGTTTCTTTTTTTTTAATTTTTATTTATAAAAAGGAAACATTGACAAAACCATAGGATAAGAGGGGTCCCTAGTTTCTTCTATGACTAGAATCAATTGGGTTGCCTAAAAGCTTGAATTTTCATTTCTCTATAATGACCAGAAGAGGGCGCTTGCACCTTATACTTAAACATTAAGTGGCAATTTTCAAAAAAAGTTCCAAAGGACCTCATGCTCAGCACGCAAGATTTGTGTGCATTCCTGGCCTCTTTTTTCCCAGGAAAGACATTGGCCCTTCATTTTCAGGTCACAATATTTTTGTCATCTAAGCAGAAGAATATAGTTGCTTTAGGAATTTGTCTTAGCTGCTCAACTACCTCTACTATTTTTGGATCCTCTCTCTTTCTCATACCAGTTTTAGACACAATTCTAAGCACTTTGCATATATTGCACTACTTGATTTAAAAAATAATAATACATGCCATTATTATCCCTGTTTTACAGGGAGACAGAGGCACAGAGAATTTTAATAAGTTTTATGGTCAAATTGAATTTAGTGAGTCTTCAGGACTCTCAGTTAAAAATGCACAGTGGTCTGTTAATTCTTAACTAGCTAGTAATATGAACTACAAGTTGTTTTATGAGGTGTAGTTTAGATGTGGTCAATTGTAGGAACCACTGAGCAAATGAAGATGAGACCCTGATTCTGGTTGTCAGGGTAAGAAAAATAAAAAGCAGTACAGAATGCTTCTAAGACCTTGGCAAGTTGTCTAGGAGACATCTGCGAAGTCAGGATTATGCCAGAAGGAGGGAAGAAAGCTTTAAAGTGAATTGGAAAGAAGATAACCCCCAAGGGATGAGTTGCCCAAAGAAAGTAAAGGAGTGGGGGCCAGGTTGTGGCACACCTGGTTAAACACACATATTTCAGTGCACAAGGACCCAAGTTCAAGCCTCTGGTCCCCACCTCAAGGGGGAAAGCTTCACAAGTGGTAAAGCAGGGCTGCATGTGTTTTCTCTCTCTCTCTCTCTCTCTCTCTCTCTTCCTTCCCTCTCAATTTCTCTCTCTAATTAAGTAAAATTTAATAAAAAGAAAAAGAAAGAAAAGGAAGAAGGGCAGTAGCACAGCAGGTTAGGCGCACATGGCATGAAGTGCCAGGACCAGTGTAAGGATCCCGGTTTGAGCCCCTCCCCGGGCTCCCCACCTGCAGGGGGGGTTGTCTGCAAGTATCTATCTTTCTCTCCCCTTCTGTGTCTTCCCTTCCTCTTTCGATTTTTCTCTGTCCTGTCCAACAACAATGACATCAATAACAACAATAGTAATAACCACAACAACGATAAAACAACAAGGGCAACAAAAGGAGAAAAAAATAAAAGGCTTCCAGGAACAATGGATTCTTGGTGCAGGCACCGAGCCCTAGCAATAACCCTGGAGGCAAAAAAGAAAGAGAGAAAGAAAAAGAAAGATGGAAAGCAAGAAAAGAGAAAGAAAGAAAGAAAGAAAGAAAGAAAGAAAGAAAGAAAGAAAGAGCGTTAAAATAGTAAACTTTGATTATCTTTAATTTGGGCCTAGAGCAAGTCCTTCTGAGAATGTATTTCATTTCTTGAGATGATAGTTCACCTGTGAGGTAGGTTATGTTGTCATTAGCTTGGACTGAGTTTTAGTCCCAGCACCTCCTGGCAGTGCCACTGCTCTTTCTATCACTTACTTTCTGTCTGAAACAAAAAGAGTGAAAAAATTGGTATGGGAACATGAAACATCTGTAACTGGGAATAAAAAAAAAAAAAAAAGTTTCACTCCCTGACCTTATTTTTATGTTCCAGTTTGTGTTGTCTTTGAAATTTTAATGTATTGATATTTAGTGTGCTAATTTTTGCCATGATATAAAACTGTGAGTACCCTTTACTGCCCTTTCCTCTAGACATCCCAGGGTATTAGAACATTAAATTGACATCACTTATTAATGTTAAATTAACACTCTGTTAGCTTTGGAGCAAAACATTCCACTTGTCACTTCAAGAATCTCCAATTTATAAAGTTGTGTTGATGGGGGCCGGGTGGTGGTGCATTGGGTTAAGCGCACATAATGCAAAATGCAAGGACCCTCACAAGGATCCAGGTTCGAGCTTCTGGCTCCTCACCTGCAGGGTGGGGGGGGGTTCCAATTCACAAACAATGAAGCATGGCTGAAGGTATCTATCCTCTCTCCTTCTCTATTTCCCCCTCCTCACTCAATTTCTCTCTGTCCTATCCAAGAAAGTGAAAAAAAGAAAGAAAGAAAGATGGCCACCAGGAGCATTGGACTCATAGTGCGGGGACTGAGCCCCAGCGATAACCCTGGAGGCAAGAATGAATGAATGAATGAATGAATGAATGGAAAAAAGAAAGGAAGAAAGGGCAACAAAAGGGAAAATAAAATAAAGATGAAAAATGTAAAAGCTGAAACTAGAAAGCTTTTTAAAAGTAAACATGGAGACTATCATTGTGACTTGGGAGTAGGCAAACATTATATAGGTCTCATAAACTGGAAAAACTAGTACATTGAAACACATTAAAATAATCAAGTTCAAGGGGCAAGTGGTAGTATACGCAGTAGAGTACACATGTTACCAAGTGCAAGGATGCTAGTTCAAGCCTCTGGTTCCCACTGCAAGGGATGGGGAAACTTCCTAAGTAGTAGAGCAGTGTTCCAGGTGTTTCCCCTTCCTCTTCATCTCTATATCTGTCTCTAACCTTCTATCAAAGAGTAATAAAATAAAATAGTATCCAGGAAATGAATGCAGGTATTGATCTCCAGCACTAACCCTGGTGGCAAAAAAAAAAAAAACTCAGGGAATTCAGCTCAACAAAATATGCCCTTGGGAAAATTAGTACATAAAAAACAGACTGATGAAACCATATCTGACAGAAGACCAGTATCCATGCTGTATAAATAGCCTCTACAAGTCAATAATTAAAAGGGAGAAGTAGGAAGAGTTGATAAAACAATTGAACAGAAGCGCAGGTGGCGCAAAGCGCAAGAACTGGAGGAAGGAACGCGGTTCGAGCCCCCCGGCTCCCCACCTGCAGGTGAGTTGCTTCACAGGCGGTGAACAGGTCTGCAGGTGTCTGTCTTTCTCTTCCCCTCTGTCTTCTCCTCCTCTCTCCATTTCTCTCTGTCCTATCCAACAATAAACGGCATCAATAACAACAATAATAACTACAACAACAATGAAAAATAAGGGCAACAAGGGAAAATAAATAAATATTAAAAAAAACAAAATGTTGTTAAAATTCGGTTGCTCCAGCTGGCCGGGCTAGCTTCACGGGCGGGTAACAGAGACCACCAGAGACATACAGCTGGGCAGGGAAGCTGTATTTCTTTATTCAGGAACAACGATTCATAAACTAAACCAAACTAATCACCAAACAGAACTCTGCTTCCTGTTTCCCTGCAGCAGCGCCAAGCACTCTCTCTCTGCAACTCTCCAACTCTGGAACTCTGGAACCCTCCCGGGGTTCTTTTGGGCGGGGCCAAGCGGGCCCTCGAAATTAGCAGGACTGATCCAATTTTCTTGGTGGGAGAGCGCTAGAACAACCCAATGTAAAGCATACAACAACAAAACAATTAAACAGATGGTTTTCAGAGAAGATACGCATACAATCACTGCTTACATGACAAGTTGCTCACCATGCTTAGTCATCAGAAAAGTAAAATAAAAAGACAGGTAGTACCAGATTTTTTCAGGAGAATATAAAGCAAAAACAGAACTCTCAAGCTTTTTTGGTGAGAATACAGATAGAGTCTGCTTCTTCTGGGGGAAAAAAATTGAAAGTTGAAAGTCTGAAAGCTGCTTATAACCTACATTATAATAAAGCTAGTCCTTGGTAATAACCTAAGAGAAGTGAAAATAGATTGGTCAACAAAAGAAAATGTATCTGAATATCCCTAACAGTTTTGCATGTAATATTCCAAAACTGAAAGTAACCTATTTATCCAGCAATAGAAAAATAAAATAAACATCTGAAGTAGGTCCATGCAATTGAATAGTATGCAGTGATAGAAAAGAACAAACCACTAATGCATGCAATAGTATAAATTAACTTCAAAACCATAATGCTGAATGAATGAACTTCACATGCATTACATTTTTTGCCTATATGAAGTTCTAGAATAGGAAAATGTCAGCCTATGGTCTGAAACAATAAATAAATGTACTTTTTGTTTCTAAGAAGATGGCAATAGGCTTGATGAGAAAGAGGTTTACAAGAGCTTTCTGTGGCGATAATAATATTGTGTAACTTACAATACAGGGTCATAAGGGTTATAAGTATAAATTTGTCAGAATTCAACACTGTCTTTACAAATTTTCTTGGATGTAAACTTTATGTTAAAGGGACAACTAAACAGACATTGAGTGATATGCATACTGAAGTTTTAAAGAATATGTATAGATGTTTACTATTGAAATTTGTCAAAAGTGGAGTATGGGCTGAAGCACAGATATAAAGAGAAAGTTAAGTATAATTAAATGTTAGTGATAGAGTCTAACTGACTTTAAATTCCTTTCAATGTTGCTGTAGGTCTGATTTTGAAAGATTAAAGAATAATGAGACTGGGGGCCGGGTGGTGGCACAACTGGTTGAGTGCACATTAAGTGCTCAAGGAGCCAGGTTTGAGTCCCCGGTTCCCACCTGCAGGGAGAAATCTTCATGAGTGGTAAAACAGTGCTGCAGGTGTCTCTCTGTCTCTCTCCCTCTGTATAATTACCTTCCCTTTCAATTTCTGGCTGTGTCTATCTAATAAATAAATAAATATTAAAAAAAAAAACTTTAAAACAAAGAATAATGAGACTTTTGATAATTTTTCTTTTTCTTTTACTCTTGATAATTTTTCAAGGTGTTGTTAACCTGGTATCACTTTTGCTTAGGGCAAATAATCTCTCCTTAGCATACAAAGATCCTAGAATTGCAACTGAATGGTGAAAAAGACATAACTATAAATGGAAAATTTTCTGGGAGCTTATCCTTTTATTGGCATCCTTTTTTTTTTTTTTTAACTAATGAAGATGTTGTCTCCAATTCTTTCTGTCTCTGTAGGAATCTCCCTGCCATCCTTGACTGGGTGAAAACTCAGAAGCCTGGAGCCATGGGTGTCAACATCATCACTTCTGACTTTGTGGACCTAGTGGACTTTGCCACAACGGTCATTGAGTTGAATGACCTACTGCAAGAGGACAGAGATTTGACTAAATGTTGATTTCATTTTTTTTTCTTTAACATAACCTAATATTGAATTTACTAATCCAGGCTAGAGTTCTGGAGGGTTTTCTGTTAGAACAGCCCCTGGGGCGTAATGCTGTAGTTGGAAGAGGGCATTTTTACTCCCTCCTCACAGGACCATTTAGACAAAAATCACAAATCTTTTCATTGCAGTTTTTTCCCAAATGAGACTTTGAGAATTGATATTTAAGTCCAAGGGAAGAAAGCATGTTTCATGTGATCAAGATCAGAATCTCCTCCATGGTTCATGATGCTGTATGCAATGCAATAGAGCCTTCCAGTCCCACTGGGGTATGATATCCCCTTAACTGGACTGGTTCCTTGATAGCTTCCAAAATGCTGTGTTTGAATCTGTGAGGAGACAGAACCAGTAAAGAGTTCTTTATCCAAAGAATGATTCATTGCAGGTGTACACAGCATTATAGGGATCCAAAGGGAGGAAGGAACAAGCCTTATTTCTCTCTGTGATGTAGAGTATCACTATTTCCTTGAGAGAGTAAGGCCTATTTATCAGCAAGATATTTCAGCCACAAGCTGTTCTGACATAGCTTGTGTTATCCGTTTTAACTGTTTAAGTAAACAGTGCATACTGTTCTCAGTATCAGTTTCCCCATTTTAAAACACTGACTCCTCTCTATTTCTTTTGGCCCTTTCTCAAAACTGAAAGGAACAAAAATGGAAGATCTTTCAGTGTGGGACCCAATAAGAGATAGACATGCATGTTTGTTGCATGCCAGACTTTTAATTTAATTCTGTAGCTTTTCCCAGAATGACTGCCAGGTAAACACCTGCATCATTTTGGCAAAGTCCTCTCTGGAGTAGAATCTTCAAGCCAGATCTTGAAATGCATTCTGTGGTTATCTGCCTACAACTTGCTCTGTGCAGTGGAAGACATCTTGCCCATGACAACATGGAGAAAGGCACAGGATACATGGGGAAGTGCAATGGATTTAAGGAGGAAGCTCCAAGCAGGTTTGGAGCCATTCTGTAACTCCTTGAAAACAAGACTACCTCGAGGACATTGAGGATGACTTCTTAGTCATCGAGAATACCCAGTGTTAGAACATTTCCTGTTTGTTTCTTGATTGTTCTACATTCTAGCCTATTAATCACCAATGCATGAGGGCTTTGAAACTCAAGAGAATATTTTTTTGACAAGAGGTGCTTATTTGTAAAGAGCCCTCTTGTGTTTATTTATTTACTTTATTTATTCATTTATTTATTTATAGAACAAGTATCTTCAGTGCTTCTTACCTCAAGAGCACACACAAAAGAGCTTCCTGAACTTTTCTTATGCAGGCAAGATGCTGCCCTGGTCTTCCTTCTCTTCTTACAGGAGCATGTATCTCAGGAATGTGAGTGACTTCTGACTCTGCTGTAAATGTCCTGACTATCTCCCAGTCAACTTCTCGACAGTGTTCATCTGTGGATGTGGCTCAGTCTGAGAAGCCACTGCTGTACTATGCACTTAGTCAGAAAAATGAATGGATTGTGAAGGACTCTGGGTACTTGAGGAAGCATCTGCAAAAGACGGTGTAACAGGAAAGTGTGAAAAAGAAAAAGGATATGGGAGCTCGCTGCTGCTCCTCTGAGCTGTCTGAGAACCACCATGGAAGTATCGACTTCGTGTTCTTAAGGAGGAAAGATAAACATGGAATCCCATGGGTGTATTCATTTCTAGAGATCTTTGAACCACCTGCCAGTAGGTTCCTCCTCCTACTCTTCACGCTTCTAGCTGGTTTCTGTATATTGCCTGCAGTGGGGGGTTGAGGCATCCTAGTTGAGCTACTAAGAACATATGCACACCTCCAACGCTTGGTCTTCCAGCCTTTACTTCCTGTAAAGAAATGGAAGCCCTGACCTTTAACTTCCACATCTTGAGGAGATCACAACACAAATGCCTCTGGAAACATTTTTTTCTTGCATTTGAATGAGATTCCTAGGATCTTATTGTCCAGTTCTTTGGGGCCTTCTCTGAAAAGGAGTGAGAGAGTGAGTGCCCTCAGTATTGTTGCATTTGGTTTGTGTTTTTTGTTTTAATTTTTAGTCAATTTCTTGAGACTAGATTACTTTCCCTCTCTCCATACTTTGTTACTTGGCAAAGAGAAAAAGGAGGCAAGAGCAGGACTCTTCCGCTCTGTTTTTTTTGAGCCTCGGCTTTGTCCAGGTGCTGGGTGCTATGGTGCCAGGTGTGTTGACAGGTATCTATATAGGTTGCCAGTGACACACAAGGGCTGCCGACTGTTCAGTGAAATGTTTACTTAGATTTTTCTCCTTTTAGTTTTTAAAAGTGTTGGTATGCTAGGAGAAAATTCAGCAAACGATATAAAAGCAAAGAAAATAGCACCAAGGCCATGTGCATGGAGTCTTGCTCTGCACAAGTACAGGTGCTTGCTGCTTTGTGCTGCCCTAGGTTGCCCTCAAGTCAGAGGGCAAGTCAGCATCTTGGAAATTTGCACAGAAATCCTAGGAAGTAGGTAAGAACATGTTATAATTTACCCTTTCTAAACACCCTCGAATCGGAAATAGCCCTGCCCCAAGAAGTATTGACTTAACATATTGTAAATGATGTGTGCCTTTCCTCCTTATTGTAAGGCCTGGAAGGAGAACTTGATGATAGGACTAGGACAGAGAAAAAAAAATAGTCTCTGTGTTCTGTGACTAATCTTGCAACTGCCAATAATTCAAATGGTGACACAACCATATTATACTTTCTCACAAGTCCCGGGGAGCTTTCAAATCAAACAAGGTATCATATTTTCTCAAAATTCGCTTCAAGAACATCTAAAATGCTGCTTGACTGAACCAAAGAGGACTTTAGTTTCACAGGATTTGAGACTATTTTTACTCTGAAATGGAGACTGAGTTTTGTAATGAGGTCCTTGGACCATTTGCACACGGCCACATTTCTGTGGCCTTGTGGCCAAAGGGGGTGGGGGAATGCCACAACTTTCCCTTAGATTAGAGTGGTGTTTAAAGACTTGATCTTAAGAGTGTGTTAGAGATACCACTGTGCTTTCTTGGGAGCAGAAAACAGTCTTAGCATTGGAGCAAGAGATTAAGACAAAACTGATGGATAAAAAATATTGAGGGTTCAACTTTAATGGCAGATCTAAGAGGATCATGCCAGAATCACATATTTGTTATATTAGACTCTATAGTAATTAAATTTATTTTCCTTATTGCTGACCCCAGATCCCTGAATTCTTGAGAACCAGTAAGTCACAGTACAAACCCAGGGTTTTATATAAACTCACATAAAAGCACAAGATCTCAGCCCAGGTATTGATAGACCTTAAGAATTCTAGTTACTCTTTCTTAACGGCATATTCACTTTTTGTTAAGTGCTTATTTTCATGAAAATAGTGCCCTTGAGCATTCTGAGTTTGAATGCCAATTTGTAGGTTGTCAGGATTTTCTGTTTCTCTTTATTGAATCCGACCTTCAGAAATCACACCCCCAAAAGACATTATGATACCCCAGCTAGAATACTTAGGACAAAAGTTAAAGCTGGGGAAACTGAAGGGATTAAGACTAAGTAAAATCACCTCTTCTCCTGGGAAGGAAGAGGGCTACAGGAGTCCAGGCCATCTTACAACTTAGTTCATATTGCAGCTGGAGTTTCTGTAAAGTTCTTAGTTGGCCACCTTTAGGTGTTCACCATTTATTTCTGGGAAAGAGAGCGGGCTAATGAATGGGACAGTTCTGAGACTCCTCTCACTTTGCTGAGCAAGGGAATGACCCTGTGCTAAATCTGCCTTAGTTCTCTCATTTGCATGAAGACACTGTCTGCTACTTTAAGGCTGAATATTCTCAAGCCTGAGTTGGCTAGCCTCCCTGACTAAATGCCCACTACCACTATCAAGTCCCTAGTATTTAGGTTAGAATGCCTTATACACCAGGGTTGTACAGCTATGGTCATGCTTGCATGCCTAGCATGTGTGGAAAGATGCTACTTGTCCTCATTTCTCAAAAATGTGGTGTAGGATGACATATGGTGAAAAAAGAAAATAGAGCTGAGAGAAATATTCCAGTAAATATGTGGGCTCCTGAGAGATCACAGTTCCCAAATACATACTAAATAATCTAGAAATGTCAAGCGGAAACAAGTAGAAGATGCTAACATCAAACATCCCAATTCACAGGAACTGTGTTTTTGTTTGGCATACAACATGACACTCCTTCTAAATTCCACTAGCTGCCTATTACCTCTCCTGTACATCTGTCTCAAACTGCATCCTGGTGTTTGCCACCATAGTACCGTCACTCGCAAACATTGCTTTGGGGCACATGGGAATGAGCTGATTGGCTGTTAAGCAGTGGTACAGCTGGAAACTTCTCCTAATCCCAAACAGCTACATATTGCACCTAGAGACTTACTATAATTGTTCATGTTCCCCAGATTCTCCCTGGATATAGTGATGCTAATGCCACCATATTTCTGCATTGGCCCTAGCCCAGGGTAATACAGTATGAAGATTTTTTGATGTTGCTGAAATGATACAGTCTGAGCCACTGTAAAAATATTATAAGATAAATATCTGCCCTGAAGTGGGTATAGTGCTTTTATCATTTCTTCAAAAACAAAACAAAACAAAAAAAACTAGTTCTTAGGACTTTTCAGCCTCCCATCTAAGACATAAACCATTTTCCTTCTCTTCCCTGGGAATTGTATCACACAGTCTATCGAAGTCACTGCATCAGTAGTGTGGAAACATTTTCTGTTTCAATCTTATTCATTTTCATAGAATTCCACTTTTACCTTTTGTCTCTTAGCCATCCACTATCACCTACTGATTACTATTGATCACAAGATGCTGGAAGAACTTACAGTGAAAGCAAACATGTTTACTGACATCCAAGCATATTCTTATCATAATGGTTTGCGCACCTTGGTCTTCTTAAATGTGTTATTCTGTTTCGTCCCCCTTTCTAACAACCACTCTGCCTCCCACACAGATCACTATAATTAATTTTGAACTGAAACCCCAAACTTGGGACTAGTATTTCATTAAAATAGCAGGGTCTTACTCACTAGTTTTGAGCCCAAGGAGAAGCACAGCACTTTGAAAAGTCAAATAGGCCTTCTGTAGCTTTGTATTTTTTTTTAACTTTACATTTATTGGCTTATAGCACTAATAATACTACAGTCATAGATCCATAGTACTTATATGATACATCTTAGAAATTATTCTATACACAGTGGAATCTTGCTGCTATTATACTTACTATTTTATTATTATACATACTATTTTACACCCAATAATAAGTATTACATGTAGGTCATATGTGCATTCTCTATACTGTGTGTATTCCAACTGTAATACTTAATCCCACTGATCAGCAATTAGAAAATAAAGATAGTAATAGTCAGAAGAAGTCTTGATCCATCCTGATAACGTGAATCTGATAAATGTTCTATTATATATTATATTTTGTCCTCTGCCTGTTTTATAATACTGTGCATGCTGTTTGTTAAATTAAGAAATAAGTTATACCAATTTTAAAATTAGAATTAAAAACTTACATAAATTCTGTGTGATACGCTGAGATGTGTTTTGTGAGTTAATTCTCTTAACTATACATATTTCACTTGACTTTTCCCCCAAGAAAGAATTAGCTATATCTTTTCATGTAACCTGTATTCATTCTAAAGTATTGTAAAGCCAGATTACCTCATTTCAACTGTGAAAAAGTACAATAGATATGGTTATAAGGTGGTATTGATGTCGGGTTTTTTTTTTTGTGTGTGTGTGTGTGTGTGTGTGTGTGTGTTTTTGTTCTAAACTACCTAAGCAGGATTAAACCTGATAATAAATATAAAGTGTGGGCAAGTATCTTGTGTGTGTGTGTGTATGTATCATATCTGTATATGTGTTCATTGTCAGCCCACTTCTAGTTTTGCTTTTAAAAGTTGTAGACCTGGCATCTTCCAATCTGACATATGGGCAGTAGGGATGTCCCTACCTGACATATCACCATGTTTCAGAGGGCAGACCATTGCCTAAAATCTTGGGCCACCATGTCCAAGTGATTATTAGATGGCTGAATGGCCATTTGGGAATGGGTAGGACCTGTATTGGGTAAACACTAGGGAGACAAACATGGTAGAGGGGTAACATACGACATGTGAAGAAGTTCCAGGGTAAGGATGATGGCCAAGGTCAATGGGAAGATTTTCCTCCAGGTCCTGGATCTCTGAACTGGAAGCTGAGCCAGGCAGTGAAGGTGGGGGGGGTCATTGTTTTTCATTGATTGTATTGGTGATTTCATTTTCTGAAGGAGGGAGGAGAAAATTTGTATAAATGAGGTGTATACACAACATTTTGTTTTAGTAAAGACACAGACATCCACACCGACATATCACCACCACCACCTTTTATTATTTATTTATTTATTTATTTTAGCTGTAGTGAGTACATGTTAAGAATAAAACAGTTGATGGATAACCTAGCACTTATAATAATTGTGATGGTTTCCCAGGTCCAGGTAGAGTTGGGTTCAGAGGATGGAGTATCATCAGGTGAGAATTTCAACCTGTTTTTCTGGCCAGTGGGTCCAGGAAGAATATTCTTGAAGTCTGACTGCAGTAGAGGTTTGTCAGGAGGACATGATGGGATCCTAGCAACACTGGTTGAAGAGACATTTCACTCTGTAACTTATTAAGAGACATGTAAGTGGACTAGAGAACTGATTTTATTGAGATAAGGAACATGCAAGTCGACCAGTGAAATAACCTGATAGAAGTTGCCTTACTATTTCAGTGAGTAGAAACCTAAGAGCTTGGCTGGATCAAAAAAGTGGCTCTTATATAACAGTTGTGTGTGTGTGTGTGTGTGTGTGGGGGGGGGGGGTTTGTTGTTGTTTTCTCACACCAAATCTTACCCAAGTCTCACGTATACTAATATTTATCAAAAGAACCTGCATGAGCTCCTTTTAGTCACAGTCCATGGTCACAACTAGGGATACCTCTCATGCTCTTGCAAAACCACTGGGCATTGGATGAGATTGACCCTTCCTCCCTCCAGAGGGTGAAGAAGCCTTTCTTTCACTGACCCAGCTGTAGGTATTTATGGCATGGGTCCTGAGATTGCCCACAAGAGAGCTGATGAAGTGAATCTCAGTTAAAATGACCATGCTATGTAATAGCAAATGAAGAAGGCCTTTCAAAGTCTAGGCCCATAATATTTATGGCAAACCCTAGGGTTTCCTGTCTAACGGGACCTTGGGGGATAAGGTATCAAATCATTCCTTATCCAGTATTCTAATCCTTTCCCAACTAAAATATTTTTAGTCACTTAAACATTGAAAGCTATTTTATTATCTTCTATATTTTTTATTTAATACCTAATGTTGGTTAAAGTGTATACAACAATAACTATTATATCTGTCACTGAGCTGAGGCCTAAATTGTTACCTTTACAGAGTCCTGTCTCAAAGTATGACACAGCAGTTTTCTATTCCAGTTTTATCACATTCTAGTTGTGAGATTTTTAAGCAAACTAGCATATCTAAATATATAGCTGTAGGGATAGTGATAGTTATTTGGGTAATAGGACAAAATATATGGGGGAGTCGGGCTGTAGCACAGCGGGTTAAGCGCAGGTGGCGCTAAGCTCAAGGACCGGCATCAGAATCCTGGTTCGAGCCCCCGGCTCCCCACCTGCAGGCAGGTCCCTTCACAGGCGGTGAAGCAGGTCTGCAGGTGTCTGTCTTTCTCTCCCCCTCTCTGTCTTCCCCTCCTCTCTCCATTTCTCTCTGTCCTATCCAACAACAACGACATCAATAATAACTAAAACAATAAAACAAGGGCAACAAAAGGGAATGAATAAATAAAATAAATTTTAAAAAAAATTTAAAAAAATAGGACAAAATATATGGACAGAACTTTAGCACAGAAGTTGGCACATGGAAAATACTCACTAGTAGCTATCAGTTCTTAGTAATAAGATTGCAAAAGTGTTGCAACAATATCCTCTAAATTGTGCCCACACAATCACTTCAACTTCACTACTAATCTTTGTATTGGTTGGTAAATGATTTAACATGTGCTGATTAATTTATAAAGTGGATAAATTTGGGTTGTGAAAGAGAAAGTTACAGAGTCACTAGCTGGAATATGTCTGACTAGGGAGTGTAGTGACTTAGCTCGGGCAGTATGCAAGCTGAGCAAAGGTGAAAGAAATCCACATTCTTAAAAAGTATGACTATGATGAATTACTTAATCAGTTTGATTACTTGAAAGGCCCTGCTTAATGATGAAACCTCTCACTCTTGCTTATCTAGCAAAAACAAAAGGCAATGAAATCCAGTAAGCATTCAATACCATTGTGTTTATCTTGCATTTATTTTGTGGTTATCTTCTCTTTGTTGCAAGTGATTTTGAATTTCCTTTCAAACTGAATTTACATTTTCTTAAAAAGTCAAGTATGGAGAAACCATGGTGTTAGCCTAAAGTTATGATACTATCCAGGTTAAAAACAACCTGAAAAGGCAGCTATCACACGCTTTTGCCAAGAACTGGATTTACTTGTGCTTTCTTTGAACATTCATAAACAAACAAACAAACTGCTATTCAAGATTGAAAACTACCTCTTTTTCATAAGGGAACTTTGAGATCCAATCACAAGTCATTCACGCTCCATATTTTCCTATGGACATGAAGTGTGTGTGTGGGAGGAGAGGATTATGTCATAGGGTTCTACAAATGGCTGTGCAAGGTTAACTGACATGGAGTGCAGGAAGAGAACCTTATTTCTTCAACTTGGAATGTGATTCATTTTCTGTAAATAACTGAGTTTACAATATTCGAGTAACGTGTGTGTGTGTGTGTGTGTGTGTGTGTGTGTGTGTGTGTGTGTGTGTCTTTCCCAAAAGAATTCTTTTTGATCAGTAGTCTCTTTCTTTGTTCACTCCTTCTGCAAATCTGCTCACTATGACTTAAACAGTGTTATTATTTTTCAAGCTTAAAAGCTTCCTTTCTCAGGAAGGTGGGAATTTGTAAGAAAGAGACAATGACCAAGCATCCTAGTGCCTCAGACCTCACCAGGGATGGCCTGGACAAGTGCCAGGAAAACAAAAGTGCTAGTCAGGCTAGGGTGTTTTCACAGCTGGGCAGTGTTTGGGGAGCACATGGGTGGAGAAAGAGCACAGAAGTGTCAGTTTCTGTCCAGTAGCATCCTGTGATTGAGAGAAGCTCCAGGCAAGCAGATGGCTTTAATCTAAAGGACCTGATGTCTAAGAAGTAGGATTTGCCCTGTGAAAAAAAGGGCAAAGAAAATCAGAGCTATTATTGCAAAAGAAGAGCACTAAAATCCATTCTGTGTTTAACTTGAGAACTTTATGGCCTCAAGCCTTTCCTATCTAGATCTTTGATGGGTGTTTTCTCAACCCAAGCCTAGGGAATCTCATGCCTAGACCTTTGAGAAGTACAAAAGCACCTGGAAAAAGATGTAAGATGCCACATGCAAAAGTTTCTCTCACCAACAGCCATGTAGGTGAAGCACTTACTGGCCACTCATCAGAGGGGTTGGTGGATTACTTCAGCAGGTCAGAATGCCCTAAAATGACACACACAAAAGCTTAGATATGTGTGTATTTTTCTTCTAGCTTTTATTGGATTTTCAAAGGTACCTGTTATCCTAAAAATGTACAGTTCACTGCCTTTTGTATGCTTGTGAGAATACATTACGGTTATTTAAAGGTTGATAGGCAACTAAAGATGGATCATTTAGAGTATCACTAGAAAGACTTGTCCTTCTTACTAAAAAAAATCTAATTAGATGATTCATATGAATTTGTGGACTACAGTTGCTCTCTTTTAAGAGGGAGGTAGTATAAAATAAGATGAAAAGGAACAGATTCAGTCAAGTCCAGAGATTCTGAGGAAATATTACTACATCATCTCTAACACAAGGTGATGAAAGAACCAGAGAAACCAGATGTTAAGGCAGACACTGAGGGAACATTACACATACTTTACATAGACCTGTGCACTACATTCCCAAGAAAATGGGTACTTTTGAAACTTCCTAGACAAGGGCAACTAATAGGGGTTTAGAAGTCATACAATGGGTTGACAAATAGATCACAGCTTTGCCATGAGTATAACCTAGACTTGAGCAAGACCCTAGCTTCATTGAAGGAAACTTTGTTCCTATAGACTCACTCACTCATTCACTCACTCACTCACTCATTCATTCACTCTCTCCTTTCTGTAAGCAAATCATTTTCCCTAATCCAGCTTCTGAACTCTGACACCATCTTCCCAGACAATATTTCTAATTCACCTCCATGTTAACTATCAATCTCAAACAAAGATTAGTACTCAGGCTTCTAGGAACATAACTAAAATAGACTTCCTAACCTCCTTCCACTCTAGGGTCCCTATTTTTATCTGTTCTATTCCTGCAATATGGTGTCTGTTTATCAAATATTTTGTCTGGCTTCCCATCTTACTGCCTTTCAGCCATGTTGGGACTTGAGTCTCTCTCTAACTGTATCAGCCATTGTACCTCCTTCTTTGATTCTGAATGAGGATTCTTTTATGTTTTATTTAATTAAGTAATTTTTTCACGAAGGTTATTGCTGGGACTCAGTGCCTACATGATTAATCCATTGCTCCTGAAGGTCATTTCTTTCTCTTTTTTTTCTTCTTTTTTCTTTTATTGATATAGAAAAATGGCAAATGAGAGGGAAGGGCAGAGAAAGAGGGAGAAAGAGAGCTATACTTGCAGTACAGATTCACCAGTTTTGAAGTTTCCAACCTACAAGAGGGAACTGGGGACTTAAAATTGGGTCCTTGTGTATGGTAACATGTTTGTGCATCCTACTGATTGAGTCACTACCCAGACACTCTAATGAGAATTCTATGATACGCCGAACCCATCTAAATATTTCAGGAGAATTTCCCATTTCAAAAGCTTTGACTTGATCATATCTGCAAAGTCCCTTCTACCATGAATTTGATTCACTTCCTTCAGATTAGACATGAATGTCTTGGGAAACTCTTGTATAGTAAGGCTTAGAATGTATCATGGAAAGCTTGCAAGCCTGGCTTCAGCACATACTAATTCCATGGACACTGCAACCCTATGAGCCTTTGGTCCATCACCCATAAAAAGGAATAAAATATCAAAGTTACTGAGAATTTGTGGCTATTTTTTCTACAACTACCAACCATAGTTGTCCAGAGAACTTCAAATGACTTCACCAGAAAGTCATCCACTAGGAAAAAAAAACTATTAATTGGGATATTTGATAAAGTGATCTCCAAATTTCTCTCTGACTTTGTTAAAGTCATAGGAACTGAATTCAAAGAGCCTTTTTTTTTAATGTAGTTGTCTATTTCCCAGACCCACTAGCAAGTGAATTTCTTTTCTGAGTGGTCAATAGTTAACATACTCCTCATTTCTGCCTCCTCAGGGTATTGCTATCTGAGTTTTGACCCAGATCTATGGCCTGCTTTGAGCAAGACGAAAGCCTGGCTGAATGTATAATGATTGACCAGAACAGGCAGCCCAGACCAACACAGGCTCCCTCCTTCACATCTGTCAACATACCTGACTGCAAGTTGCTGCCACTGACCACTGAATGTCCAGAGAGTACTAGGAAGGAAGCAGATGGAAACATCTGGTTTTCAAGCCTGAGAAAAGTAGAAATCTGTGCCGAAGCTTCTTCCCAAAATTCTAAACTCTTGAGAAAGGATTGGCATAGTCGTTGACCATCACTACTGAATCAGGAAAGAAACTGAGGGAAGAATCAAGATTGAAAAGCAGCAATCAAAGTAGGTAGGTGATTTGTGTGGTCACAGACTCTTCTCTCAAATATCATAAAACAGGTTCTTTATAAAACTTTGAAATTGGAGTATCCTGTTGATAATCTATTGGAGGAGAGAACTATGGGTGTGTGTGTAGAAAATTTTACCATCTGTCTGCCAGCAATTTCCTTTTATCTTCTCTCTACTTTGAAAATTGCTGTCGTCTCTCTACATACTCAAATTTCTGGAAAATTTCTCTATTACCATTCACCATGCAAAATAATATTTTTAATTTATTGATTTTTAACATTTACATTGCTATGTTTTAAATGTTTTTTAGCTTTTATTTTATTTTAATGAGAAAAACACAGAGAAATACCAAAATGCTGCTCAGCTCTGGTTGTTGTTGGTTCTGGGAATTATATTACTGGGACCTCTGAGCCTCAGGTATGAAACTCTTTTGCATAACCATTATGCTATTTCCCCAGCCGAATCTTTGTAACTTATTGGAATTCCTTCATGGTTGTGGCTCCACAAATATTATTTAGTTCCATAATTTTCCTTGCATGAATTCTTCCCACTTTGAAGATATACCAGAGAGCAGTTTGCACGTAAGTCTGAATGAAGAATATACTGTTCATGCAGACAGCTGTCAACTTTAAATGATAAGGAGTCCTGTGAGCTTTGTGTGCTTCTGTGCTTTGGAAGACATGGAGTTAAAAAATCTTGAACTTACTGGAGCAGAATGAAGCTTATTTGCCTAAGCTTATCACACTGGGCAGCCAGGTCAATCATTTACTGATACAAGTTTATTTCCTGGCTTTGATGAAGGACCATTACAGCCACTGCATGTTTAAGTCTAATAAATAGACATAAGGCAACCAGCAACATCCTTCTCTGAAGTATATCTTATACTCTCTTCTGAACAGAATTCATTTTTTACCTTGTCCAGAGTCACAAATGCTGCAAGGTCTCTTCCAGCTTCATAAACATGAACAACATGAGCAAGAGTTATCCAAAGGGTTCAGGAGGTGGCACACCTGGTATACATATTACTATGTGTAAGGATCTGAACTCAAGCCCCTAACTTCTTCCTGCAGAAAAGAGGTTTCATGGGTAATGGAATATGTTACAGGGTTCTCTCTCTTTCTCTCTCTTTCTTCCTCCCTCTCTACCTCTTTATTTTTCTTTGTCTCTTCCATTTAAAGTAAAGAAGCCAGACCTTCCACCTTCTGCACCCCATAATGACCCTGGGTCCATACTTCCAGAGGGATAAAGAATAAGAAAGGTATCAGGGGAGGGGATGAGATACGGAGTTCTAGTAGTGGGAATTGTGTGGAGCTGTACCGCTCTTACCCTATGGTTTTTGTCAGTGTTTCCTTTTTATAAATGAAAATTTAAAAAAATAATAAAGGCAAAAGACAAAAAAAAAAATAAAGGCCACCAGGAACAGTGGAGTCATCATATAAACACCTATCCCCTGGGATAACCCTGGTGGGAAAAAAAAAAAAAAAAAAAAAAACCTCATGCACAAACTGATACTTAACATAATCTCAGTCATAAGAATATGTAGCTTATGGAGACCTCCCCAAGGGCCTGCAGAGAAGACCTAGACTATAGAACAGGTTTTAGAGGTATTATAGAGGAGAAATAGGATTATTAAGAAATTATCTGAAACACAGAATTTTTCCCTCTCATATCTGGAAATGTTACTTTTAATTAGCACAGTGTATTCTTTTTCAGGTCGTATTACAGGTAGTTTTGAATTACAGGTAGTTTTGGTTGTTACCATATACATTTCCTGGATCTTAGCACCTTTGAAAACCTGGTGACAAGAGAGAACTTTTTTTCTAACACCATTTAGAAAAAGGTTGGACCATATTTGAGACAAGGTAATGATTTACACTGCTTTGCCAATCATTTATGGAACTGTAGTGAATCCCTTTAGGTGAGATCTGTAGTAAGAAGTGTTAGTGGCTAAGGCAATTATAGCTTGGTGACTTTGCAAACTGTGACCCAGACACAATCACCATATGTAATTTTGGATGACTCTTTTGTTACCTGTCAAGGATGTGGTGAGAAATTAGGAGACTTGATAGATTTCTGTGAAGACATTAAACCCCATAAAATATTAAGTGTGTGCCTGTCTGGTTTCCAGAGGATCTTTGTACTAAATGTGAGTAATAGAAGTAGTTTTGAAAGGGGTGGAAGAGTATCAGGGCATTCAAAGCCATTTACCCAATTTACCCACAATGCTGTAGGCTGCCTTACAGGCAGACTTTGGGTCTTACCTGCTCCTTCTGTGCAAAATCTGGCTCCAAGTCAAACACATCAAAGGCTCCTGAAAGTCTACCCAGTCATTTTTTTTCCATTTCATGTATCTCAAATATTAGAGATGAGGGAATTATTCTTGAGGTTGATAAAATAGATAAATATAATTAATTTTCTTCATGTTGGGAACTTAGTTAATTTGCCCAAGTTTAGATAGTCAGTGGCTAAAAAAAAAAATTCCACTCTGTTCTGGACCATTGCTTTTCCCATTAAGTCATAGAGTTAAGCACATGCAGAAGCATAAATTGGAGGTAAAGTGAGTTTACTGGGGAAAGCAAGGCTAACATAGTCAGAGGTTCTCTGCTAGTCCTTGGAAAATTATGCCAGAGTCCAACTGAGTATAACCGAGAGGCTACTATAACTGAAAGGCTAGCATTGAACTAGACTGATCTTTATTACTATTATTTTCCTATTTGTTTATTAGAAGGATTAATGGTTTGCAATAAATACAGTTCTTGACACATATGCAAAATTTCTCAGTTTTTTGCAAACCCTCTCACCCCAGCTAGGGTAGCTTTTTCTCTTTCTCTATTTGAGAAAGAGAAAAAGGAGGAGGAAAAGCGGGTGGGGTAGAAGCAGAAGAGCAAAGGGAAGTGTCCCCAACTATAGGTGTGAGAATCACTGGAATTTCCCCACACATGGATATTTACTAAGTAAACTGAGGCAACTCTTAGACCAGATCTTTGCCCCTTTCTATTACAGAGACTCAAATGCATATATCCCCAAATAAAATACAGCATCTGGACTATTTCTAGATAAGGAGTTTCTGGAAATTCAACGATTTGTGACTATCACATACCATCTCATCTTGTGTTAATTCATTAAATACAAAGGATTTGAGTAGATATCTGCATAAAGCAAGGGAGACTTCCAGTATTTAATCACAGCTGGGCTCCTAGGAAATGCAACCTGAAGAAAAAACATGTTAGCTTGGCATCCAAGAGATTATTTAAGCAGTAAATGAAAAGTGTGCATAAGTGACTATTTTTAAAAAAATGTCTTTATTGGGGAATTAATGTTTTATATTCAACAGTAAATACAATAGTTTGTACATGCATAGTATTTCCCAGTTTTCCATATAACAACACAACCCCCACTAGGTCCTCTGTCATCCTTTTTGGACCTGTATTCTCTCCCCTCTCCCCCCCCCCCCCCACCAGCCCAGAGTCCTTTACTTTGGTACAACATGTCAATTCCAGCTCAGGTTCTACTTGTGTTTTCTCTTCTGATCTTGTTTTTCAACTTCTGCCTGAGAGTGAGCTCATCCCATATTCATCCTTCTGTTTCTAATTTATTTCACTTAAAATTAATTTCTCAAGGTCCATCCAAGATTGGCTGAAAACGGTGAAGTCACCATTTTTTATAGCTGCGTAATACTCCATTGTGTGTATATAGACCACAACTTGCTCAGCCACTTATCTGTTCATGGACAGCTGGGTTGCTTCCAGGTTTGGGCTACTACAAGTTGTGCTGCCAAGAACATATGTGTACACAGATCTTTTTGGATGGATGTGTTGGGTTCCTTAGGATATATCCCCAGGAGAAGAATTTCAGGATCACAGGGTAGGTCCATTTCTAGCCTTCTGAGTGTTCTCCAGACTGTTCTCCACAGAGGTTGGACCAATTGACATTCCCACCAGCAGTGCAGGAGGGCTCCTTTGACCCCACAGCAACATTTGCTGCTGTTACCTTTTCTGATGTATGACATTCTCCCAGGAGTGAAGTGATATCTCATTTTTATCTTTATTTTCATTTCTCTGACAATCAAAGACTTGGAGCATTTTTGCATGTGTTTCTTGGCCTTTGGGATCTCTTCTGTGGTGAATATTCTGTCCACGGCCTCCCCCCCATTTTTGGATGGGGTTATTTGTTTTCTTGTTGTTGAGTTTGGCAAGCTCTTTATATATTCTGTTTATTAGCCTCTTGTCTGATGTATGGCATGTAAAGATCTCCCATACTGTGAGGAGTCTCTTGGTTTGGATAGTGGCTTCTTTTTCTGTGGAGAAGATTCTTAATTTGATGTAGTCCCATAGGTTTATACTTGCCTTAGTCTTCTTTGTAATTGGATTTGTTTCATTGAAGATGTCTTTAAAATGTATGCGGAAAAGAGTTCTGCCAATATTTTCCTCTCAGTATCTGATAGGCTCTGGTCTAACATCCAAGCCCTTGATGGTCTTGGAATTTACTTTTGTATTTGGTGAGATACAGTGGTTTAGTTTCATTCTTCTGCATGTTTCAACCCATTGTTTCCAACACCATTTGTTGAAGAGATTCTACTTTCCCCTTTGAATAGTCTGGGCACTTTTGTCAAAGATTAGATGCCCATAGGTGTGGGGGCTAACTTCTGGGCTCTCAATTCTACTTCACTGGTCAGTGTGTCTATTCATGTTCCAGTACCAAGCAGTTTTGATTACAAAGGCCCTATAGTACAATTTGAGATCTGGGAGTGTGATGCCTCCAGTTCTGTTCTTTCTTCTCAAGACTGTTTTGGCAATTCTAGGTCATTTCTGGTTCCAGATAAAGATTTGTAGCATTTGTTCTATTCTCTTAAAAATTATGGTTGGGATCTTGATGGGGATAGCATTAAATTTGTAGATGGGTCTGGGTAGTATATTCATTTTGATGATGTTATTCTTGCAACCTATGAACATGGAATATCTTTCCACTTCTTTGTGTCTTTTTCAATTTCCTTGAGTAGTGACTCATAATTTTCAGTATACAAGTCTTTCACTTCTTTGGTTAGGTTTATTCCTAGATACTTTTTTGTTTTTGTTGCTATAGTAAAAGGAATTGATTTCTGGATTTCAATTTCTTCTAGATTAGTGTTTGCATAGAGGAATGCCACTGACTTTTGAATGTTAATTTTGTAGCTTGACACCTTACTGTATTTCCTGATGATTTCCAAAAGCTTCTTGCTGGATTCCTTAGGTTTTTCTGTGTATACTATCATGTCATCTGCAAATAGGGAGAGTTTGATTTCTTCTCTTCCAATCTGTATCCCTTTAATTCCTTGCTCCTTCCTGATTGCCATGGCAAGAACTTCTAACACTATGTTGAATAGTAATATTGATAGTGGGCATCCCTGTCTAGTACCTGATCTGAGTGGGAATGCTTCCAGTTTTTCACCATTGAGTATGATGTTGGCTATAGGTTTGCTATATACAGGCTCCACTATCTTCAGGAATTTTCCATCTATTCCCAATTTTTGTTGTGTTTTGATCATATAGGGATATTGTATTTTGTTAAAGGCTTTATCTGCATCAATTGATATGACCATGTGGCTTTTGGTCTTGCTTTTATTTATGTGGTGAATCACATTGATTGATTTACGTATATTAAACCAACTTTGCATCCCTAGGTAAATCCCACTTGGCCATGATGAGCAATCTTTTGAATATACTGCTGTATCCAGTTGGCTAGAATTTTGTTCAATATTTTAGCATCTATGTTCATCAGAGATATTGGTCTGTAGTTTTCTTTTTTGGTTGCGTACCTGTCTGCTTTTGGTATCAAAGTGATGTTGGCTTCATAGAAGCTGGCAGGGAGTATTCCAGCGTCTTCAATCTTCTAGAAGACTTTTAAAAGCAGAGGTGTTAGTTCTTCTTTGAAGGTTTTGTAGAATTCGTTTGTAAACCCATCTGGTCCAGGACTTTTATTCTTGAGAAGGTTTTTGATAACTGTCTCAATTTCATTAGCTGTGATAGGTTTGTTCATGTTATCTAGTTCCTTTTTACTTAATTTTGTAAGTTTGTAGGTATCTAGGAATTGTCCATTTCTTCCAGGTTCTCTAGCTTGGTAGCATATAGTTGTTCATAGAAGTCTTGCATGATATGCTGAATTTCTGTGGTGTCTGTTGTGATATCTCCTCTTTCATTTATGATCCTTATTTGAGTCTTCGCTCTTTTTGTTTTGTGAGTCTGGCTAAAGGTTTGTCAATTTTCTCACTTTTTCGAAGAACCAACATTTACTTTCGTTGACCTTTTGTATGGTTTTCTTATTTTCAATGTTATTAATTTCTGCCCTAAATTTAGTGATTTCTGTCCTTCTGGTTGCTTTACATTTCCTTTTTCTTCTTCTAGGTCTTTAAGATGTGCAATCAGGATGTTTATTTGTGCTTTTTCTTGTTTCCTAATGTGTGCTTGTATGGCTATGAACTTCCTTCTCAGTACTGCTTTAGTTGTGTCCCAGATATTTTGATAGCTTGTGTCTTCATTTCCGATGAACTCCTGAAACATTTTGATTTATTCCTTTATTTTCTTTTTTACCCATTAGTTGTTAAGTAGTGTACTGTTCCACATTTTGGGACTATCACTAATCTTTTGTTGATTGTGAAGTGTTAGTTTAATTCCACTGTGGTCTGAGAAGATGCTTGGGATGATTTTAATACTCTTGAATTTGCTGATGTTGTCTTTGTGGTCTAACATATGGTCTATCTTTGAGAATGACCCATGTAGACTTGAGTAAAATGTGTATTCCAGTTTCTTGGGATGAATGACTCTGGAAATGTCCAATAGTTCTAGTTTATCTATCTCCTCATCTAGCTCCCTTATGTCTTTATTGATTTTCTGCCTGGATGATCTGTCAAGTTGAGAGAGTGAGGTGTTGAAGTCCCCTACTATGACTGTGTTGCTGTTAATATATTGCTGTAGCTCTTTCAGTAGATGTTTGATGTACTTAGATGGCTTTTCATTGGGTGTATAGATGTTAATAATTGTTAAGTCCTCTTGATTGACTGATCCTCTGAGCATTAAGTAGTGTCCATCACTATCTTTTTAAATTTTATTTATCTTAAAGTCTATCATGTCAGATATGAGAATAGCTGTTCCTGCATTTTTTTTTTTTGTGGGCCAATGGTTTGTATGATAGCTTTCCATCCTTTCACTTTGAGTCTGTGTTTGTCTTGTTGAGTTAGATGGGTATCCTGTAGACAGCATATTGTTTGGTTGTTTTTCCTGATCCTTCTTCCTACTCTGTGCCTTTTAATAGGTGAATTCAGGCCATTGACATTTATTGATATCAAAGATTGAAGATATTTTAATGCCATTCTTGTAGAGTTTTAGAGTGTTCTGATATGTGGCCTATTTATGGTGGTCTGACTGTTTATAGGAGACCTTTCAAAACTTCTTTCAGGCAGGCTTGGTGATAGTTGATTCCTTCAGCTGTTGCTTGTGTGAGAAGGTGTTTATGCCTCTATCTAGTCTGAATGACGTCTAACAGGATACAGTAGTCTTGGTTGAAAGTTTTTCCCATTGAGCACTTGATAGATGTCTTGCCATTCTCTTCTGGCCTGTAGTGTTTGTGTAGAGAAGTCTGCTGCTAATCTTTTGGGTTTTCCTCTGTAGGTGACTTTTTGTTTTTCTCTTGCAGCCTTCAGGATCCTTTCTTTATCCTTATTCCTTTCCATTCTCAATAGGATGTGTCTTGGTGTCTAAATCTGGGTTAATTCTGTTTGGAACCCTCTGGGATTCTTAAACCTTTATGTCTTTTATGCTGTGTAGATTAGAACAGTTCTCAGCTATTATATCCTGAAGAATGCTTTCTTCCCATTCCTCTCTTTCTTCCTCTGGTAAGCCAATAATGCATATATTATTTCTTTTGAAGTCATCATATAGATCTCTGTTGTTGTCTTCTTAATCTCTTTTTTGAGATCTCTTACTTCCTTTTTAGTTGTCTCTAATTTGTCCTTGATCTTGCTAATTCTGTCTTCAGCCTCATTGATTCTATTCTCTCTCCTCTCTACTGTTTCCTGGAGTTCATCTATTTTGTTACCTAGTTCTGATACTGTTTTAGTTTGTTCAGCTAATTGTGTTCTTAACTCAGTTATTTCAGCTTTCAGCTCTCTAATAACCTTGACATAATTAGTTTTTTCTTCCAGAGTCTCATTTGTTGTTTCTACATTTCTAATGACAATTCTTTCAAACTCTTTACTCACTCCTGTGATTATTTCCTTAACTAATGTTTAGATGTTGACCTCATTATTCTGTGTTTCAACCTTTGGGGGGCTTTTAGCCAGACTCTTGTCCTGGTTCATTTCTCCAATATTTCTTCTTGTTGGTTTAACCATTCTATATAGTATGCTATTGGGTTCCTCTTTCAGTACTTTTCAAATTACTGATCATTCTTGCCTGGATTGACTTGTGTCTATGTAAGGTAATTAAAGAGTTCACAGTTTTGGAAATTTACAGTTGTTTCAGTATTATTTTAATCCCTGAGTTGGAACACAGTAGTTTAAAAGCCTCTTTTGTTCTTTTTCTTCCCTGTAGGCTATGGGAGCCTGAGGGTTTTTAAACTATAAGTAGGCTCCTTAACTTAATCCCTCAATCCCGACCAAAAGATAAAGTGGGGTGGGAGAGATAATACAGTGGTTATGCAAAGAGACTCTCACACCTCAAGGACCCAAAGCTCTGGTCTCAGTTCATCTTCTCTGCCAAGCTGGGCAGCACTGCTGGGCCCTGTGAATTTCTAAACAAGTCCCGTGTATAGTCTGTAAGTTCTGAGGCAACTATTCACTATGTTCTCATCAGGAGAACAACATGGAAAGGCTCCTACCACACAGCCACACTGCTAGGCCACTGGGGTGTAGCTCTTCTCCTGAGCTTCCTGGTCAGTTCTCTGTCCCCTGGTGTCAGCACAGGGCCTCCCCCCTGCTGCTCCAGCCTCTGAGGACAGTAGCAATGGAGACTCACAGTTGCATTTGGTGAGTCTTAGGGGAGTTCTCTCTTCCCTTGAGCTGTCTTTTTTTGGTAAAGCAGACTGGAGGTGGTGCCTCAACTGGTAAACTGCTGGACTGTTACCAGCCACTTAATCTTTCCCTAGGCTCCTCTCTGTTCATGAGCCACACATATTTGCATTCACCTATGATTTGGTGGGTTCCTGAAGTTGTTTTAGTCCTGCCTTGTTGTGGTCCCTTCTCTTCTGTTTTTATAACATGCAATAAGCAGTTCTCTGGAGGACCTGACTTGCAAAGAGTAGGAATGGAAATCCCAGACTGTTTTCTTGTTGTATGCTTTACATTGGGTTCTAGTTCTCCCCCACCAAGAGAATTGGATCAGTCCAGTTAGTTTCGCGGCCTGCTTGGCCCCGCCCCTAGGAACCCCGCCAGAGTTGGAGAGTTCCACAGTTGGAGAGTTGAAGAGTTCCTGAGTTCCGGAGTTGGAGAGAGTGCTTTCACCGCCGCAAAGAGACAGCAGAGTTCTGTTTGGTGATTAGTTTGGTTTAGTTTATGAATCGTTGTTCCTGAATAAAGAAATACAGCTTCCCTGCCCAGCCGTATGTCTCCGCGTCTCTGTTACCCGACTGTGAAGCTAGCCCGGCTGGCTAGAGCCGGAAATTTTTAACAACATTTTCTGAAATAAATTGTGCTTACTCACTACATGGTCTGTTCTTGGGTGACAGACTAGTTCAAACATTGACTGCTTTATTTTCTGTCTGGAATTCTAGCAGTCCAATATTATATACGTTGCTACTCTTGATTTTCATGGAGTAGTATACATGAAACTACTAATCGTTACTTAACAAAAATGTTCTCTAAAGATAAAGGACTTTCAAACACAGGTGTGTGTCCATGAGCAAAGTAAACCAAGTACTCCCTGTTAAGAGAAAAATAAGAAAATGTTGTCCTCTAGTCTATTTCATACCTGTGAGATAATGCACATGAGGAAACATTATAAACCCCCTAGGGCATCTCTTGATAGATAGAAACCCTGTCTTCAGTATAACCTCATGAGTGTTCATGGCTCAGTTGCCAAGTGGTAGGATATAATACAGTCTTCCTTCAGATCAGGAATCCATTATGGCTTCAGTTCCAGTCCCTACAAAACCAAAAAAATTATAGTAGAGTAATTTTGCTCTCTGTATTTCATTGTAACCTTAAGATGCTCTAAGAATCCGGAGAGCCCTGTATCAGCTGTGCATTTGTGTGTGTGTGTGGGGGGGGGCTTTCTTATTCTTAATGCTTCTCTGGGAACTGCTCCTGGCTGGTTCCCTAAATTTCCACCCCTTGTGTCATTCTTGTTGCCCATTGCTTCAGGTTTAATATGCATTTTCACTGCCGATTTTGTTTTCCTTTTTTACAACTCCAGCAGCTATAAGGATCTTGTGCTGCCCATAAGCTCTGGGCATTGGGCAAAAAGAGAGAATGAAAGTTTTGGCCTTGCCCTCACTAAAATTTGAAAATTGGTCCCTCCTCTTTATAGTTCCAAGGTCATGTTTCCCTTGGGAGCAACTAAAGAACTGAAGGTCACCAAAATCTGGCAATTCACTGTGTCTTGGAGGGGTTCCCAGAAGGCAAAATGAAAATGAGATTGTTTTTACATAAGAAGTCTGTATATGGAGGATAAGATTCAGAGAGTTTATATCTGCTATTTCACTGTGTACTGAGGTAACCCCATAAAACCCAGTGTTTCTCTTTTTCGGGACCCAAAACAATAATAAAAATTTTTCCTGCAGAGAACTTTAACCAGGCAGAATTCATCACTGGGTTAATGTTTTCAAAGATTCTTTTTTTTCTTTTTTTACCCTTTTTTACTGATTTAATGATGATCAACAAGACCATAGGCTAAGAGGAATACATTTCCACTCAACTGCTACCACCAACTTTCTGTATCCCATTCCCTCCATTGGAAGCTTTCCTGTTCTTTATCCCTCTGGGAGCATGGACCCAGGATGGGGTGCAGAAGGTGAAAGGGCTGTCTTCTGTAATTGCTTATCCACTGGACATGGGTGTTGGCAGGTTAATCCATGCTCCAGTCTGCACCACATAATAACCCTGGGTCATTATAACTCCCACGGGGTTAAAGAATAGGAAAGCTATCAGGGCAGGGGATGGGATATGGAGCTATGGTGGTGGGACTTGTACCCCTCTTATCTTATGGTTTTGTCAGTGTTTCTATTTTATAAATAAATAAATTATATATATATATATATATATATATATATATATATATATATATATATGATATTGACAAGACCTAGGATAAGAGGGGTACAATTCCACACAATTCCCACCACTAGAACTCCATCTCTCATCCCTTCCCTTGATAGTTTTCCTATTCTTTATCCCTCTGGGAGTATGGACCAAGAGACATTATGTGGTGCAGAAGGTGAAAAGTCTGGCTTCTATAATTGTTTCCCCACTGAACATGGGCATTGGCAAATTGGTCCATACTCCCAGCCTATCTCTCTCTCTCTTTCCCTAGTGGGATAGGGTTCTGGGGATACAGGGTTCTAGGACACATTGGTGGTGTCGTCTGCTCAGGGTAATCAGCTTGGCATCATGGTAGCATCTGGAACCTGGTGGCTGAAAAAGAGTTACAATATAAAGCAGAACAAATTGTTGACTAAATTTATCAGATTTTATTTATCTTTGCAAAATAGCAATATCCTTCAAATCAAGAAGTATTATGGAATATATTTGTATAAGTACTGCGCGCGTGCGTGCTCACCGATTGCGCCACTGGAGCTCCACGTGGAATATATTTGTATTGGCAACTTATAGTCCAATAAATAAAACATAGTAAAATATAGGCATTCTGTTCCTGACTCCTCTGGTTCTGAGTTCGTGCCTATTCTTAAACCTCTTGGTGGTGACTCAGTTTCAATTCTTCATCACTGGAATATCCCTATGAATAAGCACAAACTTTTATTGATGGTTCACCCTCAGATCTTTTCCAGAAGTATGTGAAATGCTCTTTTGAAACAGAATTATAACTTTGAAGGTCCTAAATGTACTAAATGAGATAAGCCATAATCTGTTAGACTCTCCCATTTGGGTGTGTTTATATGTTCAGTTATTTGCAATACACTGAAGACATTGAGTTCTCAAGAAATTACTGGTAATAAAAATTTTAATTAATTGTGATTTGAGTATAGAAAGTGGTTTTAGTCTTAATCTTTGAAGTAACTGGGTAAGCAGCTCAACTCACCATGCATTGGAGTGACATTCCCAGTTCAATTTCCAAGGTTGCATGTAATATACTAGAGTGGTACTCTGACTTCTCTCTCTTTTTCTCTATCATGTGAAATTAGCTGTACTAGTATATATATTTTAAAAAACAGGAATTTCCAGAGGTGTCTTTAAAACCCTTAAAAAAATTAAGGTGTGATGTGGAAGAAATTGTGCCTTGATGATTTATTCTCTCTCCTGAGAAAATTATAATTCTTTATTCTTTGTCATTTGGTGACAGAATGGTAGAGCAGATAAGAGAAAGGAGACTGACTGACTCTCTCTCTCTCTCTCTCTCCCCGTGTGTGTGTGTGTGTGTGTGTGTGTGTGACTTCAGTTCTATTGGCTTCATTTTCTCTTTCCCAAAATAGAATCAGGGTATGCGGATGCATCATTTTTACAGAAAAATTCAAAATTAGAAAATTATTTTTTAAAGAAATACTGAAATGATTTTCTCTCTCCAAAATGCTTGTGTCACCATTTCATAGGTAAATAAATGGAGAGGACAAAAAGCTTCTAAAGAGATCAGATATGCAATCTTGAGGTTGATAGAAATTGAAAATCTGTGCTTTGAAAGAGCCCACTCAGCTGAATTTTCAGGCTCATCTGTTTTCTTGTGCTCTGTTGCATCCCCTCTACAATGGTCAGTTTTGCCACACCTGTGTGTCACCAGTGCGCAAGCAGGACCCTTTATAGATAAACCAAGGGCACTTAGAGGTAAAGTGATTTGCTCAGAGTTATAGGAGCATGGCAGTGGGTCAAATGGAAATGTGTATGTTTAGAGTGGGGAGTAACATTATAAGCAAAAGTCAAGAGAATGACAGAGAATCGCTTAGAAAATGGTAGTTATGTGTGCGGGGGGGGGAGGGGCAGGCAGCAGCACACCAGGTTAAGCGCACACAGTACATACAAAGTGCAAGGACTGACTGGTTTGAGCATCTGGCTCCCCACCTGCAGGGGGGTCGCTTCACAAGTCGTGAAGCAGGTCTGCAGGTGTCTCTCTTTCTCTTTCCCACTCCTTGCCCCTGTCAGTTTCTCTCTGTCCTATATATATGCCACAGGAGCAGTAGATTCGTAGTTGTTGCAGGCACCGAGCCCCAGCAATAACCCTGGAGGCAAAATAAATAAAATTGTTGTGAGGGGGTGGGTAGTAGTGCACCTAATAGAGCACACATGTTATAATGCAGAAGGACCCAAGTTCAAACCCCTAGTCCCCACCTGCAGGAAGAAAGCTTTGCAACTGGTGAAGCACTGCTACAGGTGCCCCTTGGTTACTCTGCCTCTCTGTTTCTCCCTTCTTCTTGATTTCTGGCTGTCTCTATTCAGGAAATAAATAAAGATAATAATAAAAAGAATTGTAGTAAAGGTCAGTGAAAAATCTTTTAAGTTTGTTTTAGATACTAAAACCATACCAGTCATCCTGACCCACCCTGAGCCACCTCATTTGCCCTGCCCAGTGTTAATCACCCAGGTTGTTGCTACTGAACGCTTGTACTCATGTCCCTTCTTGTAAATTTTATCAAAGGCTATTTGTAATGAAGAGAAGGCCTAACAAGGAAAATGAATGCATCAAAGATCTTCCCTGAGGCCCTGAACTGAAAGGTTAGTTTTCTTTGGCGAGACTCGAATTCCTTTCTTATATTCTGCAGAAATGAATGATCATCAGGGTGTCTGGTAGAACTATGGCATTCCATTTGAAACTTGACATATTTTATTCTTCATCTCTGGGGTTATTTCACTCCTCTCTGCTCTACTTCCCCACATAAAAAGGAGAGAATAATGCTTGCTTGCTGTGACATTGTATGAAAGAAAGCAGCCTAGGGCTGCACTGTTCAAAGGGACCTACTAATTGCACCACTCACCAAGGAATGGCTGGAATTTTTAGTAAAGGAAATGTGGTTACATACTGGCTTGCTATATCATCCCAGAACTCTTGCTCAGGGAGCACTAAGGTCTTAAAAAAACACCCTCACAAATAATAGCAAAGGAACACTGGTGCAACAAGAAAAATGCTGAAAGAAGTTAAGCATTTGTTTTGTTCCTTTGTAAAGACAAGAGAAGAAGAGACATCAGTCACTATCACCAAGGGTTGTTTGATAATTTTCCAGGTTGGGCTATGGGGGAGTTCCATAAATTCAGTAAGGATGAACTGACTTCCTGGTGGTGTCCTCCAGTAACTGAAATATGAGACAAACACATATGTCCTCTAGTGCTAGTGAGCAAGTGACCAAACACAAGTTGGCATCATCATGTGTTCTTCCACACTGTCAGTGAACTCACCATTGCTCTTTGAATTGAACAAAACTCCTAGTGTCAGCTTTCTAGCAAAGGAAAACACATTTCAGAGATGACTGTTGAAATCTGACTCCCTACTTTCAAAGAGCAATCTGGCTGTTAATATTCTACCCTACCCATCACCCTCACTCAGACCATGAAGTCAAGGGAATGGGACTCTGTAGATACCTCATCTGTGTCCAATGATCTGTCAGACAAAAAAGATAAGAAGAAAGACTTATGTAATAAAGACTTTCCAGAGGATTCAGGGACTTCTTCTTGTAGTTTTTGGTTGTTGTTTGTTTGTTTTTACTGCCTAATACTCCAAAAAGCAACTACCAGGTAAAGTTTTAAACAGAGATTTTCATGCCTTAAATATTTAAGCACTTGAGACACCAAGTATTTTTCCTATAATTGTATTTGAAATAAATAATTTATAAGATGTTGATTATTAGAAGAGTATTGTATGCATGTGTCTCTGTGTGTGATTGCATGTATGTAGGTATGCATGTACACAGTCCTTCACAATTGCAGTCAATGCATGAAAATATTTTAATATAACAAAGGTTTTAAATCAATTTGCAAAAAAAATTAGTTGCATGTCTAGACTGTTCCTGTTTGTGGGTTATTCCAAACCCAGATGCTTGTTTAAGTTCTGGAATTAATTAACAAATGCCTGTCTAAAATAGAGGCCTTAAAGACTTCTACTGATACCAAGTCCCTTTTTCTAAAATTGTAACAACGTATTTTAATATTTTTTAGAATAGAAAACTTACTGGAACCTTTGGCATGTTAGATTTTTATTTTGAGATGTCTTACTTAGACATGTTAGAGACAATTAATTATATTAAACTTCAAATGTCTTAAAGTAACTCGTGGCGTGTTGAATTTTATATCAAAATGCCAACTTATTTTACATGAAGTCTTCTTATTTTACATTTAGACTTCTCTAAAGTAAGATTAACCAGTAAAACTCATGTGGGTTGATAAATAGTGATTAGAGCATTATTTGATTACATTGTGTGCAAATTCAGTTTTTTTTCTTCTGTTTTCCAGATACATATTCTTATCATGTTTGTTTGAGGTTGATCTTTTACTGTTCTCCTACAGAGATTACTTGAGTCACTATCTTTCTTCTTTGAATCAGTATCTCACATACCTCCAACAAAAATACTATTTTTCATATGCATTTATATCAGAAGCTATTAATTCCCACTTGTACCAAACAAGGTCATAACAGCAAGCTGAAATCATATTTTTGACATTGTTCTAACAAAGATCTAATAAAAAGGCAAGTATTGTGGCTGGAAAGAGGGGTTACTCAGCAGGTAGAATGTGGCACTTGTATATACAAGATCTCAGAGTCCACTCCCAACACCATATATGTCAGACATATACGTATTTCTCTCTTTCATTAAATAATAAACAAATAAATATTTTTAAAAGTTTATTTAATTTGATAGTAGAAAGAGAAGTAGAAAAGAATGGAGAAAGAGAGAAAGAGACACTTGTAACACTGCTTTATCACTTGTAGAGCTCTCCCCCTGCAGATGAGGACCAGGGATTTGAACCTAGGTCCTTGTGCATGGTAGCATGTGCACTTAAACAGGTGTGCCATCACCCAGCCCTCAAATAAATATTTTAAAGGACAAGTATGGAGTGTCTTATATGTTATAGGTCACTTGCCATCCCACAAACAGAGCATAAAACATAACCCAAAGGAGCCATCTTCTTCCTGACTTCACCAACTTCCTGTTGGTTGCTGCCAACTGTTAAGCTGACTGGTGGTGATTCAGAGTACTGCAGATATGGAGTAGTGCACAGTTTTGCCCAACATCTCCTTTGGCAGCAGAACCAATGAAAGGAACTAAGGCTACAATGTGTAATGCTGTCTAGAGAAGCAAAGCAGAATAGTTCTGAATGGAGGCTCAGAAAGACTTTCAGAGAAATTAAGGCCAAAGTGCTACTGTTAAGAAGAGCAAGTTAAGATTTACATTCCTCCACTTCAAGTCTTCGGAGTTTAAAGAGGAAACTGCTTTCTTTTGATAATGTACCCGTAAATCTTGAGGAGAAAAAATACAAGAGGAGAAATATTTGAGTTTTTATTCTTTTATTTATTTTATTTGATTAGTGATTTAATAATGACTATAAAATAACAGTAGTATAGCTTCACATCACTCCTATCATCAAAGTTCTGTGCCTATTAAGAATAACCACCACAGTTCTCCCAAGGTCTTAAAAACAGGCTGGCTATGATTTTGTTGTTGATGTTGTTATTTGAGTTCATGTATTTCATTTCTATATAGTCCACATATGAGTGAAACCAACTAGAAGCTGCCATTCACTTCTTTACTTACTTCCCTAAACACAATCACTTACAGTTCCATCCATTTTGTCTTGAAGGACACAATATCATCTTTTTTAATTATTGAGTAGTACTCCATAGAGTATATACATCATAACTTCTTTATCCTTTCATCTAGATGAGCATATAAGTTGCTTCCATGTTTTGATTATTGTGAATAATGCATCTATGAACATGGGGGTGCACATACCCCTTTAAATTAGTATTTTTTTAAAATTTTTTTATTCCCTTTTGTTGCCCTTGTTGTTTTATTGTTGTAGTTATTATTGTTGTTGTCGTTGTTGGATAGGACAGAGAGAAATGGAGAGAGGGAGGGGAAGACAGAGAGGAGGAGAGAAAGATAGACACCTGCAGACCTGCTTCACCACCTGTGAAGCGACTCCCCTGCAGGTGGGGAGCCGGGGTTCAAACTGGGATCCTTATGCCGGTCCTTGTGCTTTGCGCCACCTGCGCTTAGCCCGCTGCACTACAGCCTGACTCCCTAAATTAGTATTTTCATATCTTCTGGATAAATGCCCAAGAGTGATATTGATGGACAACAAAGTATTTCCATTTTTGTTTGTTTAAGGATTTTCTATACTGAAGATCAGAAATAATTGTGGTAGGATGGCTAAGAAAGTTTTGACACCCTACAGATAAATGACAAGAGAAGGATCCAGAAGGATCTTGTAATTAAATTATGAAACTAGGAACATAACTAGAACTTCAATCTGAGTCAGAGTCTATGGCTAGTTCCCTAGAATCTGGAACCTTAATTTAGAAATATTCTCTGAAGTTCAGACCTCTCAAGTTCTCCCAAGCCCTGAGGGCCTTTGTCTGCTAGGCAGTCTTGTTATAAATATGAACTCTACTCAGTTATGACTTGAATTTCATTTATCCTGGGAGCAACTTTAAAGAGAAATGAAGAACAAAGAATAGCAGAGTGAATAAAATAGCAGTGAGGTCTGCTCGTGTTAGCAGCTGGCACTCATTAGGAAGTTTAGGTTTAAAGAATTGAAATGACGTACCCAGCACCAATCCCAATGCAACTCCAAATTAATAGCACACAGTTTGAGCAGAGTATTTGCAGGAGGGGTATGTTAAACAGAGTAGCTTTCAACTTAGCCTAGTTGAAAATTCTTAATTTGGCTTCAATGACTATTTAGCGTATAAGTGAAACTTTCATCATGTTAAACAATTAGACCATTTCCTAAAGTTGGGTCAAGAGATTGCTGGGTTTTCTAATTTCTTCAAGAAACTAAAGTTATAAATCAAGTACTTAACACACCTCCATTAAGATTGGTGTAATTCCTTATCCACTGAAAGAAGATATGCAGAAGTTAATTAGAAGAGAGTAAACAATATAAATACATAAGACTTCTCTTACAAATGCCATAAACAAAACTAAAAATAAAATATGAAGCCAAAACATGTATCTAAACACAGGAAATATACAAAAAGGCTATTATCTAAAAGGCTATTATCTATTATCAAAAAGGCTATTATCTATTATCTAAAGATTAATTAAAATTTTATTTATTTATTTATTATTGGATAGAGACAGAGAAATTGAAAGAGAAGGGGGAGGTAGAGAGGGAGAGAGACAGAGAGACACTTGCAGCCCTGTTTCACCATTTGTGAAGCTTTCCTTCTGCAGGTAGGGACCAGGGCCTTGAACCTGGGTCCTTGCACACTGTAATGTGTGCACTCAACTAGGTACACCACCATCTGGCCCCAAAATTTTATCCCAGCTAGAGGCAATACCCCACTAAAAATTTGGACACCAAGTTATCTGAAAATTCACAAAAAAAGAAATTTTAATATGGGGGCGGGGTAGTGGCACATCTGGATAAGCACACCTATCAGCATATGCAAAGACCCAGGTTCCAGTCTGGTTCCCTGCTTCTAAGGGGTATACTTCACAAGTGGTGTGAAATGGGTCTACAGATGTCTATCTGTCTTTCTCCCTATCTCCTCCCTTCTCAATTTATCTCTGTTTTGTCGAACAAAATAGAAAAAAAAAGAAATTGAAATGACCTATAATCATAGAAAGGGCTTTTTAATTACACTACTGATGAAATAAATGCAAAGTTGTACAGTAAAATAGCATTTATTTTGTATGATTGGCAAAGATTGCATAGTATCAGATATTGGCAGCTTGTGAGGACAAGTGCCTTCACACATGCCAGTGATGCAAGGGTAAACTGCTACAAACAGCTTATCCAACTATGTAAAATGTTCTAATGTGAATAACTTTTGAAAATTCAACTCAAGGGCTCGTCTTTAGATAAAAATAGACAAATGCTCTAAAAAAAAAATCCCATAGATATTTATGTAGTATCTGCTAATAGCAGCAAATTTTGAAGGGAACTAAATGTTCACTTTACCATATGCATTTGCACCTTTTGCAATCATTTAAAATGATGAGACTCATTTAGTAATAGTGGTTCCGTTGGAATTCTGTTACCAAACGGTGTTTCAGTTTTAGATCTACCAAATACTTTAACCCTCTGGGAGTATGGACCCAAGTTCCTTGTGGGATGCAGAAGGTTGAAGTCTGGCTTCTGTAACTGCTTCCCTGCTGAACATGGGTATTAACAGGTTGATCCATACTCCCAGCCTGTCTCTCTTTTTCCATAGTGGTTAAGGGCCCTGGGGAAGCAGAGCTCCAAGGCACATTGGTAGGGTTGTCTGTCCAGGCAAGTCTGGTCAGCATCATGATAGCATCTGGAACTTGGTGGCTGAAAAGAGAGTTAACATACAAAGTCAAACAAATTGTTGACCAATCATGGATCTAAAGGCCGGAATAGTGCAGGTGAAGAGTTGGGGGGGTCTCTGTTTTGTAGATAGCTTGTAGGCATATCTTACCTATATTCCAAAGGGTCTGTGGCTATACGTGTGTGTGTGTGTATGTGTGTGTGTGTGCGTGTGTGTGTGTGTGTGTGCATGTGTGTGTGAATGTGCGTGTTTGTTTATTTGTTTGCCTGAGCCTGAAATCTGAAATGCAGGTGGATCCTAATTATTGTCTGGGGAGGTGATGTCATGGATGGCAGAAGGACCAGAAAGTTGGATCAGGGAAGAGAATAGCTCCCAAATATGGGGAAAGTATATAAATATTGTTGATTATAAACCCAATTGATTTGATGTGATCTGGGGCCCATATTCATCTTAGGAGCCTATGTGACCTCTGCATTCCTGTAGATCTGAGCTCACATTCTGTGGTCATGAGTAGGAACGTTTCAAGCTGCCCCAATATCAGGACCCATCTTCCTCAGGTATAGCATAGAATATATTGTCCAGCCTCCATTCAGAGGATTGAACATTCTCTACCATTATTGATCCAAGTTGAAGGCAAGGTCCTATGGGGACCCACAAAGGGGTCTATTGTGTTATTCCTGATAGAAATGACCAGTAACAATGGAGAGAGGGAATTATTCAAGGTATAGGCCTAACATGTTGGTTTGGGAATCTCAGGACTCCCTGACTAGGGCCCCAGTTGATGGGGTGGCCTGATAGCAGCTAAAGAGTCATCGTTAAAGTATGCCAGTCTCTTTTGCAGTCTTTACTTTGATGAGGTTAGCTTTGGACTGAGTGAGAGAACTGTAATAGGAAGTAGGTGAGGGGGGTATCTGAGTCTAAGTATACATTATTTCATTAGGAATTTTATACTGACTCACTACAGACTATTGTGTATTTTTGCTTTCAGGTATATATTTTGCCCTAATTTATGGATACATGTGAACATATGCTCTAGCTTATGGGACCTGGTCTATGTCTAGGTTTTGGGACTTTATTAGGAAGTGAACAACCTGGAATGGAATTATAGAATACAATGAAAAGAACGGTCTCACCCAAGTAATGAGGGTGAAGGCCTGACATTCCATGCCTGACATCTCTGGACACAGTCTGAAGTGAAGCATGTTGAGGTGGTACTCATTGCATTGATTAGGTTGGGATCCATGGATGGAATATCATTTTGTATGAATTGAGAGAAGCATGCAGGAAAGTGCGCCCCATCCTAAGGTTCCAGGACTGGGGGAAATATAGGCTCTATAGAGGAAGCGGGAGGTTCCTGCTCTCTTAGGATTTAAGAAGACAATAGATAGCTATTGTTATAATCACATTATTGGGCAATTGGGTTAACTTTGAAATATTCCTTTGTTAGGATTTGCTGTGTCATACCCAACATCACCATAATTTATGTCCTTTGACATTATTTGTATATAGCTGTGCCACTGGTTGCTTCTGTTCCCCCTGGCCTAGACTTTTGAGAGAGTCAACATATCAAAGACTCAGCCTATGTATTAAAAAGACTCAGTCTGTGATTTAAAAAGTTTGAGACATACAATTTTCCCCCCTCATATTAATTAAATAGTGATTTATATGACTACAAATTGATAGGAGTGTACATAAACACCATTCCCACCACCAAAAGACTGTCTCATCCCACCCACCCCTCACCCGCTCCACCGCCCTGGAAATACTAATATCCACACTCACCCTCACCCCAGGGTTTTTACTTTGGTGCCCTACTCCAGAAATCCTGCTTTGAGTTTCCCTTTCTGTTATTCTTTCTCAGCTTCTGTTGATGAGTGGGATCATCCCATACTCATCTTGATCTTTCTAACTTAGCTCTCTTAACATAATTCCTTCTAGCTCCATCCAAGATGGTTCAGATAAGGTGGGTTCATTGTTCTTAATAGCTGTACAGTATTCCATTGTGTATATATATGTATATATATATACATATACATATATATATGTATATATATATACATATATATATATCCACAGCTTTCTCAGCCACTTATCTGTTGTTGGGCACCTGGGTTGCTTCCAGATTTTAGCTATTATGAATTGTGCTGCTATGAACATAGCTGTACAAATATCTTTTTGATTGGGTGTTATGGAGTCCTTGGGGTATATCCCCAAGAGAGGAATTTCTGGATCATATGGAAGGTGCATGTCTAGCCTTGTGAGAGTTCTCCAGACTGCTCTCCACAGAGTTTGGACCAATTTGCATTCCCACCAGCAGTGCAGAAGGGTTCCTCTGTCTCCACAGCCTCTCCAGCATTTGTTGCTGCTGTCCTTTTTGATGTATGTCATTCTCACAGGGGTGAGGTGGTATCTCAATGTTGTCTTTATTTGCATTTCTCTGACAATCAGTGACCTGGAGCAATTTTTCATGTGTTTGTTAGCCTTTTGGATCTCCTCTGTAGTGAATGTTCTGTTCATATCCTCTGCCCATTTTTGGATGGGGTCATTTGCTTTTTTTGTTGCTAAGTTTGCTGGGCTTTTTGTATATTTTGGTGATTAGTGTCTTGTCTGATGTATGGTATGTGAAGATCTCCCATTCTGTGAGGACTCTCTTTGTTTGTGTGATAGTTTCTTTGGCTATGCGGAGGCTTTTCAATTTGATGTAGTCCCACTGTTTTTTTTTTTTGCTTTAATCTTCCTTGCAGTTGGGTTTGTTTCATCAAAGATGTCCTTGAGGTTTAGGTGGGAAAGTGTTCCACCAATGTTTTCCTTTCAGTATTTGGTAGTTTCTGGTCTAATATCCATGTCCTTGATCCATCTGTAGTTTTTTTTTTTTTTTCTGGTGAGATAAGGTGGTTCAGTTTCATTCTTCTGCATGTTTCAACCCAGTTTTCCCAGCACCATTTATTGAAGAGAGCCTCCTTGGGATGTATTCTTGACACCTGCACCCCTAATAAATTGAGTCCCTTTCAAATAAGAGTATCTATCTGTTCAATGAATTATGTTTGCATAATATATATTTTTATTTATTTTAAAAGCTATACTTTCAACATGCTTTTTAATTTGTTATTAGTCTTTTATTTATAGTTCTAAGTAAACTTAGAAAAAACTGTGATGTCTTTCCTGTTAGGTTCCACTAGGACATAAGTCTTTGATTACACGTGAACATTTTTTCATAAAAAATAATTTTGAAGATAAGATCAAAGAAGCTTAATGACTTAATTCAATCAACCACCAACAATGTAGGATGCTTATTTCATAAATACTTGAAAGAGATTTTTAACTATGATAGTGAAAACCACTAAACTGCTTAAGAACCAAACAGATATATCTAGTAAATTCTGGTAAGGAAAAAAAATAAATAGCAAGAATGGTGGGTGAATAAAGACATCTGTTTTGATGGTATATGAAAGATGTTGCCAGCTGATTCTCTCTGCACTAAGTTATATTTGTAAACAAGATATGCATGTTTTATTAGATCCAACTTTTTATTGCCCTACTAAAGTGACATTCTCATGTTTTACATTTACAATATCCTGAAGGATGATGGTGTTCAACTTAATTTGTCAATTCATGCTTAATTTTACAGGAGTCTAGATCAAGTTCTTGTTGCATAAGAAGAACTACTCTCTAGAGGTTTTTTGATGATTAACCTGGTCACAGTTGAACTGAAAAATATTCTACCAAGGGTATTTTTTCATCCCTTCCCATAATTTTAGTGGAGCAAATAAGTTATTAAAAAACAACAGTATCTTTGTGAAAAAATCCTTTTAAAGCTGTTCCACTACACTGAGAAAGACTAATTAAACTATTAATACAGCAAAGTTACCAAGCATTGCTAAATCCAAAGACTATACTTCCATTTCATGGCAGAAATAAAAGCAGATTTTTTTTTCAGTATGTGACTTGATTCCTACCATAGGGAATTCCTATCCACTAGAAACTGCTTTACAGAGAAACATCATTAATCTGTGGGACTTAATACAATGGGATATTATTTTCCTCAACACAGGCTGTTATTGAAACTGCATACTATCAAGGCAGCTGTCCGAATAAGTTTTTATAAAGGATTAGGGGGTTATATGAGTACCTAACAGCTGCATTAGCTAGAATCAAACTAGCGTTTCCAATTCATATGCCTATAAGTATATGGAGTAAAATGGTGTATTCTCTCCTCTACATGCAGTGCGATGTTACTATGAAAAGGGCAATTAGATTAGAAACAAAACCTCATTCATTTTAGTGTAAAGCACTGTGTGAACACAAATGAAGAATTTGTTTTAATGCATTTAAAGTCCTGTCTTTCCTTTGAAGGATTCTGCAACAATCTCAGTGGGCAGAATGAAATATTCTAAAATATTAAAGAAAACAAAATGCTTAAATGAAGATTTAGGCATTAAAACTCTGCACATTCGTACATGAATAAGAATTGAATAATATAGAGGACTACTGTGCAAGTTCGGGAGTCAAGAAAGTTTCTGGGCCTGAGACTGAAGAAAGTTGAGAGTTGATAGAATTTATCAAGTAAAACCTAAAAAAAAAAAAAAATAGTCATCAAGACTGTCTGAAATGTAATATGGTACAGTGAGAAGTGGCCTGGGAGATAAATTCCTACTCCAGTGCTTCCTAATTTATTGCTAAAAGGACTATGACAAACTTCCTAAAAAATAAAACTCTGGTCCCTTCTTCAACCATATATGCCAAGGCATACATGGGCACAATTTTATTTATAATTATATCATTTTAAACTGATCCAGAAGGTCCAAAACACTGCAATTTTAGAAATGTTCTGGGGGATGATTTTCAACTGGGATATTTGGGAAAAGTTGTAAATTAGTGTGGTGATAACAAGAAATAGAACATTAAATGAGTATCAAGGATGAAAAAAAAGGTAGGTAGGACCAAAGGTGTGTGTGTGTGTGTGTGTGTGTGTGTGTGCGCGCGCGCATCCAGAGTCAAGGGCTCTATCTCAGTGTCTTTCCCATAACAAACCTTCAAAAATCCACAGAAATACCTGTACTAACTATAATTAGAAATAAAGTAAAGATCAAAACAAGCTATCACCCTCAAACATATGATGACCTACTTATTACCACCTTCTGTTCAACTCATATTGTAAAATCCCTGGTTGGAGACAGAGTAAGAATTTTAAAGAGACTCTTGTGGATTGTGTAGCAACACTGAGTCAAAACATTCAGTGCCTGGGAAAAATTTAAACTCCAAGGAGGTAGAGAGATTCTGCAGCAGTGAGGTAAAAAGTTGAAATTTAAGAAAAGGAGCCTCTAGCTTACATCTCAGAGAACGTATCCAGATGTTTATTAGATTGTGGTAGATTTTGCTAAAGCATGTGATAAAATGAATAGTTCACAAAATAATTTTAAACTGGCTTAAAGGTACTTGAAGAAAATTATTTAAAGCTAGTCCAAGTCCTCAGCAAACCACAGAAACTCAAACTAGCATATGGGGGATAATCCCGTGTGGCAGAGTGGAGGCAATGACCTAATGCATCGCCCCACCATCCCCCACCATCCCTGCTCTGCCTCTGCATTCCTTCACTCTGTGGGAGTTTCTATATCTGAGTGTTTATATATGTATATTTGTGCATATTTTACAAAAGAAATGGCTGGACTCCCATCTTGACACATCCTAAAACTCTGCCACTATCCCCCCTTTTTTCATAGACTGAATACATTTAAAATGTTAAATTTGTAAAGCACTTTAATAAAAAGTTGAATAACATAACTCTAATAGAAATATTTTAACATTAGTGGCATATATATATATATATATATATATATATATAGAGAGAGAGAGAGAGAGAGAGGGAGGGAGAGAGGGAGGGAGAGAAAGAGAAATCAGACATCAGAATAAAAGTTTACTAGAAGTATCAAGCTGCCCTTAAATTCTTTTCAAACAAAATATTTCAAAGGTAATTCTTACTATGAGCTTGAAGAATCCCTGATTTGGCTTTGTTCACAGGGTTGAATCCATGGGTGGATAAGTCAACAACTATGATGAAACCATGAAAATGGTTTTATAATCTACTAGACATAGTACAGACAGATGCAGCAAGCTATACTTTATTAACAGACCTTGTTCTTGAGGGGAGAGGTAGGGGACTGGACATTCTTTACCCTGTAGGCATCACCTAGGATGCCAGATATTATTTTGCAAAATTTACTTTGAAATTTAGGGAGAGAAATGAAAGGGATAGGGAAGTAGTTTATTGGAATAGTATGCTTCTTTGCTGTGTCAACCCAGGCTTGAGACTGGCCCCAACTGCATTAAAGGAAGCTTTAGTAGTGTGGTATTCTTAGTTTGTTTTCAATTTTTATGTCTTTATTTAATAGAGAGAGGGTGATGGGTGAGAGGGGGGAAGAGTGAAAGAGAGACAACTGCATCACTGCTCCATTGCTCATGCAGCAGGAAGGGAACTGGGGGTTTGAATCCACAGCCTAGTGCATGATAACATTTGTACTCCCCCAGGTGCACAACCACCTGGCTCCCAGTGCTGTGATTCTCTCTCTCTCTCTGTCTCTATCTCTCCTTGTGTGTGTGTGTGTGTGTGTATAATGGTTTTTCTTGCTGCAAGATATGTGGGTTTGGCAAGCCTGAGATAGGTAGGAAGGAGAAGGAGGGAAAGGAGGGAGGGAGGGAGGGAGGGAGGAAAGAAGAAAGAAGGAAGGGGAAAGTAAATGATTACTAGAGTTAGTAAAAGTAATTTTGCATGTATATTCTTCAACGCTATTTAGATTCCTATATAATATAAATAAATAAATCTGGAAAAGCATTGCATCAGTTATACACTCCCCACACACACATAATACAGTCAAGACTAAGTGATTTAGTTTGCATTTATTGTACCAACTGGATTTAAGCAAACAGAAGAAGAAGTTATTAAGGGCCAATATTAAACATTATCCAGATCAGCCCTCATATTAAATCCTATGAGATGATTATGTTCATTTTATAATTATAAGTGAAGAAGCAATCTATCTGAGACGGATTTAGAGACTTGTCAGGGACATACAGGTAGCAAGAGATAAATTCAGATTTTGAATCTCACTTCTCTGTGATTTTTGTCTCTATGTCTCTGTGCATGTTGCACAGTTCTACCACTCTCAGGAGACAGAGAAAGAGAGAGAGAGATACCATAGTACCAGAGCTTCCCCCAGTGCCATAGCACCTCCCACATGGTGTTGGGACTCAAATTTGGGCTGTGTGCACGGCAGGATACACACCCTACATAGTGAGCTATCTCTCCAACCTGATAAAAGAGTTTTATTCAAAATTTTATGTTGAGATTAAATATGTATAGTTGGTCCACAATAGTAATGACATGTAATTTGTAGGGCTAAAGTATTTAGGGATATAGCAAGAATGAATTAGTGTCTCTGTCAGATAAAGAAGATCCCCTTTTGGATTTAGAATGTAGTCACATTTTTTGCAACTGTCTCTTAGAAATGACAGAGCTGGGCAGGCTTCACTTATACTAGACCAGGATATAATACCCCTAATACAACTTACTTGCTTACATCTGCGCTGCTAACCCATGCTCATGACTTCGATTCTTCAGTAGGTCTGTAGTGAATTAAAATAAGACAAGTTAGCAGTGGAAGTGCTGAGCAAAACTCTTTTGAAGCTCCAAAATAGTCTTTTGGCAACAGAAACCACAATTAAATTTTTAAAAATTTTACGTTACCTTATTTGGAGATGGAAGATAGATTCCAGAGGACCCCCCCCCCCCAAAAAAACCAGACTGTAATGTCAGTGAATCTTTGTTGAGTAAGAGAAATTGCCATGCCTCAAAGATGCTAAATATGGGTCATGCCAATAACCATATTTGTCCTTTTCTGACAAAACTGGATAAAATTCCCCACTATTTTTCAATTAGGAAAGCAGTATCTCAGATAACAAGTAAGGCTTTTGTAACTGGCTAAGGAATTTGGAGTCATTTTAATTGAAAGTTATGTTTACATTGTTATTAAAAAGCAGACTGATGTTGGATGATGGGCCCATTTTTCCCTGATCTCTGGAGAACAAAGTAGAAAGAAAAAAAACTCTTGACTTTTTTTATTCCATGCTTTTGCTATGTTTTTTTAAAAATATTTTTTTATTGGGGGATTAGTGTTTTACTTGAGAGAGAAAGAGAGAGAGAGAGAGAGAGAGAGAGAGAGAGAGAGAGTGTGTGTGTGTGTGTGTGTGTGTGTATGTGTGTGTGATATTTTTTCTCCCTGCAAAATATGTGGGCCCAGTAAACCTGAGAGACAGACAAAGCTTGAGCCACAACTTACATTGAAAAGCTGAAGCAATCAAATTCATAATTTTCAACTCCAGCTGCTTCATCTGGGCTCTAGCACAGCACCGGTTACATCCTTTAAAGCACATCTGGAGCACTACCCCCATCCTGCAGTTTTTGTACTTCAATGAGCACCACAGTTTTATTGAACCTTATTATTCTCTTCTGGCAGAGAGGAGGAGTTGGGTCTAGTCATCCATGCTAGAAAATTAGCAAATGGTCCCAAAAATCAGAAGTAGGCTGTGCATACACATGGAAGTAGACAAAACTCAAGGTCTCCTTTGTGTACAACAGCAGTTCAGAAAGAAACAGACACTGTTGATGAAATTTATCACATTAGATGGGATGTTAGCAAATCCTTTGTCCTAAAAAGGACTGAAATCCAGAAGGGAATGAGTGGGGAGAGTGAGTCATTGGCAGCTGTTAAGAATCATAGATTTTTATTCCTGAATTAACTCTCTGCTTTGTCTACCCCCAGAGGCCAGTGATTCTGAAGTGTTAGCTGCATTAAAATCAGTTTGAGGGCTTCTTGAAATACAGATTTCCGAGTCTCACCCTCAGAGCTCCTGATTCATTAGATCTGAGTAGAGCTAGAGAATCTGCCTTTCTCATAAGTTTCTGATGCTGAGTGGGAATACCTAACTCTCAAGAGTATTACTCTAGGTAATGCTTTCTTGAGAATTGAGCTAGAAAGGCAAGTATCTGTTTATGAACCTAGAAACCCAATTCAACATTTCCTTAAAAGGGGGAGTTTCCTTGTTAATATGAATGGAATACAAATTAAGATAAATTATCAAATGAGGGGAGTTGGACGGTAGCACAGCGGGTTAAGCACATGTGGTGCAAATCACAATGACCAGCATAAGGATCCGGGTTCCAGCCCTTGGCTCCCCACCTGCAGGGGAGCCACTCCACAGCAGTGGTAAAGCAGATCTACAGGTGTCTATCTTTCTCTCTCCCTCTCTGTCGTCCCCTCTCCATTTCTCTCTGTCCTATCCAACAATAACAACAACAATAACTACAGCAATAAAACAACAAGGATAACAAAAGGGAATAAATAAATAAATATTTTTTTAAAAGAGTTAAGATAAAGTATCAAATGAATACATTTTCTCAAATAGGTGATGTTCTCTAGCCCACCCTGTCAGGGCCACCACGTTTGAGCCCAACTTGACCTGCTTTTGGATAAAAAAGATTAGACAAATCTGTCAGTCAGTGCCAGATTATAACTTGACACCTGAATCTACCATTCAAGGCTAATGAACTAATCAAGTTAACCACTTAGCTTTTCCAAACTTCAGTTTCCTTCCCTATAAAATTGAGACATAAAAACACTGATTTCATCAGTTGTAAGCACTAAGGAAAACAATTTTTCAAAAGTTTACACACTGGGCCAGAGAGGTAGCTCCTCAGGCAGGATGTGTGCTTTGATACATGTGAGGCTCAGGTATAATCCTTAGCAAGACATAGGGGAAACACAGCACTGGGGGGAGCAATGTCACTCCTGTCTCTCTTTCTGGGAAAAAAAAAATGCCCAGAGTGAAAAATCATCCACATATCAGGACTCAGCTCCACCAAAAAAAAAAAAAAAAAAATTTAAAAATCAAAAAGTTTAAACACTGTAGTTCATGCTTTAATAAATGCTCATTACTCTCCCAGATCAACTAGGAATACCAAAGGAGACCACCTGGGACCGAAGCTAGACAGTACTGGAACAACTACAGGAACCCACCAGGTCACCAGTGAGTGCAAACACATGTGGCTGGTGACAGAGAGGAGCCTAGGGAGAGATTAAGTGGCTGGTAACAGTCCAGCAGTTTTTCAGTTGAGACACCACCTCCAGTCTGTTCCACCAACAAGGGGACAACTGAGGGGAGGAGAGAACTCCCCAGAGGCTCACCAAGTGCAACTCTGGGTCTCCATTGCTACTACCCTCAGAGTCTGGAGTGGCAGCAGGAAGGGACACTAGGGGACAGAGATCTTGCCAGGAAACTCAGGAGAAGACCTATACCTCGGTGGCATAGTGGTGGGGCTGTGAAAGTCTCTTTGCATAACCACTGGACTATCTCTGCCACACCCTGCTTTATCTCTTGGTCAGGAGTCAGTGATTAAGCTAAGAAGCCTACTTGTAGTTTAAAAGCCCTCAGGCTCCCATAGCCTACAGGGAAGAAAAAGAAAAAGAGGCTTTTAAACCACTGAGCTCCAACTTAGGGATTAAAATACTGTTGATACAACTGTTAACTTCCACCACTGTGAACCCTTTAATTACCTAACTTAGACACAAGTCAATCCAGGCAATAGTGATCAGTAATTTGAAAATTACTGAGAGAGGGAACTCATAACATAATATATAAAATGGTTAAACCAACAAGAAGAAATAATGGAGAAACAAACCAGGACAAGAGTCCAGCTAAAAGGCCCCCACAGGGTGAAGCACAAAATAACGAGTTCAACATCCAAACACTAGTTAAGGAAATAATTACAGGAGTGAGTAAAGAGTTTGAAAGAATTGTAATCAGAAATACAGGAACAACAAATGAGACTCTGGAAGAAAACACTAATTATCTCAAGGTTGTTAGAGAGCTGAAAGCTGAAATAGCTGAGCTAAGAACACAACTAGCTGAACAAGCTAAAACAGTATCAGAACAGAGTAACAAAATAGATGAACTCCAGAAAACAGTAGAGGACAGAGAGAATAGAATCAGTGAGGCTGAAGACAGAATTAGCAAGATCAAGGATGAATTAGAGACAACTAAAAAAGAACTAAGAGATCTCAAAAAGAGATTAAGAGATGCTGAAAACAACAACAGAGTCCTACGGGATGAATTCAAAAGAAACAATATACACATTATTGGCTTACCAGAAGAAGAAATAGAGGGAGAGGAAGAAAGCATTCTTCAGGCCAAAATAGCTGAAAATTTCTCTAGTCTAGACAACATCAAAGACATAAAGATTCAAGAAGCCCAGAGGGTCCCAAACAGAATTAATTCAGACTTAAAGACACCAAGACACATCATACTTAGAATGGGAAGGAATAAGGATAAAGAAAGGATCCTGAAGGCTGCAAGAGAAAAACAAAGAGTCACCTTCTGAGGAAAACCCATAAGATTAGCAGCAGACTTCTCCACACAAACACTACAGGCCAGAAAAGAATGGCAAGACATGTATCGAGTGCTCAATGAGAAAGGCTTTCAACCAAGAATACTATATCCTGCTAGACTGTCATTCAGACTAGATGGAGGCATAAACACCTTCTCAGACAAGCAACAGCTGAAGGAATCAACTATCACCAAGCCTGCCCTGAAAGAAGTTCTGAAAGGTCTTCTATAAACAGTCAGACCACCATAAATAAGTCATATCATATATTGGCAGAACTCTTTTCTGCATAAATTTTTAAGACATTTTCAATGAAACGAATCCAATTACAAAGAAGACTAAGGCAAGTATAAACCTATGGGACTACATCAAATTAAAAAGCTTCTGTACATAAAATAAACCACTACCCAAACCAAGAGACCCCTCACAGAACGGGAGAAGATCTTTACATGTCATACATCAGACAAAAGTTTAATAACCAACATATATAAAGAGCTTGCCAAACTCAACAACAAGTCAACAAATAACCCCATCCAAAAATGGGGAGAGGACTGTTGTTGTTGCCAGGTGTCGGGCTGCACTGCGGAGAAGAGAGAAGAGGTCTAGAGCAAGTGGGATACATGAATCTTTATTATAGGATGGGGGGGCTCAGGCCACGTGGAGTCAGCCAATAATGGCAGTCCCCATTACCTCACCATGCAGAAAGAGAGAGACAGCGCGACCTGAAGGAGCCCAGAGAGAGAGCGAGGGGGGGGGTGAGTGACCTTTTATTGGCCGACAACCAGGGGTAATGTGTGGGGGCAGGATTGGTTGAAGGGGGCTCTGCTAGGATAACACGGGGCGTGGTAAAACCTGGGGGTGGAGACTGAATCAGAATAATTCCTCAGCATCATCTCCTCCTTTCCCTTTATATCTAAATGGACACAGCAAAGAAAAATGGAATGTAGCAGGCTTAAATGTTATTAAGGACTGCCGTGCTCAGGTGGGGAGATGTAGAACTTTCTGTGGAGGAGGGAATGCATAAATGGCTGCCAAGCTTGTGAGATTTATGTGTCCCCCTGTGCTCAACCCCTCTTTAGAGAGAGAGACTTACCTGGAGGGACTCATCTCATAGGTTTAAGCGCAGCCTGCTCAACCATCTCTTCACAATATCTCTACATCTTTCCTATCTTTCTATCTAGTAATAGCATAAGATGGTTCAAAGTCTGTAAAAGACTATCATGGAGCAGAAACCTTTTGGGCATAAACCTAAATGATATAACAAAACAGGAAGGGACAAGTAGGGGAGTAGTAAAAGCCAGTGTGATGTGAAGGGAAGGGTTGGTGTGAAAAGGAACATTCCCTGCTTGGGGGGGGAAGGGGCAAAGGTACATAATGAGGGGGAGGCAGGAAGGCATGACCCACCAAACAGAGGGGCTATTTGGCATTGTATAGTCCTCAAGGCAACAGTCTGTAAAAGTCTATGAATTACTGAGGATCAATCTATGAAAAACCAGCAGCGTGAAGGGAAATAAGCTGCTTTAAAATTGTGTAAAGTGTCTATAGGGTATGCCAGCAAGTCCGATACAAGTCTCAGTCCAAAGTAGATGGCTAGGGGAAGAATTGGCAGGGGATGAGACACTGCATGAGGGAGGTCAGCCGCTGGAATTCTGCTTTTCTGTAGATAGCCAGCTGGAACCGCCAACACGTGACAGGCAAATCAGAAGCAGGAACAGCAAGCAGGTATTAAGAAAATTCTGTCCTTGGAGTCTGTGTATCAGGTTCTTCAGATCGCGTTGAGTGACATCTAGGGTTTTGGGGGTGTGTGTCACTGTAGTCGTGCCGTCTAGTGGGTGACGTCAGGGTGTGCAGGGTTGAGATGGTTTTTCCGGGATTCCTATGAAAGAAACACAAACAATCTGCTTCTCGTTGTTAATTTAAACTTGTAACAAGTTAGAGGTTTATTATAGTTGATACCTCGATGATTATAATTGGCTTAAATATCTTTATGATTTTATTTAAAGGTCATCTAATGTGACCTCCTGTAGCAGTCTCTGCAGCAGGATCTTGAGACTAATTTTAGTTAAAATATGTATTTTAGACAGACTCAAATTGCTTAGAGAGTTAACGCATTTTCATGACAATGATTTTAACATTTACAGTGCCAGATTGATGCCAGATCTGTTGTGGATTAATTTCCATAAGATAGTTTACAGGGCACTTTTGGGGGCCCTCCAAAGGTGTCCTGTATAGAGAATTTATATTTTAGTTTTGGGAATGTATAGTCACGTTAAGCATTTAGACTTTTACTTTAAATAGTTAGTTACCTTAGCAAATTAATTTTTACCTTGTCTGGTAATAATGTAGCTGTAGGGTTACACTTTTGACCATTAAGTTAGTGTTACCAAACTTTAGACATACCCATAAACATTTAGTTATAACACACTGGAGGAAAAAGAACTTTTGTTATAAAAACATATCATTTTAAAAACAAATTTATATCTGTCATTAGTCACACAGTTTAAAACTAAACACTTACATATATACCAAAACTATATATAAAAATCAAAAGAGGGAGAAAAACAAAAATTTTAGAATGTTTCTGGACGTCTCCAGAAACTTTGGCTGTGTCCAGAATTTTTATATAAAGCCAATTACCTTTTAGAGTACTCCGAGCAGATGGGTCATGCAAAAAATTTTTTTTTTGTCATTCAACACACTCACTCACAAAACACAACTGGCCAGTTATAACATAAGACATTCAGGGAAAGGGTAGGAGAGAGGTCTCTGTGAGCCAGATTTTGTAGGTTCTGCCATGTCATATTACTGGTCCTGGGATGTATCCTGCATCTGGTCCTCTTGTAGTATTTCTTGTTCTTCAGGGATAACAGCGCCATCCTGCGGGTATTGTCGGACATGGCGGGCAGGAACCCAGACAGGTTTAGAGAAATTTTGAGGGAAAACACATGCGAAATTGTTGGTCATATTGGTTTGCTCCCCTTCCCCCTGACCTCTGAGAAAAATTGGTTTGGCCCTTGCTAGTTTCGCGCACCCGCTTTCTCCCAGCCCCCTATGCTAAGGACCTCGAGAGTCCCAACAGCAGCAGCCTTCGAGAAACATGGGGAAGCACATGGTGTGGTGATTTGCCCGCTCGTGAATAAAGATTAAACTGCAGCTTCTCAGACCAGCCGTGTGTCCTCGAGTCTCTGTCTCTGTCTACCACTGCGAAGCTAGCCCGGCCTGCTGGAGCCTCCGAAACCTGACAACAGAGGACATGGACAGAATATTCACCACAGAAGAGATCCAAAAAGCCGAGAAACACATGAAAAAATGCTCCAAGTCTCTGATTGTCAGAGAAACGCAAATAAAAACAACAATGAGATACCACTTCACTCCTGTGAGAATGTCATACATCAGAAAAGGGAACAGCAGCAAATGCTGGAGAGGGTGTGGGGTCAAAGGAACCCTCCTGCACTGCTGGTGGGAATGTCAATTGGTCCAACCTCTGTGGAGAATAGTCTGGAGAACTCTCAGAAGGCTAGAAATGGACCTACCCTATGACCCTGCAATTCCTCTCCTGGGGATATATCCTAAGGAACCCAACACATCCATCCAAAAAGATCTGTGTACACATATGTTCTTAGCAGCACAATTTGTAATGGCCAAAACCTGGAAGCAACCCAGGTGTCCAACAACAGATGAGTGGCTGAGCAAGTTGTGGTATATACACACAATGGAATACTACTCAGCTGTAAAAAATGGTGACTTCACCGTTTTCAGTCGATCTTGGATGGACCTTGAAAAAATCATGTTGAGTGAAATAAATCAGAAACAGAAGGATGAATATGGGATGATCTCATTCTCAGGCAAAAGTTGAAAAACAAGATCAGAAAAAAAAAAAAAAACCACAAGTAGAACCTGTAATGGAATTGGCCTATCGCACCAAGTAAAAGACTCTGGTGTGGGGGTGGATGGGTGGGGAGAATACAGGTCCAAGAAGGATGACAGAGGACCTAGTAGGGGTTGTATTGTTATATGGGAAACTGGGGAATGTTATGCATGTACAAACTATTGTATTTACTGTTGAATGTAAAACATTAATTCCCCAATAAAGAAAATAAAAAAGAAAGAAAGAAAAGAAAAAAATGCTCATTATAAGAATTTTTAATAATAATACAGTCAAGGTCAGGGAATAGAGAGAGAGAGCCTGGGAGCATACTTTGTTGCACTGAGTTTACACACATGGGAAGTAAGAACTTGACCACAAAGAATACTTTTGCACACTGTGGTAGGAGTTTTGGTAAAGTAACCACACCTGGCAATTTCAATAGACCAATGGAAAGCTGGCCCAGGTGTGACCTTTTAGGGTCTAAAAGGAGGGGGACATTCATTTGGAGGGGCCTTCTTTAGAATCTTTTCAGGCCCTCAGGACCCTATCCCCCAAGCTTTCTTTTCACTCTAACTTCACTTCTGCATTAATTCTACCACATAACTTAGTAAAAGAAAGAAAAAAAGATTGGAGGGAATTGGGCGGTAGCTCAGTGGCTTAAGCGCATGTGTCACGAAGCACAAGGACCGGCAGAAGGATCCTGGTTCGAGGCCCCGGCTCCCCACCTGCAGGGGAGTCGCTTCACAGGCAGTCAAGCAGGTCTGCAGGTGTCTATCTTTCTCTCCCCCTCTCTGTCTTCCCCTCCTCTCTCCAATTCTCTCTGTCCTATCCAACAACAACATCAATAACAATAATAACCACAACAATAAAGCAGCAAGGGCAACAAAAGGGAATAAATAAATAAATATTTTTAAAAGTTAATAAAAAAAGAAGAAGATTGGAATCTGCATACTGATCATGAGTGTTATCGTGCAATTCTTTCAGAGTCTCAGTGACAAATCCAAGTGGGAAGAGAGAGTTGGGGAAGGACCCAGGTAACGTCTCCATCCCCCAATAATACTATAGCTAGCATTGTCATATCATTACTAGACAGTCAGTAAGAGTAATATTTATACTGCTTTGAGAATCACTGAACTATATCACCTTCACACATTGGAAACTGATGTGCTTAGAGGTTTAGTACCATGCCCATGAGTGCTCTAAAGTTATGTGGCTGGGTGGTGGTGCACCTGGTGGAGGCCACATGTTAGAATGAATGAACAAAGACCTAGGTTCAAGTCCCCAGTCCCCACCTGCAGGAGGAAAGCTTTGCAAGTGGTGAAGCAGGGCTGCAGGTGTCTCTTGGTCTCTCTCCCTCTCTATCTCCCCTTTCTTCCTATCTCAATTTCTCTCTATATATATCCAATAAATAAGGATAATAATTTTTTAAAGTTATGCCACAGTGCTGCTGCTCTCATCATTCTAATCCCAGGAATCTAAATATGATGTGATCCAGACCTTCTGGACAGCCCTCCCTGAGAACCTGGCCACACTCCTCAGGATTCAAGGAGAAGATATTATTTCTTCAGGCCCTCCTGGAGTTTCTGTTGGCTTCCCCCCACCCCCCTCCCCTTTGGCTCACATGCTGCTGAAGGCATTTTGTGTCTGAAATGGAAAATTTTGGTAACACAATATCCAGCTCTGATCCCCCACAGATTCTTGTCTTTTTTATTATTATTATTGTTTTTGGTTTGGGTTAAAATATAATTTTACATGCAAAATGAAGTTTCATTTCCCAGTGCACTCAGCAGATTTGTAAACATTACAAATTCAAAGCCCTCTGGTTCATAAGAATTTCAAAGAATTAATTTCATTTTTCTGGAAAAGGAGAGCAATGACTTAGAAGTGTGAAGAGAAAGGGAAACTTTAAAACTACTTGCACTGGCCAGGGCAGACCAGGGAATTTGTGTATTGGTAGCACATAGGGCTTGTGTGCAAAGTCTCAGTCTTGGCCCCCAGTATTACCAATGGCCAGAGTTGGGTGATGCTCTGGCAAAACAAAATTATGACACAAGAGCCCATCTGATGAAGGATGAACATGTCTGAGAGTCCGTCTTCTTCTTCTGCACCTCTTTCTCATCACTGCATGGCTTCCAGCACCAAGGAAAGACGGCAAAACAGCTGCCCTTGACTTTATGACCATGCCTATAAATCAGACCTATTTCTCTCTGTCTCTATCATATCAAAAAGAAAGAGGAAGAGGAAGAGGAGGAGGAGGAGGAAGGGGAAATGGCTACCAGGAGCAATTAATTCAGCCCTTGCAATAACCCTGGTGGTAAATAAATAGTTTAATTTATCAAACTCACTAGCATTCTTCTCTCCTCACCAACTGCATGTAATGTGGAGCAGGGCTGTCAAAGCAGTACTCTGGTCGTGTGTGTGTGTGTGTGTGTGTGTGTGTGTGTGTGTGTGTGTGTGTGTGTGCGCGCCTACTCTCTCCGATAAGCTACTGTAGCCTACCATGGGCTACATGGGCTTTGGAATCTAGCTTTCTGAGCTTCACCCTGCACTCTAAGATTTCACAAGGACTAAGCCATTTAATATATTGACAAGTGTTTTGGAGAGTCTTAGATCTCAAAAAAGCTCTACCTGCCATGCTGCCATATTGCAGCAACGACCTTACTGCCCAGGAAGAGACAGTGGTGCTAAAGAAAACATAATGACAAAATAGAAAAGAAGGAACTGTATGGGACCTAGACCTCTAACAGATTCCTCTCTCCACTGTCACTAGTCATCTCCATCAGGAACAACATAATGGATGAAAAAGAAACCCACTAACTCCTAAAAGCACTTGCCACTACCCTACTAATCCAAACAACTAACAGAAATAATCTTAAAACCTCAGATTCCTACCACCCCCCCCCAAAATGGTCAGACTATTGGGAAATTTTTTATGCATGTTTCTGTTTTATGTGAGAAATTGAATTTTTATCTGCACTATAAATGACTCATATCCCTAGCCCTTACCCAACCTTCCTTTTCTTATAAATCACTTGTTTGTCCTAGCATTTGTGTATGATGTGGTATTTTGCCAGGTTTCATAAGAGAACTATGATGAAAAGACTCTCAGATTTCAACCTCCAAGTGATATGAAATTTTCTGTAATGAAGGGCTGGGTGGTGGCACACCTGGTAGAAAGCCCATATTGCTATAAGCAAGGGTCCAGGTTCAAGCCCCTGCAGGAAGGAAGTTTCATAAATAGTGAAGTGGTATGGCAAGCGCCTCTCCAACACTGTCTCTTCTACTTTCTCTCCCTCTCTATTTCTCTCTGTATCTATTAGAAATAAAGAAAAGCAGAAGGAAAAAAAAATAGATATCAGGACCAGTGAAGTTACAGTGCAGGCACCAAGTTCCAGAGATAACTCTGATGGAAAATAGAATGCATGATGAAATGAAGGCACTTGAGAATTCATAGGCAAGGAAGCAACATTACTCAATTTAGGGGGGTAGGGGACATTACATTTTGTTAAAAATACATCACCAAGGAGTGACTAACAGAGAATATAATTAAATAGGCAAGGCCTGGGATCATGCAATAGAACAAATCTGATCCCAAAGTACAGGAAACAAATGCTTCATATTCAGCCTAAGAGTTTAATCCCCATTCTATTTCTTAACTCAGTTTTTGTCTACCAAACCTTAATTTACACTTGCTGAGTGAGAACATGCTAATCCTCCAGTGATACAGTCATGTAGAAGAATTGCAGAGTCACCGATCCTGAGAGCTGAAAGCCTTACATGGGTCTTCAGAAAAACCCTCTCCAGTGCCCCAGGAGCACGCCAGCACAAGTCCCATGTGCCTTTTATCTATAGGGTGTCAGAACTCACTTGCCTCAGTTCTCAGGGAAGAAGGGAGGGAAGATAGGCAGAAATAAAGTTCCCTTTACCCTTGGCTGACTACACCAACACTTGTATTTGAAGTACTTAGTGTAACTAATGGGTTCCTTGAAGAGGTAGGAGAATATAATGGTGTTGTCATTCAAGAAACTAAGCAGAAAAAAGAAAGTGCATGAATCCAAATGTCAGTGGAGGGAGATAAAGAAAAGTAAGACTCTAGAAACCCTACCTAAGTAGTCAACTATTCTGCATTTATACTCTCTCTTCCCAACACCCCACCCACTCACTCCTTTCTTTCTTTTACAATGGTGTCATATAAAGATCACTTTAGAGCTAAAAGTCATCTTTAAATTATTTCATTTCAGTTTTCAGATGAGGAAATGAGTCACAGATGTCAGGTAGTACAAAGCAGCTTTAAAAGATGATCAGTCCAGAAATCATTTATGCTTTCAGCTGCTTTTAAAAGGAGAAGGAAATATATCCAGGTCAAGTGGTATTTTTACTTTATTTTATTTTATTTTTTATTTATTTATTTATTTATAAAAAAGAAAACATTGACAAAACCATAGGATAAGAGGGGTACAACTCCACACAATTCCCACCACCAGATCTCCGTATCCCATCCCCTCCCCTGATAGCTTTCCTATTCTTTAACTCTCTGGGAGTATGGACCCAAGGTCATTATGGGATGCAGAATGTGGAAGGTCTGGCTTCTGTAATTGCTTCCCCACTGGACATGCAACCCCACGTTGACAGGTCAATCCATACTCCCAGCCTCAAGTGGTATTTTTAACTCCTTATAGATTATAGATATAAGTACTAAGACTAAAATCTAAGTGGTGATACATCTTCCTTCTTGTTCCAAACTATTCGGTTGGCTAGGATAATCTACACAATAATCAGGGTTTGAGGTGAAGACCAGAACCAGCTTACATCAAATAGTTCCCTGAGACTTGAAGCTGATAGGGAGGTAAGAACACTAGATTCTGTTCTTTGATCTTGAAGTAGATGAATAATCTTTTTCCAATCAGTGACAAAGAATCTACTTTAATATTTCATTGTCATTTCTTCTTAAGCACATTTACAGAGATGCGCACACATATAACATGTACATATACATAAAAATCAATGGCTTCCAAATGGTTTTTTCTTCAGTATCACAGCTTCAGTACTGTGGTATCTTTTTTCTCTTTCTCTCTCCCTCTGTCTCCCTGCCTCTGAAAAAGTAAGCCCATTGCAATGAAGTTCTGGTGACTAGAGGACAAACAAACAAAAAAAAGGTTGACTCTTACTGAAATTAATCTATGTACAAGCAGAACTTCGACTGGATTTGGTGTATTGCACCAAAGGAAAGAACTCTGGGGTGGGGGCTGGAGGAAGTGTTCAGATCTTGGAACATGATGGTAAGGAAGGATCTAGGTGAAGAGGCTAGAGTGTTAATGTGGAAAACTGAGAAATGTTACACATGTATAAACTACTGTATTTTAATTTTCATTGTAAACATTTAAGCCCCAATAAAAAAATGAATTACTATATATACATACTTCTAAAAGTTTGCATGTAATTTCAGAAGATTCACAGACCTTCTGAAGACTCTTACTCAATGCCTGTTCTAAAGATGCTTACCAAATGTGCATATTCCAGCTGAGAAAACTACAGTGTTTTCTCCATTTTATGTAGATTGTTTTCATAGTCATTTATTATTATATGTGTTTCTTTATATACAAATATATTATGTAGCATATCAGTTACATATATCATAGTGCTACTTATTGCACTCATTTATATGACAAACCTTTACGGAGCCCTTCAAGGTAGAGGAACTAGAGAGTCTCATCAACCTGAATGACAGATTTCCTTATCTCTTAGTGGTTAACAAACCAAAAGGAGCCTTAAAGCAAAAACATCTCTTTAGTCACTCCATCTTGAAGTAAGAAGACAACTCACCATGGCATCTGACCTCAAAATCCCTCCTCTGGTTGTGGTCACTCCTGATTTGATATAGGGAACTTATATAACAAACAAAACAAAATCTCAAGGCACTTTTACCATTTCTATACATGTTTGCTTTACCTTAGGTCTTAGATACACTAAATATGTGGGTACAGACAAAATAAAATATATACTGTTTAGGATGAAGCAGAACTCTCCACAGTCCCATGGTCTCCTAATCTGAACCCCTCATACTAGTGACAGAGTGTCTGACAACATCTATTATCTTTGAACTTTCCACTAAATACACTTGTTGTAGATGGTTTCTGCAAAGTATAGTGAATAAAATATTACTAGTAACCTAACTCAGAATCAGAGAAAGTAATTTTCACTATGGCAGGGTGTTTTATTGTTTTGTTAATTCCTTTAGTCTAGGATTTAAATAATTTTACCACTTTTTAATTTGGGGAAACCTGAAAAGTATTTTTATCTGATAATAAAATAGAAAGATTTTCTTCTTTAGTTGTTGTGAGCTTAAATGAGGTAATTCATATAAAAAATTCAGAAGTATTCTTGGCACTTAAGTGGAAACTCAACAAATAGCCATTATTATGATGATCTTTTATACCATTTTCAGCAACTATGTCGTTAGCTACTGTTAGTGGCCCATTGATTTTTTTTTTCTCTCAATGAGCAATATGTTTTCTTCTGAAGTACCAAAGGTCCCAGGTTGGTTCAATTCCCAGTACTACCATAAGTAAGCCAGAGCAGAGTAGTGCTCTGGAGGGAAATATATATGGTGTGTGTGTGTGTGTGTGTGTGTGTGTGTGTGTCACATCTATCTTCCAAAATATGTTAAGCCACTAATTTTTTTGGTAAGTATGTTAATTTTTTAGTATTTACACCTGATTTTCTACATTCCCTGAATTGTAAAAAGGGAGAAAGAGAAAGTTGATAAAAGCTGGTAGAGTATGCTAAAGACTAAGACTTAGAAACAAAATTTTAAAAAAAGAAAAATCAGAAAAATGGCTCATTGTCTCAGATTGACCATGCCCAAAAGAAAAACAGGAAAAGGCAACAGAAGGGAACAACAAATGGTTCACTTTCTCCTTCTTGAAAGGACTTAGGGAAATAAATTGTATTACTAACCCAAGTCATAACCAGGAAAAGGTTCCAGTTGCTATTACTGGAAACTGAATTAGTGGAGGGGAAAAAAAAAACTGAATTGTAGTGATAAATTAAAGTATTTGTATGATGTTAAATTAAGAAGTGGTGGCAATGTAGAGGAGAACTAAGAGATTTTAACAAAAAAACCTTTTTGCATCAACCTGAATTCTGGAAATAGAAAACAACAAAAAAATCAATTTCTCTTATACCTAGACCAAATGCATAAATAAATATGATAGTCATATTTCTGGGAGGTGTGGCCATGGAATAACAGGGATCAAATTCTCTCTCCTCCCAAAACATGAAATAAATACAAAAGACCCAACCAAAATCATAATCTACAGCTGAAAGTTCAGCAGCTTCAGGTGCGTGCTTGCTCACATGTGGTTGGGGAAAAAAGGAGCATGGGCTGAACAACAGCAAAGTTTAATCAGAGCTCCAGGTGGCACAGCACTGAGTAGCGTCATTTTGACAATCTTATTTTAAGCACAGCAAGCAATGAAGGTTGTTCTGAGTGACAGAAGAAAAGAGAAAGGGGATTAAAACCTCTCAGTCTTTGACTCAGGGGTGTTTAGCCCTCTGAACTTAATGCAAAGACACAACATAAAACGGAGCATTTGTGACCACAAGATAGCCAAAGCAACCACCCCTCCAAATCCATCCCACCCACCAAGGATCATAAAAACAGGAGAAACCTAGAGACCACAATAGTCCCACTTGTAGCAGCTGCTGCATCTCTCTACCCTCCTGGTCAGACACAAGTCAATCCAGACAGACATAATTAGTGGATTGAATGGTTCTGAGAGAGGGAACACATAACACAGCATACACAATGATTAAACCAAGAAGAAACAGTGGAGAAATAAACCAGAACAAAATTCCAGATAACTCCCCCAAAGGGTTTAGAGGACAACACCCAAGCACTAATTGAGCTATTAGTCACAAGAATGAAGAAAGAGTTTAAAAGAATATCATCAGAAATAGGGAAACAGCAAATGAGACTCTGAAAGAAAACACTATCTGGAGGTAATTGGAGAGCTGAAAGCTGAAATTGCTGAGCAAAGAGGAAAAATAGCTAAACAAACTAATACAGTATTGGAACAGGCTAACAAAATAGTTGAGCTACAGAAAAAAACAAAGGGGAGAGAGAATAGAATAAGTAAGGCAGAAAACAGAATTAGCAAGATTGAGGGTGAATTAGAGAAAACTAAGAAAGAAGCAAGAGATCTCAAAGAGAAATTAAGAGATACTTAAAACAACAGAGCCCTATGGGGTGACTTCAAAAGAAGTACTATACACATTATTGGCTTGCAAGAGAAAGAAAGAGAGGGATAGGAAGAAAGCATTCTACAGGATATAATAGCTAAGACCTTCCCTACCCTAGACAACACAAAAGACATAAAGGTTTGAGAAGCTCAGAGGGTCCCAAACAGAATTAACTCAGACTTAAAGACACCAAGACACATCATATTTAGGATGAAAAGGAGTAAGGATAAAGAAAAGATCTTGAACTCTGCAAGAGAAAAACAGAGTCACCTACAGGTGAAAACCTGTAAGATTAGCAGCAGATTTCTCCACACAAGCACTAAAGGACAGAAGAGAATGGCAAGATATATATTGAGCACTCAATGAGAAAGGCTTTCAACCAAGATGATTGTATTCTGCTAGACTGTCATTCAAACTAGATGGAGGCATAAAAACCTCAGACAAGCAACAGTCTTGTCTGAGGAATACAATCATCATCAAGCCTGCCTTACAAGAAGTTCTGAAAGGCAGCTGTGCTCACCACTATACCATCAACGCCTCTTACAAGAAGTTCTGAAAGGTCTCTTATAAACAATAGAGAGAAAAGAAAGGGAAACTCACAGCAGCATCTGATTGAGTTTTAGAGTATGGCACCAAAGTAAAAATCTCTGGGGGGAGGGGGAGGGTAGATAGATGTTCAGCTTTATATGGGGGGGTAAGAGGGGAGGGACACAGACCTTTGGTGGTGGGAATGGTGTTAATATACACTCCTGTTAACTCATAGTCTCACAAATCACTATTTAATTAATGTAAGAGGGAAAAATTGATTCTCTCAGTATTTTGATGAATATACCATAGATCTGAGTATGCATTCCTTTAATGTAAACACACAAGACTTCAAATCAGTAATCAGATTGAATTTTAACAGTGGGATCAAATTGTTAATACATCTTTAATGACTTGTTCTTTGAAGTATTAATTCACCTATAAGCTTAAACCAGGAAGAACAGTAGCAACTGGTGACATCACTTTATAAGATACAGCTATATGTAAATAAAGTTAAAGGACATAAATTATGGTGTGGTCTTGTAGGATATAGCAAATCCTAACAACAGAATTTTCAAAGTTAACCCAACTCTCAAATAATTTGGTTATAACAATAACTATCTATTGCCTTCTTAAACCGTAAGACAGCAGGAACCTTTCCCACTCCCTACAAAACCCATATTTTTCCCACTCCTGAAACTTCTGGGATGGGGCTCACTTTCCTGCATGCTTCTCTCAAGTGATACCAATTGATACTGCAGCTGCTGATATCAGCCTATTCAATGCAGCCAGTACCATCTCAACATGTTTCACTTCAGATTGTGTCCAGAGACATCAGGTGTGGAATATCAACCCTCCAGTTTCATTACTCTGGTGAGAACTTTCCTAGCTCATAGGACTCCTTAACTCCATTTTGGGTGGTGCACTTCTGAACAAAACCTAGATATAGACCAGGGCCCATGAGATAGGGCTTATTATACATTTGTCCATAAGTTAGGTGGAAATATATACCTTAAAGCAATAGTGCACAATAGTTTGGAGTGAGTCAATAAATATAGCAAGCAAGTAGAAAGACCTAAAAAAGACACCATAAAGTACCTAATCAAATAATTTCTCCTTAGACCTAGACACCCTCCTCACCTACTTTCTATTTCACTTCCCTCAATCATTCCAATGCTAACCTTGTCAGACAAAGTAAGGACTACAAAAGTTGAATAAGAGCAAGAGACTGGTATACTTTAATTATGATGCTTTGGTCACTACCAGGCCATCCCATCACCTGGGGCCCTAGTAAGAAAGTCCTGCAATTCCCACACAGACATGATGGGCCTAGACATCTAACAGATCCCTCTCTCCACTGTCACTGTTCATCTCCATCAGGAACAACATAATGGACCCCTTTGTGGGACCCTATAGGACCTTGCTTTCAATGTGGATCAATAATAGTAGGGACTGTTCCATTCTCTGAAGGGAGGTTGGACAACATACTCCACCACTCGAGGAAGATGGGTCCTGAAATTAGTGCAGCCTGGAATGTTCCTAGCCTTGACCACAGAATGTGAGCCTAGACCTACAGGGATGCAGAGGTTACATAGGCTCCTGTGCTGAATATGGGCCCCAGATCAAACTGATTGGGCTTACATATACAATATTTATATACCTTTCCCATATTTGGGAGCTACTCTCTTCTCTGATCCAGGTTTTTAGTCCTTTTTCCAACTATGACACCATCTCCCCAGACAATATCTTGGGTCCACCTGCATGTTAGCTGTCAGACTCAGCTCCCCAGACAATATCTTGGGTCCACCTGCATGTTAGCTGTCAGACTCAGGCAAAATCTAGTAAAGTCATGGACCCTCGGAATATAACTAAAATAGACCTACTAGCTTTTACCAAAATGGAGAGTCCAAAATCTAATCTGTAATATTCTTGCCTCTAGGTTCATGATTAGTCAACAATTTGTTCTGCTTTATGTCTTAACTCTTTTTCAGCCACCAGGTTTCAGATGATACCACGATGCCATGTTGACTTCCCTGGGCAGACAACCTCACAAATGTGTCCTGGAGCCCTGCCTCCCCAGAGCCCTGCCCCACTAGGGAAAGAGAGAGACAGGCTGGGCATATGGATCGACCTGCCAATGGCCATGTTCAGTAGAGAATTAATTACAGAAACCAGACCTTTCACCTTCTGTACCCCATAATGACGCTGCGTCCATACTCCCAGAGGGATAAAGAATAGGAAAGCTTTCAAGGGAGGGGATGAATTCTGGTGGTGGGAATTGTGTGCAATTGTACCCCTCTTATCCTATGGTCTTGTCAATATTTCTATTTTATAACTTAAAAAAATCAAATGTAAAAATGATATTCATGATCAGTCACAAGAATTTAGGGACTGTGGGGAGGCCTGGAGGACTAAGCCACTAAGCACTCTGATCTGGTCACATATAGGCATGTCACTGCTACAGCAAGGTTACTAGTTCCAGGCTGAATAAAGGTCCCTACAACAGCCAGGGTTAAATGTTTTCCTATGCATTCTCATCACCCAGACCCACCCACATTCCTAAAGCTTGCTCTGCTGTACCAGCTTATTTTTCTAGTTGGGCCTACAGGCAGTGGTCTGAAGAGACAATACTTATATTCACATCTGGAATGTTACAACATACCACTGAGTCCACTCCTACTCTCATTTTTGCCTAGGGAAGAGATTTATAAATGCCCTAGGAGCCCTCTGGCCACAAAATGAGCAATTTCTTGAGTCTTTAATTATGGGCCAATGAAAACAATGCATTTAGGGAACTGCAGTCTCCCTTTCACCTCTGACCCATTGTCAGACACGGACCCAAGAGTGTTAGCAAATGGAAATTGTTAACGAAAAGCTATATTTAACAGAATGTTTATTTGTGATTCAAGAACTGCACTGGTCTATCCCATGGGCTAGAAAGGTTTTTAGTATAAAATTGACCACAATTGTTATGCATGAAACCCTGTGTTTATGTGAGGCATTGTCTACAAAGGAGGGAAAAAAAGTGTCCCTCCCAAGTTCCTTTACCAAGTATTCTAGTGAAAAGGAGGATAGGGAAGCCAATCTAAATTACAAGATCAAATAGCCTGAGAAGCAATTCAATGTCCAAATAAACATTATTCTTGGTTCCAAAGCTTTGTTCTGTAAACTACCCTTTTCTCTTTATTCCAACATCGCAGACATTATAAAGACACACTCTTTTTTTTAAATTGATTTAATAATGGTCAGCAAGATTGTGGGGTGAAAGGAGTACAATTCCATACAATTTCCTCCACCAGAGCTCCGTATTCCATCCCCTCCATTGGAAGCTTCTCTGATCTTTATCCCTCTGATATTATGGACCAAAGATATTTATGGGATGCAGAAGGTGAGAGGTCTGGCTTCTCTAATTGCTTCTCCACTGGTCATAGGCATTGACAAGTTGAAGCATATGCCCAGCCTGTTTCTGTCTTCCCCTAGTGGGATAGGGCTTTGGAGAGGTAGGGTTCCAGGACACACTGGTGACGTCATCCGCCCAGGGAAGTCAGATTGGTGTTATGTTAGCAATTGCAACTTGGTGGCTGAAAGAGCTTTAAGATATAAAGTAGAACAAATTGTTTAATAATCTGGAACCTAAAGGTAAGAATATAACAGATGAGATTTGGGGGTCTCCATTTTGGAAAAAGTTAGGAATTCTATTTTAGGTATATTCTATAATTCTATTTCAGGGTCCCTTGACTTACTAATTTTTTCTTTCTTTCTTTCTTTCTTTCTTTCTTTCTTTCTTTCTTTTTTCTTTTCTTTTTTTTTTTTTTTTTGCCTCCAGGGTTATTGCAGGGCCTTGGTGCCTACACTATGAATCCACTGCTCCTGGAGGCTGTTTTTTCCCTTTTGTTGCCCTTGTTGTCTATCATTTTTATTATTATTGTTGTTGTAATTGCTGTCGTTGTTGTTGGATAGGACAGAGAGAAATGTAGAGAGGAGGTGGAGGCAAAAAGGGGGAAAGAAAGATAGACTTATTAATTTTTGACTGAGCCTGATAGCAGGCTAAAGATATTGTCTGGAAAGATGATGTCACAGTTGGAAATAAGACTAGAAAACTGGATCAGGATAGAACATAGCTCCCAAATATGGGAAAAATTTATACCGTTAACTGTAGACCCCATTGATCCAATCTGGGGCCTATATCTATTCATATTCAGCACAGGAGCGTGTGTAACCTCTGCAACCCTGTAGGTCTGAGCTCACATTCCATGGTCATAGCTAGAAACATTCTAGACTTTACTCATTTCAGGGCCTATCTTCCTCAAGTGGCAGAGTATGTTAGGCCAGCCTCCCTTTGGAGAGTGGAGCAGTCACTACCATTGTTGTTCCACATTGAGGGCAAGGTCTTATAGAGGCCCACAAGAGGGTTTATGATAGAGACGATCAGTGATGGTGGAGAGAGGAATCTGTTAGAGATCTAGGCCCATCATAACTATGTGGAAATTCCAGGATTCCCTGATTAGGGCCCCAGGTGATGGGATGGCCTGGTAGTTACCAAAAGGGCCGTCATTAAAGGGTGCCAGTCTCTGCCCTTATCCAGCTTTTGTAGTCCTTGCTTTATCAGACATGGTTGGACTTAGAGTGGTTGAGGGAAGTGAAATAGGACACAGGTGAGGATGGTATCTAGGTCTGAGTAGAAAGTATTTGATTAAAAGACACACCCTTATATCACAAGCTTCTGCCAACCAAATATTCACCATCAAGATTTTCCTAGTCTGAACGTTTTATATCATAGATCAAGCTTTGTTGGAGACTCACCAACTAACTAATAAATAATAAAACATAGGGCTAAATTCCTGCTGACATGCTTAAGAATTTTCAACCCCAGGGAGCTGGGCAGTAGCGCAGTGGGTTAAGCGCACCTGCAGGGGAGTTGCTTCACAGGCAGTGAAGCAGGTCTGCAGGTGTCTATCTTTCTCTCCCCCTCTCTGTCTTCTCGTCCTCTGTCCATTTCTCTCTGTCCTATCGAACAAAAGATGACATCAATAAAAACAACAATAACTATAACACCAATAAAAAAACAACAAGGGCAACAAAATGGAATAAATATTTAAATTTTTTTTAAAAAAGAATTTTCAACCTCAGGGAAAGGAACATTAGAATTAATTTTCCTCATATCCAAGATTGTTCAGGCTAAAATATTCACTTGTAAAAAAAAAGTAGGTAGCACCCTGAGCTTAGTGGATGTGTAGACTGTCTATAATCCACCACACTAGAAAATTTTCTAGTCAAGTCAATGTGTTTTGTTCCATCTCTACATTGTATACTCAGTAAGTGTTTGGGCAGATGGATACAAATTGATGAAACACATATGGCATATAGAAAAAATAAGAACCCTGCTGGGTTGAATATATTTTTACTAGTGATCTCCATAAGTGACTTAGCAGCTTCGAAGCTAAATTAACTTACCCCTAGAATCTATTATTGAGTTTTAGTTGCATTACTTGTTGTATGTTAGTTGCCTTACGTCCTGTATAATTTCACAAAAAGTTACTTCACTTTTCAGTATCCCTATATAGTGCTAAGAGAAAGGAGGGGGAATCATTAAATCCTAAATGGAAAACTATCATAAGAACAGCAGGCGAGAGCCACACAGCTGAAAGTCATCGGTTGCACCCAGAGGCCCACACTTCCCGCATAGAAGGTGCTTCCTCTGGGAAAGGTTCTCATTACATCATCAAAGTTGTTTTTTTTTTTCCTCCAGATATCAGGCTCACTGTGGATGTAGAAACTCTGGGAAAGCATTTATCATTCAGAAGGAAGGAAGTCTTTTAGATCTTTGCTTGTTACTTTTAGTCCTGTTTACCCAGTGCATATGTACCCTTTTTTTTCTGTAGTAAGTCTTAGTGAGTTTACTTTGGCACTTACTTTTTGCCATAATGCTAATATTAAGTGTTTATTCTCTGCTAATTAGTGACTTTCATGCTTATGCTTTTTTTTTCCTCCAGAAACAAACATTCTCTTGGCTCATATGCTCATGTATACAGAAAACTGCATTATACAGATTTTTTTTATACAGAAAATTGAGTGTTGCAAATACACCAGGATATAAGACTACAAGTACCGAAACATTTGGGAACAACCTTACAATTTATAGACTGCCTTAATTCGTGTCATTACAGGAATACTGTGAGAGTACAGATTACCATACAGCTCTCAGCAAAGATTTATTCAAATATGAAGACATATGGAAATTCAAAGGCTTATAGAAAGACTTATTCAAATATGAAATGACTTACTTACATAATTATAATGATTCCTACAAAGCAACGATAGAATTGGAAACTCCAAAAGTAAAAATCTGATTTCTCAGTAACAGATATAAATCCAGTAAGCAGCAGCAAAGTTTAGCAAGGGATTCAGTGGGTCTGAGTGGAGACATGGAACCAAAAACTCAGCGGTATCCAGGACTTCCTCTCCTAGGCTTTTCACTAACCAGTGTGCAAAGGTTTCCTTTTCTGATTGCAGTGCTGGCCTAGCTCAAGGCACTCAGGCACCTCAGCAACTTAAGTGTCTTGAGGAAAAAGACAGCTACTGTGTCTAGACAAATGTATCACTTTCCTGGGCTATTACAGTAAAATACCACAAATGGCTGGTTTAGACTACAGAGGCTAAAATTTCCAGATTAAGTTGCAGGTCAGCCCATCCTGATGACCCATTTTAAACTTGATCATTTGCACAGAAATTCTTTGCAAAATAGGCTACATTCTCTGATGCTGGGGGACTAGGATTTCAACATCTTTGGGGGCGGGTGTATGATTAAATCCATTAACAGTAACATTAGGATAGAATATACCTGTCCCAAAAAATGAATGCTCTACTAACATAGATTTCTTTTTAAAAATTTTTTCTTTTTTATTTTCTTTCTTTCAGTTACCACTAGGGTTTTATCGCTGGGGCTAGGAACCTGTATGCAGACAAATCCATTGCTCCTGGTGGCTTTTATTAATAGAGAGAGGAAAAATTAAGAGGAAAGGGAGATCGAGAAAGCAAAACATCTACACTACTCCACCACTTGTGAAGTTTATCCTGCCAGTGGAGTTGAAGGTCTTGAACCCTAGTCATTAACCTTATAACGTGTGCAATAATGTGTGTACTTTACCAGGTGTATCACCACCTGACTCTGAATTTCTGTCTTTATAAGAATCATTACTTCTTGAATTTCATTTTCAACAGCTTCAAATGTATTCTATAATGTTGCAATAGTTTCTAAGAACAGTATATGTTTATCAAAGTAAAAAGAAAGTCAATCTTGTTTTCCTTTGCTTTGAAGCATGTTGCCTTTGTAACTTGCAGTTGGTATTCAAGGGAGTCATTTTAGCATGAATAGTTCTGATTCGGGAAGAGCCTCTAAACATTATTGAGCATTACTGACTCTCCATCTGTGGGGGGGAAAAAGGAGATTTTCTATATTGGGGGCTTAATGAGCCATCACTGAATATGCCTTCCAATGTGGAACAGTTCTCTCTATAGTCTTTATAGTCTTTTCCTCAATGTCACTAGTGAGATAGTTTAGTCTGCCTTTGGGCTGATGTGCAATAAAACTAATATTTCAATTATGAATATCAGTGCTGCATTCATGATAACTAAAACATTGAATAATATCTAAAATGTAGGTTTTCCTAATGGTGCTTAATACAAGGTTATAGAAAAAAATGTTTGAATTTACATATTTTTCATTTGAAATTTTAAATATTTAATTTAAAATTCATTTTTTAAATGATGTAAACTCATTTTAACTTAATTAAACACAATCTTAGATATGACTTCTTCTACATGCTTTTGTGCTGGATACATACTTTGTAAATTGATATAACAGCATTTAAAAGTAAACTTGCTGTCCTAGCACAACAAAAAGGAATGCTCTACTTCTCTCTTATAATGAACTTCGAATCATTCAAATCACCAAGAACAAGCGACAAAAATAAGTACACCAAAAACAAGTACAAAAAAATGGGGTGAAACCTATTATATTATTATTGTTATTATTCTTAAGAAAATTTTGTTCAGAGGAAACATTTTCAGTATAATAATGGAAATTATTACTATAAAAATCTACAAGATTTAATTTTGTAATTATTTAATTTTTAATAAATTACATATATATTTATAGTAAAATAGTTTTTTAATTGTTTATTATTTTTAATTTATTTATAAAATAAAAAATATCAACAAGACCATAGGATTAGAGGGGTACAATTCCACACAATTTCCACCACCAGAGTTCTATATCCCCTCCCCTCCCTTGAAAGCTTTCCTTTTCTTTATCCCTCTGGGAGCATGGACCCAGGGTTATTATGGGGTGCAGAAGGTGGAAGATCTGGCTTCTGTAATTACTTCCCTGCTGAACATGGGCTTCAGCAAGTCAATCCATACTCCCACCCTGTCCCTATCTTTCCCTAGTCGGGCAGGGCTCTGGGGAATTGGTGAGTTCCTCTGTCCAGGGTTGTCAGGTTGGCACCATGTTAGCATCTGCAACTTGGTGTCTAAAAAAGCATTAAGATATAGACCAGGGAGTTGGGCTGTAGCGCAGCGGGTTAAGCGCAGGTGGCGCAAAGCACAAGGACCGGCATAAGGATCCCGGTTCGAACCCCGGCTCCCCACCTGCAAGGGAGTCGCTTCACAGGTGGTGAAGCAGGTCTGCAAGTGTCTATCTTTCTCTCCTCCTCTCTGTCTTCCCCTCCTCTCTCCATTTCTCTCTGTCCTATCCAACAACGACAACAACAATAATAACTACAACAATAAAACAACAAGGGCAACAAAAGGGAATAAATAAATTAAATAAATATTTTTTTAAAAAAGATACAGACCAAACTGTTTAATAGTCAGAAGTGTAAAGGCAAGAATATAGCAGATGAGACTTGGGGGTCTCCATTTTGGAAAAAGCTAGCAGGTCTGTTTTAGGTATATTTCAAGGGGCCTATGACTTTACTAATTTTTGCCTGAGCCTGACAGCTAACATGCAGGTGGACCAAAGGTATTATCTGGAGAAATGGTGTCATAGTTGGAAATAGGACTAGAAAGCTGGATCAGGGAAGAGAATAGCTCCCAAATATGGGAAAGGTATCATTTTATGGTGAGTGGTTGTTTGTTGTTGTTGTTGTTGTTGTTCTAAGAGAAAGATATTTTTAGTGGGGCAGGAGGGGTGAATGAGGGAGTAAGAAGAAGGAAGAAGAGAAAATCCACTAAAGAAGGTAGTATGAAATGACTAAGGATACAGGCTTCTTTGACTGTGGGTTAACACCCAAACTGGAAAGGCTTTTAAAACTGTTGTCTAGACGCAAAAATGCCTAAATCAGTTCTCTCCTAGAAATTTCAAAGGAAATATTTCTTACAAAGCAGGGGCCCAGCCAAGTCTGAACTCTCTTTTTGGTTTGCATGAATATTTTTCTTGGGCCAAATTTATAGGTAGAAAATTTCCAGAAAGGGATATCCAAGGTAGTTTTCTTCACCAAAAGGCTTAGTTATATCCCCCAAGAGCTTATCTGTTTACATTTTAAAGCCCCATGCCTCAAGGAAATAATAAAGGAAACACTTCATAGTGCTCCCTCTCTGAGCACTTTCTTCAGAAGGCCCCCCACAGTCCTGAACTTCTTTTTTTTTTTTTTTTACTTTTTAAAAATTTTTTTATTTATAAAAAGGAAACATTGACTAAACCATAGGATAAGAGGGGTACAACTTCACACAATTCCCACCACCAGAATTCCATATCCCATCCCCTCCCCTGATAACTTTACTATTGTTTAACCCTCTGGGAGTATGAACCCAAGGTCATTGTGGGATGCAGAAGGTAGAAGGTCTGGCTTCTGTAATTGTTTCCCCGCTGAACATGGGCACTGACATGTCGATCCATACTCCAGCCTGTTTTTATTTTTTCCTATTGGGGAAGGGCTTTGTGGAAGCAGAGCTCCAGGACACAATGGTGGGGTTGCCTGTCCAGGGAAGTCTGGTTGGCATCATGCTAGCATCTGGAACCTGGTGGTTGAAAAGAGTTTTCAAGCAAACTGTTAACCAATCATGGACCTAAAGACTGGAATAGTGCAGATGAAGAGTTGGGTGGGGGGGTGTCTCTGTTTTGTAGATAGCTCATAGGCATATTTTAGTTATATTCCAAAGGGCCCATGGCTATACTAGTGGGTTTTTTTTTTGTTTGTTTATTTGTTTGTTTGTTTTTGCCTGAGCTTGAAATCTGATATGTAGGTGAATCCTAATTATTGTCTAGGAAGGTGGTATCATGGCTGGCAGAAGGACCAGAAAGCTGGATCAGGGAAGAGAGCAGCTCCCAAATATGGGAAAGGTGTATAAATATTGTTGACTGTAAACCCCATCAATTTGATGTGATCTGGGGCCCATATTCAGCTTAGGAGCCTATGCAACCTCTGCATCCCTGTAGATCTGAGCTCACATTCTGTGGTCATGAGTAGGAGCATTCCAAGCTGCCCCAATATCAGGACCCATCTTCCTCAGGTGTAGCATAGAGTATGTTGTCCAGTCTCTCTTCAGAGGATGGAACGTTCTCTACCGTTGTTGATCCAAGTTGAGGGCAAGTTCCTATGGGGGCCCACAAAGGGGTCTGTTTTGTTGTTCCTGACAGAGATAACCTGTAACAATGGAGAGAGGGATTTATTCGAGGTCTAAGGCCTGAACTTCTAAAAGAGAGACAGTGTTGATGTGGAACACTGTTTAGGTTTCCTCCACAGAGAAACAAGTTCTCTTACTTGAGGCCAAGAAATATTCTCACCACCCCCACTCATGTTCAAGTCAAACACTTCTGATTCCCAGCATATCTTCTGGGAAAGAAAAAAAAAAAAACATAAGTAGCAAACATCACAAGTAAATGGACAAGTAGCTACTTTTTTCTACGAAGACTGAATTTATAATTAATTGCATTGATCTGGGACAGGGCTTTAGTGGAGACAAGCAGGATATTTTATGTTCTAACAACATCACTCAAAAGTAGCCTGGAATTCACTTTTAGCAGAATCACCTGAAAAACTTGTTAATAAAAATTAACAAGGTTCCCCAGGCTCTGCTCCAGAGCAACATAATCAGAAACTCTTGAAGTAACACTCAGGAATTTTATTTTTGTCAAGTGTCCTCAGGTGCCTTCCATACCATTTAAAGTATGAGAGTCATCACATGATTCAAATGTGTGTGGTGACTGTATACTTGCGGCTAGGTCTCTTGAGGATAAATAAAACAGTAATCTGCCATATTCACTTTAGAAAATGTTGGGTCTTAGTTCAGTTCTCTCTTGATTCCTGATATTTCTGCAAATTGTGTCTCCAAACAGTTGTGCTCTGCAGAACTTCACATAATATTCTTGTCATTGGATCATCATAATAAATTTGTATTTCTCTTTCAAGCAGACAATGGTTTATTATCATTATGTACTTACATATTCTATGCTTGTCCAGGTGATTTTGTTGATTAGACAAACATAACTGCTTTACCTATCAGGAACTTAGCAATTTTTTTAAATATTTTTTTTTAGTTTTTTTATTATTTATTTTTTTATTTAAGAAAGGAGATATTAACAAAACCATAGAATAAGAGGGGTACAGTTCCGCACAATTCCCATAACCCGATCTCCATATCCCATCCCCTCCCCCTGATAGCCTTCCCATTCTCCATCTCTCTGGGAGTATGGATCCAGGGTCGTTGTGGGTTGCAGAGGGTGGAAGGTCTGGCTTCTGTAATTGCTTCCCCACTGAACATGGGCGTTGACTGGTTGGTCCATACTCCCAGTCTGCCTCTCTCTTTCCCTACTAGGGTGGGGTTCTGAGGAAGTGGAGTTCCAGTACACATTGATGGGGTCGTCTGCCCAGGGAAGTCTGGTCAACATCTTGCTGGCATCCAGAACCTGGTGGCTGAAAAGAGAGTTAACATACAAAGCCAAACAAATTGTTGAACAATCATGGACCTAAAGACTGGAATAGTGCAGATGAAGTGTTGGGGGTATTCCCTGCATGCTCTTGTGTACGTCTTTTTTCCCCTAGTTTGGGCACGTGTGAACCTATGCTCTATCTCAGGGGACCTGGACTATATCTAGGTTTGGGGACTTTATTGGGGAGTGGACCACCTGGAATGGAATTAGGGAATACTATGAAAGGAAAGGTCTCACCCGAGTGATGAAGCTGAAGGGTTGTCATTCCACACCTGAAGTCTCTGGTCACAGTCTGAAGTGAAGCATGCCGGGGTGGCATTTGTTGCGTTGATTAGGTTGCGATCCACAGATGCAGTATTATTTGATTTGAATTGAGAGCAGCATGCAGAAAAGTGGGCCCCACCGTAAGGTTCCGGGACTGGGGGAAATATAGGCTCTATAGTGGAAATGTGAGGGTCCTGTTGTCTTAGGGTTCAAGAAGACAATGGATAGTTATTGTTATTGTCTCATTATTTGGTGATAAGGTTAACTTTGGAAAGTCCCTTTGTTAGGGTTTGGGGTATAATACCCAGTATCTTGTATATAGCTGTGCTACTGGTTGCTTCTGTTCTCCCTGGTCTAGGCTTTTGGGAGAGACAACATATCAAAGACAACCTATGTATTAAAAAGACTCAGTCTGTGTTTTTTTTTTAACTTTTTTTTTAAATTTTTTCCCTTTTGTTGCCCTTCAGTCTGTGTTTTAAGAAGTTCTAGACATATGATCAATTTTTCCCCTCTCATATTAATTAAATAGTGGTTTATATGTTTACACTTTAATAGGGTTGTACATATACACCATTCCCACCACCAAAAGACTGTGTCCCATCCCCACCACCCACCTCCGCTCCTCCCACCCCCCCACGCCCCCCACTAGAAAGCCTTGAAATCCTGGCCTTCAGCGAGACAAGCAAGGAGGCGTCCTAAACGTGGACCAAGAAGGTGACTATAATTCAAATATTTTATTTATTAATGAGAAAGGAGGAGAGAAAGAGAAAGAAGTAGACACCACTCTGGTACATGTGCTGCCAAGGATTGAACTCAGAACCTTATGCTTGAGAGTCCAGTGCTTTATCCACTGCGCCACCTCCTGGACCACTTAGCAAAAATGTTATGCTTATTCTCAGCAAACGATTGAGATTTGTCACAGCACAGATTTAATATCTGAGGCCAGATCCAGTTGACCTTTAAGTTTCATTTCTAATATCAGTAGTTGCATTGCAAATACTGAAACCTCATTTCTTCATTTGGAAATGTATTTATGCACTTTTCTCACTCTTCACTGCAAAACTATCTTAATAGCAGGAGGCATATATAGGAGCCAAGAGATTTAATGAGGAAAAGTTGCAAATAGTGTGCAATTTCCATATATATTTGGTCCTAAAGTGACCCTCCTTTAAGTCAAGATCTTGACACACCTATCAATGACACTATGTGGTTGCAGCCTTTTGTTGCTGCTCCCAATGCAAGGAAGCTACAGACCCAGAAAAAAGAGAGAGAGAGAGAGAGAGAGAGAGAAATGCAATGACTGTTAGTGTCTTCATTGTTGGCCACCCATCATTGACCACTGCTGAGTGCCCAAAGCTTCCAAGTAGGGTCTGTTAGAGAAGGAGAGTGGCACCTGGTGATGCATTACAGGAACTCATTTCACAGACGGTGTTTTCCCAAACTTGCTGTAGGTTACAGAGTAACATCCAACCCATGACTTTTTAGGAGTGGATTAGTGGTTTAGAAAAAGAATACAGTCAAAAGAAACAAGAAAATTAAATCAATCATAAGCTTTGGTGCTGAGGAACACTATATGTCCAGGAAGTTGCTGGAGCTTGGACAGGAACATGCTGGGATGAAGGTGATGAGCGACTTGGCACATCTGTTCAGGGATGTGCTGATTGAAGGAGTGCCAGGCCTAGAAATGTGTGAAAAAATATGGGGCCCTGGGGAAGGCCAGTGCTACTAGGCTTGGGTGGTTTCCTTTTTTTCTGTTTCATAAAAAATAAATAAATAAGTAAATAAAATAAATCTAGTGTAAAGCTAACTTGAAATTGTCTCAGTCCTGTGTTTCCTAACTGTGGCACATTCTAACTTCTTTTCATCTCAAAGAACACTGTCAATTCACTAGGCCCAAACATTGTGGTGATTTTAATTTAAATAGAGAACTTTGCCAAATCGAACCCTAAAAAGAAATATTTTCGTTCTCCAGCTCTTTTATCAACTCCATAACTTGGGTGTGGTTTCAGTCCCCAGTTCAGCATCACTCCGTGCTGCTGAGAAACCAAACATGAGACCATGGAAAGGGAAAATACTCTCCATGAGTTGGTTTCTGACTGCATCTGCTGTTACAACACACCATAGTGAATGAGCTGCAGAAACAGAGAAACCAGATAATAATATATGTTTAAGGGCTGATGAAATAGTTCACTTGGATAGTGTGCTGCTTTGCTGTGAGACCTGCGTCTAAGTATGGCCCTCACTGCACTGAAGAAATCTTTGGTGCTGTGATCTCTTCCACACTCTGTTTCTGCTTTTCTGTCTCTATCTTTTTTTTTAAGTTTATATTTAATAATGCTATGTGTGATATAAAGGAAATATTTGGGCTTTAATCATAAGAATACCTAATAATGATGATAATCAGAGCCACTATTAAGAACTCTATTAAGAACTATTAAGAAGTGATTCTATTGCTGGATTCCTAGGTGGTTTTTATACATAAATCACCCTCTCATAAACTTATGAGCAGGTATACTATTTTTATCATCATCATCAAAATCATGATTATCATCCTCATTTAAATGAACACCATCATTTAAAGAAACCAAGGAGCAAACATATCAAAGGGAGATAACCTGGTCTATCATTTTGCCAGCTGTGTAGTTGACCCACACTTTAGAGAGTAAACTTCAGTAACCCAGGCCTAATCTATTCAGTCAAGACAATTTGCCCCATAGATTAAAAAAGGTAATTAGTGATGAAATAAAATCATAGATGGACCTGTAAATTTTATTTTATTTTATTCTTTTAATTTATTCCCTTTTGTTGCCCTTGTTGCTTTATTGTTGTAATTATTATTGTTGTAGTCGTTGTTGGATAGGACAGAGAGAAATGGAGAGAGAAGGGGAAGACAGAGAGGAGGAGAGAAAGACAGACACCTACAGACCTAATTCACCACTTGTGAAGTGACTCCCATACAGCGCTTGTGATGGTGGGGAGCCGGGGGCTGGAACTGGGATCCTTCCGCCGGTCCTTGTCCTTTGCGCCACTTGTGGTTAAGCCACTGCGCTACCGCCCAACTTCCTTGTAAATTTTGTTTTATCAAGACTTGTGAGTTAATGAGTAGGAAGATGCAGAATTTTGAGTGGCAAAGTTGTTGTTTTTTATCCTAATATTGTTTTTTTCCCCTTATTTTGTGGTATAAGAGGGGTAAAATTCCAAACATTTCCCACCACCAGAGTACTATATCCCATCCCCTCCATTGGAAGGTCCCCTGTTCTTTCTTTATCCCTCTGGATTTATGGACCAAAGATCTTTATGGGGTGCAGAAGGTGGGAGATCTGGCTTCTGTAATTGCTCTCCACATAGGTACTGACAGGTCAATCAATACACACACCCAGACTGTTTCTATCTTTCCATAGTGGGGTAGGCCTCTTTGGAGGTGCAGTTCCAGGACACCCTGGTGAGGCCATCTGCCAAGGGAAGTCAGGTTGGCATCACGGTAGCATCTGCAATTTAGTGGCTGAGAAGCATTCAGATACAAAACAGAAAAAATTGTTTAGTAATCTGGAACCTAAAGGTAAAAGCATAGCAGATGAAATTTGGGCTCTTCATGTTGGAAAGAGCTAGGAATTCTATTTTGGATATATGCCAAGGGCCTATGATTTTACTTATTTTTTACTAAGCCCAACAGGTAACATCCAGGTGGGCTAGGATTATTGTCTGAAAATATGGTCAAAGTTGAGGATAGGACTAGAAAGCTGGATAAGGGCTTGAATTTGATATATCCCACAGCACTCTGATGGCAGAAAAAATATTAGAAAGGGGCTGGGGAACCCTCATTGATGACTTATATAGATTTTAGGAAACCTCTCTCCTAGGCCATCTGAGAACTGTATAGTGTGTGTGTGTGTGTGTGTGTGTGTGTGTGTGTGTGTTACAATTCATATGCACGGAATCCAATTTATCTCGAAGATACAAGAAACGAGAAATGTTAAAAACTTTTAATATGAGATTTTGACTCAGTTTGACACAGAAAATAATTATTTTAAATATATTTTCTCTGATGAACAAATTGGAAAATATATTTCTCTATGATTGAATGCTTAGAGATATACTATATCTTACTAAAAATAAATGAGACCCCAGAATTGGCACTCACATTATGTAAATGAGCACTCATTTCTCAAGTAATGCATTTAAGTATGCTTCATTACTCTGCTATAAAATAAGCCCTGAAGAATTCTCAGAGCTGCTAATGAAAAGTTTGGAACATATTTAGTTCTTTCTCAGACAAGCTGAGCTCTCCCACAGAAACACCAAAGACAGGTAATCCTCAACCATCATGGAACAGTACAGCAAGCTCTGGTGTGATGCTTATGAATAACTAAAAATGCAATTTGAGAAAATGTTCTTGAAGGGTAGGTATATCTTGTTTGAAATATAGACTGGGGAATTAGTTTTACTGTACAGATGGATCTGGGCTAAAATCCCCTTTAATATCAGAATGTTTTTTACTTTCCCATAGTCAGCTGAGTAGAGGAAAGGGGGGAAAGGAAAGAAAGAAGCTAGAAAAGCAAAATCTTGAGCTGGTGAAGTAGCTCATCTAGACAGTGGACCTACATTGTCATGTGTATAATTTAAGCTCCCCAACTCACTGGGGGAAGCTTCTTTTTTTTTTTTTTATAAAAAGGAAACACTGACAAAACCATAGGATAAGAGGTGTACAATTTCACACAATTCCCACCACCAGAACTCCGTATCCCCTCCCCTCCCTTGATAGCTTTCCTATTCTTTAACCCTCTGCGAGTATGGACCCAAGATCACAGTGGGATGCAGAAGGTGGAAATGTCTGCCTTCTATAATTACTACCCCTCCAAACATGGGCACTGACAGGTCGATCCATACTCCCTGCCTGCCTCTCACTTTCTCTAGTGAGGCGGGGTTCTGGGGAATCTGAGCTCCAGGACATATTGGTGGGGTTGTCTATCAAGGGAAGTCTTGTTGTCATCATGCTAGCATCTGGAAACTGGTGGCTGAAAAGAGAGTTAACATATAAAGCCCAACAAATTGTTGACTAATCATGAACCTAAAGGCTGGAATAGTGCAGATAAAGAGTTGGGGGGTCCATTTTGTAGATAGCTCGTAGGCATATTTTAGTTATATCCCAAAGGGCCTGTGGCTATACTACTTGTTTCTCTCTCTCTCTCTCTCTCTCTCTCTCTCTCTCTCTCTCTCTCTCTTTCACCTGAGTGAAATCTGATATGAAGGGGGATCCAAGTTATCATCTGGGAAGATGTTGCCATGGCTAGAAAAAGGACCAGAAAACTGGATCAGGGAAGAGAGTAACTCCCAAACATGGGAAAGGTGTATAAATATTGTTGACTGTAAACCCCATAGATTGGATGTGATCTGGGGCCCATATTCAGCTTAGGAGCCTGTGCGACCTCGGCATCCCTGTAGGTCTGAACTCATATTCTGTGGTCATGAGTAGGAACATTCCAAGCTGCCCCAATATTAGGACCCATCTTCCTCAGGTCTGTAGCATAGAGTATGTTGTCCAGTCTCCCTTCTCTACTGTTGTTGATCCAAATTTAGAGAAAGGTCCTATGGGGGCCCACAAAGGGGTCTGTTTTGTTGTTCCTGATAGAGATGACCTATAACAATGGAGAGAGGGTTTATTCGAGGTCTAGGCCCATCATGTCTGTTTGGGAATCTCAGGACTTTGGGGATAGGGATGGAGGGAAGTTTTAGTACTTTGTTGGTTTTTTTTGTTTTGTTTTGTTTTGTTTTTCTCTCTGTCTCTCTTTCCTTTCCTTCCTCTTACTATTAGAAAAAAAATTAGATTGGAATGATGAAACTTTGACAGAGAAGTTTTAAAAAAATATTTTAAAGCAGATTTATTTCTAGTATAGTGCACAGCGCAGCAATTCAATTTATGGAAAATTTCTTTTGTTAAAGTCTCTTTTCTTGTAATATATCTCCAATGTATTTAACAACACATGTGCTTTATCTCTTTCATAAACCAACTAATAATTTACCATCTGAATGGACATTCTTACATTTTTACCTCAACCCTGGAGTGATCTAGTTGGAATCACCCTTCAGTGTCTAGGGAAGTCCAGCTTTTTGACACAATACCGACTCAACTGCAGTATATTTTAAAAACTGAAAAATTTGAATTAGGAATCTGTAATGATTCTTATACCTGGACATTAAACTCATAGACAGTGCAAAGTAATTGTAATTTACCCTTATTATTGTATATATGACCTTCACTTTCCTTTAGTCACTAAGATGTAGTTCCTTTAAATAGATATTGACAACTGACTCTGCATTCAGTGATAACTATTATGTATATTCCTCTCTAATCTTCCTCAGGTAGAAAAGATAGAAATAGGGCAGGAGAAATAGCATAGTGGTTATGCTGAGGCTCCAAAGGCCCATGTTTAGTCTTTTGCTCCACCATAAGCAAGAGCTGAGCAGTGCTCTGGAAAAACATGCATATAAAAATACCTTCTTTCTAAGGATGCTTAAAGGGTCAGGTTGTGACACACCTGGCTAAACGCACACATTACAATGCTGAGGACCTGGGTTCAAGTCCCTGGTCCCCACCTACAGTAGAAAGCCTCATGACTGGTGAAATAGGGCTGCAGGTATCTCTCTGTCTCTTCCCCATTTTAGCTCCATCTTCCTTCTCAATGTCTCTCTGTCTCTACCCAATGATAAATAAATAAAAATTTAAAAAATAAAGATGTTTAAAAACATTTATGGATCTTGCTTGGGAAATAGAAGGTTCTTTGCCTTAAGGAATATGGTCAAGAAAATCTGAATAATGTATAAAATTGAAGAGCCAAAAGGAAAAAGAGTCACCAAAGAGCATAAAAAGGAGAAGGCAAGAAGGTAATCCAAGACAAACCAAACCAAGAAGCAATCATATTCCATGACATGGGAAACCCCCCACAATAAAAACTTTGACAAGAAACAATACCATTTCTGATAAGAATTTTTGGGAAAATGAACCCTCTATAAATACAGTGACTCTTGCTAGTAAGAATGGCCTCTACTATTCAAGATAAATAAGGAATTCATCATTAAAATTGAACCACTATGAATTCTTTAAATTGGGATTCATGCTTTAATCTCAATCCTTATTTATTTTATTCTTACAAGAAATAAAAACATGTAGAATATAATTGGAAGATAATACCCAGCTCTAAAATTTAGGTTCAGAATTTAAAGAATTTTACTTCTTTTGTTTTCTAACAAAGAGACATTTAGTACACTATTATAAATCAGACCAGTCCTTTCTTAAATGTGAATGTTTAGAGGAAAAGGCCAAAGGCATTTTGGTTCCAGATCACTAAGAACAGATATTTTATTTGCTTTTCTATTTTCTTTTCATCTTTATGTGATTTCCTTCAATTATGCACCATATTTTTTCTTCAAATATTTTTTCTTCAAAACAATGCTGCCTTGTGGTAATCCCTAGATGCATCATGTTTTCAACTTGCTGTTTGATGCCATCTGTTTAACACAACAGAAAAAAATTAGGATTCCTATCATGTCAATTGAATTTCATCTGACTTCCCCTCCCAAAAACTATATTGCCTTTTTCTATTGGACAAAAACCATGGGTTTTAAATCCTTTAGTTTCATATGTGAAACACATGTTTTACGTTAGTAGAAATGCTATGTGCTTATTAACGTCACTGTCCCGCCTCTTTTCTGGTAAACAGACTGTCTTCTCACAATTCCAGACCACCTAAAAAGTTCAAGAAGATTAAATATATAAGCATCGCAGTCAGCATAATCTCACAGAGAACTCTCGACTTGCATGCCATCACACCACCCACCTATGTTCTTAAAGGACTCATATAAGCTTTCATTTCAAAAACAGATAGACTAATGTGAATTGAATTACTTCCCTCAAAATTTATATACAGAAGTTCTAACTCCTGAAATTTCTGATTTTATATACAGACAAGATCTTAACAAATGTAATCAAGTTAAAATGTAGTCACTAGACTGGAACTGATCTAATATGAATATGTCCTTCTGGAACAGGACAGATTTAGACACAGACCTACATGCATGTGCTCTTAAATATGCTCATTGACAAACCAAGGAGAGAAGGATGAAACAGCATCATCTCACTGGCCCCAAAAGGAGCCAGTGTTGTCATCAACTTCATTTCAGACTCCTGGACTCTTAAATCATAAATAAATTTATGTTATTTAAACCACCTAGTTTATAGCAGAAGCCCAAGGTAACAAAATATATTATGTTGTAAAGCTACTTAACCAAACTGTATTAAAGATTAAAGAAAATATGTCAAATGTCTATATTGTTCCATGGGATACTCAGTTTCAGTTAAAAATTGAACTTGAAAAGCAACTCATTCTTTCAAGTGAAATACACTTCAACTTTCGTTACAGTGTGCATAGACAGAATAGTTACCTAGGACTGAACACTTTTTTTTTATTTCTTTGTTGGGGGTTAATGGTTTACAGTCAACAATACAATAGTTTGTACATGTGTAATATTTCTCAGTTTTCTACATAACAATTCAACACCCACTTTGTCTTCCTCTGCCATCATGTTTAGGACCTGTAGCCTTCCCCAACCAACACCCCTACCCCAAAATCTTTTACTTTGGTGCAACACACCAACTCCAGTTCAAGTTCTGCTTAGTGTTTTCCGCTTCTGCTCTTGTTTTTCAACTTCAGTCTATGAGTGGAATCATTCCATATTCAGTCTTCTTTTTCTGACTTATCTTACTTAAAATGATTTCTCTAAGTTCAATCCAAGATGAGGTGAAGAAGGTGAATTCACCATTTTTAATAGGTGATTACTATTCCATTGTGTATACATACAGACCACGTCTTGCTCAGCCACTCATCTGTTCTTGGACACCTGGGTTGCTTCCAGGTTTCACTATTACAAATTGTGCTGCTATGAACATAAGTATACACAAATCTTTTTGCATAGGTATGTTTGGTTCCTTAGGATATATCCCCAGGAGAGGAATTGCAGGATCATAGGGCAGGTCCATTTCTAGCTTTGTGAGAGTTCTCCAGACTGCTCTCCATAGGGATTGGATCAATTTACATTCCCACCAGCAGTATAGGAGGATTCCTTAGTCCCCACAACCTCTCTAGCATTTGTTGGTGCTGTCTTTTCTGATGTATGACATTCTCACAGGAGTGAAATGGTATCTCACTGTTGTCTCTGACAATGGCTTGGAGTATTTTTTTTATGCTTTTCTGCCTTTTGGATCTTTTCTGTGATGAATATTCAGATAATATCCTCTCCCTATTTTTGGATGGGGTCATTTGTTTTCTTGTTGCTGAGTTTGTTGAGCCCTTCATATATTTTGGTTATTAGCCCTTGTCTGATGTATATGGCATGTGAAGATCTTCTCTCATTAGATAAATGATCTCTTTATTTGGGTGGTGTTTTCTTTTGCTGTACAGAAGCTTTCTAATTTAATGTAGTCCTATGTGTATGTTTTTGTTTTAGTCTTTGTAATTGGATTCATATCACTGAAGATGCCTTTAAAAATTAGATGAAAAAGAGTTCTGCCAACATTTTCTTCTAAGTATTTGATAGTTTCTGGTCTAACATTGAAGTCCTTACTTTCATAGTTAGCTTTGGAGTGACTGAGAGAAGTGTAATAGGAAGTAGGTGAGGAGGGTATCTAGGTCTAAACAGAAACTATTTCATTAGGTACTTTAAGGTGTCTTTTTAGGTCTTTCTACTTGCTTGTTTCATTTATTGACTCAGTGAAAACTATTGTGCACTTATGCTTTAAGGTATACATTTTGCCCTAATTTATGGATACATGGGTACCTCTGCCCTATCTCATGGGACCTGGTCTATATCTAGGTTTGAGGCTTTGTTGGGACGTGGACCACTTGAAATGGAATTAAGGAGTCCTATGAGAAAAGAAAGGTCTCACCCAAGTAATGATGCTGAAGGGTTGACATTCCACACCTGAAGTTTCTGGACACATTTAGGAACTTAATTCAATTTTAAAGCAAGAATCTCTAGCCTCCGTTATGCTGTTGTATTCCTTTCTCCCTGCATTCTCAGTTCTCAAATTCTTTAGCCCTGAAAGTACAGTTTGGGTTGGAATTGTTTTTTTTTAAATCTAGAAAGAATCTAGAGAACTTTGCAAACTCTTCTCAAGTGGTTCAAACACTCTTTTTAGTTTATAAGAAAGATGGCTGTCCATATTTTCAGTATGAGATGGTAACTGTAGATGAGGTGATATTTATTCTAAACCAAATGACTCCAGTGAACTGAGGTGTGCAAACTGCTTATTTTAAATCGAGGCAATCAGAAAGAGAAGGGCTTAATTCTATCTCCTTCAGATAAAACCTGTTTACTCACTTAGCACTACAGGACCAAGTTGTAATAAAAGAATTTGAGAGATAGAGAAAGAGAGAGAAGCCAGAAAATTAAACATCAATATTTTTTATCCCAATGACAATGACAGAATGTGGATACAGGCAATGACAGTCCATGGGTTTGATACCAATGTCCAAGTTACTATTGACTATGAGCATAAGTGAGTATGGAACCTCCTATTCCACATTAAATAGTCAGACTTGGAAAGGATATTAGGTTTACCATGGCTATGTCAAAACTTGGAGGAGTCTTATAACTCTGATTCCCTAGTTGTAAAATATAAAGTGAGAGGGCAGAAGCAGATAGGTGCTTTCTGCCTGGATACATGATCCCTCAGAAATATTGACTAGTCTTTCAGAGAAGTAGCTCAACATCACACTTTTTATAGCTAATTGATTTCATTAAGTTTTTTCTTTTTATTACTCCTCAATCTGAGATGCTCTCTGTTCTTCTCCTCCACTTGAAAAATTCTTACTTATCTTTGTGGCTTCAGTTAAAATATTATTTATGCCTAAAAGTCTTTCTTGACCCTCTGTCCCCTCGTTTTGTTTGTTTGTTTGGTTGGTTTTGTTTTTTTAGTTTTTGCCCCCTCTTTTAAACTAAATGCACTGCTACTAGAGCATCTTCAGGGCAAGCTCTGGAAGGCAGAAGGCCTGCTTTGTCCACCCCATGCCCACCACTCCATTAGCCACCAGAGAGGTGTTGTAGAGGAGGAGAACACACCGCAGTGGGGGTGAGCATGCAGAGTGATGACTCTGGACACTATGGCAGAGGATAGTGCCTTTAATAAAGAAAAAGGCAGGGTTTATATGGGGTAAAAAGAAGCCAGGTGCTTGGGCAAGGTTCCAGGGTAACAAACTCAATAGGGGCAAACATTTGACAGCAAGAACCAATCAGATAGTTTTAGACTCTAGCTTCCTTCTAACAACTCCAGCTCTTGATTTCCTCTTACCCAGGGCATGGGACTTAAGAATGAGGAAGGGGCTCTTTGGGTTTATCCACATTCCTTTGAGCAAATCAGGTTTATCCAGACCAGGTAGAGGAGGAATGGTTGCAGCCTCTGGGTATAACAAGATGGAGGTCAGGGAGGGGTGGGGAAGCTTATAGGTGAATATCTTCCATCCTTACAGAGAGGTATCGGGGTTCCAACCAGGTTCAAACCACCATGTCCCCACAAGCATCTGCAACACTAAGTACTGATTCTTAAAGACTGTCTTCACATTTTTCTGATTAGTGATTGTCTATCTTTTTGCTCGTTGATAAATTACATGAAGGCAATGATCCTCTTTATTTTTCAAACCATTTGGAACAAGCGCTTACCACTTATGAGTCAACATAGAGATATTTGATTTTGTTTTCAGTCTATTAGAAAGAATAGAAATTATGAAATAGTTTATGCATGTAGTGTCCTCTTCGATATTAACTAAATATGCACTTGTATATTATTACATAATTTGAATCAATCTTTATATACTAACCACATATCTTGAATAACTTTGTTTTAATTCAGCTATAGGGTTTTGTTTGTTCTTCCTCAGTCCTACTTTCTCCTCCTCTGTTCCATTAGCTATTCCAGGACAGCACTTTCTAAAATTCTAAAGTTCTTTCTGCATCAAAAGTTTGGGAATTTTTGCTGTGCATGTTTATTTCTAGAAACTGTGCTTGCAGGAGTTCCAAAGTCTCTGGCTTCAGCATCAGGGTCATGGGAAAAGCCTAACTGTTGAGATTTTGAAGCACTGCAGTGAGTATGCATAAATTCTCCACTGCTAATAGTATTAGAGCCCATCTTTGATTGCCTTTTCTAGAATACACTCTAAAATGGGTAGCATCAATACTCAACTACTTCTAGTATGTTTGCTTTCCTTTGGAATTTCCTTCCATTTTTCTTAGTAGCAACAATTTCTTTAGAAGAACAAGTCATCAAAGAAAGCACTGACACATGACCAAGGTTAGGACTAAGACAACATATCTCCTGTAGGCATATTTAAGTCTCCAGGCCCCATTTACTCAGAACAAACCTACAGCTCAATCGGAGAACACCCAGGAAGAGAACATGTTTGAGAGAAACAAATAAATTTTAAGTGCGCCTGTGCTCCAGAAAGAGAACAATGTCAGCTTTTAGAAATTTATATTGCAGGTGATCTTAAGCAAGATTCTAGAATTGAACATTAAATAACCAATTGCAGGACACAGGGAACATCACATCTTGCCTTGGCCCCAAAGAATTTTGTTAAAAATCAAGATATGTCAAACTTGAAACCCTGTATCAGATAGATACTAAAAAAGATTGTCATTTTAATTTCTGTAGGGCATTTGACCAAGTTTATTCTTACATCATTAGGAAACAGATCGTAAAGTGAGAACTATTTTAAAACACTGTTAAGTGGATTCCAGATTTGATGGGACAAATATATTAAAATGAATTGCTTAGTTGTTTTTTTTAAATAGTGACTCCTTTCATATGTCAGTTCTTTTTTTTAAATATTTATTTATTCCCTTTTGTTGCCATTGTTGTTTTCATTGTTGTAGTTACTATTGTTGTTGCTGTTGATGTCGTCGTTATTGGATAGGACAAAGAGAAATGGAGAGGAAGGGAAGACAGAGAAAAGGAGAGAAAGATAGACACCTGCAGACCTACTTCATCACTTGTGAAATGACTCCCCTGCAGGTGGGGCTCGAACCCGGATGCTTAAGCTGGTCCTTGCCCTTTGTGCCACCGGATGCTTAAGCTGGTCCTTGCGCTTTGTGCCACCTACGCTTAACCCGCTGCGCTATCACCTGACTCCCCATGTCAGAGTTCTTATCCTGCTGCAGCAGCAAACGCCAAAGTGGGAGTATAAACATGGTGGTTAATAGAATCAGGATTAATATTTAATAGGCAGTAAATAGTATAGCCAACTTTCCGCAGACTCATGATTTAGGACACATGTCTAAATGGTAATTTTTGCTATCTAATCTATAAGCTAGTTTCGAAAAATCAGAAAATATGAGCCAGGTGGTGGTGCACCTGGTTGAGTGCACATGCTACAATGCATGAGAACCCAGGTTTGAGCCTCTGGTCCTCACCTGCAGGGGAAAAGCTTTGAAGGTAGTTGAGTAGTGCTGTAGTTGTCTTCCTGTCTCTCTCCGTCTCTATCTCCCCCTTTCTCTCAACTTCTAGCTGTCTCTATCCAATAAATAAAGATAATAAATTTTAAAAAGAGAAATCAGAATATAAAAACAAAAGAAGAAAAACTACAAATGTGTTAATTATTAGAACTAGTGACCAAAAAAAAAAAAAGAAAGAAATGTAATTCTTTCCAAGATATTTGTGGGACTACATTTTCTTGCTCCCTTAGAAGTGACACATGGTCTTGTGATTTTTCTTTGAACAAAAAAATAGCAGCAGTGTGGTGCAATGTGTATCAGTTGTCCAATTTTCTTTTTTTTTTTTTTTTGCAGACCTCAATGCATCTCTGAGTGTGTGTCATGCACAACTCCCTTCTTTCATAACCTGCATTTGGTATGTAGCATGATCCAGAGCTCAACATTTTCTTCTTTCTATTTTTCATATATTGACTTAACTTTCATTAATAAACTATGGAATAAACTATTCCATAAACTATGGAATTTGGAAGAGTATAACTTCGTACCTCTGCATGCGTATAAAAGTCAGCACACCCACCAACAAATTCTCATTGTCAACATATATATAAAACCTCTCCACTTATTCTCTGCACTGCCATTTCCTGTTTCCTCTGTTCCTGTAGTCACTATAGTTTTAGCAGAACCTGAGTTAGTCACCTGTTTAGTCTCCTTTCTTTTTTGGAGAATTCATTTGTTTTTGTTATTTATACTCCACATACGACAGAAATTGTCTTTCATTTCTTACTTAATTCACATAGCATAATGACCTCAAAGTCCATGAATTTTGTTCCAAACGGTATGTTCTATATTTTTATTACTATTATTATTTTTATTATTATTATTGGTGGTGCTAGGACCTACCATATGCATGGATCTGCCACTTCCAAGACATATTTTTCTTTTCATTTCAGACACAGAGAGAAAAAGAATGTGAGACAAAGAGAGATAAGGACACCATAGCAATGTTCCAACATTCATGAAATGTCTCTAATGCCATGGCCCTCCCATGTTGTACTAAGGCTATATCTCCAGATTTAGGGAATGTGTGAAAAATTCTAATTTTCTAGACATATTTCTACATTGGTTAATAGCTACTGTTTCCATTTTTGGCAGTCTAATTTTGCCATCAATTTGTGTAACTAGTATGTTTAAACATTCAATCACAGTTATGCACTATTGTATTTATTTCTTTGTTATTCAGTTAGTGACCTTTTTCATTACTCTACTGTTATTCTATATTTTAGTTATTCCATGTGAACTCTAGATATAGTAAGTGTATTTGTTTTTATTACATATTTCACATGTATACTTCTGTTATACATTTATATTATGATTTTTCCATGCTGTCATTTTCTATTTTAGCTAGAAAAATATAAGGCTTTTCCTGTGACTTATATTGGAGGGACACTTTATAATGTCTTCTCAAATTTCAAATGAAACATATTAATTTCCTGTAATATTTTCATCACCTTATTTTTACATGTTTGCTTTTAGTCCATCTAAAATATGATTTACTACGGAGTAGAGTGGCACAGCGGAAGTGTGCTGGGCCCATAAAATTTACTTACTAACATTGACCGTAGTAGAACTTTTTTTTCTCTGCTTCCCTGAAAGAAAAGATCTAAGATAAAACACGAAGCAGTAATTTAGTACAATTTTAATCTTAATTAGCAAAAAGTTAAGACATATACAAAAACTGAAATAATAATTCTACTACATTTTTTGTCCCTTAGACCACGTCTAAAATGATTGGCTCTATGTTTTACATTTTTATTGGAATGCTAGAAAAATAAAAACTAGGGAAAAGCAGCCAGAATATTGATGGCTCTGGAAACCCTACTTTTTAATAATAATTCAAAGAATGTTTTTTCAAGAGGTTTATATTGATAATGAAAATTGTACTCACACATACGAAGGGCTGACATAAACAAGAACTACATTAATTATGTGTGGTGCTAGAGACCAGCAATTGGTACACTTGACTTTTGAATGCTTACGTCACTTAAGTAAAAGACTGAGTGTCCAGTCAATCTTTTCCAAAATAAGCTGTTGGTATTCACATTCCTGAAGGTGTTTGAACAGTGATTTAATGTATTTTATCAGCAAGTGTATAGAGAGGATCTTTGTCTGAGTTGGATGTCGGAACAATGATTTTTAACATCCCTTTCAAATTTTAAGACTTTATGACTCCACACTATGTTGGATATGCCTGAAGAAAAAATAGTTTACTAAGTAGCCCTTGTTACTTTCAAAATTTGAGGTTTGAGTTGTGAAAAATAACTTAACTCAGAGGATAAGATACACCACCCTCAGGCAGGAGCACTAACTTGGGAGTTTGGTGAAGTAACTCAGACCTTATCAACCAGTAATAAGTAGGAGAACCTTGATTAAATCACTTATCGTTCCTGAAATATAGTTTATAATTATAAAATGAAAGAGGTACACTAAAATAGCATTACCATGGGATCTAAGGATCCCATCAATGGCTAAGCTAATATAACCCCATGTTTATAATTATGTAACATAAGCTACATAACCAGTTTCCAAAAAGAAATCTATGACTATTCTAATTAACTGGTCATTTCAATGATATTATTACGATACTCCAGAAACAAAGATCAGAAATTCAGTCCAAGATTTTTACATTGATTACTAATCAAGAATATTAAAGATCTCTTTTGTACCAAGCACCATGCTAGGTATCAGAAATCAAAGATGATTAAAATGAAGTCTGATCTCTCAAAAGCTCACATTTGAGTCATTATGGAAGCCTACCAGATAATAATTTCTATACAATATAATTGTTCTTTCACAAGCACACTGTCAGAGATCTATAGCTTCTTTATAAATCTCTAAACAGTGGACCTACATATCCAAAGATTTGTCTGGCTCTACATCTTAAATATGCTTGCAAATCAAAAGGAAGACTAACTTACCATACGCACTTTATTAGGGCTGACCAATAGTTTTGTAAAGGCAAAATGTGAACAATGTCCTAAAGGTTTAAATCAAAGACTCAAGTCACTTGGTTGCCAGTCTAAGATGAAAGAAGCCTCTGGAGTTTCAATCAAGCAAACCACAAATAACTTCCATTAGTTCCTTCTAACATCTACCTCCTATGTGTTTTTCCATGATGCTGGCTTACCTAATTCTTCTTAGTATTCTTTACAATAAGTCATGTATTAAAGAATATCTTTAACGGGAGTCAGGTGATAGCACAGCGGGTTAAGCACACGTGGCACAACGCACAAGGACCAGTGTAAAGATCCCAGTTGAGCCCCACCTGCAGGGGAGTCATTTAACAGGCAGTGAAGCAGGTCTGCAGGTGTCTATCTTTCTCTCCCCCTCTCTGTCTTCCCCTCCTCTCTCCATTTCTCTCTGTCCTGTCTAACAAGGACAACATCAATAACAACAACAATAATAACTACTACAACAATAAAAAACAACAAGGGCAGCAAAAAGGAAAATAAATATAAAAAAGAATATATTTAGGGAATGGCTAATGTAAAAATAAATTTCTTTTATATGTGAAAGATTTTCTTTTTAATTTTTTATTGTCTTTATTTATTTTTTGGATAGAGATAGCCAGAAATTGAGAGGGAAAGAGGTGATAAAAAGAGACACCTTCAGCCTTGCTTCACCACTTGCAAAGCTTTCTCCCTGAGGGTGGGGACTGGGGGCTTGAACCTGGGTCCTTGTGCATTGTAACATGTGTGCTCAACCAGGTACACCACCACCTAGCCCCCTGAAAGATTCATCTTTATCTTTGGGTATTCTTCTACAGTTGGGTTTTAAATGCTAGACATGAGATTACTCTTCTCTGTGACATTTACAGACTTTCCGTAGTGTTAATATTATCAAAAGTCTGTCACAGACTGAAGAATTCGCAAGCTAAAACTAAAGTGTTCAGCTTGGTTCTATTTCCAGAGACGTGACTATAGCATAGACTGACTTGTTCTCTGGAACTCTCCTTCTGACTCTACCATTTCCCTTCTGGTCCACCTCACCTCAAAGGAGATATAGGCCTACAAGAAAGAAAGTAAAAGCATTTCATAGTCACAGGAAGAAAGGACCACCCCAGGGTAGAAACTGGGAGTCAACCCATGCTATTCAGGGGTGGGTACAATTACATTCCATATGTCTCTAAACTAGAACATCAGTTTGAAGGCATTTCAAGTATTTTCTTTCCTACACTTCTGAAACAATTATAGACTTTATAGAACCTCCAAAATAAATCCCGGAGAATAAAGCAGTAGATATATTAGAAATAGATGATAAGTACTCTATTCTGCCAGAGACCAAATGGGAAACACAAATGGGAAATAATCCAAGACTTTTGGTCACAAATAAGGTCATTGCTTTTACTAACATAGTCTACTCATGCATTCTGACCTAAGCAGGTCACTAGTTTCCAGAAGGAGAAATGGTAGGATATTTTAGACTTAAATAAGTAATGAACAGGAGAAAGAAATTTAAATATGAAAAGGATAAACTATGGAAAAACATTCGGAGGACACATAGATATTCAATAAAGGAATAATCCTTTATTTGTTCACAAAGAGAAAGTGTTGTGACATTGTGAACAACAAAATAAAACAAAAAAAAGTATGGTTATGTAATTTATTTTAGGTTCTTACCCTTGGAGTCTGATGAGCAAGGACAAATTGGTGTCAGATCCCTTCATTAGTCCTTATAAGGCAGGCTGAGCCTTATTCTTCCCAACCATCACTATAAGACTTAGAACAAGGCACAGGACAAAGTAATGATCTTCACAACCAAAGACAGTTCTGCAAAACAACATACTATGCCTATAGTTCAAGGTTCTATCAGATTCCTGGCATCAGATTAGGAGTCCCTTTGAAGAGTAGATTGTTGTCTTCAATAAAACTCCTCAGTTCTCTTTCTTAAAAGGTGTAATCATATACTTTTTATGGGAGCTACATAGTTATCTGGTCAACCAACAATTAAGGAAACATCACTCATATATTATTACAAAATTAGCATATATGTCTTCCTTTCTGAATGACTCTAAAGGCCAATACATTCTTTTTATTTATGTATATGTTTTTAAGAAATCAAGAGAGAAGGGAGTAATAGAGAGTGAGAGAGACAGAGACATACCTGCAGACCTGTTTCACTGCTGTGAAGCATTCCCCCTGCAGGCGGGGACCGGGAGCTTGAACCTGGGTCCTTGCACATTGCAACATGTGTGATCAAACAGGTTCACCATCACCTGACCCTGAGGCTAGTACATTCTTCAAAGAAAAAAAAAAAGTTAAATGTGCTTCCAAAAAAAACCACAATGAATAGTACATTATAGGGCTCAGTTAGTCCTGAATTGAAATTCATTTACTAAGTTTGGGAACATAGAGTTAGCCTGTCAAAGACAGAATTGTTCTTATCTATAAAGTGAAAATAGATTTCCTTGTTGGAAGTTACATGAAATTGTGTGTATTATGCAATCACTTCATAGAGTCTGATGGTATAGGAAATTGACCTGCAATGTGCTTAATCAGGTGTGCCACCACGGGTTGGAAATAGATCTGTAAATGGAGGGTAGTATGGTGGTAAAGTCTACTAACTGCCACAATTGGCTGAGCTACCATCACTGGGACTACAGGATTTGAACATTTACATTTGATCCTTATCTTTAGCCACACAACATTTCAAGAATAACTTCCTAAAATGATCATGGAAACAATGACATATTTGATTCTGACCACCACATTGAATAGTTCATAATCTGGTCAGAGTCTCTTCAATCAAAGCTGCCTCAAAATTTTAGAATGAATCTCCATCACCAGTACAGTTACCAAGTATCTCCACATGCTTGAGGAGTTCAACTGGGATGAGAGAGCAGGGGTACCATGAGGTTCCAAATGGCCTTGGACATTTGTGTCTTTATTTTTGCCACCTGGGATGTCATTGGGGCCTAGAGCCAGCATGACAGCTTCACCATTCTTGGGAGTGGGGAAGGAGCCTTGCTTTTTCTTTTTTCTTTCTGACAGAGACAAAGATAACTAGAGGGGAAGAAAGAGGAGGAGAGAGATGAAAAAAGAGAAAGAAAAATGTCTGTAATGTATTTTATCTCAGCTACTAGAAGGTAAAAAATATAGCATCTTAATATTCATTTCATCTCAAAAATAGGCCAAAGCCTGGGTTTTATAAATCTGAACACTTCACAGCTAAGTCCTGAATGTTTAGCTTTCTTATCAGAAAAACAGGCCATTCTCAAATTAAAAACCAAGCAGGGGGCAGGGGCCAGGATGATATCCCATTGGGTTAAGTGCACATGGTGCAAAGCTCAAGGACCAGCACTAGGATCCTAGTTCTAGCCCCTGGTTCCCCACCTGCAGGGGGATCGCTTCATAAGCAGTGAAGCAGGTCTGCAGGTGTCTATCTTTCTCTCCTTTCCCCCTCTGTCTTCCCCTCCTCTCTCGATTTCTCTCTGTCATATCCAACAACAGCAATGACAACAATAACAGTGACAACAATGGCAACAAAATGGAAGAAAATGGCTTCCAGGAGCAATCAATTCACAGTGCAGGCACCAAGCCCCAGCAATAACCCTGGAGGAAAAAAAAAAAAAAAAAAGAGAAAGGAACTCTTATGACTAGCAATGTAGAGGGTTCAATGTGTTACTCTTTGACCCCACCCAGGCAGATTTCAAAATCTCTACTTTCTGACTTGAAACCAACTTATTCAAATAGTTCACTTAGCTATCTCTCCTTTGATATGGGACCAAAATCCTAAGTTCTTAAAAATGTTAGTGTTGGGGCCGGGCGGTGGTACACCTGGCTAAGCACACATGTTACAGCGCAAAAGGAGCAGGGTTCAAGCCCCTGTCCCCACCTGCAGAGGGAAAGCTTCGCGAGTGGTGAAGCAGGGCTGCAGGTGTCTCTCTGTCTCTCCTCCCTATCACCCCTTTCCTTCTCAGTTTCTGGCTGTCTCTATCCAATAAGTAACTAAAGGTAATTTATATAAAAAAAAATGTTAGTGTTTATTTTCCAGAAATTTCCAACCACATAGTTTGTAGTCTCCTTGCACTCTCTTCATAGCTTTTAAGGCATTAGGACTTTCAATAAGTGTCTGTTGTTGCATTTAAGTAATCAGACTACAACAGTGAACTACATTACATGTGTGGCCACCGACACAGAATGCTTTAAGCAAGAGAAAAGACTTTTCATGGCTGAATATTAACTTGTTTGAAGATTTAAGTGTAGTGGGAGAAAAACTGTCAGGCCACTCTGGATATAAAGTGGCCTATAGCAAAATCAGCTCCGAAGCCAAATAGTGCTCTGATACAATAGGGTTTGTTTTTTTCATTTGGTCTGTTTCTTTTTATTTTATAAAAAAGTATAATTAGAGAGCAGAAGATACTTGGCAGGGGGGTGCATCTGGTGTTGGCTCACCGGGTTAAGATCACATTAGTATGAAAGCGCAAGGACCTGTGCAATGATCCTGGTTCAAACCTCCAACTCCCCACCTGCAAGGGGGGACGCTTCAGAGGCAGTGAAAAAATGGCCACAGGAGCTGTGGATTTATAGTGCAGTCACTGAGCCCTAGTGATAACCCTGAAGGCAAAAAAAAAAAAAAAAAAAAAAACCTTCACTGAGGCTATCTTAGTAACATATTATCTTTATTTTTTTACTTATTTTATCGGAGACAGATGAAAAAAACAGCTCATTATTAACTTAGGGATCCAACCTGGGACCAGGAACTTTAAGTATCCAAGTTCTATGCTCTGACAATGAGCACTTACCCTGTTCAGCAGAACATTAGTAGATGAGAAAATAAGATCACAAAAATAATAATTTATTTTTTAAACAAATTATTAGGGTCCAGGCAGTGGTTCATCATTTAAGTATACACAGTACACTGTGCAAGGATGCAGGTTCCAAGCCCCTGGTCTCCATCTGCAGGGGGGGAAGCTTCTCGAGTGGTGAAGCAGTGCTGCAGGTGTCTCTCTATTTTCTCCTCCCCTCTCAATTTCTCTCTGTCTCTAGCTTCTGACTTATCTCACTTAACATGATTTCTTCAAGCTCCATCCAAGATGGGGTAAAGAAGGTGAATTCACCATTTTTAATAGCTGAAGGGTATTCCATTGTGATGAATCAATATAATGATTAATTAATTTCCAATTAGAATAGGGAGAAAATACAAGTTTTGAGGTATCATGAAATTATAGTATCATGAAATCTGCCTTCAAAAACAGATTAAGCAACTTAATATTCTCACCAAGATGTGTCACTGCATCCTGAATTATTCATAATATTAAGGTGGACCCACCTGGAATATGGTAAATAGAATAAAACTACCCCTGATCCTCCAATGGCAAGGCATTTCATTCATCTTTACTGTTTTCATTTTTGCTGAAGACTATTTTCATCTAGTACTGGGATATAGAATACCAAAAAAAAAAAAAAAAGGGTCCTACCACATTTGTCTTAGGGGTGAAACTAGATGGAATATCTCTATTGCCATTGCTTCTTAAGCTTCCAGATGTAAAGAGTGCCACATGTTGCCCAGCTGTTTTCTTTTATTTATTTATTTATTTATTTATTTATTTATTTATTTAAAAAAGGAGACATTAACAAAACCATAAGATAAGACGGGTACAACTCCACACAATTCCCACCACCAGATCTCCGTATCCCATCCCCTCCCCTAACAGCTTTATTATTCTTTATCCCTCTGGCAGTATGGACCCAAGGTCATTGTGGGATGCAGAAGGTGGAAGGTCTGGCTTTTGTAACTGCTTCCCCACTGAACATGGGCATTGACAGGTCAATCCATACTCCTAGCCTGCCTCTCTCTTTCCCTAGTAGGGTGGGGCTCTGGGGAAGCAGAGCTCCAGGACACATTGGTGGGAAATCTGGTAGGCATCATGGTAGCATCTGGAACATGTTGGCTGAAAAGAGAGTTAACAAACAAAGCCAAACAATTGATAAACAATCATGGACCTAAAGGCTGGAATAGTACAGATGAAGTGTTTGGGGGTGGGGGTCCTCTATTTTGTAGATAGCTAGTAGGCATATTTTAGTTATATTTCAAAGGGCCTGTAGCTGTACTAGTTTTTTTTTGTTTTGTTTTGTTTTGTTTTGTTTTTTTCTCTGAGCCTAAAGTCTGATGTGCAGGTGGATCCAAGTTATTATTTGGGGAGGTGATTTCATGGCTGGAAAAGGGACAGAAACCTGGGTCAGGAAAGAGAGTAGCTCCCTAATATGGGGAAGGGGTATAAATATTGTTGATTGTAAATCCCATCAATTTGATTTAGTCTGGGGCCCATATTCAGCTTAGGATCTTATGTGGCCTCTGCATCCCTAAGGATCTGAGCTCACATTCTGTGGTCATAAGTAGGAACATCCCAAGCTGCCTTAATATCGACCCATCTTCCTCAGGTGTAGCATAGAGTATGTTGTCCATCCTCCCTTCAGAGGATGGAATATTCTCTACCATTGTTGATCCAAGTTGAGGGCAAGGTCCTATGGGGGCCCACAAAGGGGTCTATTTTGTTGTTCCTGATAGAGAAGACCTGTAAAAATGGAGAGAGGGATTTATTTAAGGTCTAGACCCATCATGTCTGTTTGGGAATCTGAGGACTCCCCAATTAGGGCACCAGCTGATGGTGTGGCCTGATAGTGACTAAAGAGTCCTCATTAAAGTATGCCAGTCTCTTGCCCTTATTCAGCTTTTGCAGTCCTTGCTTTGATAAAGTTAGCTTTGGAGTGAGTGAGAGAACTGTAATGGGAAGTAGATGAGAAGGGTATCTAAGTTTAATTAGATACTGTTTCATTAGGAACTTTATACTGACTCACTGAAGACTATTGTGTACTTTTGCTTTCAGGTATATATTTTGCCCTAATTTATGGATACATGTGAACATATGCTCTATCTTATGGGACCTGGTCTATATCTAGGTTTTGGGACTTTGTTAGGAAGTGAACCTCCTGGAATGGAGTTAGAGAATACTATAAAAGGAAAGGTCTCACCCAAGTAATGAGGGTGAAGGCTTGACATTCCATGCCTGACATCTCTGGACACAGTCTGAAGTGAAGCATGCTGAGGTGGTACTCGTTGCATTGATTAGGTTGGGATCCATGGATGGAATATCATTTTGTATGAATTGAGAGAAGCATGCAGGAAAGTGCACCCCATATCTAAGGTTCCAGGACTGGGGGAAATATAGGCTCTATAGTGGAAATGTGAGGTTATTGCTGCCTTAGGGTTCAAGAAGACAATAGGTAGTTATTGTTATAATCACATTATTTGGTAATTGGGTTAACTTTGAAAATTCCCTTTGTTATGATTTGCTATATAATACCCAACACCACCATAATTTAGTTCCTTTGACATTATTTGTATATAGCTGTGCCACTGGTTGCTTCTGTTCTCCCTGGTCTAGGCTTTTGAGAGAGTCAACACATCAAAGACTCAGCCTATGTATTAAAAAGACTCAGTCTGTGATTTAAAAAATTTGAGACATACAATTTCCCCCCCTCATATTAATTAAATAGTGATTTATATGACTACAAATTGATAGAAGTGTACACAAACACCATTCCCACCACCAAAAGACTGTCTCATCCCACCCACCCCTCACCCACCCCACCTCCCCGGAAATACTAATATCCACACTCAACCTAACTCCAGGGTTTTTACTTTGGTGCCCTACTCCAGATTTATTCAAATCCTGCTTTGAGTTTCCCTTTCTGTTATTCTTTCTCAGCTTCTGTTGATGAGTGGGATCATCCCATACTCATCTTGATCTTTCTGACTTAGCTCTCTTAACATAATTCCTTCTAGCTCTGTCCAAGATGGATCAGAGAAGGTGGGTTCATTGTTCTTGATAGCTGCATAGTATTCCATTGTGTATATATACCACAGCTTTCTCAGCCACTCATCTGTTGGGCACCTGGGTTGCTTCCAGATTTTAGCTATTATGAATTGTGCTGCTATGAACATTTTACATGAGGTGTAAAAATATCTTTTTGATTGAGTGTTATGGAGTCCTTGGGGTATATTCCCAAGAGAGGAATTACTGGATCATACGGAAGGTGCATGTCTAGCCTTGTGAGAGTTCTCCAGACTGCTCTCCACAGAGTTTGGACCAATTTGCATTCCCACCAGCAGTGCAGAAGGGTTCCTCTGTCTCCACAGCCTCTCCAGCATTTGTTGCTGCTGTCCTTTTTGATGTATGTCATTCTCACAGGGGTGAGGTGGTATCTCAATGTTGTCTTTATTTACATTTCTCTGACAATCAGTGACCTGGAGCAATTTTTCATGTGTTTGTTAGCCTTTTGGATCTCCTCTGTAGTGAATGTTCTGTTCATATCTGTTGTATGCTTTACATTGGTTTGTTCTAGCTCTCCCCCTGCCAAGAAAATTGGTTCAGTCCTGCTAGTTTTTGCGGGCCCGCTTGTCCCCGCCCTGAGGAACCCCGAGAGAGTTCGAGAGTTCTTGGCGCTGTCACAGGGGAAGGAGGCAGGAGAGTTCTGTTTGGTGATTAGTTTGGGTTAGTTTATGAATCGTTGTTCCTGAATAAAGAAATACAGCTTCCCTGCCCAGCCATGTGTCCGCGAGTCTCTGTCTACCGCCGCGATGCTAGCCCGGCCAGCTGGAGCCCCTGAATTTTAACAACACATATTCTCTGCCCATTTTTGGATGGGGTCATTTGCTTTTTTTGTTGTTAAGTTTGCTGAGCTCTTTGTATATTTTGGTGATTAGTCTCTTGTCTGATGTATGGCATGTGAAGATCTTCTCCCATTCAGTGAGAGGTCTCCTTGTTTGTGTGATAGTTTTTGGCTCCAGCTGTTTACATGTTTTCTCTAACCACAGCTCTCTTTTAAGTAACATTTTTCTCAATTTTATTTTCTAATGCTGTTCTAAAAATTGCCAGCTGTCAACATGAACAATAATAATTCTTTTCTGGTTTTTGTTTAAGGTGCCATACACAAATAAGAATATCTCTTAATCCCTCAGATATATTAAATTATTCTTATTATGATTTTTAATATTTATGTATTTCCTTTTGTTGCCCTTGTTTTGTTGTTGTAGTTATTGGATAGGACATAGAAAAATGGAGAAAAGAGAAGAAGACAGAGAAGGGAAGAGAAAGACACCTACAAACCTGCTTCTGCTTGTGAAGCGACTCCCCTGCAGGTGGGGAGTCAGGGCTCCAATGGGATCCTTGCGTGGGTCGTTGCGCTTCACTCCATGTGCGCTCAACCCGCTGTCTTTAATCAGATAAATATTCTACCCTCCAGTCTTGGGAAACTGGCCTTAAAGATGTTCAATAGTCCTTTTCTCTTCCAAAGATGATATGAAGATAGAAATGACTGAGCAGAAAATGTTTCCCTAATTGGAAAGTTTGCTTGACCACAGTATACATTGTCCCAACCCTGTGTACATTTGAATGTGGTTCCCTCCATTCTTTCTGTGGAAATCTGGGATTGGTGAGCTTCCTTTAAGTCTGGCTCCCCAATGACTTCCATCAAAAATCTCTCCTTCAGTGAAACTCATGGATTCCTCTGAAAGTAAATATGCATTACAACCACAAATCCCTAAATTGGGAAATCCTGCCTCTTTCTCAGCCATATTTGCCTCCTCCAGTCTTTCAAACTTCTTCCCACTCTACATATATTTCCAGGGTGTCTCAGTTGTTCTTACTTTCATGAATAAATGCTGTTCTCAAGAAGAAAGAGAAATATCACTCTATCTTTGCAGCGTTCTACAGTACTAAAAGCAAAGTAAAATAATTCCTTTAAAAAAGAAATTTACCTGTATTAAGATATTACCTTGTTCATTCAATTAAAAAATATATCAGGGAGTTGAGCGGTAGGGCAGCGGGTTAAGCACAGGTGGCGCAAAGTGCAAGGACTGGAGGAAGAATCCCGGCTCCCCACCTGCAGGGGAGTCGCTTCACAGGCGGTGAAGCAGGTCTACAGGTGCCTATCTTTCTCTTCCCCTCTCTGTCCCCCCCCCACATTTCTCTCTGTCCTATCCAAAAAACAACGACATCAATAACTACAACAATAAAGCAACAAGGGCAACAAAAGGTAATAAATAAATAAAATAAAATATGTGTATGTATATGTCAACAATCTACCCACTTTTTCCCAGCTCCTTTATTGTCACCTAATTGAAATCCCCTTCCTCATATAAATGGTTATAAGATAACAAGTATAAATTAGTCTCTCTGAATTCATTCTCCACAGAGCAGCGAGAGATTTTAATCTGTTTAGGTTACAAGTCCAGTTAGTAAGATATAAAGTAGTATGAAAAATAATTTAATAAAGTTAAAAATCTTTATCAAGATTTACCATACTACAAGCCTTCTGACCTTATTCCCTATTATTCTCCTCTCTGAGTGTTTGACATAACTGAGTTTCTTTGTTTGTTGTTTGTTTTTAATCTCTGCCTCATTCTTTACCTTCTTAGGCTTCATCTATTCCTCTGCCTGAAATCTTTTCTTGGCCACCTCCTACTCATGTGTCATGCTTCGGCTTAATGCTGCTTCCTCAGAGATATCTTTTATTTACATCATAACCTAAATGAGTTATCTTGTTTTCATTCTTCATAATATCCTTTATTGTCCTTCTTGGCATTGTTATCACATGATATTATCCATATGTGGGTATGATTATTAATTCAATGCCTGGTTTTATGCGTATCACCAGTACCTGAATAATTGACAACCAAGAATGAAATAAATAAATTAGAAAAAAAGTACCACAAATCTATATTTCTCTCCACATCTCTGTCTTCTCCTCCTCACTCCATTTCTCTCTGTCCTATCCAACAACAATGACATCAATAACAATAACTACAATAATAAAACAACAAGGGAAACAAAAGGGAGTAAATAAATAAATATTTTTAAAAGCCTAGAAATTGCTATAGCATTTCTGTTTCATATTATTGTTGACTGACATACAGAATATTGAAAACAATTCAATCCTTATGTAGAGATTCCATAAGACAATCTGTTATGAGACAGACAAAAATGCTTTGGATCTATATTTGTTAAAGTCTGTCTTTTAAAACCTATTATATTTGTGGCATTTTTTGGTGCTTAGAATGTCTCTATAAATCTTCCAAATAAGTTTACAAGCTAACATAATTGAAAATTAGGTCAAAAATAAATATTTACTCACATCCAAGTGAAAACTGAGAAATATTTATCATATTTTATTAATTTTAAGAAGAATTGGACTCCTGAGGTACAAACTATACTTCTCTTTTTCTCTCTCTCTCTAGTTGCTACCAGGTTTATTACTGGGGGTGTGGTTGCTGCTTCCAGTGACCCTCCCCTTTTAAATTACTTTTTATTAAATAGGATGAAGAAAAATTGAGAAGGGGATGGGAGATAAAGAGGAAGAGAAAAAGAGACACCTGCAGTATTGCTTCACTGCTCATGAAATTTCCTCCCCTGAAGGTGGGAAGTAGGGATTCAAACTCCGACCTTCTGTATGTGATAACTTGTGCATTCAACAGAGTATGTCACTGCCTGAACCTCTACAGTCTTCCTTTCCACCAGTGTTCTCTTCACAACTCCCCTCTGCGCATCTCTCCTTCTCCCATCCCAACTTGGAGTCACAATTTTTTTTTTAATTTACTTTCACTTTTGTTGCCCTTGTTTTTTATTGTTGTTGTTATTCATGTCATTGTTGTTAGAAAGGACAGAGAGAAATGGAGAGAAGAGGGCAAGACAGAGAGGGAGAGAGAAAGACGGACTCCTGCTGACCTGCTTCACTGCCTGTGAAGCGATTCCCCTGCAGGTGGGAGGCGGGGGCTCAAACCGGGATCCTTAAGAGGTCCTTGTGCTTTGTGCCACATGCGCTTAACCTGCGGCGCTACCACACAAGTCATAGAATTTCAAAACAATTACAGCAAGACTTTTAACTAAGCACAGTCTCTTCTGAGCACAGGGTCTTGTACAATCCCACCCCATTCTCAGATCCAAGAAGTCTACCTCCTTCCTCTTTACCTTGCATCTTAAATGCAAAATGGATATAAGAACCCAGATTCTTTCTCTGTATTTAAAATATTTAAAATGGGCTAGTGGAACCACCCTATGGGTTTTGCATGCTTGAATTACTGGGTTCATTCCTCTCACCCCATACAATATAAATAGACTATAAATAATAGTAACTTCCCACCTCATACAATATAGATAACAAGATGTATAGATAAAAAAAAAAAATAGTCCATGTCTCTTCAGGTTCTACTTCATGTTCTGTAATAACAATATTTAGAAACAACAACAACAAAAATAATGCCAGTGATGCCACACATAAAGACTAGCATTTTGGGACCAGGCGGTGATGCACATGGTTTAGCGCTCACATTACAGTGCCCAAGGACCCAGATTCAAGCCCCTGGTCCCCACCTGTAGGGGTAAAGCTTCACAAGTGGTGAAGCAAGGCTGTACGAGTCTCTCTCCCTCTCTATCTTCTCCTCCCGTCTGAATTTCTCTTTGTCTCTATCCAATAACAAATAAACACATTTTCAAAAAAAGACTAACATTTTTGATTCACAGTTATACAATCGGGTTAATAAACCTGTATAAAACATGTACCACCCCCCACAAAGTCATATTTATCTAAATAATACAAACCTTTTAACAATAGAGGCAGGCTGTGAATTCTGTCATTTTTTCTTTTTCATTTACTGTATTTACTGAAAACAGATGAACCTAATGCCATTTTTAAGTTTTCTAAAATGAAAAACACCCTATATGATTCAGAATAGTATGCTTTTAACAAGATTCAGGGTGAATACAGTTCTTCTTTTATCTGTATGGACAATGACATCTCAAAATTAAAAACACATATATAATCCATCAACTTAAACTTTGTTGTTGTTGTTACTAAGTGGAGAGGAAGGTCTTCAAAGTAATTTTGAAGTTAAGAAGTGTGTACTTGTATTTGTAAGTATAATAAACGTGAATGAATGTGTCCCAAAGCCTAGAATAAGACTGGTTTGCAATAGGTGTTCAGTGAAAATTGAGTGGTGATGGGTGACAGGGTAGTTGAATGACTAACCACAATGAGCCAACACAAAGTGGGACAAAACATTGCTACGTGACATAATATAAATGGCCCTTTAAAACATGCTGAGTTAGAGAAGTCAGAAACAAACAAACAAAAATCATATAATGTATAACTCCATTTATATGAAATGCCCAGGACAAGCAACTCCATAGATGTATTAACTAAACTAGTGATGCCTGAGGCTGGAAGGAGGAATGAGAGTGACTACTAATGGGTAAGGGAAGTTTTGTATATATATATATATATTTTGTATATATATATATATATATATGCATATATATATATACATATATATATATGTATATATATATACGTATATATATATATATACATATATATACATGTATATATATATATATATACATGTATATATATATATATATTTTGTATATATATATATATATGTATATATATATATATATATATATATTATGATGATTAAAAAGCTCTGGAATTGGGGGTCAGGCGGTAGTGCAGTGCGAAGTGCAAGGGCTGGCATAAGGACCCCGGTTCGAGCCCCAGGTTCCCCACCTGCGGGTGGGTCGCTTCACAAGTGGTGAAGCAAGTCTGCAGGTGTCCATCTTTCTCCCCCCCACCATCTCCCTCTCGTCTCTCCATTTCTCTCTGTCCTATCCTACAACAATGACAGCAATGACAACAATAACAACAACAACAACGATAAACAACAAGGGCAACAAAAGGGAAAAAGTAGCCTCCAGGAGCACTGGATTCATAGCGCCGGCACAGAGCCCCAGAAAAAAAAAAAAAAAAAAAAAAAAAGCTCTGGAATTAAGAACTGGTGATGACTGCAAAACTTGGTGATGTACTAAAAATTACTAAAAATTTAAACACGTATAACTCAATGTACTAAAATTACATTGAGTTATACGTGTTTAAAAGGGTCACTAGATCCTGGGAGATAGCTCAGTCTGTTAGAGCACAGAATTTTCATGCTTGAGACCCCAAAAAACCTAAGTTCCTTCCTGATAATACCTTATGCTGGGGCTGAACAGTGCTCTGTTTCTATCTCATCCTCTCTCTCTCTCTCTCTCTCTCTCTCCTCTCTTATTTTCCCTCCCAGGAAAAAAAAAACTAAATAGATATATAAATCTTTTCAAATAAATGTCATAGTGCATGACTTGCACTTCAATTAAAAAATATTTCAAAATAAATAAACCAAGTTTGAGGAAAACTAAATAACTGGCTAGAGATAAAATAGCTAGTACTTGAGAGGTACATTATAGTTTAGAATATTTATTTCCTGTTTTGTCAAATCAAATACATTTCCAGATCAGCACAAAGCAAGATGACCCATAACCTCTTGCTAAAGAAGGCTAAATATTAGGCCTTTAGTTTGGTGAACAACAAAATAAAAACAACCACAGCTTGTGCTTGCTAGTGAGTAGTATATAAAAGTTTTCTAAGTCTCCTTTCATTTAATTCATGGGTTCATTTGTTAAAGCAGAATAAGACAAACAGCATATCTTATCTCTCTCTCTCTAAATGAAAGGAAATGAACATAGCATGAAAGCCTCCATTTCCTAACTCCTTGTTTATTATTATCCTCTTCTACCATGAGAGGCAAATATTCTTTCTTGCACTTAATTATTTTCCCAGAGGTCAGGGTGAAGTGTAAGGGAGCTGGGTAATGGAGCCATGTGGTTTTTGTCCTCTGAGGAAAAGTTAAAGGTTGAAATTCTACTCCCCTAGGATAGATAATTAATCATAATTAAAATGGTAGCCTGTCACTAGGAAAGGAAAACAGAAATATAGAATTAAGCAGATAGCACCGAGAAGGCAAAAGATTTCACTTTAAATGCAAGAGGTTTTATTTAAAACAAAATAAAGAGTTCTATATTCATCTCCAGTCACAAAGAAAAAAGAGAACGGAAAAGTTAACTCACCAAGTAGAGAGCATGCCTTTGCTGTGTATGCAGTACAAGTTTGAGTCCCTACACCACATGGAGGTATCAAGGCACTGGGGTTCCTTTGATGCTGTGGTGTCTTACCCTCTCTCTATCTCTCCTTCTCCCTGTGTTGATAGGAATGAAAAAACTGGCCACAAAGCACTGAAATCATAAACACAGGAAAGGAAGGAGGGAGAAAGTAGAAGAGCAGAAATATGATATACATAGTCATTGTCAGGCCAAGACTACCTCATTTTGGAATCAGCACTCCCTCCCATTCTCCACCCTGTCTTGATACCTGTGTTCCTTGGAAGGGGACTGGGAGAGAACCTGGATAACAAAAGGTCTACCTTTTGCTACAAACTGGAGAGGAAAGGCAACCAGCCAAAATGTATGTGGTTCTTCGACTTTCAGTTGAGCTCAGTGCCTCTCCCTGCCCGACCAATATGGAATGGAATGTGAAGTTGTGACTAATGGTTCTTTACAGTCCTCTTACATTCCTGTTAGCTCTGGTCCCAGGAGCCTCCTGGAACACCATCTTCTCCCCCACCTCACCCTTTGTACCACACAACTTCAGGAATGTCTGAGTGACAGTTTCACCATGGACCTGCTAGTCATCCATGGAATTTGAAATGTGAAAACACATCATTTCCTGACTCAGGGACTTAAATTGCTTTTCTATGAACTCAGGGTAACTGAATGGATCATCATACCACCAACCAGCAACCAGTGGCTGTTATATAGGATTCAGGCTGTCATGAACTTTGAAGTAAAACGCAGCAACTTAGTTCTGTGTTATATTCTTTGTAGAAATTAAGATGTCAATATCATCGAGACTTCTTTTCCCCATTCACAAAAATAATGTCAATATCCTTCTTTGCAAATGTTCTTCTGAAAGAAAACAAAATAAGGGAGGCTAAAGATGGGTGACTTAGGAGAGTCTCTTAGTAAATCTTAAGTTTCTTTTTTCCTTTTTAAAGCTAACAGTTGGTTCAACAGTGTCTTGAGAGTAAACATTCCTGAGGATCAAACTCAAGATGAATGCATGTAGTCATTAAAACTTATTTGCTTTAGTTACTCAGAGTTTTATATTATCTTTGTTCTTTTCTCCTTAGAGAAAGAGAGGGAAAGATACCACAATATTGGGCCATCATTAGTGAAACTTCCCCAAGTATTACAGTGCTCCCATATAGTACCAGGGCTTGAACCCATGACCTCAAGGATGGCAAGGCACATGTTCTATGAGGCAAACATCTCAAGGTCCCTCCATGGCCTTTCTTATCTTTTTTTTTTTTAAACATGTGAAAGAAACCACTGGATTCTGCTTTAGAGTAACATTCTCATTATCATATAACAACTAACTATTTTGAGTAGAAGATAGTTCAATTTCATAATTTTGATATTTTTCTACTTTCAGTCAACAAGGTCCAAGTGATCCTGTCAGAAACAAAGGATGAGATCTGGGATACAAAACTAAAGTGAAGGCAGGGAAGGCAACATAGTGGTCATGTAAAAAGACCTTCATGCCTGGGACTCCAAAGTTCTATAGTGAATCCGTAGCACCACCATTAGCCCAAGGTAGACAGTGTTCTGATTAAAAATTAATACCATCTAAGTAAAATAACAATAATAACAGTAATAATAATGTAACACTAGGTCCCACCCTTCTGATCAGCCTTTCCCTACTCAGAAAAAATGACTTACGATCTGCAGCATAAATACAAATAATGAGATGTAGCTTCCTAAAAGCAGAACCATATCACTTGAGAAATTGGTTTCTAGCCTGTAAGGATGCCCAGACTGTTGTCCAATTAAATTTTTATTTCTCACTTAAAATTACAACCAGTTTCTCCTCCATTTTAGAGCATAGATTAGAAAAAGTTATGGACTAACTGATAAAAATTTCTATTCAACTGTTTTTTTAATTTAGGGTTGAAGAGATAAGCAATCTTTCTCTCAGAAACACACACACACACACACACACACACACACACACACACACACACACACACTACACTTTACCCAGAGTTCTCAATACCAGGCAACAACATAAGCCAAATCTGAGCAGTGCTGTGCCATGTTAGTTGCAAAACGTTTGTCTTAGGTTAAAATATCAAATGTACTCATGTAACTTCTTTCGGAGACCTCCTCTCCGGAACCCCTTTAAAAATGAAGAATTTCAAGTCTCAGCATCTCAGCGCTATAGGGCCAAAACTGGCACAGCAGCCTGGGATCTCCCAGATGGGATTCGTCTTTGTCTCTTGGTCTTGTCTCTGTGCTGTAAGTCTATTTTACTGGCTTAAAACTTGAAACTTGAACTTCTAAATCTCTTATTAAAACTTAAATTCTCTTCTCACTGTGTCTGTGTTGGTTTGTGGGTCAGAACAGAAGTGTCCTTTTACTCTGTAGTGTGTGTGTGTGTGTGTGTTTAAAATGAATAATAAGATTTCTTTTATACACTGAGCTTCTAAAATGTAGGTCACATGAAAACTTCAAATATTTTTAACACATTTTATCAAGAATTCAAATTTTTTTTAAGAATTCAGATTTTATTGATATAAGTAATAGAGCAATACCAAGTTGGGCAAATTATTTGTAATAGCATAAAAAATAACAATACTATGTTGGAAGAATATAGAGCAACTGAAATTCTGTACGTCCAGTGGAAATTTAAATGACCCAAACACTTTTGGAAATTTGGGGACACTTTCTTAGCAAGTTAAATACACACTCAACTTTTTTCTTCAATGAAGCCATCCTAGCTGGTAGTTATTTGTCCAAGAGAAGTGAAAATGTAAGTCCATGAAACATTTGTACATAAATATTTCTATAAATTTTATTTAAAAAAACAACCAAGAATAGATTAAAGCATATCCACACAGTGCAGTACTACACAGCAGTGAAAAAATTGCACTATTGATAAATACAGCACATATAAATCTCAGAAATATTATGTTAAGTGAGGGAAACCAGACACAAAAGAATACTGATTTTATTTTCATAGATTACTAGTAAAAACTCTAATCTATCTAGTGACTGAAAGCAGATCTGTGATGCCTGGGCCAGAGGTGGTAGGGAGAGAATTGACAGGGGAAGACACAGGAAGACCTTCTGGGGTTATGGAAATGGTCTTTGTCTTCTTTGCAGCAGTGGCAACATAACCAAGATGTACACATTTGTGAGATCTTACTAACTTAAAATGGGGCACAGAAGACAGAACAAAATATTGTTTAAAATGTTGCAATACCAGTTGTTTAATATGAAAATTCACACATAGCACTTAATCAATTTAATAATCATCTTTCAGTACAGATACAACTTTTTACAGATTTATAAAGATGTAATTTACAAAGCACAAATTTTTCCCTTTGTAAGTGTACAGTTAGATGGCTTTTAGGAAATGTAAACAGTTATGCAACCATTACCACACTGCATTTTACATCATAGCCATCAACTCAAAAAGTTTCCCCGTGTCTCATTGCCAGTCCCGTCCCACTCTTCAGTCTCAGATAACACTATACTCTGTCTCTAGATTTTTGTCTTTTCTGGATATTTCATAAAAACGGAATTTTATATATTAACAAAATATTTGATATTGGGTTATTTTTCTGTATTTAAATTGTCTGGGATTTCACCCTTCTGTGAGTTTTCTTAAGATGAGAAAAGACAAGATGGGGGGGTGGGGAGGGACAAGTCACATGTTAGTAGAGGTTAAGACAGAAAAACATCAGAGTGCTGATCTGCAGTTCAAGGTTTTTCCACAAGGCCACTCTGTTGTCAGGACTCACATCTGCTATGATCTCTAGGCAACTAAATTAGCTTCACAGAGACTAACCTCTTCCCTTACACAAATCAAGGACGATGATATCTAATGCATAACTCTGCTGTGAGGAACTAATCAAGTATGCAAAATGCTTAAGACAGTCCGGGCAGGCATCAAGAACTTAGTTAATGTTAAACTGAAGAGGCCCACCGCATAATGATTGTGCAGACTTTCATGCCTGAGGCTAGGATGTAAGATTCTGTTCCCAGCACCACCATAAGCCAAAACTGAGTTGTGTTCTTGTGCAATTTACCCCTGCCCCACCCCTCAATCTCTCAGTCTCTCAAAACCAAATAACTAGGGGAAAAAAAGAACTTAAATAATGTATACTGGAAAATCACTTTGTCTACCTTAAGACAAAAGAGACAGGAAGGGATAGTAATACAAGTTAGTAATTGAAAATTTGGTTTGGGAGGGGGTAGATAGCATAATGGTTATGCAAAGAGACTCTCATGCCTGAGGTTGAGCAGTGCTCTGGTATTTTAAAAAAAAAAAAAAAAGGATTTAAACTTATTTGAATAAAAAAATTGAATTCCATAGACAGTACCAACAAAATTGGGGATAATGTTTTCAATATAGTTAAATAAAGCATCAACTTTTTTTTCTATAAAAGAATACACATTATAACCAATATTTTTTGCCTAACTTAATGCTTGACTCATAGCTCTCAGTCTCAGATGTACATCAGCGTCACCTGGGGAGTGTTAAAAATTACCAGTGCCTGGGCCCCCATCCAGAAATTCTGATTTCATTGGATTGAGGAAGAATGTTTAGCCATCAGGGATTTTTACATTTCCCCAGGCAATGTTAACATGCAGCCATTGTGGAAAAATCAAGACCAAACTGTGCATTTGATTTGCTTCCTGGATTTTAGGGAATGAGTTCAAAACTGTAGATTAAACTGTCTTTAAGGTATAGCACTTCTGACACCTTAGGGAAAGATAAACTTCAAAATGCTTCATACACAGAGAATCTGCCCTCATTTTTTAAAGCAGCACTGAGTGACTGGTCAGTCAAACCTAAGGGCTTTGTATGAATGGCATTTGCTATTTATTCCCTAAAAAAGAGGCTGTCCCTCACCTCTACTTTTCTGTTCATTCCTCTATTTGAGCTGGATGTTTAAGCACACTTTCTCAAGTAAAAAGTGCACCAATAACAAATCTGCAAGGACTGGTGCTCTAATTTTAAATTTCTAAAAACAAAACCAAACAAACAAAACCCACAGGCCTGAACTTGTCTTTCACCCTTGTTTATTTTCAAATATTTCCTTTTTGAATCAATGGAGTTTATTTTCTGAAAAAAGTTTTTTCTATCTTCTGTAATTTAATGAATGCAGTTCTCATGGCTCACATAATATGGATAAATTATTTGACATCTCATTTACAGTTCTATAACTACTACTAAACAACTCTTAAAACGAGAGATTAGATGTCTGCTAACATCATTTGCACATATTTATAAATGACAAAATATCTCTGGGCAGTATATTTAAACTATATCTCACAGAAAAGCAATGGTTCACAATTCTGTAATTCTGCTATAACTTCCAGAAATAACTGACATCTATAATCTAGCTACATTAATAAATTCTCATTCTTTATATTGATAGATAAGGTAATGACAGATTTCCAGTTGATTGACTAGTTAGCCAGCTATGATGCTGCAGAGTTGTATGTCATATAACTTAGTCACTACATGTTGGAGTGATTAGAATATTGTGAGATGCTGCAGTTTACTGGGAAATCACTAATAAATTCACATAAATCAAATTGTAAGAAGAAAACTTGTTATGGAGTTTCAAGAGTGTTTGTTTAAAGAAATAAAAACTAGCTCTAAATAGTAATATAAATATTTTTCCTCTGCCTTTGGGTGACCTTATACTCAATCTCTTTCCTATGAGAATGCTGTCTCCAACCCTGTAGTTTGTGGCATGTCAGTAATTCTAGAAAGTCTCTCCATAATTCAGCAATTGACCATACTGAGGCCATACAGTGATCTCCATGTCTTCTCCACAAAGGCCTCTACACTCACTTGAGTCCTCATTTTCCAAGATATATTTTCTTATATTAAATCTCTGCTTCCAGAAATATCTTTTTAATTTTTTTTATGTTTTACATATTTTTCACTGTTTGGGGGTTAATGGCTTATAGTTGATAGTAAAATACAGTTGGTACAGCTGTGACATTTCTCAGTTTTCCACATAACATTCTAATCCCCCACCTAGGTCCTCCTCCACCATCTTGTTCCAGGACCTGAACACTACCCCCCATCCAAGTATTTTACTTTGGTACAATACACCAAATTCAGTCCAAGTTCTGCTTTGTGTTCACCCTTCTGTTCTTCTTTTTCAACTTCTGGCTATAAGTGGGATCATCTCATATTCATCTTTCTCTTTCTGGCTTATCTCATTTGACATGATTCATTCAAGCTCCATCTAAAATTAGGTGAAGAAGGTAAATTTACCATTTTTAATAGCTGAGTAGTATTCCATTATGTATATAGACCACAACTTAGTTAGCCACTTGTTGTTGGACTCCTGGGTTGCTTCCAGGTTTTGGCTATTACAAATTGTGCTGCTATGAGCATAGGTATACACAAGTCTTTTTGGATGGGTGTGTTTGGTTGCTTAGGATATATCCCCAGGAGAGGAATTGCAGGGTCACAGGGTAGGTTCATTTCTACCTTCCAGAAATATCTTGAACAATGTTCATCTTCCTTGTTTAAGAAGAATGCCTCCAAATCAGCTTCTGGTGGTACTCGGGTATAAAAAAGTTGGGTCAGTGAAATAATTCATCTAAAGTTAAAAGTCACTTTAAATTCATTGATCTAGCTACTTGCAGGCTTTTGAAGAATAATCATGATGTAATTAAAGAAAGTATGCAAATGTGCAAAGTAAAAATATAGCAAGTTAGGGTTGGAGAGAAAGCTCACTAGGTATGATGTGTGCCTTGCCATGCACTAGGCCCAGGTTCAAGCTCCAGCAGTTTATGAGAGTACTATAGCATAGGGTCTCTCCTTTTCTCTCTATCTGAATGAAGATGCAGCCCCCAAAAGTAAAATCACGCTAGGCTCTGGCTACAGAAAACAAGCTATAAGGTTCTAGTTCTGCCAGACAAGTACTGGAGGTCTGTAAAACACTATGTCACTAGTTAGCAATACTGTATTACATATTTGAAAAAATGTAAGATGGCTAAAAAAAAAATACAATAATGTAGGACTGCATGTATCAAATTACTGTCGGCAATTTCAATAAAACCCTAGTGGGTGATCAGTGTCACAGCCATGGAGCTCTCTGAGAGAAGCTGGATGAATGACTCCTGAGTAGAGGCCACGTGCTACCCAAAGAGATTATATGATGTGAGGTGTGTGTTCTAGGAAAGGACCGGACTACTGTGAATATTAATTTTTGAACTGTCTATTCATATTTTAAACTATGTCTGAGTGGCTCACACAAAAGAAGTCTATACTTCATCGTTCTGGAGGCTAGAAAGCTGAGATTAAGATGCCAATATGGTAGACCTCATGAGAGAGGCCTCATATACTTAGGACTCTACCTGTGTGACCCCTTAATTCCCTGTAAAAGCTTTGTGTCCAAATATAGTCATGTTGGAGGGTAAGGCTTCAACATATGAATTTAGAGAGACATAGTTCAGTTCATAGATTCCAAATGCAGAAGTCTGTTTTGCTTTTTGAAACAGCATTTTATAAATGTCTTAATTTTGATAACAGAACTGTTAATCCAAAGACAACTTTACAAAGTTAACCAGTATATTTACATGACAATTAACAAGAGATGACCAGGCAGTGGTGCTTCTGACTGAGCACACATTTCCATGTGTAAGGACCTGGGTTCAAGCCCCTGGTCCACAGCTGCAAAGGAAAATTTCACAAGCAGTGAAGCAGGTCTCCAGGTATCTCTCTCTCTCTCTGTCTCTCTCTGTCTCTCTCTCTCTCTCTCTCTGTCTCTCTCCCCACCCCTTTCAATTTTTATCTATCCTATATAATAAAAAGGAAGAAAAAGAGGGCGGGGAGAATGGCTGTTGAGAGTGGTGGGTTTATAGTGCCAGCACTGAGCCCCAGTAATACCCCTAGTAGCAATTAAAAAAAAAAAGGAAAGAGAATGTCAAGCCTTCAGCTTCATTAATATGTCACCAGGTTCCGGATGCTATCATGATGCCAACCTGACTTCCCTGGGCAGATGACCCCACCAATGTGTCCTGGAGCCCTGCTTCCCCAGAGCCTTGCCCCACTAGGGAAAGAGAGAGACAGGCTGGGCGTATGGATCCACATGCCAATGTCCATGTCCAGCGGAGAAGCAATTACAGAAGCCAGACCTTCTACCTTCTGCACCCCATAATGTCCCTTAATCTATCCATACTCCCAGAGGTATAAAGAATAGGAAAGCTTTCAAGGGAGGGAATGAGAGATGGAGTTCTAGTGGTGGGAATTGTGTGGAATTGTACCCCTCTTATCCTATTTTATAAATAAAGATTAGATAGATTTTAAAAAGGAAAGAAAATTAATAAGTTAATGAGAAATAAAGTTAATAAGCTGGGGAGTAAGGTTGGAAAATGTATTCAACCTAGGTAGAAGTGGACAGATGCTTCTGTACCAAAATCAACTCTGTGACTCTATACCAAGGAGATTTCAAAGAATAGTCATCCAGGGCAAAAGGCTCAAGTACACGCCTCCAGAGGAAAACATCTTTTCTGCTATCTCACAGGAAAATCTGGAAAAGCAGCTGTACCTTGTGGTTACCATGGGACAGAGTGGAACCAAACATGATCCTAACTGCCTGAAGAGTTTCAACCAGAGGTTATCTCAGCCTGAGTCATCAGGGCCTTAGGAGTAACTGGCCTGGCAAGTTTAAGTCTCTTAGAAGAATGCACACCCTTGAGCTTCCTACTGATAAAGTCAAGACGTCTACCAAAGTGGAAGCATTACAAACAGAATATAATCACTATTAAAGCAGAATCTAAGTCTTTTCATCAAATCACAAAGAAAATGTGCTAGACCGGGGCCAGGAGAGCTCTGGTCTCCTGAGTATTTTGTTAGAGAAGTGGTCTATTTTCCTCAGCAGTGGCTGCAGAGATGGATTAGGCCAGTGAGAATTAGCTAGAAAGTTTATTTAAAATTCAGACTTTTTTCCCCCTGAAAACCATCCTCCCCTAGTGCAATGTTGTTGTTCTGCAATAAAACTTAGTAACTTGCTTTTTTTTTTTTTTATCTTTTTTCTTTTTTTCCGGAGGCCCATCAATTGTGACATAACAGTTAAGATCCTCCCAACACAGAAAGACTTTGAGAAAGACAGTTTATATTTAAAAATCCTTCTACCTTTTGAATCCCATAATTAAATTTCTTACTTCTTGCAACCAAAGTATGATATTAGGCCTACATTTCTGACCTTTGAGTTGAATCAGAATTATGAAAAACAACCATCTTGTGTATTCTCTTAGCACACTGGCCCATGTTATTGGGATACAGTCCAAAAGAGAGAAAATAGCAATGCCTACACAATGTTCATTTTTGCAACCTTTGTCCTATGTAGGCTGGTGATTTTGCAGTTCTATTTGGCATGTGCACATGATGCCCGTTGTGAGAGATTTGGAATGTATATATATTTTTAGCACTCCCCACTTTCTTCTCACCCTGCTACCATTCATGTTCCTGTGAAGTCTCAGAACCTGAATTTTTCTAAGCAGATAAGAAAATACAGTCTCCTTTAGTTTCCAAAATGTGCTTCAGATTAGACAGACATTTTTTTATTACTTTAATAATGATCAACAAGACAGTACGATAAGAGGGGTACAATTCCACACAACTCTAACCACCAGTGTTCAATATCCCATCCTCTCCATTGGAAGCTTTCCTATTCTTTATCCCTCTGGGAGCATGGACCCAGGATCATTACGGGATGCAGAAGGTGGAAGGGTTGGCTTCTATAATTGCTTCTCTGCTGAACATGGGCACTGGCAGCCTGATTCATACTCCCAGCCTGTTTCTGTCTTTCCCTGGTGGGGCAGGGCTCTGGAGAGATGAGGTTCCAGGACTCATTGGTGAGGTTGTCTGCCCAGGGAAGTCATGTTGGCATCATGGTAATGTCTACAACTTGGTAGCTGAAAAGCATTATGATATCAAGCAGAACAAATTGTTTAATAATCAGGAACCTCAAGGTAAGAGTAGAGCAAATGAGATTTGGTGTCTCCATTTTGGAAAAGGGTAGTAGGTCTATTTTAGGTGTATTCCAAGGGATCCATGACTTTACTACTTTTTACCTGAGTCCAATAGCTAGCATGAAGGTGGACCAAAGGTATTGTCTAGGGAAATGGTGTCAGAGTTGGAAATAAGACTGGAAAGCTGGGCCAGGGAATAAAATAACTCTCAGATATGGGAAAAGTACATAAATATTATTCACTGTAAACCCCATGGATAATAAATTACATTCTCTGTGAGAATGTTCCCACTCAGAACATCATCTGTATGTCCAGGGCATCTTTCAGTGGTCACTATTTGTCAATGTAAATGGGATTTGAGATAGTTTCCTTGAAGGAAGAAAATCTGTACATGGACTGTACCATAAACCTTTTATAAAAAAGGTTATAGTGACTGTGACTCTGGACTGCAAGCTCAGACTGACAGGGACTCGAAGGTTATACAGGCTCCTGTGCTAAATATGAGACTATATGTGCCCTGAGTCAGCTCTATGTGGTAAACAGTTAGTTGTATTTCTACATTTCCTTCAAGTTTGGGAGATATTCTCTTCCCTAATCCAGGTTTTAGTCCTATTCTCAACTCTGGCATCATCTTCCAAGACTATATTTTTAGTCCAACTGCATGTTAGCTATCAAGATCAAGCAAAATTTATTAGAGTTAGAAACTTGAAAGTAAGGAGCATACCTAATAGACTTCCTAGCTTCTTTCCACTCTTTTCATCTACTATATTCCTACTTTATGGTTCCTGTTTATTAAACATTTTGTCCTGCTTTAAATCTTACTACCTTTCAGCCACCAAGTTGCAGATGCTACTATGATTCCATCCTGAGCTCCATGGGCAAAGAACCTCAACAATGTGTCCCAGAATCTCACCTCTCCAGAGTCCTACCCCACTAGAGCAAGATAGAAACAGGCTGGGGGTATGGATTGGCCTGCCAATACCCATGTCCAGCAGAGAAGTGATTACAGAAGGCAGAACTCCCACCTTCTGCAACCCATAAGGAATTTTGGTCTATATTCCCAGAGGGGGAGAAATGTTAGGGGAGGATGACCTAGGGGCTCTGAACTCCAATTCCACAGGACCCTGAGAGAGAATAGGAAAAAAAAAATGGTACGGGAGTCCAGCGGTAGCGCAGTGGTTAAGTGCACGTGGCACAAAGTGCAAGGACCAGCATAAGGATCTTTGTTCGAGCCCCTCCGCTCCCCACCTGCAGGGGAGTCACTTCACAAGCAGTGAAACAGGTCTGCAGGTGTCTATCTTTCTCTCCCCCCTCTGTCTTCCTCTCCTCTCTCCGTTTCTCTCTGTCCTATCCAACAATGACGGCATCAATAACAACAACAATAATAACTACAACAATAAAACAACAAGGGCAACAAAAAGGGAAAATGAATAAATAAATATTTTTTTAAAAATGGCACTTGGAAGTAGTAGTAGGTGTAGGTGAGACTTAGAAAGAAAAAGTCAGGACCATAGAAAAAGTAGGGAAATACATATAAATATAGGTAGACAGAAGTAGTAGTCAACCTGTATCTGTACTTGGGGAGAACTACTGCAGTTTCCAATGGAGGGAATAGGGACACAGAACTCTGGTAGTGGGAATGATGTGGAATTATACCCCTGTTATCTTATAATTTTGTAAATCAATATTAAATTACTAATAATAAAAAACAGAAGAAAGGGGAGTCGGGTGGTAGCGCAGTGGGTTAAGCGCAGGTGGCGCAAAGCGCAAGTGGCGCAAAGCACAAGGACCAGTGTAAGGATCCCGGTTCAAGCCTCTGGCTCCCCACCTGCAGGGGAGTCAATTCACAAGCGGTGAAGCAGGTCTGCAGGTGTCTTTCTCTCCCCCTCTGCCTTCCCCTCCTCTCTCCATTTCTCTCTGTCCTATCTAACAATGACAACATCAATAAAAACAACAATAATAACTTAAAAATAATAAAAAGGCAAAAATAAATATTAAATAATTAATTAATAAATATTAATAGATAATTATTATTTATTAAGTTAATAAATAATGAATTTTTAAAAAAATTTAAAAAGCAGAAGGAAAAAGTCGCAGTGAGCACGAAAGTTAGTACTTTGTGAAAGAAATGCTCTGAAATAGGAATGGGTGTGAACAGAATAGATACTGGTATCTAAAAGCATAATGATACCCAAATTTATTCACTGACTTAGTGGAAGGACCAGGACTGATTTTTTTCCTTGCATCCAGGGTTGTAACTCAGTGGGAATCCGCTGCTCCTGGAGGACATTTTTTCTCTTTTGTTGCCCTTGTTGTTTATCATTGTTGTTGCTGGATAGAGAGAAATCAAGAGAGAAGGGGAACTCCTGACACAGAGGGGGAAAGAAAGACACCTGCAGACCTGCTTCACCCACCGGTTGTGAAGTGACTCACACATCCTGCAAGTAGGGATGCAAGGGCTCGAACCTAGATCCTTATGTTTCACACCATGTGGGCTTAACCCGCTGCGCTACTGCCCGCCTCTCCCCCACATCTGGACTGATTTTTTTTTTCTCAGTCTATGATATAATGGAGCATTCAGCTTTAAAAGGAATAAGTGACTGAGGGAGGATTAATAACCAACCTCACTAGAACTTTCTTAGTTTAGCTGGTCTATATCTAAGTTGAAAATAAGTTTACTCGCTGCAGGTGATGCTAGGTCAGCCATTTGTTACAATTACATGGAAACAGGTCCCCAGTAGAAATATTTGGATTGAAAGTAGGGCGGTAGCGCAGCAGGTTAAGCGCAGGTGGTGCGAAGCGCAAGGACCCGCATAAGGATCTGGGTTCCAGCCCCCGCACCCCACCTGCAGGGGAGACACTTCACAAGTGGTGAAGCAGGACTACAGGTGTCTTTCTCTCCCCCTCTGTTTTCCCCTCCTCTCTCCATTTCTCTCTTTCTTTTTTTTTTTCTTTCATTTCTCTCTTTCTTATCCAAAAACGATGACATCATCAACAACAACAATAATAACTACAACAAGGGTAACAAAAGTGAAACTAAATAATAAAAAAAAAATTTTAAGAAATATCCAAAAAAAAAGAAATATTTGTATTGGGTTTCTATAAAATGCAACTTGTGTTTTTGAAGAGAAAAACTAATAAATAAATCTTGGAATCAGTCATAATAATTTATTTACAATGTATGTCTATTTTTAAAAAGACTGGTGACAGGAACTTGAACAACTGTCACAGTTACAATCCAATAGTGAGATAAATAACCCTTAAAAGGATATGTGTAAAAGACAATACAAAGACTAGCTGCATGTAATCCCTCCAATGGCATTATCACATAGCTTTATGATTCTTATTTACTATTACTCAGTAAGCGGGGTGCCTCTGAAAGGGAAGATAGTCTTTAATGATCTTCTAGGGCTAGCAGAATAGATGTATGTATGTTCAGCATACAATAGATTGCTTTATATTTGAAATAAAAAGACTCTTGTTGAATGGAAATAGCCAAAGTATTTATAATTATAAAAGTGTATGAAATAATGTTTTGGTGGCTCAAATTTTTTTGTGTGTGAAAGGAGAAGTGGCATTTTTTTCCCCGTTCTTTAGTTAATCCTTAACAAATGTTATATAACTAAGAGAGGGGAGATTTATGATTTAAGGCTTAAGCAAACTTATCTGACTACATATTTTATGACTTTTTTTTCTTCTATGGGGATGGAAATACTTTGACTGAAATGGTACATAAAACTGGAAATTACACAAAGATGTGGAATGGACAGCCAAAAAAATGAAAAATGGGAAAATGTCAGAAATTGTTAATAACTATAAACCAACTGGAAAAACTATAAAGCACTGTTGAGACCTCAAACTGGTTTGAACCCTCTCTTCTTTGACATTAGTTTTTGAACTGAACAACACCAAAAAGCAATGTATTCTGAAGTCTCTGAGCAATTAAGTGAATATGATGGGCCTCTTACTAGGGTAAACATGATTTCCCAGCTAAACTGGGGCATTTTTGCCTATAAACAAAAGCACCAAATCAGGTTTGTGTCATATAAGCCAACACATTTACTTATTCTCTCTATATTCAATTAAGGACTTCTTTTCGTTCTGTGTATTTGGTTCCAACTACTGCTATTTTGCTCAAGAGGAGATCTTAACTAAACTCCCACAGTGTGACAGGCTGAAGTGAGACAGAAAAATTCACTTTAATTGCTTCCAACAGTAGCCCAGTTGTAAGGAGACAGTCCAAAACACTTGCCAAAGATGGAATACACAACTAAGTGAGAATCTGATTTGGGGTCACAAAGAATAAAGGATGCTATAAAAAACAGCATTGAATCACAGAAGGAGAAATCAATTTTCAATAGTTATTACTCTTTGATTGTAACACATAACAGAGCTTTTCATGCAGCAGAAGCTAAGTAGTACTGCTTTGTTTTCATGATGCTTATTGTGATTTATTTATTATGACTGATAGTGTTTTACATTTTAAATAAATGTTATTTAAAAGTTTCTATTTTCTTTAAAAGGAACTTAAGTATAACAAAGAACAAATGAAACTATTATTACAATTGATATGTAATAATCTTTTCCCTAGATGTAGGGAAAAGAAACCTTCAAATAAATCATTAGAACAGAATCACTAGCCAAAATGACTGATGCACAAATGGAATAAAAGTCATTGTTGCCTATCTTTCCACCCAACTTACAACTTAGAACCAGCTCAGCTAGTATCCAATCTTTACATCTATTTTAAAGAAAGATTAATTTGTAATCAAAGCTTCCAGTTAGTCTTGCAACATTTAAATGTAATGAGAGATGTACGAGTTAGACTTGGGTTTGAGGAATGTGTCAAATATTGCTGGTGACTAAAACCATGACAGAGGATAAAACTGTAGTCTGTCCATACCTAACACTGACTACTAATGTTATTATCTATAAGGAATATTCTCCTGAAAACCACCCTCTCATCTAATTATTTTTTTATTCTTGCCATTTAGATCTCAGTTTAAACTCCCCTCCAAACTGTGCCTTTAATGTATCTTCTCACAGCCTACTCTTTTATAGCCCATAACACCATTGTTTCTATGTATTATCACTTCTTAAATACTAAATTCCTAAGTGCAAGGGTTGCCTGGTGGTAGCCCCACCTCTTGGTCTGTTCTGATAAATAAAAAAGCAGTCAATATATAAATGAATGAGTGACCAGAAACATATGCTATAGTCATAGGTGCTCATGTAAGAAGTATATTAACCTGTCCTGGCCCAAAAGGAGAGGTGAAAATTGGTAAGAAGAGAAAAATGTCAAACTATCAAGAGGTACAGAGCAGGAAAATAACAAAACAGAGAACATGTGGGAGAGAGAGGTAAATATCAGTTGTTCTGTCCAAAGGGATCCTTAATATAGGTTGGTCTTAGTCACAACTGACTTAAGCAGTGGGTGAAACTGGCCTAAACTTTGAAGACACTGTTACTCATTTATTTGTAAGCATTATCTCATCAACATACTTTTTTTATCTTCTGTCTGAATACACATCACCCCATTATGGGAATGTCTGAGCCTCATAGCCTAGGTTTGATATGAATGCAGCTTAGATACCAAGATGAGAGAAGGCAAAGTGAAATCAACTTCCCTACCTGTGTATAATTTTATTAAAACTATAACTATTTGGAGAGCAGGCAGTGGCACGCCTGGCTGAGCACACAAATTGCAGTGTGTAATTTTTTTTTAATTTTTTATTTATAAAAAAGGAAACATTGACTAAACCATAGGATAAGAGGGGTACAACTTCACACAGTTCCCACCACAAGAACTCTATATCCCATCCTATCCCTGAAAGCTTTCTAATTCTTTAACCCTCTGGGAGTATGGACCCACGGTCATTGTGGGATGCAGAAGGTGGAAGGTCTGGCTTCTGTAATTGCTTCCCCCGGGACATGGGTGTTGACAGGCCGATCCATATTCCCAGCCTCTCTCTCTCTTTCCCTAGTTGGGAAGGGATCTGGGGAAGCAGAGCTCCAGGACACATTGGTGGGGTTGTCTGTCCAGGGAAGCCTGGTTGGCATCATGCTACCATCTGGAACCTGATGGTTGACAAGAGAGTTAACATACAAAGCCAAACAAATTGTTGACCAATCATGGACCTAAAGGCTGGAATAGTGCAGGTGAAGAGTCGGGGGGGGAGGTCTTTGTTTTGTAGATAGTTAGTAGGCATATTTTAATTATATTCCATAAGGTCTGTGGCAATACTAGTTTTTTTTCTTTTTAACTTCCTGGTCCCCACCTGCAGGGAGGAAGGTTCACAAGTGCTGCAGGTCTCTCTCTCCCTCCCTCTCTCTCTCTCTTTCTGTTTCCCATCCCTTCCAATCTCTCTGTCTATATCCAAAACAAATCAATCAATGAAGTGTTCTTTAAAATATTAAAAATAAAAATAAAACTGTTTATTCAAATGTACTTAAATACAAAAAAAACATGAGGAAATAATTTTCTAAAGTCACTACTGAGATTTGTAACTTTGGTCAAATCAATTGACTTCTAGGAATCTTAGTTTCTTTCTTTTTTTTTTTCTTTGTTTATTTTTTCACCAAAGCACTGTTCAGCTCTGGCTTATGGTGGTACAGGGGATTGAACCTGAGACTTTGGAGCCTCAGGCTTGATAGTCTGTTTGCATAACATAACCGTTATGCTATCTGTCCTCTGCCCGGAATCTTTATCTGGGATTGCAGGACTTACCCTCTACACTAGATGAGAAACTCAAACACATAATGTGCCAGAACACAAAGGTCAGCATTGTTCACAGTAATTTACAGTAAACATTAATGAAATTCAAGTACTTCAGCATACTATGATGACCATCTCACTAAGCACTAAATGTTTCTTTTCCAAATATCAACCTAAACTAGGTTTCCTTTCAGATTTCAATAAAATACAACCTATTACTTTTCCTGAATTTTTTTTCTAGCCCAAAGAACTTTTTATTTATTTATTTATTATCTATTTTTAAGCAAGAGCACTGCTCAATACTGACTTAAGATAGTACCAGGGATTGAACCTGTTACTTTGGAGCCTCAGATATGAGAGTGTCTTGCATAACCAATAAGCTATCTCTCTAGCTCTTTAAGAATAATTCTCAAACTGACTTCTTGCTCTAGTATGAGAAAGATTTGAAACCGTCTACTTCATTTTACCTCTCAGCCCCTGTTTCTTTCTTCCCCCGGGGGTATCTCACTGACATAGCACCACCTGTATCCCCTACCATCTGTTCCCTCTTGCCACCTACTCTGTCTCTTCTGTAGTTTTTAGGGTGTTATTCCTCTGCTTCCTAGATCAAAATCCCAAGATACCTCAACACACACCTTCCAAAACAGACTTGATGGAAGTAAAGAAGGGACAAATCCTTAGGTAATTCTAAAGTTCATAGTGCTTGAAAATTCTGGCCTTAAAGTAAGGCTTTCATTTATGCAGAGAAAAGTATCCAGGGCTTTTAGGCCAGAGTTCTGTTTCTCAGCTGTCAGGCCCCATTAGATTGTATGTGCCAGTTTTCCCATTGCCTCAAAAAAAAAATCTTTAATTTTCAACCTTGTTTTTTTAATTTCATTATTGGAGGATAGTGTTTTACAGTCAACAGTAAATAAAATAATTTGTACATGCATAACATTTCTCAGTTTTCCACATAACAATACAACCCCCAGGGAGTTGGGTGATAGTGCAGTGGGTTAAGTGCAGGTGGCACAAGGCACAAGGACTGGCGTAAATATCCAGGTTCAAGTCCCCAGCACCCCACCTGCAGGGGAGTCGCTTCACAAGCGGTGAAGCAGGTCTACAGGTGTCTATCTTTCTCTCCCCCTCTCTGTCTTCCCCTCCTCTCCATTTCTCTCTGTCCTATCCAACAACAATGACATCAACAACAACAATAGTAACTACAATAGTTTTTAAAAAGTTGTTAAAAAAAAATACAACCCCCACTAGGTCCTCTGTCATCCTTTTCTAGGATCTGTAACAGTTTCAACTTTGAAATTGCTTTGTACTTTGAAAAACTTAGCACCAAAAACTAGCCAAGACTAACTGTAGTAATTTATGTTGAGTGTGTAGCTTAATACTCTAAGTTAATATCAATATTCTAAGTTAATAGGATATAGTTTGACATCAGTGATTCCCAAATGGTAAAGTACTTGCTGTTGATGGCAGATAAGACAATCTGAAATGGCAGAATCACATGGCAAGACATAGCAGTGAGTCACAAAGTGTGGTCCCATTCAATACTTTCTCTCTCTTTTTAAAGATAATCAATATTTTTATTTATTTATTATTGGCTAGAGACAGAAAAGTTTAGAGGGGAGGGATAATAGAGAAGGAGAGAGACAGAGAGACACCTGCAGCCCTACTTTAATACCTGTGAAGCTTTCCTTCTTTAGGTGGGGACCAGGGGCTTGAACCTGGGTCCTTGTGCACTTTAATGTAAGCGCTTAACCAGGTGAGCCACCGCCTGGCCCCATCCTTCTCATTTCTCTGTCTGAATTTCTGATTATATAAAGGAGTAAAACTGAGAGGGGTACTGTGTATCTTCCACCACTCCGCTTACACTTTCTAATCTGACTACAACTCTCTCAGACAACATTTAATCAGAATGGAATGAATTGTTTGTTTTGTGTGTGTTTATTTTTATTGTTTCCTTTTATTTTACAGTAGTTATATATTTGTTTTCAGTAATTTTAATACTAAGAAGCAAGTTTATTTAAAGAAAAGTGGTTGTGGGTGGGGCAGTAGCGCATCAGGTTAAGTGCACATGGTACAAAGCGCAAGGACGGGCCTAAAGATAACTGGTTCAAGCCCCCGGCTCCCCACCTGCAGAGGATTCACTTCACAAGCAGTGAAGCAGGTCTGCAGATGTCTGTCTTTCTCTCCCCATCTTTGTCTTCCCATCTTCTCTCAATTTCTCTCTGCCCAATCCAACAACAGTGACAGCAATGAAAACAATAATAATAACAACAATGATAAACATCAAGGGCAACAAAAATGGGAAAAAATGGCAATAATAATAATGATAATAATAATAATAATAAATGGTCTCCAGGAGCATTGGATTAGTAGTGCAGGCAACGAACCCCAGCAATAATCCTGGAGGCAAAAAAAAAAAAAAAAAGCGGTTGTCTGAAGGATATGTAGTATGTCAAAAACCATGAAGGGTGTAAATGAGAGAACAAAGTGAAAAGTAAAAGTGTAAATAAAGAATGAAGAAAGTTTGTGGGGGGAAAAGCAATTAAGATACTATGACTAGGGAGTTGGGCGGTAGCGCAGCGGGTTAAGCACATGTGGCGCAAAGCACAAGGACCGGCACAAGGCCTGGCACAAGGATCCCAGTTCGAGCCCCCGGCTCCCCACCTGTAGGGGAGTCGCTTCACAGGTGGTGAAGCAGGGCTTCACAGGTGTCTATCTTTCTCTCCCCTCTCTGTCTTCCCCTCCTCTCTCCATTTCTCTCTGTCCCATCAAACAAAGACCACTATTATAACTACAACAACTAAAGAAAAAAGGGCAACAAAAGGGAATAAGTAAATAAGTAAAAAAAGATAATATAACTAGGTGAGAACAGTGCTTAGAAACAGAATTTTTAAAAATTTTATTGTATGTCTCAAACTTTTTTTTAATATTTATTTTATTTATTTATTCCCTTTTGTTGCCCTTGTTGTTTTATTGTTGTAGTTATCATTGTTGTTGTCGTTGTTGGATAGGACAGAGAGAAATGGAGAGAGGAGGGGAAGACAGAGAGGAGGAGGGAAAGATAGACACCTGCAGACCTGCTTCACCGCCTGTGAAGCGACTCCCCTGTAGGTGGGGAGCCGGGGTTCGAACCGGGATCCTTATGCCGGTCCTTGTGCTTTGCGCCACCTGCGCTTAACCCGCTGCGCTACAGCCTGACTCCCAGAAACAGAATTTCTTATTGTACCCCCAAAATGTTAAATTTGTACACCGATGTTTTATATTATTTCATGCATAAAATGAATATTATAGTCCATTAAACAATGCTTGGATATAAAATATACTCCATACAAGTTGCATTACAGATATTGATGGGGTGATAGGTATAGTAAAAAACAATTTGGGGCAAATAGGTGTGTGTATGTATATTCAAATTTGTTTAAGTATTTATACATACAAATGTATGTATTTGTAAACTAAGAATTGAATATGTGGGAAGTACTTCATATAGGCTTCAGACTTATTATTCTATTTTTATTTAAAATTAGCACAGCTGTTGCTCTTTATCGTTTCTTGGTAATAGAAGTGGTCACCAAAAAAGCCCAACTGAATTAACTCAGTATATGAAAACAGGATCTAAATATCTGGACTGCTGAGGACTGTGACTTCTCAGATTTTGTAAATATACTAATAACAGTGCTGACTGAACTTTAAGAATTGATTCAAAGTGGTAGAATGGATAGTGAATTTTGTTCACTTTTCTAGTGATGTTTCTTGGGAAGAAAGATAAAAGACCAAGTTGATTAAATATAAGATGAGCTAAACTATGTAGACCACCAGGGCTTTATTTCTTCTTTGATAAATTATGGTGCCTTATTTTTATCTGATAATGTTTTTATAGTAGCACTCATATATGAGATTGATCTCTTCTGTGAAAGCCTTTGATATAAAGCTGTGGTTCCAGACAAATATAAGATGACTCATGGGAATGAGTTTTGGGAAGCTAGGTTTATTTGAAAAATGAAACCTGTATGTGTGTGTTTGTGTTATTCAATGAAGTATCAGAAAGAAATGGACTTAGAATTTTTTTTAAACAAGATAGTTTTTTTTTCTTTTCTTCTGAGACCAGTATAGCAAGATACTCTTAAAGGCTAGATGTTGAATAAGTGATGTGATCTACTTCTTAAATACAATACAAGCAGACTTACAAAACAAGGCCACATGGTTTTAAGTGAGAGAGAGATGCTAAATCTTCTTCACCATAGGCTATCAGTAATGAGGCCACACAGAGTTCTATTTTTAAGTCTCCATTGATAATTTCCAAAACTCTGTGAATCAGCTTCATGTCATATAAGATAGTCTGCTTTTACTCTCTAAGTGAAAATTTAATTGGAGCACAAAGGCGTGTTTTCTCTTATCTAGCTTGAGTGGGATCACTGTCTCAGATGCTTCTTCATTGTTGACTTTATTTTCAAGCTCTTCAGATCCTTTTTTATTCAAATATTGCTTCCAATGCTAATGTTTATCCTAGTCCACAATGATAAAGTTCAAAAACACAGCATTCCAATCAATTTTTCTGCAGGACCATCTGTCCAGTATTAATATAAATAAACTATCCTAATTCAAGACTCCTTGGGGATGTGTGTGTGTGTGTGTGCGTGTGCGTGTGCGTGTGCATGTGTGTGTGTGTTAGTCTAAAGTGGAAGACTTGCTTGCTGCTATAATGCATGGCAAAGTCAGAAGTATCCCATCATATTGCTGTTTCCCACCTTGGAGATAATAAATACAGAGAGTTTCATCTCAAATTTAGCTTATTTGGTTTTCTTTTTCTGAGATTTTATATAACAGGGGACTTTGTGAAGATACTACAAATGTCCACAAAACCAATATGGGCGTCTTAGAGATATAATTAGTATGTTCTATATGAATATATTACACTTCTTCTCAGAACACAAACCCTTTATTTTCTCAACCCAGATATTGTTTATCTTTTAGAAGATACCTAGCTATCAGGCCATGGCTCATTCTGATTGTCTTTTATCTGTCTACCCCAGAGATAAACAAAATTCAATAGACTCTATGAATTTAATTCTCAGGATGCATACATGTTTACCAAATGAATGATTAATCTGGAAAACAAGCAAGGTTGATGATGACTGTTAGGCCTCATTTAACAACCACATCTGGCAAGGAGTTAAATGTCTTTCTAGCTTTAGTGGTCACAGAGTTTTGACAAAAAAAAAAATGCTATCCAAATAAGAAACCTAACTGAAAGGAAACTTGGACTAAAATCAAACTATCCTTGACATAGTGGTTTGAGGTTATTCTTCTTTGCTTTTCTTCAGTTCTCTAGAGGTACCTGACCATATTCTTCTTCCTTTACCTACATGTAGAATCACAGTGTTTGCTAAAGACTACGCAGTTGGCTTGTCTAAAGTTTAATTCAATTGCAAGTTCCCTCACTGTTATAATGATTGATACAAAAAGTTAAAGATTCAAAATGAATACCCTTAGTTCAGCAAAACCACTGGCTTGAATAGTGTTCCGGTTTGCCATGCATGCAATCTGAGTTGGAGCCAATGCTTTAATGCACTGGAAGAATTTTCAGTACTGTGGTATCTTCCCCCTTCTCTTTGTCTATTTCTATTCTCTTTCTGAAAAACTCTGCCCAAAACAGTGACTAAAAATAAAATGAGTTCCTTCATACCTAAATATCTGAAAATTAAAAATCAAAGCTTATAGGGAGGCTGGCATTGGTGTACACAAGAGAGCACACACATTAGGTTCAGCAGAGACACTAATTTAAGCCCCTCTTCCCGCCTGCACAGTAGAAGCTTCATGAGTAATGAAGAAGTGCTGGAGGTGTTCTCTCTCATATATATATATATGGAGAGAGAGAGAGAGATCTATAGACATATAAATATATATATATATATATAGAGAGAGAGAGAGAGAGAGAGAGAGGTAAAGGATATATATATTCTTTACCTCTACATTTCTCCCTTTTCCACTTTAAAAAATCCAGTAGCTTGGATTTGTTGTGTAGTCTCTAGAATGATGTTTTCTAAAATATGGAGTATAGGGCAGAAGTCCCTTGGTTCAAGTGCAAGTATTCTACTAAAGTCCACCAATACTAAGAGTTGTCAGGATATTGACTCACTTTAGAATTTAGATAGTAGCAGGAGTCGGGCAGTAGCACAGTGGATTAAGTGCAGGTGGCGCAAAGCGCAAGGACCAGCATAAGGATCCTGTTCCAGCCCCGGCTCCCCACCTGCGGAGGAGTCGCTTCACAAGCAGTCAAGCAGGTCTGCAGGTGTCTATCTTTCTCTCCCCCTCTCCGTCTTCCCCTCCTCTCTCCATCTCTCTCTGTCCTATCCAACAACATCGACAGCAGTCATAACTACAACAATAAAAAACAACAAGGGCAACAAAAGGGAATAAATAATAAAAATATTAAAAAACATTAAAAAAGAATTCAGATAGTAGCATAACATTGGAAAATATCCAGAGTCTAGTGTGAATTTGTCTTCAGAGTGAGCAAAACAGCTCACTTGGATAATGTGCTGCTTTGCTATGTACATAACCCAGGTTCAAACATGATCCTCACCACACTGAAGATAACTTTGGCAATATGGTCTTTCCTCTCTCTCTACCTCTGTACCTCAGTATAAGTAATTATATAAATAAGTCAATTAATTAAATATTTTGTCAGACCTCAGCATCAAAATATGTTAGACAATAGAGCCAGAGTTATTTTTAAGATGGTCACTAGAGTTCTCCTTCCTTGGAGAAGACTCTACTAGATTTTTACATAGGATCTCTTTTAAGAACTCCAATGATTTTGGGCTTCCACTATGAGTCTGAAGTGATTCAGATCTGCTTACATCAGCTTGCTCAAGACAGATGTCCTCCCATCCTGAAGGATTTCACACACTTTGTCTGAGACAAACCAGATGCATACTTTTAAGACCCAAGACACTGGTCCAAGAAACTTAAGAGACTGGCTCTTTCATGCTGCCCTGAGGAAAATGTATAAAGGTTCTGGAATAACATTCTCTAGAGAAACAAAGCATTTGGAATTATTATTTATATGACCTAGACACCTGAGACTTTCACATCACCATGACATCTGATATAAAATACTCCAAGAAACACCCACCACATGGTCCTCTTGGGAAAGATGCACTGTGAAAAGTCCCAGAGTGAAGGATGTCACAAGTCCAAGGAGAGGCCAGTGGGTACAATGTACCAGTGTAAACAGCAGTCACATCACCCACCAGGCAGGCAGATCACCTTGAAGAATAGCCATTGACTTCAAAGGTTTAATGGCCAGGCCTCCTGTTCTGGGCTGGTGGGCAAGTCCCCAAGGAGGAGCTCAGCATAAATACGTGATTTATTAGCAAGAACTCACATAATTACAGAGGCAGGCAAGTTCAAAATCTACAGGATAGGTTAATAAACTAGAGAGCCAGGGAATAATTAATATTCTAGCTGGAGTTCAAATGCAGTCTGTTGGCAGAATTTCCTCTTTTTTGGAGGAAATCAGTCTTTTGTTAGCTGAAGAGTCTAGCTTATTGGATCAGATCCACCAGCTTAAAGGAAGGTACGATGATTTACTCAGAGTCTACTCGTTTAAATAAGAAGTTCTTCTCTGAAAAGACATTTCATGAGCATGTAACTAGTGTTTAATTGAACACTTAGATATCATGGCTTAGTCAAGTGAACAATAACAGGCTCCACGAAAGCGAAATATGCTTAAGCACAAAAGCAGAATTGATACTCAAGTAAGATCACATGTGCCAAGTGTTATTAACACTTTTAATTTGTATTTGAACAAGTCCATCTTACTACTCTGCTTTGAAAAATATCAATAACCTTGGCAAGACCCAGTAGGCTGTCTTAAGAGCCAGCAAATGCAGATTTTATTTCCATTCCGGGCTGCTGGCATGCAAAAAAAAAATCACTGGAGAAGAGACACTGAAAGTCCATCGGTTTGCTAAGCATAGTCACATTTCCATGCGAACAGTTTGAATTTCAGGTGTCAGGAAATCCTCTACTTGGCAAATTGGAGTAATATATCGAGCCCCATAAGTAAAGACAGACCAGATTCCATACAGCTAAACTGATTACCACTCCAGGCTACTTTTAGAGCCAGAATTTTAAGCAGTTAATGTAGATATTCATTTCTATCACAGTTGCTTTCTCTTTCTTTAATACTTTGTGTAAAAGTACCCTTCCAATTTTATAACTATATATATGCTCCACATGATACTTTATATATTTATGTATTTACACATAACTATTTATATTTTATGTATTTATATGTTCTGTATAAATAGAGTATATATATATATTTGGCAGCTATGTATAATATATTTATACATTTTACACATTTGAAATGGAGAATGGTTTTTCCATCTATATAAATAATCTGGCTTCACTAAAGATTCTAAGAATCCAAATAAAATTGCTTATATTTTATAGAGACCAAAATTACTTTACTTTGTAGACACTCAAAGTACCATATTTTATAACCATTCACATTAGAAGTTACAGAGGCTATGACATATATTCAGTACTGTAAACTAACTGAAGAAGAAAAATAAATTTAAAGAATGAAAAATGGGAGTATTAAATAGAATGGTAATAGCATGAATTAAACATCAATCATAAATGCTAAACACATAAGATATATATTATATGTACATCTAAATAAGATACTAAAGCCCACTTTACTTCTAAATAAGATACTAATGGCCACTTCAGTCAATTTATATGAAAGACTAAGATTCAGAAGTCTGAGTGACTTCCCTAAGTATACTGAAAATAATTTGTTTTGCTAACATCCAAGCAGCTGTTTTCCTAGCTTAAAATGAGTGACAAGTATAGAAAAGAGAGGATCCTCTCTACTCCAAGAATGTGGAAGGAACTCAGGAAACTTAAATAGCATTGACTGCCAGGATTGAAAATCCCCCTGAGAAGTCTTCAGGCCACCTCCAGTTTTGGCACTTTCTTACTCCACCTTAAAAGTGGACTTGAAAAAAGTGCAAATTTATTCCATTCCAGTAAAAAATCCAAAGTTAAGGTATAAAATTTTTCTTATGATCCCCCAGGAAAGTCAGCAACTTGCAGGAGCAAAGGGGGATGATGTTTGGATTTCTTCTTTACTCCGATCTCCCTTCTTGATCTAAATTAGTTAGAGTGGCAGATACCAAAAGTATCAAAGTGTTTCCTCCTTCATTTGTGCCTCCCTTCATTATAGGACACACAGTATACTCTAAACAGCACTATAAATATGGAGATAAAAGACACAGCTCCTGACCTTGAAAACCTTATTCTCTAGCTCTAGAGAAAAACAAGCACACACTTATAATCTATCTTGTTAAGTAAAACAGGTTCATATAATGGACGGTATGGATGCAAAGAAAGGATTGCAAAGTACCAAGCAATTTTTTTTTCCCTTTCTCAGAAGGGACCTCTGAGATGATGACTCTGTCAGATGGTTGAAGGAACAGCAATAATATTAATGACACGTGGAGTCACCAGATAATAGCCGTCCGTGTTTAGCCAGGACACATCCAATGTAGCTTGCAACCAGGAGGAAGGTGGAATTGTAAACTGTCCAGACCATTATCCCTTCTGCTTCTAATCAGAATTCTTGATTTAATTCTTTTTTTAAAATATTTTATTTACTAATGAGAGGGATAGGAGAAGAGAGAGAAAGAACCAGACATCACTCTGGTACATGTGCTGCCTGGGATTGAACTAGGGACTTCATCGCTTGAGAGTTTAACACTTTATCCACTGCACCACCTCCTGGGCCACTCTTGATTTAATTCTAGTGGTTCACATTTCAAGGCTGAGATCTGAAATAAAAGTTGTGCAACTTGTTTTTTGCTGGGAAATTGTGCGGATGCAGTCACATCTGCCATGTTGTCCCCTCAGGCTACTGCTAGTTCCAGCGAGAGTTGGGACATTCTTGGAGTGTCTGTTCAGCCATGTTGTGCCCTCAGGGCACATTGTCCATATCCCCGCGATATCTGGAGTGCTTTGATTACTCCTCCCCCCTCCCATTCTCACGAGAGTTATTATCCTATCCTGGAGTGCTATGGTTACTCCTCCCCCTTCCCATTCTCGTGAAAGCTACTCCTATAAAAGCCCTTCGGTTTCCGCACCTCACTCTCTTGCCAGCGCTTCACTCCGGTGTTCAGACGCGTGAGGCGGCCATTTTCGCTACCTCCATGTGGCCCAACCTGCTTCTCTAGCACCCAACTCTGAAGTGCCAGCGCAAATAAAGATTTGTGTTTCCTCTTCACTCCGGACCCCTCCTCTCTCTCTTCTCCGCGGCCCACGCACAACAAGTTTTTTATTTTTATGTTTTTTAAATTTATTATTTATTGGACAGAGACAGGGAGAAATCAAAAGGGAGAAAGGGAAATCAAGAGGGAGAAAGAGGGAGAGAGAGAGGAGAGAGAGAGCTGCAGCTTTGCTTCACCACTTGTGAAGCTTACCCCTATAGGCAGGGACCAGGAGCTTGAACGTAGATCCTTGTACATGGTAACATGTACAAACTGGGTGCACCACCACCCAGCTCCAAAGTTGTGCAAATTGTGCAAATTGTACACTAGGCTGACATACCTAAGAAAATGCTTGTTCTGGTGTTTTCCAGATATTTCATTTGAAACAGCTCAACGAGAAACTTCAGTTAAGATAGCACCATAAGAAAATGTCAATGTTGAATGAATTGTGGAATTGTTTTCCTATAAAGATAAGAGATTTAAACCCAGGTTCAAGCCTCCAGTCCCGAAACAATGTTGTACATCTCCCTCTCTCTCTCTCTCTCTCTCTCTCTCTATCTCCCCTTCTCTTCCCCATCCGTTTCAATTTTCCTGTATCTCTTTCCAAAAAAAATCAT